>NW_028142730.1:0-600000 GCF_055691185.1 Crinia signifera | reverse complement strand
GCTGTCTACCCTAAAGTGCATTACACACCCCTGATGGTACCACTGGCTAAGACTCCACCTCAGCTCATTGATTAATTATAAATTTAGAACAAATGATGGATGAAAGCAGGCAGGCCGGCCATTTTTTTCACGCTCATTGGACTTGTTTAATGCAATGCACCTTTGTATATTCACATGCATTCGCTTCATGCTGTAACCACTGTGCATAAAAATTTGGAAACATGGCATACAGTGTATCATTTGCTGTCTAAGTCATGTTTCCCATATTTTCCATTGCAAGATACAAGCCGGTTTGAGTGTTTGGGGCACATTTTAGCTAAAATCATCCTACGGGGCCTAACTGCTTATGCCAAAGCCTGCCTATTTTGAATGGCGTAGTGGTCAATGCAACCTCCAAAAAAATCAGGACTTACTACCCCAATAACCTGCTAACTCACCCCTGAAATACTTACTTATTCACACTATTTTGTTAATTTGACTTGTTTCTAATTTGAAATGCCCATTTTTGTGGGGCCAGAAAGGTGCGTCTTTAAAAGGCGATTTCTACGATACCCCACTTTTGCGCGTCGGACCGCGACTTTTTCCGGAAACGCCGAAAAACCGCAATTTTCAGGAGAAACGAGACGTACATCCTCCCCCTCTGCCGCCCACCCACCCAACTGACAGCCAGCCAGCAGACAAGCACAGAGAGTTCCGTGGGTCTGTCTGTGATGTCATAAAGGGCCTGCTGATCAATGGCCAGCTCTCTGATTGGCTGCTGTGTTTGATTGACAGATTGAATCTGGCAGCTGATTGGCTGTCTACCCTAAAGTGCATTACACACCCCTGATGGTACCACTGGCTAAGACTCCACCTCAGCTCATTGATTAATTATAAATTTAGAACAAATGATGGATGAAAGCAGGCAGGCCGGCCATTTTTTTCACGCTCATTGGACTTGTTTAATGCAATGCACCTTTGTATATTCACATGCATTCGCTTCATGCTGTAACCACTGTGCATAAAAATTTGGAAACATGGCATACAGTGTATCATTTGCTGTCTAAGTCATGTTTCCCATATTTTCCATTGCAAGATACAAGCCGGTTTGAGTGTTTGGGGCACATTTTAGCTAAAATCATCCTACGGGGCCTAACTGCTTATGCTAAAGCCTGCCTATTTTGAATGGCGTAGTGGTCACTGCAACCTCCAAAAAAATCAGGACTTACTACCCCAATAACCTGCTAACTCACCTCTGAAATACTTACTTATTCACACTATTTTGTTCATTTGACTTGTTTCTAATTTGAAATGCCCATTTTTGTGGGGCCAGAAAGGTGCGTCTTTAAAAGGCGATTTCTACGATACCCCACTTTTGCGCGTCGGACCGCGACTTTTTCCGGAAACGCCGAAAAACCGCAATTTTCAGGAGAAACGAGACGTACATCCACCCCCTCTGCCGCCCACCCACCCAACTGACAGCCAGCCAGCAGACAAGCACAGAGAGTTCCGTGGGTCTGTCTGTGATGTCATAAAGGGCCTGCTGATCAATGGCCAGCTCTCTGATTGGCTGCTGTGTTTGATTGACAGATTGAATCTGGCAGCTGATTGGCTGTCTACCCTAAAGTGCATTACACACCCCTGATGGTACCACTGGCTAAGACTCCACCTCAGCTCATTGATTAATTATAAATTTAGAACAAATGATGGATGAAAGCAGGCAGGCCGGCCATTTTTTTCACGCTCATTGGACTTGTTTAATGCAATGCACCTGTGTATATTCACATGCATTCACTTCATGCTGTAACCACTGTGCATAAAAATTTGGAAACATGGCATACAGTGTATCATTTGCTGTCTAAGTCATGTTTCCCATATTTTCCATTGCAAGATACAAGCCGGTTTGAGTGTTTGGGGCACATTTTAGCTAAAATCATCCTACGGGGCCTAAATGCTTATGCTAAAGCCTGCCTATTTTGAATGGCGTAGTGGTCACTGCAACCTCCAAAAAAATCAGGACTTACTACCCCAATAACCTGCTAACTCACCCCTGAAATACTTACTTATTCACACTATTTTGTTCATTTGACTTGTTTCTAATTTGAAATGCCCATTTTTGTGGGGCCAGAAAGGTGCGTCTTTAAAAGGCGATTTCTACGATACCCCACTTTTGCGCGTCGGACAGCGACTTTTTCCGGAAACGCCGAAAAACCGCAATTTTCAGGAGAAACGAGACGTACATCCTCCCCCTCTGCCGCCCACCCACCCAACTGACAGCCAGCCAGCAGACAAGCACAGAGAGTTCCGTGGGTCTGTCTGTGATGTCATAAAGGGCCTGCTGATCAATGGCCAGCTCTCTGATTGGCTGCTGTGTTTGATTGACAGATTGAATCTGGCAGCTGATTGGCTGTCTACCCTAAAGTGCATTACACACCCCTGATGGTACCACTGGCTAAGACTCCACCTCAGCTCATTGATTAATTATAAATTTAGAACAAATGATGGATGAAAGCAGGCAGGCCGGCCATTTTTTTCACGCTCATTGGACTTGTTTAATGCAATGCACCTGTGTATATTCACATGCATTCACTTCATGCTGTAACCACTGTGCATAAAAATTTGGAAACATGGCATACAGTGTATCATTTGCTGTCTAAGTCATGTTTCCCATATTTTCCATTGCAAGATACAAGCCGGTTTGAGTGTTTGGGGCACATTTTAGCTAAAATCATCCTACGGGGCCTAAATGCTTATGCTAAAGCCTGCCTATTTTGAATGGCGTAGTGGTCACTGCAACCTCCAAAAAAATCAGGACTTACTACCCCAATAACCTGCTAACTCACCCCTGAAATACTTACTTATTCACACTATTTTGTTCATTTGACTTGTTTCTAATTTGAAATGCCCATTTTTGTGGGGCCAGAAAGGTGCGTCTTTAAAAGGCGATTTCTACGATACCCCACTTTTGCGCGTCGGACCGCGACTTTTTCCGGAAACGCTGAAAAACCGCAATTTTCAGGAGAAACGAGACGTACATCCTCCCCCTCTGCCGCCCACCCACCCAACTGACAGCCAGCCAGCAGACAAGCACAGAGAGTTCCGTGGGTCTGTCTGTGATGTCATAAAGGGCCTGCTGATCAATGGCCAGCTCTCTGATTGGCTGCTGTGTTTGATTGACAGATTGAATCTGGCAGCTGATTGGCTGTCTACCCTAAAGTGCATTACACACCCCTGATGGTACCACTGGCTAAGACTCCACCTCAGCTCATTGATTAATTATAAATTTAGAACAAATGATGGATGAAAGCAGGCAGGCCGGCCATTTTTTTCACGCTCATTGGACTTGTTTAATGCAATGCACCTTTGTATATTCACATGCATTCGCTTCATGCTGTAACCACTGTGCATAAAAATTTGGAACCATGGCATACAGTGTATCATTTGCTGTCTAAGTCATGTTTCCCATATTTTCCATTGCAAGATACAAGCCGGTTTGAGTGTTTGGGGCACATTTTAGCTAAAATCATCCTACGGGGCCTAACTGCTTATGCCAAAGCCTGCCTATTTTGAATGGCGTAGTGGTCAATGCAACCTCCAAAAAAATCAGGACTTAATACCCCAATAACCTGCTAACTCACCCCTGAAATACTTACTTATTCACACTATTTTGTTCATTTGACTTGTTTCTAATTTGAAATGCCCATTTTTGTGGGGCCAGAAAGGTGCGTCTTTAAAAGGCGATTTCTACGATACCCCACTTTTGCGCGTCGGACCGCGACTTTTTCCGGAAACGCCGAAAAACCGCAATTTTCAGGAGAAACGAGACGTACATCCTCCCCCTCTGCCGCCCACCCACACAACTGACAGCCAGCCAGCAGACAAGCACAGAGAGTTCCGTGGGTCTGTCTGTGATGTCATAAAGGGCCTGCTGATCAATGGCCAGCTCTCTGATTGGCTGCTGTGTTTGATTGACAGATTGAATCTGGCAGCTGATTGGCTGTCTAACCTAAAGTGCATTACACACCCCTGATGGTACCACTGGCTAAGACTCCACCTCAGCTCATTGATTAATTATAAATTTAGAACAAATGATGGATGAAAGCAGGCAGGCCGGCCATTTTTTTCACGCTCATTGGACTTGTTTAATGCAATGCACCTGTGTATATTCACATGCATTCGCTTCATGCTGTAACCACTGTGCATAAAAATTTGGAAACATGGCATACAGTGTATCATTTGCTGTCTAAGTCATGTTTCCCATATTTTCCATTGCAAGATACAAGCCGGTTTGAGTGTTTGGGGCACATTTTAGCTAAAATCATCCTACGGGGCCTAACTGCTTATGCCAAAGCCTGCCTATTTTGAATGGCGTAGTGGTCAATGCAACCTCCAAAAAAATCAGGACTTACTACCCCAATAACCTGCTAACTCACCCCTGAAATACTTACTTATTCACACTATTTTGTTCATTTGACTTGTTTCTAATTTGAAATGCCCATTTTTGTGGGGCCAGAAAGGTGCGTCTTTAAAAGGCGATTTCTACGATACCCCACTTTTGCGCGTCGGACCGCGACTTTTTCCGGAAACGCCGAAAAACCGCAATTTTCAGGAGAAACGAGACGTACATCCTCCCCCTCTGCCGCCCACCCACACAACTGACAGCCAGCCAGCAGACAAGCACAGAGAGTTCCGTGGGTCTGTCTGTGATGTCATAAAGGGCCTGCTGATCAATGGCCAGCTCTCTGATTGGCTGCTGTGTTTGATTGACAGATTGAATCTGGCAGCTGATTGGCTGTCTAACCTAAAGTGCATTACACACCCCTGATGGTACCACTGGCTAAGACTCCACCTCAGCTCATTGATTAATTATAAATTTAGAACAAATGATGGATGAAAGCAGGCAGGCCGGCCATTTTTTTCACGCTCATTGGACTTGTTTAATGCAATGCACCTGTGTATATTCACATGCATTCGCTTCATGCTGTAACCACTGTGCATAAAAATTTGGAAACATGGCATACAGTGTATCATTTGCTGTCTAAGTCATGTTTCCCATATTTTCCATTGCAAGATACAAGCCGGTTTGAGTGTTTGGGGCACATTTTAGCTAAAATCATCCTACGGGGCCTAACTGCTTATGCCAAAGCCTGCCTATTTTGAATGGCGTAGTGGTCAATGCAACCTCCAAAAAAATCAGGACTTACTACCCCAATAACCTGCTAACTCACCCCTGAAATACTTACTTATTCACACTATTTTGTTCATTTGACTTGTTTCTAATTTGAAATGCCCATTTTTGTGGGGCCAGAAAGGTGCGTCTTTAAAAGGCGATTTCTACGATACCCCACTTTTGCGCGTCGGACCGCGACTTTTTCCGGAAACGCCGAAAAACCGCAATTTTCAGGAGAAACGAGACGTACATCCTCCCCCTCTGCCGCCCACCCACACAACTGACAGCCAGCCAGCAGACAAGCACAGAGAGTTCCGTGGGTCTGTCTGTGATGTCATAAAGGGCCTGCTGATCAATGGCCAGCTCTCTGATTGGCTGCTGTGTTTGATTGACAGATTGAATCTGGCAGCTGATTGGCTGTCTACCCTAAAGTGCATTACACACCCCTGATGGTACCACTGGCTAAGACTCCACCTCAGCTCATTGATTAATTATAAATTTAGAACAAATGATGGATGAAAGCAGGCAGGCCGGCCATTTTTTTCACGCTCATTGGACTTGTTTAATGCAATGCACCTGTGTATATTCACATGCATTCACTTCATGCTGTAACCACTGTGCATAAAAATTTGGAAACATGGCATACAGTGTATCATTTGCTGTCTAAGTCATGTTTCCCATATTTTACATTGCAAGATACAAGCCGGTTTGAGTGTTTGGGGCACATTTTAGCTAAAATCATCCTACGGGGCCTAAATGCTTATGCTAAAGCCTGCCTATTTTGAATGGCGTAGTGGTCACTGCAACCTCCAAAAAAATCAGGACTTACTACCCCAATAACCTGCTAACTCACCCCTGAAATACTTACTTATTCACACTATTTTGTTCATTTGACTTGTTTCTAATTTGAAATGCCCATTTTTGTGGGGCCAGAAAGGTGCGTCTTTAAAAGGCGATTTCTACGATACCCCACTTTTGCGCGTCGGACCGCGACTTTTTCCGGAAACGCAGAAAAAACGCAATTTTCAGGAGAAACGAGACGTACATCCTCCCCCTCTGCCGCCCACCCACCCAACTGACAGCCAGCCAGCAGACAAGCACAGAGAGTTCCGTGGGTCTGTCTGTGATGTCATAAAGGGCCTGCTGATCAATGGCCAGCTCTCTGATTGGCTGCTGTGTTTGATTGACAGATTGAATCTGGCAGCTGATTGGCTGTCTACCCTAAAGTGCATTACACACCCCTGATGGTACCACTGGCTAAGACTCCACCTCAGCTCATTGATTAATTATAAATTTAGAACAAATGATGGATGAAAGCAGGCAGGCCGGCCATTTTTTTCACGCTCATTGGACTTGTTTAATGCAATGCACCTTTGTATATTCACATGCATTCGCTTCATGCTGTAACCACTGTGCATAAAAATTTGGAACCATGGCATACAGTGTATCATTTGCTGTCTAAGTCATGTTTCCCATATTTTCCATTGCAAGATACAAGCCGGTTTGAGTGTTTGGGGCACATTTTAGCTAAAATCATCCTACGGGGCCTAACTGCTTATGCCAAAGCCTGCCTATTTTGAATGGCGTAGTGGTCAATGCAACCTCCAAAAAAATCAGGACTTACTACCCCAATAACCTGCTAACTCACCCCTGAAATACTTACTTATTCACACTATTTTGTTCATTTGACTTGTTTCTAATTTGAAATGCCCATTTTTGTGGGGCCAGAAAGGTGCGTCTTTAAAAGGCGATTTCTACGATACCCCACTTTTGCGCGTCGGACCGCGACTTTTTCCGGAAACGCCGAAAAACCGCAATTTTCAGGAGAAACGAGACGTACATCCTCCCCCTCTGCCGCCCACCCACACAACTGACAGCCAGCCAGCAGACAAGCACAGAGAGTTCCGTGGGTCTGTCTGTGATGTCATAAAGGGCCTGCTGATCAATGGCCAGCTCTCTGATTGGCTGCTGTGTTTGATTGACAGATTGAATCTGGCAGCTGATTGGCTGTCTACCCTAAAGTGCATTACACACCCCTGATGGTACCACTGGCTAAGACTCCACCTCAGCTCATTGATTAATTATAAATTTAGAACAAATGATGGATGAAAGCAGGCAGGCCGGCCATTTTTTTCACGCTCATTGGACTTGTTTAATGCAATGCACCTGTGTATATTCACATGCATTCACTTCATGCTGTAACCACTGTGCATAAAAATTTGGAAACATGGCATACAGTGTATCATTTGCTGTCTAAGTCATGTTTCCCATATTTTCCATTGCAAGATACAAGCCGGTTTGAGTGTTTGGGGCACATTTTAGCTAAAATCATCCTACGGGGCCTAAATGCTTATGCTAAAGCCTGCCTATTTTGAATGGCGTAGTGGTCACTGCAACCTCCAAAAAAATCAGGACTTACTACCCCAATAACCTGCTAACTCACCCCTGAAATACTTACTTATTCACACTATTTTGTTCATTTGACTTGTTTCTAATTTGAAATGCCCATTTTTGTGGGGCCAGAAAGGTGCGTCTTTAAAAGGCGATTTCTATGATACCCCACTTTTGCGCGTCGGACCGCGACTTTTTCCGGAAACGCTGAAAAACCGCAATTTTCAGGAGAAACGAGACGTACATCCTCCCCCTCTGCCGCCCACCCACCCAACTGACAGCCAGCCAGCAGACAAGCACAGAGAGTTCCGTGGGTCTGTCTGTGATGTCATAAAGGGCCTGCTGATCAATGGCCAGCTCTCTGATTGGCTGCTGTGTTTGATTGACAGATTGAATCTGGCAGCTGATTGGCTGTCTACCCTAAAGTGCATTACACACCCCTGATGGTACCACTGGCTAAGACTCCACCTCAGCTCATTGATTAATTATAAATTTAGAACAAATGATGGATGAAAGCAGGCAGGCCGGCCATTTTTTTCACGCTCATTGGACTTGTTTAATGCAATGCACCTTTGTATATTCACATGCATTCGCTTCATGCTGTAACCACTGTGCATAAAAATTTGGAACCATGGCATACAGTGTATCATTTGCTGTCTAAGTCATGTTTCCCATATTTTCCATTGCAAGATACAAGCCGGTTTGAGTGTTTGGGGCACATTTTAGCTAAAATCATCCTACGGGGCCTAACTGCTTATGCCAAAGCCTGCCTATTTTGAATGGCGTAGTGGTCACTGCAACCTCCAAAAAAATCAGGACTTACTACCCCAATAACCTGCTAACTCACCCCTGAAATACTTACTTATTCACACTATTTTGTTCATTTGACTTGTTTCTAATTTGAAATGCCCATTTTTGTGGGGCCAGAAAGGTGCGTCTTTAAAAGGCGATTTCTACGATACCCCACTTTTGCGCGTCGGACCGCGACTTTTTCCGGAAACGCCGAAAAACCGCAATTTTCAGGAGAAACGAGACGTACATCCTCCCCCTCTGCCGCCCACCCACCCAACTGACAGCCAGCCAGCAGACAAGCACAGAGAGTTCCGTGGGTCTGTCTGTGATGTCATAAAGGGCCTGCTGATCAATGGCCAGCTCTCTGATTGGCTGCTGTGTTTGATTGACAGATTGAATCTGGCAGCTGATTGGCTGTCTACCCTAAAGTGCATTACACACCCCTGATGGTACCACTGGCTAAGACTCCACCTCAGCTCATTGATTAATTATAAATTTAGAACAAATGATGGATGAAAGCAGGCAGGCCGGCCATTTTTTTCACGCTCATTGGACTTGTTTAATGCAATGCACCTGTGTATATTCACATGCATTCACTTCATGCTGTAACCACTGTGCATAAAAATTTGGAAACATGGCATACAGTGTATCATTTGCTGTCTAAGTCATGTTTCCCATATTTTCCATTGCAAGATACAAGCCGGTTTGAGTGTTTGGGGCACATTTTAGCTAAAATCATGATACGGGGCCTAAATGCTTATGCTAAAGCCTGCCTATTTTGAATGGCGTAGTGGTCACTGCAACCTCCAAAAAAATCAGGACTTACTACCCCAATAACCTGCTAACTCACCCCTGAAATACTTACTTATTCACACTATTTTGTTCATTTGACTTGTTTCTAATTTGAAATGCCCATTTTTGTGGGGCCAGAAAGGTGCGTCTTTAAAAGGCGATTTCTACGATACCCCACTTTTGCGCGTCGGACCGCGACTTTTTCCGGAAACGCTGAAAAACCGCAATTTTCAGGAGAAACGAGACGTACATCCTCCCCCTCTGCCGCCCACCCACCAAACTGACAGCCAGCCAGCAGACAAGCACAGAGAGTTCCGTGGGTCTGTCTGTGATGTCATAAAGGGCCTGCTGATCAATGGCCAGCTCTCTGATTGGCTGCTGTGTTTGATTGACAGATTGAATCTGGCAGCTGATTGGCTGTCTACCCTAAAGTGCATTACACACCCCTGATGGTACCACTGGCTAAGACTCCACCTCAGCTCATTGATTAATTATAAATTTAGAACAAATGATGGATGAAAGCAGGCAGGCCGGCCATTTTTTTCACGCTCATTGGACTTGTTTAATGCAATGCACCTTTGTATATTCACATGCATTCGCTTCATGCTGTAACCACTGTGCATAAAAATTTGGAAACATGGCATACAGTGTATCATTTGCTGTCTAAGTCATGTTTCCCATATTTTCCATTGCAAGATACAAGCCGGTTTGAGTGTTTGGGGCACATTTTAGCTAAAATCATCCTACGGGGCCTAACTGCTTATGCCAAAGCCTGCCTATTTTGAATGGCGTAGTGGTCAATGCAACCACCAAAAAAATCAGGACTTACTACCCCAATAACCTGCTAACTCACCCCTGAAATACTTACTTATTCACACTATTTTGTTCATTTGACTTGTTTCTAATTTGAAATGCCCATTTTTGTGGGGCCAGAAAGGTGCGTCTTTAAAAGGCGATTTCTACGATACCCCACTTTTGCGCGTCGGACCGCGACTTTTTCCGGAAACGCTGAAAAACCGCAATTTTCAGGAAAAACGAGACGTACATCCTCCCCCTCTGCCGCCCACCCACCCAACTGACAGCCAGCCAGCAGACAAGCACAGAGAGTTCCGTGGGTCTGTCTGTGATGTCATAAAGGGCCTGCTGATCAATGGCCAGCTCTCTGATTGGCTGCTGTGTTTGATTGACAGATTGAATCTTGCAGCTGATTGGCTGTCTACCCTAAAGTGCATTACACACCCCTGATGGTACCACTGGCTAAGACTCCACCTCAGCTCATTGATTAATTATAAATTTAGAACAAATGATGGATGAAAGCAGGCAGGCCGGCCATTTTTTTCACGCTCATTGGACTTGTTTAATGCAATGCACCTTTGTATATTCACATGCATTCGCTTCATGCTGTAACCACTGTGCATAAAAATTTGGAAACATGGCATACAGTGTATCATTTGCTGTCTAAGTCATGTTTCCCATATTTTCCATTGCAAGATACAAGCCGGTTTGAGTGTTTGGGGCACATTTTAGCTAAAATCATCCTACGGGGCCTAACTGCTTATGCCAAAGCCTGCCTATTTTGAATGGCGTAGTGGTCAATGCAACCTCCAAAAAAATCAGGACTTACTACCCCAATAACCTGCTAACTCACCCCTGAAATACTTACTTATTCACACTATTTTGTTCATTTGACTTGTTTCTAATTTGAAATGCCCATTTTTGTGGGGCCAGAAAGGTGCGTCTTTAAAAGGCGATTTCTACGATACCCCACTTTTGCGCGTCGGACCGCGACTTTTTCCGGAAACGCCGAAAAACCGCAATTTTCAGGAGAAACGAGACGTACATCCTCCCCCTCTGCCGCCCACCCACCCAACTGACAGCCAGCCAGCAGACAAGCACAGAGAGTTCCGTGGGTCTGTCTGTGATGTCATAAAGGGCCTGCTGATCAATGGCCAGCTCTCTGATTGGCTGCTGTGTTTGATTGACAGATTGAATCTGGCAGCTGATTGGCTGTCTACCCTAAAGTGCATTACACACCCCTGATGGTACCACTGGCTAAGACTCCACCTCAGCTCATTGATTAATTATAAATTTAGAACAAATGATGGATGAAAGCAGGCAGGCCGGCCATTTTTTTCACGCTCATTGGACTTGTTTAATGCAATGCACCTGTGTATATTCACATGCATTCACTTCATGCTGTAACCACTGTGCATAAAAATTTGGAAACATGGCATACAGTGTATCATTTGCTGTCTAAGTCATGTTTCCCATATTTTCCATTGCAAGATACAAGCCAGTTTGAGTGTTTGGGGCACATTTTAGCTAAAATCATCCTACGGGGCCTAAATGCTTATGCTAAAGCCTGCCTATTTTGAATGGCGTAGTGGTCACTGCAACCTCCAAAAAAATCAGGACTTACTACCCCAATAACCTGCTAACTCACCCCTGAAATACTTACTTATTCACACTATTTTGTTCATTTGACTTGTTTCTAATTTGAAATGCCCATTTTTGTGGGGCCAGAAAGGTGCGTCTTTAAAAGGCGATTTCTACGATACCACACTTTTGCGCGTCGGACCGCGACTTTTTCCGGAAACGCTGAAAAACCGCAATTTTCAGGAGAAACGAGACGTACATCCTCCCCCTCTGCCGCCCACCCACCCAACTGGCAGCCAGCCAGCAGACAAGCACAGAGAGTTCCGTGGGTCTGTCTGTGATGTCATAAAGGGCCTGCTGATCAATGGCCAGCTCTCTGATTGGCTGCTGTGTTTGATTGACAGATTGAATCTGGCAGCTGATTGGCTGTCTACCCTAAAGTGCATTACACACCCCTGATGGTACCACTGGCTAAGACTCCACCTCAGCTCATTGATTAATTATAAATTTAGAACAAATGATGGATGAAAGCAGGCAGGCCGGCCATTTTTTTCACGCTCATTGGACTTGTTTAATGCAATGCACCTTTGTATATTCACATGCATTCGCTTCATGCTGTAACCACTGTGCATAAAAATTTGGAAACATGGCATACAGTGTATCATTTGCTGTCTAAGTAATGTTTCCCATATTTTCCATTGCAAGATACAAGCCGGTTTGAGTGTTTGGGGCACATTTTAGCTAAAATCATCCTACGGGGCCTAACTGCTTATGCCAAAGCCTGCCTATTTTGAATGGCGTAGTGGTCAATGCAAAATCCAAAAAAATCAGGACTTACTACCCCAATAACCTGCTAACTCACCCCTGAAATACTTACTTATTCACACTATTTTGTTCATTTGACTTGTTTCTAATTTGAAATGCCCATTTTTGTGGGGCCAGAAAGGTGCGTCTTTAAAAGGCGATTTCTACGATACCCCACTTTTGCGCGTCGGACCGCGACTTTTCCGGAAACGCCGAAAAACCGCAATTTTCAGGAGAAACGAGACGTACATCCTCCCCCTCTGCCGCCCACCCACCCAACTGACAGCCAGCCAGCAGACAAGCACAGAGAGTTCCGTGGGTCTGTCTGTGATGTCATAAAGGGCCTGCTGATCAATGGCCAGCTCTCTGATTGGCTGCTGTGTTTGATTGACAGATTGAATCTGGCAGCTGATTGGCTGTCTACCCTAAAGTGCATTACACACCCCTGATGGTACCACTGGCTAAGACTCCACCTCAGCTCATTGATTAATTATAAATTTAGAACAAATGATGGATGAAAGCAGGCAGGCCGGCCATTTTTTTCACGCTCATTGGACTTGTTTAATGCAATGCACCTTTGTATATTCACATGCATTCGCTTCATGCTGTAACCACTGTGCATAAAAATTTGGAAACATGGCATACAGTGTATCATTTGCTGTCTAAGTCATGTTTCCCATATTTTCCATTGCAAGATACAAGCCGGTTTGAGTGTTTGGGGCACATTTTAGCTAAAATCATCCTACGGGGCCTAACTGCTTATGCCAAAGCCTGCCTATTTTGAATGGCGTAGTGGTCACTGCAACCTCCAAAAAAATCAGGACTTACTACCCCAATAACCTGCTAACTCACCCCTGAAATACTTACTTATTCACACTATTTTGTTCATTTGACTTGTTTCTAATTTGAAATGCCCATTTTTGTGGGGCCAGAAAGGTGCGTCTTTAAAAGGCGATTTCTACAATACCCCACTTTTGCGCGTCGGACCGCGACTTTTTCCGGAAACGCCGAAAAACCGCAATTTTCAGGAGAAACGAGACGTACATCCTCCCCCTCTGCCGCCCACCCACCCAACTGACAGCCAGCCAGCAGACAAGCACAGAGAGTTCCGTGGGTCTGTCTGTGATGTCATAAAGGGCCTGCTGATCAATGGCCAGCTCTCTGATTGGCTGCTGTGTTTGATTGACAGATTGAATCTGGCAGCTGATTGGCTGTCTACCCTAAAGTGCATTACACACCCCTGATGGTACCACTGGCTAAGACTCCACCTCAGCTCATTGATTAATTATAAATTTAGAACAAATGATGGATGAAAGCAGGCAGGCCGGACATTTTTTTCACGCTCATTGGACTTGTTTAATGCAATGCACCTTTGTATATTCACATGCATTCGCTTCATGCTGTAACCACTGTGCATAAAAATTTGGAAACATGGCATACAGTGTATCATTTGCTGTCTAAGTCATGTTTCCCATATTTTCCATTGCAAGATACAAGCCGGTTTGAGTGTTTGGGGCACATTTTAGCTAAAATCATCCTACGGGCCCTAACTGCTTATGCTAAAGCCTGCCTATTTTGAATGGCGTAGTGGTCACTGCAACCTCCAAAAAAATCAGGACTTACTACCCCAATAACCTGCTAACTCACCCCTGAAATACTTACTTATTCACACTATTTTGTTTATTTGACTTGTTTCTAATTTGAAATGCCCATTTTTGTGGGGCAAGAAAGGTGCGTCTATAAAAGGCGATTTCTACGATACCCCACTTTTGCGCGTTGGACCGTGACTTTTTCCGGAAACGCCGAAAAACCGCAATTTTCAGGAGAAACGAGACATACATCCTCCCCCTCTGCCGCCCACCCACCCAACTGACAGCCAGCCAGCAGACAAGCACAGAGAGTTCCGTGGGTCTGTCTGTGATGTCATAAAGGGCCTGCTGATCAATGGCCAGCTCTCTGATTGGCTGCTGTGTTTGATTGACAGATTGAATCTGGCAGCTGATTGGCTGTCTACCCTAAAGTGCATTACACACCCCTGATGGTACCACTGGCTAAGACTCCACCTCAGCTCATTGATTAATTATAAATTTAGAACAAATGATGGATGAAAGCAGGCAGGCCGGCCATTTTTTTCACGCTCATTGGACTTGTTTAATGCAATGCACCTTTGTATATTCACATGCATTCGCTTCATGCTGTAACCACTGTGCATAAAAATTTGGAAACATGGCATACAGTGTATCATTTGCTGTCTAAGTCATGTTTCCCATATTTTCCATTGCAAGATACAAGCCGGTTTGAGTGTTTGGGGAACATTTTAGCTAAAATCATCCTACGGGGCCTAACTGCTTATGCTAAAGCCTGCCAATTTTAATGGCGTAGTGGTCACTGCAACCTCCAAAAAAATCAGGACTTACTACCCCAATAACCTGCTAACTCACCCCTGAAATACTTACTTATTCACACTATTTTGTTCATTTGACTTGTTTCTAATTTGAAATGCCCATTTTTGTGGGGCCAGAAAGGTGCGTCTTTAAAAGGCGATTTCTACGATACCCCACTTTTGCGCGTCGGACCGCGACTTTTTCCGGAAACGCCGAAAAACCGCAATTTTCAGGAGAAACGAGACGTACATCCTCCCCCTCTGCCGCCCACCCACCCAACTGACAGCCAGCCAGCAGACAAGCACAGAGAGTTCCGTGGGTCTGTCTGTGATGTCATAAAGGGCCTGCTGATCAATGGCCAGCTCTCTGATTGGCTGCTGTGTTTGATTGACAGATTGAATCTGGCAGCTGATTGGCTGTCTACCCTAAAGTGCATTACACACCCCTGATGGTACCACTGGCTAAGACTCCACCTCAGCTCATTGATTAATTATAAATTTAGAACAAATGATGGATGAAAGCAGGCAGGCCGGCCATTTTTTTCACGCTCATTAGACTTGTTTAATGCAATGCACCTTTGTATATTCACATGCATTCGCTTCATGCTGTAACCACTGTGCATAAAAATTTGGAAACATGGCATACAGTGTATCATTTGCTGTCTAAGTCATGTTTCCCATATTTTCCATTGCAAGATACAAGCCGGTTTGAGTGTTTGGGGCACATTTTAGCTAAAATCATCCTACGGGGCCTAACTGCTTATGCTAAAGCCTGCCTATTTTGAATGGCGTAGTGGTCACTGCAACCTCCAAAAAAATCAGGACTTACTACCCCAATAACCTGCTAACGCACCCCTGAAATACTTACTTATTCACACTATTTTGTTCATTTGACTTATTTCTAATTTGAAATGCCCATTTTTGTGGGGCCAGAAAGGTGCGTCTTTAAAAGGCGATTTCTACGATACCCCACTTTTGCGCGTCGGACCGCGACTTTTTCCGGAAATGCCGAAAAACCGCAATTTTCAGGAGAAACGAGACGTACATCCTCCCCCTCTGCCGCCCACCCACCCAACTGACAGCCAGCCAGCAGACAAGCACAGAGAGTTCCATGGGTCTGTCTGTGATGTCATAAAGGGCCTGCTGATCAATGGCCAGCTCTCTGATTGGCTGCTGTGTTTGAATGACAGATTGAATCTGGCAGCTGATTGGCTGTCTACCCTAAAGTGCATTACACACCCCTGATGGTACCACTGGCTAAGACTCCACCTCAGCTCATTGATTAATTATAAATTTAGAACAAATGATGGATGAAAGCAGGCAGGCCGGCAATTTTTTTTTACGCTCATTGGACTTGTTTAATGCAATGCACCTTTGTATATTCACATGCATTCGCTTCATGCTGTAACCACTGTGCATAAAAATTTGGAAACATGGCATACAGTGTATCATTTGCTGTCTAAGTCATGTTTCCCATATTTTCGATTGCAAGATACAAGCCGGTTTGAGTGTTTGGGGCACATTTTAGCTAAAATCATCCTACGGGGCCTAACTGCTTATGCTAAAGCCTGCCTATTTTGAATGGCGTAGTGGTCACTGCAACCTCCAAAAAAATCAGGACTTACTACCCCAATAACCTGCTAACTCACCCCTGAAATACTTACTTATTCACACTATTTTGTTCATTTGACTTGTTTCTAATTTGAAATGCCCATTTTTGTGGGGCCAGAAAGGTGCGTCTTTAAAAGGTGATTTCTACGATACCCCACTTTTGCGCGTCGGACCGCGACTTTTTCCGGAAACGCCGAAAAAACGCAATTTTCAGGAGAAACGAGACGTATAAACTCCCCCTCTGCCGCCCACCCACCCAACTGACAGCCAGCCAGCAGACAAGCACAGAGAGTTCTGTGGGTCTGTCTGTGATGTCATAAAGGGCCTGCTGATCAATGGCCAGCTCTCTGATTGGCTGCTGTGTTTGATTGACAGATTGAATCTGGCAGCTGATTGGCTGTCTACCCTAAAGTGCATTACACACCCCTGATGGTACCACTGGCTAAGACTCCACCTCAGCTCATTGATTAATTATAAATTTAGAACAAATGATGGATGAAAGCAGGCAGGCCGGCCATTTTTTTCACGCACATTGGACTTGTTTAATGCAATGCACCTTTGTATATTCACATGCATTCGCTTCATGCTGTAACCACTGTGCATAAAAATTTGGAAACATGGCATACAGTGTATCATTTGCTGTCTAAGTCATGTTTCCCATATTTTCCATTGCAAGATACAAGCCGGTTTGAGTGTTTGGGGAACATTTTAGCTAAAATCATCCTACGGGCCCTAACTGCTTATGCTAAAGCCTGCCTATTTTGAATGGCGTAGTGGTCACTGCAACCTCCAAAAAAATCAGGACTTACTACCCCAATAACCTGCTAACTCACCCCTGAAATACTTACTTATTCACACTATTTTGTTTATTTGACTTGTTTCTAATTTGAAATGCCCATTTTTGTGGGGCAAGAAAGGTGCGTCTATAAAAGGCGATTTCTACGATACCCCACTTTTGCGCGTTGGACCGTGACTTTTTCCGGAAACGCCGAAAAACCGCAATTTTCAGGAGAAACGAGACATACATCCTCCCCCTCTGCCGCCCACCCACCCAACTGACAGCCAGCCAGCAGACAAGCACAGAGAGTTCCGTGGGTCTGTCTGTGATGTCATAAAGGGCCTGCTGATCAATGGCCAGCTCTCTGATTGGCTGCTGTGTTTGATTGACAGATTGAATCTGGCAGCTGATTGGCTGTCTACCCTAAAGTGCATTACACACCCCTGATGGTACCACTGGCTAAGACTCCACCTCAGCTCATTGATTAATTATAAATTTAGAACAAATGATGGATGAAAGCAGGCAGGCCGGCCATTTTTTTCACGCTCATTGGACTTGTTTAATGCAATGCACCTTTGTATATTCACATGCATTCGCTTCATGCTGTAACCACTGTGCATAAAAATTTGGAAACATGGCATACAGTGTATCATTTGCTGTCTAAGTCATGTTTCCCATATTTTCCATTGCAAGATACAAGCCGGTTTGAGTGTTTGGGGAACATTTTAGCTAAAATCATCCTACGGGGCCTAACTGCTTATGCTAAAGCCTGCCAATTTTAATGGCGTAGTGGTCACTGCAACCTCCAAAAAAATCAGGACTTACTACCCCAATAACCTGCTAACTCACCCCTGAAATACTTACTTATTCACACTATTTTGTTCATTTGACTTGTTTCTAATTTGAAATGCCCATTTTTGTGGGGCCAGAAAGGTGCGTCTTTAAAAGGCGATTTCTACGATACCCCACTTTTGCGCGTCGGACCGCGACTTTTTCCGGAAACGCCGAAAAACCGCAATTTTCAGGAGAAACGAGACGTACATCCTCCCCCTCTGCCGCCCACCCACCCAACTGACAGCCAGCCAGCAGACAAGCACAGAGAGTTCCGTGGGTCTGTCTGTGATGTCATAAAGGGCCTGCTGATCAATGGCCAGCTCTCTGATTGGCTGCTGTGTTTGATTGACAGATTGAATCTGGCAGCTGATTGGCTGTCTACCCTAAAGTGCATTACACACCCCTGATGGTACCACTGGCTAAGACTCCACCTCAGCTCATTGATTAATTATAAATTTAGAACAAATGATGGATGAAAGCAGGCAGGCCGGCCATTTTTTTCACGCTCATTAGACTTGTTTAATGCAATGCACCTTTGTATATTCACATGCATTCGCTTCATGCTGTAACCACTGTGCATAAAAATTTGGAAACATGGCATACAGTGTATCATTTGCTGTCTAAGTCATGTTTCCCATATTTTCCATTGCAAGATACAAGCCGGTTTGAGTGTTTGGGGCACATTTTAGCTAAAATCATCCTACGGGGCCTAACTGCTTATGCTAAAGCCTGCCTATTTTGAATGGCGTAGTGGTCACTGCAACCTCCAAAAAAATCAGGACTTACTACCCCAATAACCTGCTAACGCACCCCTGAAATACTTACTTATTCACACTATTTTGTTCATTTGACTTATTTCTAATTTGAAATGCCCATTTTTGTGGGGCCAGAAAGGTGCGTCTTTAAAAGGCGATTTCTACGATACCCCACTTTTGCGCGTCGGACCGCGACTTTTTCCGGAAATGCCGAAAAACCGCAATTTTCAGGAGAAACGAGACGTACATCCTCCCCCTCTGCCGCCCACCCACCCAACTGACAGCCAGCCAGCAGACAAGCACAGAGAGTTCCATGGGTCTGTCTGTGATGTCATAAAGGGCCTGCTGATCAATGGCCAGCTCTCTGATTGGCTGCTGTGTTTGAATGACAGATTGAATCTGGCAGCTGATTGGCTGTCTACCCTAAAGTGCATTACACACCCCTGATGGTACCACTGGCTAAGACTCCACCTCAGCTCATTGATTAATTATAAATTTAGAACAAATGATGGATGAAAGCAGGCAGGCCGGCAATTTTTTTTTACGCTCATTGGACTTGTTTAATGCAATGCACCTTTGTATATTCACATGCATTCGCTTCATGCTGTAACCACTGTGCATAAAAATTTGGAAACATGGCATACAGTGTATCATTTGCTGTCTAAGTCATGTTTCCCATATTTTCGATTGCAAGATACAAGCCGGTTTGAGTGTTTGGGGCACATTTTAGCTAAAATCATCCTACGGGGCCTAACTGCTTATGCTAAAGCCTGCCTATTTTGAATGGCGTAGTGGTCACTGCAACCTCCAAAAAAATCAGGACTTACTACCCCAATAACCTGCTAACTCACCCCTGAAATACTTACTTATTCACACTATTTTGTTCATTTGACTTGTTTCTAATTTGAAATGCCCATTTTTGTGGGGCCAGAAAGGTGCATCTTTAAAAGGTGATTTCTACGATACCCCACTTTTGCGCGTCGGACCGCGACTTTTTCCGGAAACGCCGAAAAAACGCAATTTTCAGGAGAAACGAGACGTATAAACTCCCCCTCTGCCGCCCACCCACCCAACTGACAGCCAGCCAGCAGACAAGCACAGAGAGTTCTGTGGGTCTGTCTGTGATGTCATAAAGGGCCTGCTGATCAATGGCCAGCTCTCTGATTGGCTGCTGTGTTTGATTGACAGATTGAATCTGGCAGCTGATTGGCTGTCTACCCTAAAGTGCATTACACACCCCTGATGGTACCACTGGCTAAGACTCCACCTCAGCTCATTGATTAATTATAAATTTAGAACAAATGATGGATGAAAGCAGGCAGGCCGGCCATTTTTTTCACGCACATTGGACTTGTTTAATGCAATGCACCTTTGTATATTCACATGCATTCGCTTCATGCTGTAACCACTGTGCATAAAAATTTGGAAACATGGCATACAGTGTATCATTTGCTGTCTAAGTCATGTTTCCCATATTTTCCATTGCAAGATACAAGCCGGTTTGAGTGTTTGGGGAACATTTTAGCTAAAATCATCCTACGGGGCCTAACTGCTTATGCTAAAGCCTGCCTATTTTGAATGGCGTAGTGGTCACTGCAACCTCCAAAAAAATCAGGACTTACTACCCCAATAACCTGCTAACTCACCCCTGAAATACTTACTTATTCACACTATTTTGTTCATTTGACTTGTTTCTAATTTGAAATGCCCATTTTTGTGGGGCCAGAAAGGTGCGTCTTTAAAAGGCGATTTCTATGATACCCCACTTTTGCGCGTCGGACCGCGACTTTTTCCGGAAACGCCGAAAAACCGCAATTTTCAGGAGAAACGAGATGTACATCCTCCCCCTCTGCCGCCCACCCACCCAACTGACAGCCAGCCAGCAGACAAGCACAGAGAGTTCCGTGGGTCTGTCTGTGATGTCATAAAGGGCCTGCTGATCAATGGCCAGCTCTCTGATTGGCTGCTGTGTTTGATTGACAGATTGAATCTGGCAGCTGATTGGCTGTCTACCCTAAAGTGCATTACACACCCCTGATGGTACCACTGGCTAAGACTCCACCTCAGCTCATTGATTAATTATAAATTTAGAACAAATGATGGATGAAAGCAGGCAGGCCGGTCATTTTTTTCACGCTCATTGGACTTGTTTAATGCAATGCACCTTTGTATATTCACATGCATTCGCTTCATGCTGTAACCACTGTGCATAAAAATTTGGAAACATGGCATACAGTGTATCATTTGCTGTCTAAGTCATGTTTCCCATATTTTCCATTGCAAGATACAAGCCGGTTTGAGTGTTTGGGGCACATTTTAGCTAAAATCATCCTACGGGGCCTAACTGCTTATGCTAAAGCCTGCCTATTTTGAATGGCGTAGTGGTCACTGCAACCTCCAAAAAAATCAGGACTTACTACCCCAATAACCTGCTAACTCACCCCTGAAATACTTACTTATTCACACTATTTTGTTCATTTGACTTGTTTCTAATTTGAAATGCCCATTTTTGTGGGGCCAGAAAGGTGCGTCTTTAAAAGGCGATTTCTACGATACCCCACTTTTGCGTGTCGGACCGCGACTTTTTCCGGAAACGCAGAAAAACCGCAATTTTCAGAAGAAACGAGACGTACATCCTCCCCCTCTGCCGCCCACCCACCCAACTGACAGCCAGCCAGCAGACAAGCACAGAGAGTTCCGTGGGTCTGTCTGTGATGTCATAAAGGGCCTGCTGATCAATGGCCAGCTCTCTGATTGGCTGCTGTGTTTGATTGACAGATTGAATCTGGCAGCTGATTGGCTGTCTACCCTAAAGTGCATTACACACCCCTGATGGTACCACTGGCTAAGACTCCACCTCAGCTCATTGATTAATTATAAATTTAGAACAAATGATGGATGAAAGCAGGCAGGCCGGCCATTTTTTCACGCTCATTGGACTTGTTTAATGCAATGCACCTTTGTATATTCACATGCATTCGCTTCATGCTGTAACCACTGTGCATACAAATTTGGAAACATGGCATACAGTGTATCATTTGCTGTCTAAGTCATGTTTTCCATATTTTCCATTGCAAGATACAAGCCGGTTTGAGTGTTTGGGGCACATTATAGCTAAAATCATCCTACGGGGCATAACTGCTTATGCTAAAGCCTGCCTATTTTGAATGGCGTAGTGGTCACTGCAACCTCCAAAAAAATCAGGACTTACTACCCCAATAACCTGCTAACTCACCCCTGAAATACTTACTTATTCACACTATTTTGTTCATTTGACTTGTTTCTAATTAGAAATGCCCATTTTTGTGGGGCCAGAAAGGTGCGACTTTAAAAGGCGATTTCTACCGCCCCATAGCCCTCCTTAATGTAGATATAAAATTATTTGCCAAACTGATAGCTACTCGAATCTCCCCCTTATTACCTAGTCTAATCAACCCTGATCAAGTAGGCTTTGTGTTAGGTAGGCAGGCATCGGATAACACCCGCAGAGTTATTAATGTCATAGAATTCTGCCAAACCCGTAAACACCCTCTATTAGTGCTTTCACTCGATGCAGAAAAAGCCTTTGACAGGCTTCACTGGGGCTACCTGCGCTCCACTTTACAGCATTTTGGCTTCTCGGGTAGGATACTTAGCTCCATCTTGGCCCTGTATTCCCTTCCAAATGCTAGAGTGTTTACGAATGGATGTTCCTCCTCCCAATTCGATATTACAAATGGCACCCGTCAGGGCTGCCCCCTCTGCCCTCTAATTTTTGCGTTGGCAATAGAGCCCTTGGCTGAGTGTATTCGTTCCCAAGTCCATATCAAAGGTCCTCTCATAGGTGGGGTCTCCCACAAAATCAGCCTATTTGCGGATGACGTGCTAGTTTGTCTTGAGGATCCGGAATCCTCTCTTCCCCACTTACATAACATTCTTGATGCTTACTCGAAAATCTCCTACTACAAACTGAACACCACTAAGACTGAAGCTTTTCCGCTTAATGTGCCAGACAGTGTGTTAATACGCCTGAAAGACAAATTTAAATATATTTGGAAAGACAAATCGATTAAATACCTTGGGATTAATTTAGCTAGGGACATTGACATTATGAACCTAAATTATGACCCTCTGTTACGTGCTTTTAACACCCTTACTAAAGATTGGTTGATGCAGGAGGTGTCCTGGGTTGGTCGAATAGCTGCAGCAAAAATGGTACTCCTACCCAAATTAATGTATTTGTTTCGGACCATTCCTTGACCCTTTCCATCCGCGATAAGTAAAAAATTCAATAAGTTACTGTCCTCCTACATTTGGAGAGGTGCTAAACCTAAAATAGCGAAAACCACCCTATCCTTTTCTAAAATAGACGGTGGCCTAGCATACCCGAACGTAGAAAAATATCACTCGGCGTGTATATTGAATCAAGCGAGGGATTGGCATTTGGGGAATTGCGCCAAACCCTGGGTGGCAATTGAAAGAGCCGCTATGTATCCTCTTGACCTCCCTGAACTGTTTAGACTGCCCCCTACAGCTGCCACATCTAAAAGCAGTACATGTAAAGCTGTTCATACTACACTTCTTATATGGCATAGGCTGGTTGCCTCTAGCACCAACATCTCATTGCCTTCCCCTCAGTTAGCATTGAAATCCATCGCAAATTTAATCCCAGACCTTAATGTAGACTCTTGGGTGGCCCTAGGATTATTATCTCTGAATGACATTCTTGCCGATGGAACAGTAGTTCCCTTTTCCCACCTACAATCACAATACCATGTCCCGAAGCAGGACTTCTATAAGTATTTACAGATTAGGCACTGGCTCAGTAGCTTCCTTCCCAAACCCCCTGCCCAGCTCTCAATACCTAAAATACTACTTGCTCTCATTGAAACTCCAGCCACAAAAGGTGGTATCACTCGCTGGTACAAATATCTGATTTCCAGTTGTTTGAAAAGTAAGTTCCCTTCACAACGCCGATGGGAGAAGGATTTGCCAAACGTCTTTTCAGATGAGGTGTGGAAATTTATTTTCCGCTCAAGCTTCAAGATTTCTAAATGTATCAACCATGTAGAGATGTACTATAAATTGGTCCATAGGGCCTATCTTACCCCAGACCGACTACATCAGTTTTGGCCTTCTGTCTCCGCCCGGTGTTGGAGAGGTTGTGGCTCAGTTGGAGACATTCTGCATATTTTTTGGGCTTGCCCAGTCTTACATTCCTTATGGAAGGAAATATTTCTCCTTATCTCCAATGTATTAAATCAATCCATACATATGGACCCTCTTATTGCTCTCTTCCACTACTGCCCAGGTGTGCTTCTTAGCAGCGATAATTACCTCCTTGGTCATATCTTGATCGCGGCTAAAGCCTCTATTGCCCAATTCTGGAAATCACCTGACATACCAACCATCCATATGATCGAAAACAAGATCCATAAACACTTCATATTTGAGACATCAGATGTCGTATATTCCTCCAAGGCATCTTCCATCCACTTTAAATGGAACAGATGGAGGGAGTACAGGGAAAGAACAGGCCAACCATGTTCCCATAATGCCGTTATAGACCTATCTATACTTGATTCGCCTGGGCAAAATCCCAGTTCTGTTCATTAATTACGAGCAACCCGAACCACTCCTGTTTCTATGTTTCTGCATAAACTGTGTCCTTTAACAGACTCCCTGTATCTATTTTTCTCCTTCACTCAGTTTACTTTAGTCAACCTGGCATGTACTAGTCTACAGTTGATACTGGTAATGATGTAACACCTATACATATATATGTAAATATTTTTTTTTTTTTTTTTTTGGTTTGTTTGTTTGTATGTATTTTTCTCTTTCATTTTTCCTTTGTTTTTGATACTTGTCCCTATCTGAACTTGTAAATTCAATACAAATTCAATATTAAAAAAACAAAAAAAAAAAAAGGCGATTTCTACGATACCCCACTTTTGCGCGTCGGACCGCGACTTTTTCCGGAAACGCCAAAAAACCGCAATTTTCAGGAGAAACGAGACGTACATCCTCCCCCTCTGCCGCCCACCCACCCAACTGACAGCCAGCCAGCAGACAAGCACAGAGAGTTCCGTGGGTCTGTCTGTGATGTCATAAAGGGCCTGCTGATCAATGGCCAGCTCTCTGATTGGCTGCTGTGTTTGATTGACAGATTGAATCTGGCAGCTGATTGGCTGTCTACCCTAAAGTGCATTACACACCCCTGATGGTACCACTGGCTAAGACTCCACCTCAGCTCATTGATTAATTATAAATT
This sequence comes from Crinia signifera, assembly GCF_055691185.1. NCBI lineage: Eukaryota > Metazoa > Chordata > Amphibia > Anura > Myobatrachidae > Crinia > Crinia signifera. The sequence continues at coordinate 575,085 of NW_028142730.1, read as the reverse complement.
TAGAACAAATGATGGATGAAAGCAGGCAGGCCGTCCATTTTTTTCACGCTCATTGGACTTGTTTAATGCAATGCACCTTTGTATATTCACATGCATTCGCTTCATGCTGTAACCACTGTGCATAAAAATTTGGAAACATGGCATACAGTGTATCATTTGCTGTCTAAGTCATGTTTCCCATATTTTCCATTGCAAGATACAAGCCGGTTTGAGTGTTTGGGGCACATTTTAGCTAAAATCATCCTACGGGGCCTAACTGCTTATGCTAAAGCCTGCCTATTTTGAATGGCGTAGTGGTCACTGCAACCTCCAAAAAAATCAGGACTTACTACCCCAATAACCTGCTAACTCACCCCTGAAATACTTACTTATTCACACTATTTTGTTCATTTGACTTGTTTCTAATTTGAAATGCCCATTTTTGTGGGGCCAGAAAGGTGCGTCTTTAAAAGGCGATTTCTACGATACCCCACTTTTGCGCGTCGGACCGCAACTTTTTCCGGAAACGCCGAAAAACCGCAATTTTCAGGAGAAACGAGACGTACATCCTCCCCCTCTGCCGCCCACCCACCCACCCAACTGACAGCCAGCCAGCAGACAAGCACAGAGAGTTCCGTGGGTCTGTCTGTGATGTCATAAAGGGCCTGCTGATCAATGGCCAGCTCTCTGATTGGCTGCTGTGTTTGATTGACAGATTGAATCTGGCAGCTGATTGGCTGTCTACCCTAAAGTGCATTACACACCCCTGATGGTACCACTGGCTAAGACTCCACCTCAGCTCATTGATTAATTATAAATTTAGAACAAATGATGGATGAAAGCAGGCAAGCCGGCCATTTTTTTCACGCTCATTGGACTTGTTTAATGCAATGCACCTGTGTATATTCACATGCATTCACTTCATGCTGTAACCACTGTGCATAAAAATTTGGAAACATGGCATACAGTGTATCATTTGCTGTCTACAGATGGGGCCGGGCTCATCTTTGCAGGGGATGGCGATGGCGACGCCATTCGCCATTCCCTGCTCCCGCGCCATCTGTGTGTCGGAAGGGGACGCGCGCGCACGAGGTGCGCGCGCGTCCCCTTCCGACGGTGCTGCCGTCCCCTTCCGACGGTCGCCCGGTGCCCACACCGGGCGCCCGCACCCCCCCACAGCCTCCTCGGGTCCCCCCAGCCCCCCTCGAGCGGGAGGCGGACAGTATTGCGTCCGCCTCGCCCGCCGGCCGCCCGGATACTGAGACGCACGTGCGTGGGGGACGCACGCGCGTCTCAGTCAGATGGCGTGCCGTGTTGCTGGCGGATCGCCAGCAGCATGCTGCTGGCGATTCGCCAGCAAGCATAAGGCCTGCCCTATCTGTAAGTCATGTTTCCCATATTTTCCATTGCAAGATACAAGCCGGTTTGAGTGTTTGGGGCACATTTTAGCTAAAATCATCCTACGGGGCCTAAATGCTTATGCTAAAGCCTGCCTATTTTGAATGGCGTAGTGGTCACTGCAACCTCCAAAAAAATCAGGACTTACTACCCCAATAACCTGCTAACTCACCCCTGAAATACTTACTTATTCACACTATTTTGTTCATTTGACTTGTTTCTAATTTGAAATGCCCATTTTTGTGGGGCCAGAAAGGTGCGTCTTTAAAAGGCGATTTCTACGATACCCCACTTTTGCGCGTCGGACCGCGACTTTTTCCGGAAACGCCGAAAAACCGCAATTTTCAGGAGAAACGAGACGTACATCCTCCCCCTCTGCCGCCCACCCACCCAACTGACAGCCAGCCAGCAGACAAGCACAGAGAGTTCCGTGGGTCTGTCTGTGATGTCATAAAGGGCCTGCTGATCAATGGCCAGCTCTCTGATTGGCTGCTGTGTTTGATTGACAGATTGAATCTGGCAGCTGATTGGCTGTCTACCCTAAAGTGCATTACACACCCCTGATGGTACCACTGGCTAAGACTCCACCTCAGCTCATTGATTAATTATAAATTTAGAACAAATGATGGATGAAAGCAGGCAGGCCGGCCATTTTTTTCACGCTCATTGGACTTGTTTAATGCAATGCACCTGTGTATATTCACATGCATTCACTTCATGCTGTAACCACTGTGCATAAAAATTTGGAAACATGGCATACAGTGTATCATTTGCTGTCTAAGTCATGTTTCCCATATTTTCCATTGCAAGATACAAGCCGGTTTGAGTGTTTGGGGCACATTTTAGCTAAAATCATCCTACGGGGCCTAACTGCTTATGCTAAAGCCTGCCTATTTTGAATGGCGTAGTGGTCACTGCAACCTCCAAAAAAATCAGGACTTACTACCCCAATAACCTGCTAACTCACCCCTGAAATACTTACTTATTCACACTATTTTGTTCATTTGACTTGTTTCTAATTTGAAATGCCCATTTTTGTGGGGCCAGAAAGGTGCGTCTTTAAAAGGCGATTTCTACGATACCCCACTTTTGCGCGTCGGACCGCGACTTTTTCCGGAAACGCCGAAAAACCGCAATTTTCAGGAGAAACGAGACGTACATCCTCCCCCTCTGCCGCCCACCCACCCAACTGACAGCCAGCCAGCAGACAAGCACAGAGAGTTCCGTGGGTCTGTCTGTGATGTCATAAAGGGCCTGCTGATCAATGGCCAGCTCTCTGATTGGCTGCTGTGTTTGATTGACAGATTGAATCTGGCAGCTGATTGGCTGTCTACCCTAAAGTGCATTACACACCCCTGATGGTACCACTGGCTAAGACTCCACCTCAGCTCATTGATTAATTATAAATTTAGAACAAATGATGGATGAAAGCAGGCAGGCCGTCCATTTTTTTCACGCTCATTGGACTTGTTTAATGCAATGCACCTTTGTATATTCACATGCATTCGCTTCATGCTGTAACCACTGTGCATAAAAATTTGGAAACATGGCATACAGTGTATCATTTGCTGTCTAAGTCATGTTTCCCATATTTTCCATTGCAAGATACAAGCCGGTTTGAGTGTTTGGGGCACATTTTAGCTAAAATCATCCTACGGGGCCTAACTGCTTATGCTAAAGCCTGCCTATTTTGAATGGCGTAGTGGTCACTGCAACCTCCAAAAAAATCAGGACTTACTACCCCAATAACCTGCTAACTCACCCCTGAAATACTTACTTATTCACACTATTTTGTTCATTTGACTTGTTTCTAATTTGAAATTATCATTTTTGTGGGGCCAGAAAGGTGCGTCTTTAAAAGGCGATTTCTACGATACCCCACTTTTGCGCGTCGGACCGCGACTTTTTCCGGAAACGCCGAAAAACCGCAATTTTCAGGAGAAACGAGACGTACATCCTCCCCCTCTGCCGCCCACCCACCCAACTGACAGCCAGCCAGCAGACAAGCACAGAGAGTTCCGTGGGTCTGTCTGTGATGTCATAAAGGGCCTGCTGATCAATGGCCAGCTCTCTGATTGGCTGCTGTGTTTGATTGACAGATTGAATCTGGCAGCTGATTGGCTGTCTACCCTAAAGTGCATTACACACCCCTGATGGTACCACTGGCTAAGACTCCACCTCAGCTCATTGATTAATTATAAATTTAGAACAAATGATGGATGAAAGCAGGCAGGCCGGCCATTTTTTTCACGCTCATTGGACTTGTTTAATGCAATGCACCTTTGTATATTCACATGCATTCGCTTCATGCTGTAACCACTGTGCATACAAATTTGGAAACATGGCATACAGTGTATCATTTGCTGTCTAAGTCATGTTTCCCATATTTTCCATTGCAAGATACAAGCCGGTTTGAGTGTTTGGGGCACATTTTAGCTAAAATCATCCAACGGGGCCTAACTGCTTATGCTAAAGCCTGCCTATTTTGAATGGCGTAGTGGTCACTGCAACCTCAAAAAAAATCAGGACTTACTACCCCAATAACCTGCTAACACACCCCTGAAATACTTACTTATTCACACTATTTTGTTCATTTGACTTGTTTCTAATTTGAAATGCCCATTTTTGTGGGGCCAGAAAGGCGCGTCTTTAAAAGGCGATTTCTACGATACCCCACTTTTGCGCGTCGGACCGCAACTTTTTCCGGAAACGCCGAAAAACCGCAATTTTCAGGAGAAACGAGACATACATCCTCCCCCTCTGCCGCCCACCCACCCAACTGACAGCCAGCCAGCAGACAAGCACAGAGAGTTCCGTGGGTCTGTCTGTGATGTCATAAAGGGCCTGCTGATCAATGGCCAGCTCTCTGATTGGCTGCTGTGTTTGATTGACAGATTGAATCTGGCAGCTGATTGGCTGTCTACCCTAAAGTGCATTACACACCCCTGATGGTACCACTGGCTAAGACTCCACCTCAGCTCATTGATTAATTATAAATTTAGAACAAATGATGGATGAAAGCAGGCAAGCCGGCCATTTTTTTCACGCTCATTGGACTTGTTTAATGCAATGCACCTGTGTATATTCACATGCATTCACTTCATGCTGTAACCACTGTGCATAAAAATTTGGAAACATGGCATACAGTGTATCATTTGCTGTCTAAGTCATGTTTCCCATATTTTCCATTGCAAGATACAAGCCGGTTTGAGTGTTTGGGGCACATTTTAGCTAAAATCATCCTACGGGGCCTAAATGCTTATGCTAAAGCCTGCCTATTTTGAATGGCGTAGTGGTCACTGCAACCTCCAAAAAAATCAGGACTTACTACCCCAATAACCTGCTAACTCACCCCTGAAATACTTACTTATTCACACTATTTTGTTCATTTGACTTGTTTCTAATTTGAAATGCCCATTTTTGTGGGGCCAGAAAGGTGCGTCTTTAAAAGGCGATTTCTACGATACCCCACTTTTGCGCGTCGGACCGCGACTTTTTCCGGAAACGCTGAAAAACCGCAATTTTCAGGAGAAACGAGACGTACATCCTCCCCCTCTGCCGCCCACCCACCCAACTGACAGCCAGCCAGCAGACAAGCACAGAGAGTTCCGTAGGTCTGTCTGTGATGTCATAAAGGGCCTGCTGATCAATTGCCAGCTCTCTGATTGGCTGCTGTGTTTGATTGACAGATTGAATCTGGCAGCTGATTGGCTGTCTACCCTAAAGTGCATTACACACCCCTGATGGTACCACTGGCTAAGACTCCACCTCAGCTCATTGATTAATTATAAATTTAGAAAAATGATGGATGAAAGCAGGCAGGCCGGCCATTTTTTTCACGCTCATTGGACTTGTTTAATGCAATGCACCTGTGTATATTCACATGCATTCACTTCATGCTGTAACCACTGTGCATAAAAATTTGGAAACATGGCATACAGTGTATCATTTGCTGTCTAAGTCATGTTTCCCATATTTTCCATTGCAAGATACAAGCCGGTTTGAGTGTTTGGGGCACATTTTAGCTAAAATCATCCTACGGGGCCTAAATGCTTATGCTAAAGCCTGCCTATTTTGAATGGCGTAGTGGTCACTGCAACCTCCAAAAAAATCAGGACTTACTACCCCAATAACCTGCTAACTCACCCCTGAAATACTTACTTATTCACACTATTTTGTTCATTTGACTTGTTTCTAATTTGAAATGCCCATTTTTGTGGGGCCAGAAAGGTGCGTCTTTAAAAGGCGATTTCTACGATACCCCACTTTTGCGCGTTGGACCGCGACTTTTTCCGGAAACGCCGAAAAACCGCAATTTTCAGGAGAAACGAGACGTACATCCTCACCCTCTGCCGCCCACCCACCCAACTGACAGCCAGCCAGCAGACAAGCACAGAGAGTTCCGTGGGTCTGTCTGTGATGTCATAAAGGGCCTGCTGATCAATGGCCAGCTCTCTGATTGGCTGCTGTGTTTGATTGACAGATTGAATCTGGCAGCTGATTGGCTGTCTACCCTAAAGTGCATTACACACCCCTGATGGTACCACTGGCTAAGACTCCACCTCAGCTCATTGATTAATTATAAATTTAGAACAAATGATGGATGAAAGCAGGCAGGCCGTCCATTTTTTTCACGCTCATTGGACTTGTTTAATGCAATGCACCTTTGTATATTCACATGCATTCGCTTCATGCTGTAACCAATGTTCCCTCTAATTTTACAAAGCCTGTGTGCGGCAAAAGATTTTGGCTGTGCAACTTTGGGAGGAAATTAAAAATTTTGTGCGCCACTTATATATAACTGGAAAATGACGTTCAGCATTTGTGTTAACTTTACTTCAAAATTATATTAAACATTTAAACATTCAAAATACAGCACACAATGTAGTTAATGGGTGAAACACATTAATTGAGTCCACAACTGCAAAAAGGGACCACTGCTGCTTTGTGCGCTCTGTTGTAATGTCTGTGCGCACGCTCGTCGAGGTGTGTGCGCGCGCACGTGCGCACAGCTTAGAGGGAACACTGGCTGTAACCACTGTGCATAAAAATTTGGAAACATGGCATACAGTGTATCATTTGCTGTCTAAGTCATGTTTCCCATATTTTCCATTGCAAGATACAAGCCGGTTTGAGTGTTTGGGGCACATTTTAGCTAAAATCATCCTACGGGGCCTAACTGCTTATGCTAAAGCCTGCCTATTTTGAATGGCGTAGTGGTCACTGCAACCTCCAAAAAAATCAGGACTTACTACCCCAATAACCTGCTAACTCACCCCTGAAATACTTACTTATTCACACTATTTTGTTCATTTGACTTGTTTCTAATTTGAAATTATCATTTTTGTGGGGCCAGAAAGGTGCGTCTTTAAAAGGCGATTTCTACGATACCCCACTTTTGCGCGTCGGACCGCGACTTTTTCCGGAAACGCCGAAAAACCGCAATTTTCAGGAGAAACGAGACGTACATCCTCCCCCTCTGCCGCCCACCCACCCAACTGACAGCCAGCCAGCAGACAAGCACAGAGAGTTCCGTGGGTCTGTCTGTGATGTCATAAAGGGCCTGCTGATCAATGGCCAGCTCTCTGATTGGCTGCTGTGTTTGATTGACAGATTGAATCTGGCAGCTGATTGGCTGTCTACCCTAAAGTGCATTACACACCCCTGATGGTACCACTGACTAAGACTCCACCTCAGCTCATTGATTAATTATAAATTTAGAACAAATGATGGATGAAAGCAGGCAGGCCGGCCATTTTTTTCACGCTCATTGGACTTGTTTAATGGAATGCACCTTTGTATATTCACATGCATTCGCTTCATGCTGTAACCACTGTGCATAAAAATTTGGAAACATGGCATACAGTGTATCATTTGCTGTCTAAGTCATGTTTCCCATATTTTCCATTGCAAGATACAAGCCGGTTTGAGTGTTTGGGGCACATTTTAGCTAAAATCATCCAACGGGGCCTAACTGCTTATGCTAAAGCCTGCCTATTTTGAATGGCGTAGTGGTCACTGCAACCTCCAAAAAAATCAGGACTTACTACCCCAATAACCTGCTAACTCACCCCTGAAATACTTACTTATTCACACTATTTTGTTCATTTGACTTGTTTCTAATTTGAAATGCCCATTTTTGTGGGGCCAGAAAGGCGCGTCTTTAAAAGGCGATTTCTACGATACCCCACTTTTGCGCGTCGGACCGCAACTTTTTCCGGAAACGCCGAAAAACCGCAATTTTCAGGAGAAACGAGACGTACAACCTCCCCCTCTGCCGCCCACCCACCCAACTGACAGCCAGCCAGCAGACAAGCACAGAGAGTTCCGTGGGTCTGTCTGTGATGTCATAAAGGGCCTGCTGATCAATGGCCAGCTCTCTGATTGGCTGCTGTGTTTGATTGACAGATTGAATCTGGCAGCTGATTGGCTGTCTACCCTAAAGTGCATTACACACCCCTGATGGTACCACTGGCTAAGACTCCACCTCAGCTCATTGATTAATTATAAATTTAGAAAAATGATGGATGAAAGCAGGCAAGCCGGCCATTTTTTTCACGCTCATTGGACTTGTTTAATGCAATGCACCTGTGTATATTCACATGCATTCACTTCATGCTGTAACCACTGTGCATAAAAATTTGGAAACATGGCATACAGTGTATCATTTGCTGTCTAAGTCATGTTTCCCATATTTTCCATTGCAAGATACAAGCCGGTTTGAGTGTTTGGGGCACATTTTAGCTAAAATCATCCTACGGGGCCTAAATGCTTATGCTAAAGCCTGCCTATTTTGAATGGCGTAGTGGTCACTGCAACCTCCAAAAAAATCAGGACTTACTACCCCAATAACCTGCTAACTCACCCCTGAAATACTTACTTATTCACACTATTTTGTTCATTTGACTTGTTTCTAATTTGAAATGCCCATTTTTGTGGGGCCAGAAAGGTGCGTCTTTAAAAGGCGATTTCTACGATACCCCACTTTTGCGCGTCGGACCGCGACTTTTTCCGGAAACGCTGAAAAACCGCAATTTTCAGGAGAAACGAGACGTACATCCTCCCCCTCTGGCGCCCACCCACCCAACTGACAGCCAGCCAGCAGACAAGCACAGAGAGTTCCGTGGGTCTGTCTGTGATGTCATAAAGGGCCTGCTGATCAATGGCCAGCTCTCTGATTGGCTGCTGTGTTTGATTGACAGATTGAATCTGGCAGCTGATTGGCTGTCTACCCTAAAGTGCATTACACACCCCTGATTGTACCACTGGCTAAGACTCCACCTCAGCTCATTGATTAATTATAAATTTAGAACAAATGATGGATGAAAGCAGGCAGGCCGGCCATTTTTTTCACGCTCATTGGACTTGTTTAATGCAATGCACCTTTGTATATTCACATGCATTCGCTTCATGCTGTAACCACTGTGCATAAAAATTTGGAAACATGGCATACAGTGTATCATTTGCTGTCTAAGTCATGTTTCCCATATTTTCCATTGCAAGATACAAGCCGGTTTGAGTGTTTGGGGCACATTTTAGCTAAAATCATCCTACGGGGCCTAACTGCTTATGCCAAAGCCTGCCTATTTTGAATGGCGTAGTGGTCACTGCAACCTCCAAAAAAATCAGGACTTACTACCCCAATAACCTGCTAACTCACCCCTGAAATACTTACTTATTCACACTATTTTGTTCATTTGACTTGTTTCTAATTTGAAATGCCCATTTTTGTGGGGCCAGAAAGGTGCGTCTTTAAAAGGCGATTTCTACGATACCCCACTTTTGCGCATCGGATCGTGACTTTTTCCGGAAACGCCGAAAAACCGCAATTTTCAGGAGAAACGAGACGTACATCCTCCCCCTCTGCCGCCCACCCACCCAACTGACAGCCAGCCAGCAGACAAGCACAGAGAGTTCCGTGGGTCTGTCTGTGATGTCATAAAGGGCCTGCTGATCAATGGCCAGCTCTCTGATTGGCTGCTGTGTTTGATTGACAGATTGAATCTGGCAGCTGATTGGCTGTCTACCCTAAAGTGCATTACACACCCCTGATGGTACCACTGGCTAAGACTCCACCTCAGCTCATTGATTAATTATAAATTTAGAACAAATGATGGATGAAAGCAGGCAGGCCGGCCATTTTTTTCACGCTCATTGGACTTGTTTAATGCAATGCACCTGTGTATATTCACATGCATTCACTTCATGCTGTAACCACTGTGCATAAAAATTTGGAAACATGGCATACAGTGTATCATTTGCTGTCTAAGTCATGTTTCCCATATTTTCCATTGCAAGATACAAGCCGGTTTGAGTGTTTGGGGCACATTTTAGCTAAAATCATCCTACGGGGCCTAACTGCTTATGCTAAAGCCTGCCTATTTTGAATGGCGTAGTGGTCACTGCAACCTCCAAAAAAATCAGGACTTACTACCCCAATAACCTGCTAACTCACCCCTGAAATACTTACTTATTCACACTATTTTGTTCATTTGACTTGTTTCTAATTTGAAATGCCCATTTTTGTGGGGCCAGAAAGGTGCGTCTTTAAAAGGCGATTTCTACGATACCCCACTTTTGCACGTCGGACCGCGACTTTTTCCGGAAACGCTGAAAAACCGCAATTTTCAGGAGAAACGAGACGTACATCCTCCCCCTCTGCCGCCCACCCACCCAACTGACAGCCAGCCAGCAGACAAGCACAGAGAGTTCCGTGGGTCTGTCTGTGATGTCATAAAGGGCCTGCTGATCAATGGCCAGCTCTCTGATTGGCTGCTGTGTTTGATTGACAGATTGAATCTGGCAGCTGATTGGCTGTCTACCCTAAAGTGCATTACACACCCCTGATGGTACCACTGGCTAAGACTCCACCTCAGCTCATTGATTAATTATAAATTTAGAACAAATGATGGATGAAAGCAGGCAGGCCGTCCATTTTTTTCACGCTCATTGGACTTGTTTAATGCAATGCACCTTTGTATATTCACATGCATTCGCTTCATGCTGTAACCACTGTGCATAAAAATTTGGAAACATGGCATACAGTGTATCATTTGCTGTCTAAGTCATGTTTCCCATATTTTCCATTGCAAGATACAAGCCGGTTTGAGTGTTTGGGGCACATTTTAGCTAAAATCATCCTACGGGGCCTAACTGCTTATGCTAAAGCCTGCCTATTTTGAATGGCGTAGTGGTCACTGCAACCTCCAAAAAAATCAGGACTTACTACCCCAATAACCTGCTAACTCACCCATGAAATACTTACTTATTCACACTATTTTGTTCATTTGACTTGTTTCTAATTTGAAATTATCATTTTTGTGGGGCCAGAAAGGTGCGTCTTTAAAAGGCGATTTCTACGATACCCCACTTTTGCGCGTCGGACCGCGACTTTTTCCGGAAACGCCGAAAAACCGCAATTTTCAGGAGAAACGAGACGTACATCCTCCCCCTCTGCCGCCCACCCACCCAACTGACAGCCAGCCAGCAGACAAGCACAGAGAGTTCCGTGGGTCTGTCTGTGATGTCATAAAGGGCCTGCTGATCAATGGCCAGCTCTCTGATTGGCTGCTGTGTTTGATTGACAGATGGAATCTGGCAGCTGATTGGCTGTCTACCCTAAAGTGCATTACACACCCCTGATGGTACCACTGGCTAAGACTCCACCTCAGCTCATTGATTAATTATAAATTTAGAACAAATGATGGATGAAAGCAGGCAGGCCGGCCATTTTTTTCACGCTCATTGGACTTGTTTAATGGAATGCACCTTTGTATATTCACATGCATTCGCTTCATGCTGTAACCACTGTGCATACAAATTTGGAAACATGGCATACAGTGTATCATTTGCTGTCTAAGTCATGTTTCCCATATTTTCCATTGCAAGATACAAGCCGGTTTGAGTGTTTGGGGCACATTTTAGCTAAAATCATCCAACGGGGCCTAACTGCTTATGCTAAAGCCTGCCTATTTTGAATGGCGTAGTGGTCACTGCAACCTCCAAAAAAATCAGGACTTACTACCCCAATAACCTGCTAACTCACCCCTGAAATACTTACTTATTCACACTATTTTGTTCATTTGACTTGTTTCTAATTTGAAATGCCCATTTTTGTGGGGCCAGAAAGGTGCGTCTTTAAAAGGCGATTTCTACGATACCCCACTTTTGCGCGTCGGACCGCAACTTTTTCCGGAAACGCCGAAAAACCGCAATTTTCAGGAGAAACGAGACGTACATCCTCCCCCTCTGCCGCCCACCCACCCAACTGACAGCCAGCCAGCAGACAAGCACAGAGAGTTCCGTGGGTCTGTCTGTGATGTCATAAAGGGCCTGCTGATCAATGGCCAGCTCTCTGATTGGCTGCTGTGTTTGATTGACAGATTGAATCTGGCAGCTGATTGGCTGTCTACCCTAAAGTGCATTACACACCCCTGATGGTACCACTGGCTAAGACTCCACCTCAGCTCATTGATTAATTATAAATTTAGAACAAATGATGGATGAAAGCAGGCAAGCCGGACATTTTTTTCACGCTCATTGTGTGGCACCCCAGAACTTGGAGGTGCCCCGTTTTGGAGCCCCGCCAGGGGTTTGCTTGTTTAACATTGGTGGGCAGCAGTGCCCTCAACCAACATGGCGGACGGCCATTCAAGGACCGGGTTGCCCGTCCACCAATCCGGACTCAGGGAAGACGGAGCGGGAACCAGGAGGGGAGGAGAGTGCTGGTGGCGCGAAAAGGGGAGGAAGAGCGAGGCAGCAGCACGAGGAAGACGGCGTGAGAAGAGAGGGACCGGAGAACGTGACGGAGCGGGAGCCGGGAGAGCGCGCTGCCGCAGCTGGGAGGAAGAATCGCGAGGCGGCTGACACCCGGGCGCGGCGGAGTGACATCACCGCCGGGTAGGAGAGACGCCGGACGGCACGCCAGAGAAGAGGTCCCGGAGGCAGCCGGCCACGCCGCCGCAGAGACCGGAGAGCCGGCGGAGACACTGAGTGGGGCAACGCCGCGCCTGCAGCGCCCCCACTAGTGCCCCCGGTGAAGAGGACCAGCTACCGCAGAGACACCAGCGGTGAAGAGTGTGGAGTCCCTGCTCGTGACGGGCAGGAGCCTGCAACTGCACCAGGTCACCAGGTACTCACTACCACCAGCCACCCAGCCATCCTAACAGCCCCAGCGCAGTGCCCCAGTACCAACAGCCACTCAGCCAGCTTAACAACCCCAGCGCCACTACCCTCTTTGGCGCCAAATATCCGGCCAGGCAGGCAGCACTTGGCCTCCAGTAGTGACTGCTACCCTAAGCAGTAACCCGGTTGGGAACAGCATAAGCAGGGAAACACTAGGGGCCATCAAGAAGGCAGGTCACTAACCCCCCTGCAATCTCTGCCTTTCACGGTAACACTTGCGCCCTACCAATTAGGGTCAATCCAGAACAGCCTGCCTTACCCTTGCAGCCTAAAACCCCCGGACCAGGTGGTGTTTGTCAGTCCACTGCCGCACTAAGCCAGTGACTATCTTTGTGACAGTTGTACTTGTTGGCTCAGTGCCAGAATTCAGGGACGCTTCTGCCTTGGAGGACCAGTTACTTTTCTTTAGTGTCCCTCCCAAAATACGGTGCACCTAGGCCAGGCAGGTACCTTATCATTAGAGGTGAACTGCGCAGTTCAGGGACCCAGGGCCTGCTGATCTATGGACCTTTGTTATTGTGTGTGCTAAATGTGCAGTGTTACAGTTTTATAGGAATTTATTTGCAAACCCTTTTTGATGTGTGACCCTTACGTTCTGCTGTGCATAGATTGTTAGCAGTACGGCTGAGGCAGAATATTGTGTGAGTTGTGGCCCACGGGTATTATAGCGGGCCCCATTGCGCACAATACTCCCGTTGTCGAATATTTCCTATTACTCCTGCAGTACTCGTCAACTCTAGTACACCGATTGTGTACCTGTTATTGATTTCTGGTTTTATTGTCATTACACTGATAAATCTTTTGGTTATAGCGGTGATCTTTCACTTCATAACAGTCTAAATAAAATACTCTGATCACCGCCCCAACGTGTGTTGACCTGTCTGTGGGGTTGTTTCGAGGTATTGTTCTTCTCCGGGGTACCTTGTCCCTTCACCCTCCGAACTGCAGGCGAGTGAAACCGGCAAGACACAGCAGAGCAGTGCCAGAAGAGGAGTCCGGAGTCTCAGGTACCGGCCACATACACCTACACGTGATTTGGTTGCATCACACTTGGCGTCCGCGAACAGGATTCAAGGATGTCGGACTCGGACCAAGCAGAGGCGCCCACATCAACCAGAAGGAGGAGACGACTCCCTGCATCACCTGGGGAAGGGAACCCAGCAGCGGCACCAATCACCATGCCGTACTACTTTGGCGCACCCTGGGTACCGACATACTCGGGAAACAACACCCCAGGAACGCACACGCTGAAGGAATTCAAAAACCGGATACTTTCCATGACGCAGCTGTACCGACTCGGCAACAAACAAGCGGTAGAAATATTGGTGGGGCAACTGAGAGGCCCAGCGCTACGGGAAGTAAGGACGTGGGAGGCCAACGAAAAAGAAACGGCAGAGCAAATCTTTGAAAAACTGCGGGAGAACTTTGAATCGAAGACGATAGCCGATTTGAAGAGCCGCCTGTATTCAAGAAAGCAGCGGCCGAACGAGCCTCTGCGGGAATACGCGCTAAGCTTGCAGGAAGCCATGAAGGCCATACAACTGAGAGAAAAGACACCGAAAGAACTAGCAGATGAAACATTGACCAACCTTTTCATCGAAGGAGCGAGGGAGGAGGCAGTCAAGTCACAATTACGTATGTGGAGGCGGCAACAACCTGACAGCTCCTTCGCCAAATTCAAAGAGACCGCCCTACAGATCCTGGGCATGAACCAGAGTGGCCGGGATGAAGATGAAGAGTCGGCAGAAGGAGAAGTCTACCAACAGGCCCCAAAAGGGCAAATCACGGACACTCTATACCCAAGTAGGCCCGTTACACAACAGGCACAAGCCCCCGTGGAACCAAGCCCGCTCGACGTGCTGACTCGCCAGATGTCCGAGCTAACTAATAATATGACGCGTATGTCACAGAAATTAGAAGACTTAGACAGAAACCAAGGCAGAAGTCGACAAGGAGAATGGCGGCAAGACCGTGGCCCAAGGAATCGCCCAAGATGGGAAGTCACACGCGAGTCCGGCCGAAGACCATCTGATCAATTCGACCAGCAAGGGCGACCGATCTGCCGGAGGTGCCGGCTGAGCGGACACGTCGAGAGAAATTGCCCAGAAACGGCTTTAAACGAGGGGACCCCGAGGCAAGGGACCGACCCTCGGGAGGAGATGCACTAACCGGTCCGACACCACCAGCAGAATGGTGGCCCCGATATGTCGGGGAATGCCCCCACCTGAGCATCAGAGTGAATGGGGTACAGATGACAGCCCTGTTGGACACAGGGTCACAGGTGTCCACCATCAGGATCACCGACTTCCTACAGCATTGGACACAGAAGGACATCGTGTCTCCCCCCGCAACCTGGTTACACCTACTAGCCAATAACGGCCAGCCTATCACCTTCCAAGGATATTGGGAAACCGATGTCCAGGTGGGAAAAGCCACCCTGGGCCAACAGGGGTTCCTGGTCACCACCAACTCCAACGAATACTTGCCGCCGATAATACTGGGCATGAATGTGCTAAGGAATTGCCCGGGCGAAGTAGTGGAAGCACTACAGTGGGAAATGAGAACAGCCCCCCCCCAAGAGAAGAAGGCTTTGCAGCAAACAGTGCGACTGATCACGGGTCAGCAGAGGTTCGTCAACGAGCAAGGAGAAGTGGGGAAGGCCCGAATCGCAGACCGCCGCCCGATCCTCCTGCGCCCAAACTCAGAGCAAGTCGTCTGGTGCAAGGCCAGGACAGGCCCAGGAGGCAGGGACTACGAAGCCCTGATAGAACCCTGCGATACTGACGGCCGACAGCCCTTCGCAGTTGCCAGGACCCTGGCGAAGGTAGTCCAAGGGAGAGTACCAGTGAGGCTGCTGAATCCACACCCATACGCAGTCAGACTATACAAGTATTGTCAAGTGGCCAGGATCAGCTGGGTGGACTTCCAGGACATCTTGGGGCAAAGCGCCGTGGCGGCTCAACAAGGGGTGATGGAGGGAGAGAGAGACGACAGCGAACCTCCCTGGCACGCAGCCATACAGATCGGAGATGGGGACTCTCCGGCCGAGAAGCGAGAGGGGGTCCTCCGCGTTGTGGAACGGAATGCTGCCGCGTTCAGTCAACATCCGAGCGACTTCGGTAAAGCAGAGAAGGTATACCACCACATCCCTACAGGATCGGCTCCCCCGGTTAAAGAAAGGCACCGACCCCTCCCACCAGCCATGTACCAGCCCGTCCGGAACATGATCACCGAAATGAAAGAGGCTGGTGTCATCAAAGAAAGCCATAGCCCCTGGGCGGCCCCCCTCGTGATCGTCAAAAAGAAGGACGGTAGTCTACGCTTCTGCGTGGACTACCGCAAACTGAACGCCGTAACCCATAAGGACGCCTATCCGCTCCCTAGGATCGAGGAGTCGCTCACGGCCCTGAAAACGGCGGAATACTTCTCGACCCTTGACCTGACCAGCGGGTACTGGCAGGTCCAGATGGCCCCAGAAGACAGAGAGAAGACGGCCTTCACGACGCCAATGGGCCTGTTCGAGTTCGACAGAATGCCCTTCGGACTCTGTAACGCCCCCGCCACGTTCCAGCGTGTGATGGAGCACTGCCTTGGGCAGCACAACTTCGAAATGGTGCTCCTCTATCTAGACGACGTGATCATTTTCTCAAGAAACTATGATGACCACCTGCAGCACCTGGACGAGGTCTTCAAACGACTGATACAGAGCGGTTTGAAGCTGAAACCCAGCAAATGTCACCTGCTGAAGCCCAGAGTACAGTACCTCGGGCATGTTGTTAGCGCGGAAGGCGTGATGCCCGACCCAGAGAAAATCACTGTCGTCAGAGACTGGCCAGCGCCCAAGACCGTCAGAGAGGTCCGCAGTTATCTGGGGTTCGTGGGCTACTACCGAAGATTCATTGAGAATTTTGCGAAGGTAGCGCCCCCCCTACACGAGCTGTTGAGAGGCCAGTCGGGCCAGGAACGAAGGGGGTCGGCCTCCGTCACCTGGGGAGAAGACCAACAGCAGGCCTTCGACCAGCTGAAAAGATCCCTGATAGACGCCCCATTATTGGCCTACCCCGATTACGACAAGCCGTTCCAGCTTTACACGGATGCCAGCAACCGCGGGCTCGGTGCTGTGCTCTCCCAGACCCAGAATGGGCACGAACGGGTAATAGCATACGCCAGCAGAGGCCTTCGCAAGACCGAAAGAAACTGTGAAAACTATAGCGCTTTCAAGTTAGAGATGCTTGCCCTGGTGTGGGCCGTGACGGAAAAATTTAAGCACTACCTCGCTGCCACCCCATTTGTGGTCATGACCGACAACAACCCGCTAGTCCACTTGCAAAACGCCAAACTGGGGGCCCTGGAACAGCGGTGGATGTCGCGCCTCGCTAACTACCGGTATACGACACACTACCGCAGTGGCAAGGCCAACGCTAATGCCGATGCTCTCTCCAGGTTGCCGGTCATCGACGCTCCAGAAGAAGAAGGGGACCCGAGCGAAGAGGTGGAGATGCCCTCCTTCGGGACGTACAAAGCAAGGAACGTGGTCACCTCAGACTCCCTGTCCGTCACAGAGCCACGTCTCCAGAGAGGTGGGCTGCTAGACACCCCCACTGCCGACTGGGAGAAGATCCAACGCCAAGACCCAGTATTGCAAGAACTCCTGGTACTACTACGCCAACATCGTCAGCTAGACAGGCACCAACGTAAAGACGCTGACCCTGAGCTTGTGAAACTGTTGAGGCACCGCGACAGATTTCGGGAAGAAGAAGGTATCCTGGTTCGGGACAGCGTAGATCCCGGCACGCACCACCCCGTGGTTCAAATAATTGTCCCCAGAAGACAGGCCCCAGTGCTTCTGACCGCGTATCATGACAAGTCTGGCCATTTTGGGGTGCAGAAGACCGAAGCCATCCTGCGCACCCGATATTTCTGGGTGGGTATGCGGGAAGACGTGGAGACATGGTGCCGAGACTGCGTCCCCTGCAGCCTAAAGAGACCCCCTGACGCTTCCCAGAGGGACCCCTTGCACTCCATCACCACCCAACGCCCACTACAGATCGTGGCTCTCGACCACGTCAAGCTCGAACCCAGCTCCAGTGGCCATCAATACGCCTTGACCATTACCGACCACTACAGTAAATTCTTGGTGGTCGTTCCGGTCCGAGATCTCACCGCCAAAGACCACCGCGGAGCAGTTCCTCAAGCATTTCGCACGACCCTACGGCTATCCCGACTGCATTCTCACGGACCAGGGGCCCGCCTTCGAGTCCCAACTCTTCCACGAGCTATGCTCCTACTACGGCTGCCAAAAGATCCGGACTACGGCTTACCACCCCCAGGGGAACGGGCTCTGCGAACGGGCTAACCAGACCGTCATCGGCATGCTCCGCAGTCTGTCAGCCGGAGATCGGAATAAGTGGCCGACCCTACTTCCCGAACTGGCGTATCTCTACAATAACGCCGAACACTGTTCCACCGGCTTTACCCCGTACTACTTAATGTTCGCCGCAAGGGCAAGCTGCCCCAAGACCTGGAACTGGCCCCGAGAGAAGGCCCACCAATCCGACCCCAGACCGACTGGGTCCGTGAGCACCAGCAGAGGATTGACGCTGCTAGAGAAGTCGTTACTCAGCGGATGGAAAGTGCCCAACGCCGGCAAGGCAGGGACTACAACGCTAACCACCGGCCCGCACCCCTGAAAGTAGGAGACTCCGTATGGAAGAAACGGAATCACCGCTCAAGTAAACTCGACGCCATGTGGGAGAATGAACCGTACACAGTCGTCAGGACGCCCGCGGGTGACCGATACACCTACGAGATCCAGAAGACCCCTGGAGGAGCCATCAGCGTGGTGGCAAGGGACCAGCTCAAGCTTTGCACTGCCGAAGTACCAGCGGAATCGAGAGTCTCGCCTGAGGTGGAGGGGCAGGGGACCTGGGGGGGCATGCCTTGGGACAGCCCCACTGATATGTTAGTCTTCATGAGTGCCCCAGCACCTTTCCTTGCAGGGGTATCCCCCACTCCCGTGGCGGAGGAACCCCCGTCAGAGTCCGGTCACAATTCCCCGGAGGTCCGTCCACCGGTGGTACAGCCGCGCAGGTCGGAACGCCCAACCAAGGGTATCTTACCCTTGAGGTATAGAATGTAAAGCACTTTCTTTCAGTATTGTTGTATATTACAAATTGTTCCCTAACCTTTCCTCACCGGAATGTACGGGTATTAGCTATGCAGAAAGGCCCAGGCCTTAAATGTTTTGTTTTATACCAAAAGACTGGAACTGGACTACTGCCAACCCCGATGGAATGCCTGCGGACTGGCATTTTTCTAGCAGGGAGGCATGTGGCACCCCAGAACTTGGAGGTGCCCCGTTTTGGAGCCCCGCCAGGGGTTTGCTTGTTTAACATTGGTGGGCAGCGGTGCCCTCAACCAACATGGCGGACGGCCATTCAAGGACCGGGTTGCCCGTCCACCAATCCGGACTCAGGGAAGACGGAGCGGGAACCAGGAGGGGAGGAGAGTGCTGGTGGCGCGAAAAGGGGAGGAAGAGCGAGGCAGCAGCACGAGGAAGACGGCGTGAGAAGAGAGGGACCGGAGAACGTGACGGAGCGGGAGCCGGGAGAGCGCGCTGCCGCAGCTGGGAGGAAGAATCGCGAGGCGGCTGACACCCGGGCGCGGCGGAGTGACATCACCGCCGGGTAGGAGAGACGCCGGACGGCACGCCAGAGAAGAGGTCCCGGAGGCAGCCGGCCACGCCGCCGCAGAGACCGGAGAGCCGGCGGAGACACTGAGTGGGGCAACGCCGCGCCTGCAGCGCCCCCACTAGTGCCCCCGGTGAAGAGGACCAGCTACCGCAGAGACACCAGCGGTGAAGAGTGTGGAGTCCCTGCTCGTGACGGGCAGGAGCCTGCAACTGCACCAGGTCACCAGGTACTCACTACCACCAGCCACCCAGCCATCCTAACAGCCCCAGCGCAGTGCCCCAGTACCAACAGCCACTCAGCCAGCTTAACAACCCCAGCGCCACTACCCTCTTTGGCGCCAAATATCCGGCCAGGCAGGCAGCACTTGGCCTCCAGTAGTGACTGCTACCCTAAGCAGTAACCCGGTTGGGAACAGCATAAGCAGGGAAACACTAGGGGCCATCAAGAAGGCAGGTCACTAACCCCCCTGCAATCTCTGCCTTTCACGGTAACACTTGCGCCCTACCAATTAGGGTCAATCCAGAACAGCCTGCCTTACCCTTGCAGCCTAAAACCCCCGGACCAGGTGGTGTTTGTCAGTCCACTGCCGCACTAAGCCAGTGACTATCTTTGTGACAGTTGTACTTGTTGGCTCAGTGCCAGAATTCAGGGACGCTTCTGCCTTGGAGGACCAGTTACTTTTCTTTAGTGTCCCTCCCAAAATACGGTGCACCTAGGCCAGGCAGGTACCTTATCATTAGAGGTGAACTGCGCAGTTCAGGGACCCAGGGCCTGCTGATCTATGGACCTTTGTTATTGTGTGTGCTAAATGTGCAGTGTTACAGTTTTATAGGAATTTATTTGCAAACCCTTTTTGATGTGTGACCCTTACGTTCTGCTGTGCATAGATTGTTAGCAGTACGGCTGAGGCAGAATATTGTGTGAGTTGTGGCCCACGGGTATTATAGCGGGCCCCATTGCGCACAATACTCCCGTTGTCGAATATTTCCTATTATTCCTGCAGTACTCGTCAACTCTAGTACACCGATTGTGTACCTGTTATTGATTTCTGGTTTTATTGTCATTACACTGATACATCTTTTGGTTATAGCGGTGATCTTTCACTTCATAACAGTCTAAATAAAATACTCTGATCACCGCCCCAACGTGTGTTGACCTGTCTGTGGGGTTGTTTCGAGGTATTGTTCTTCTCCGGGGTACCTTGTCCCTTCACCCTCCGAACTGCAGGCGAGTGAAACCGGCAAGACACAGCAGAGCAGTGCCAGAAGAGGAGTCCGGAGTCTCAGGTACCGGCCACATACACCTACACGTGATTTGGTTGCATCACAATTGGACTTGTTTAATGCAATGCACCTGTGTATATTCACATGCATTCACTTCATGCTGTAACCACTGTGCATAAAAATTTGGAAACATGGCATACAGTGTATCATTTGCTGTCTAAGTCATGTTTCCCATATTTTCCATTGCAAGATACAAGCCGGTTTGAGTGTTTGGGGCACATTTTAGCTAAAATCATCCTACGGGGCCTAAATGCTTATGCTAAAGCCTGCCTATTTTGAATGGCGTAGTGGTCACTGCAACCTCCAAAAAAATCAGGACTTACTACCCCAATAACCTGCTAACTCACCCCTGAAATACTTACTTATTCACACTATTTTGTTCATTTGACTTGTTTCTAATTTGAAATGCCCATTTTTGTGGGGCCAGAAAGGTGCGTCTTTAAAAGGCGATTTCTACGATACCCCACTTTTGCGCGTCGGACCGCGACTTTTTCCGGAAACGCTGAAAAACCGCAATTTTCAGGAGAAACGAGACGTACATCCTCCCCCTCTGCCGCCCACCCACCCAACTGACAGCCAGCCAGCAGACAAGCACAGAGAGTTCCGTGGGTCTGTCTGTGATGTCATAAAGGGCCTGCTGATCAATGGCCAGCTCTCTGATTGGCTGCTGTGTTTGATTGACAGATTGAATCTGGCAGCTGATTGGCTGTCTACCCTAAAGTGCATTACACACCCCTGATGGTACGACTGGCTAAGACTCCACCTCAGCTCATTGATTAATTATAAATTTAGAACAAATGATGGATGAAAGCAGGCAGGCCGGCCATTTTTTTCACGCTCATTGGACTTGTTTAATGCAATGCACCTTTGTATATTCACATGCATTCGCTTCATGCTGTAACCACTGTGCATAAAAATTTGGAAACATGGCATACAGTGTATCATTTGCTGTCTAAGTCATGTTTCCCATATTTTCCATTGCAAGATACAAGCCGGTTTGAGTGTTTGGGGCACATTTTAGCTAAAATCATCCTACGGGGCCTAAATGCTTATGCTAAAGCCTGCCTATTTTGAATGGCGTAGTGGTCACTGCAACCTCCAAAAAAATCAGGACTTACTACCCCAATAACCTGCTAACTCACCCCTGAAATACTTACTTATTCACACTATTTTGTTCATTTGACTTGTTTCTAATTTGAAATGCCCATTTTTGTGGAGCCAGAAAGGTGCGTCTTTAAAAGGCGATTTCTACGATACCCCACTTTTGCGCGTCGGACCGCGACTTTTTCCGGAAACGCTGAAAAAACGCAATTTTCAGGAGAAACGAGACGTACATCCTCCCCCTCTGCCGCCCACCCACCCAACTGACAGCCAGCCAGCAGACAAGCACAGAGAGTTCCGTGGGTCTGTCTGTGATGTCATAAAGGGCCTGCTGATCAATGGCCAGCTCTCTGATTGGCTGCTGTGTTTGATTGACAGATTGAATCTGGCAGCTGATTGGCTGTCTACCCTAAAGTGCATTACACACCCCTGATGGTACCACTGGCTAAGACTCCACCTCAGCTCATTGATTAATTATAAATTTAGAACAAATGATGGATGAAAGCAGGCAAGCCGGCCATTTTTTTCATGCTCATTGGACTTGTTTAATGCAATGCACCTGTGTATATTCACATGCATTCACTTCATGCTGTAACCACTGTGCATAAAAATTTGGAAACATGGCATACAGTGTATCATTTGCTGTCTAAGTCATGTTTCCCATATTTTCCATTGCAAGATACAAGCCGGTTTGAGTGTTTGGGGCACATTTTAGCTAAAATCATCCTACGGGGCCTAAATGCTTATGCTAAAGCCTGCCTATTTTGAATGGCGTAGTGGTCACTGCAACCTCCAAAAAAATCAGGACTTACTACCCCAATAACCTGCTAACTCACCCCTGAAATACTTACTTATTCACACTATTTTGTTCATTTGACTTGTTTCTAATTTGAAATGCCCATTTTTGTGGGGCCAGAAAGGTGCGTCTTTAAAAGGCGATTTCTACGATACCCCACTTTTGCGCGTCGGACCGCGACTTTTTCCGGAAACGCTGAAAAACCGCAATTTTCAGGAGAAACGAGACGTACATCCTCCCCCTCTGCCGCCCACCCACCCAACTGACAGCCAGCCAGCAGACAAGCACAGAGAGTTCCGTGGGTCTGTCTGTGATGTCATAAAGGGCCTGCTGATCAATGGCCAGCTCTCTGATTGGCTGCTGTGTTTGATTGACAGATTGAATCTGGCAGCTGATTGGCTGTCTACCCTAAAGTGCATTACACACCCCTGATGGTACGACTGGCTAAGACTCCACCTCAGCTCATTGATTAATTATAAATTTAGAACAAATGATGGATGAAAGCAGGCAGGCCGGCCATTTTTTTCACGCTCATTGGACTTGTTTAATGCAATGCACCTTTGTATATTCACATGCATTCGCTTCATGCTGTAACCACTGTGCATAAAAATTTGGAAACATGGCATACAGTGTATCATTTGCTGTCTAAGTCATGTTTCCCATATTTTCCATTGCAAGATACAAGCCGGTTTGAGTGTTTGGGGCACATTTTAGCTAAAATCATCCTACGGGGCCTAAATGCTTATGCTAAAGCCTGCCTATTTTGAATGGCGTAGTGGTCACTGCAACCTCCAAAAAAATCAGGACTTACTACCCCAATAACCTGCTAACTCACCCCTGAAATACTTACTTATTCACACTATTTTGTTCATTTGACTTGTTTCTAATTTGAAATGCCCATTTTTGTGGAGCCAGAAAGGTGCGTCTTTAAAAGGCGATTTCTACGATACCCCACTTTTGCGCGTCGGACCGCGACTTTTTCCGGAAACGCTGAAAAAACGCAATTTTCAGGAGAAACGAGACGTACATCCTCCCCCTCTGCCGCCCACCCACCCAACTGACAGCCAGCCAGCAGACAAGCACAGAGAGTTCCGTGGGTCTGTCTGTGATGTCATAAAGGGCCTGCTGATCAATGGCCAGCTCTCTGATTGGCTGCTGTGTTTGATTGACAGATTGAATCTGGCAGCTGATTGGCTGTCTACCCTAAAGTGCATTACACACCCCTGATGGTACCACTGGCTAAGACTCCACCTCAGCTCATTGATTAATTATAAATTTAGAACAAATGATGGATGAAAGCAGGCAAGCCGGCCATTTTTTTCATGCTCATTGGACTTGTTTAATGCAATGCACCTGTGTATATTCACATGCATTCACTTCATGCTGTAACCACTGTGCATAAAAATTTGGAAACATGGCATACAGTGTATCATTTGCTGTCTAAGTCATGTTTCCCATATTTTCCATTGCAAGATACAAGCCGGTTTGAGTGTTTGGGGCACATTTTAGCTAAAATCATCCTACGGGGCCTAAATGCTTATGCTAAAGCCTGCCTATTTTGAATGGCGTAGTGGTCACTGCAACCTCCAAAAAAATCAGGACTTACTACCCCAATAACCTGCTAACTCACCCCTGAAATACTTACTTATTCACACTATTTTGTTCATTTGACTTGTTTCTAATTTGAAATGCCCATTTTTGTGGGGCCAGAAAGGTGCGTCTTTAAAAGGCGATTTCTACGATACCCCACTTTTGCGCGTCGGACCGCGACTTTTTCCGGAAACGCTGAAAAATCGCAATTTTCAGGAGAAACGAGACGTACATCCTCCCCCTCTGCCGCCCACCCACCCAACTGACAGCCAGCCAGCAGACAAGCACAGAGAGTTCCGTGGGTCTGTCTGTGATGTCATAAAGGGCCTGCTGATCAATGGCCAGCTCTCTGATTGGCTGCTGTGTTTGATTGACAGATTGAATCTGGCAGCTGATTGGCTGTCTATCCTAAAGTGCATTACACACCCCTGATTGTACCACTGGCTAAGACTCCACCTCAGCTCATTGATTAATTATAAATTTAGAACAAATGATGGATGAAAGCAGGCAGGCCGGCCATTTTTTTCACGCTCATTGGACTTGTTTAATGCAATGCACCTTTGTATATTCACATGCATTCGCTTCATGCTGTAACCACTGTGCATAAAAATTTGGAAACATGGCATACAGTGTATCATTTGCTGTCTAAGTCATGTTTCCCATATTTTCCATTGCAAGATACAAGCCGGTTTGAGTGTTTGGGGCACATTTTAGCTAAAATCATCCTACGGGGCCTAACTGCTTATGCCAAAGCCTGCCTATTTTGAATGGCGTAGTGGTCACTGCAACCTCCAAAAAAATCAGGACTTACTACCCCAATAACCTGCTAACTCACCCCTGAAATACTTACTTATTCACACTATTTTGTTCATTTGACTTGTTTCTAATTTGAAATGCCCATTTTTGTGGGGCCAGAAAGGTGCGTCTTTAAAAGGCGATTTCTACGATACCCCACTTTTGCGCGTCGGACCGCGACTTTTTCCGGAAACGCCGAAAAACCGCAATTTTCAGGAGAAACGAGACGTACATCCTCCCCCTCTGCCGCCCACCCACCCAACTGACAGCAAGCCAGCAGACAAGCACAGAGAGTTCCGTGGGTCTGTCTGTGATGTCATAAAGGGCCTGCTGATCAATGGCCAGCTCTCTGATTGGCTGCTGTGTTTGATTGACAGATTGAATCTGGCAGCTGATTGGCTGTCTACCCTAAAGTGCATTACACACCCCTGATGGTACCACTGGCTAAGACTCCACCTCAGCTCATTGATTAATTATAAATTTAGAACAAATGATGGATGAAAGCAGGCAGGCCGGCCATTTTTTTCACGCTCATTGGACTTGTTTAATGCAATGCACCTGTGTATATTCACATGCATTCACTTCATGCTGTAACCACTGTGCATAAAAATTTGGAAACATGGCATACAGTGTATCATTTGCTGTCTAAGTCATGTTTCCCATATTTTCCATTGCAAGATACAAGCCGGTTTGAGTGTTTGGGGCACATTTTAGCTAAAATCATCCTACGGGGCCTAACTGCTTATGCTAAAGCCTGCCTATTTTGAATGGCGTAGTGGTCACTGCAACCTCCAAAAAAATCAGGACTTACTACCCCAATAACCTGCTAACTCACCCCTGAAATACTTACTTATTCACACTATTTTGTTCATTTGACTTGTTTCTAATTTGAAATGCCCATTTTTGTGGGGCCAGAAAGGTGCGTCTTTAAAAGGCGATTTCTACGATACCCCACTTTTGCGCGTCGGACCGCGACTTTTTCCGGAAACGCCGAAAAACCGCAATTTTCAGGAGAAACGAGACGTACATCCTCCCCCTCTGCCGCCCACCCACCCAACTGACAGCCAGCCAGCAGACAAGCACAGAGAGTTCCGTGGGTCTGTCTGTGATGTCATAAAGGGCCTGCTGATCAATGGCCAGCTCTCTGATTGGCTGCTGTGTTTGATTGACAGATTGAATCTGGCAGCTGATTGGCTGTCTACCCTAAAGTGCATTACACACCCCTGATGGTACCACTGGCTAAGACTCCACCTCAGCTCATTGATTAATTATAAATTTAGAACAAATGATGGATGAAAGCAGGCAGGCCGGCCATTTTTTTCACGCTCATTGGACTTGTTTAATGCAATGCACCTTTGCATATTCACATGCATTCGCTTCATGCTGTAACCACTGTGCATAAAAATTTGGAAACATGACATACAGTGTATCATTTGCTGTCTAAGTCATGTTTCCCATATTTTCCATTGCAAGATACAAGCCGGTTTGAGTGTTTGGGGCACATTTTAGCTAAAATCATCCTACGGGGCCTAACTGCTTATGCTAAAGCCTGCCTATTTTGAATGGCGTAGTGGTCACTGCAACCTCCAAAAAAATCAGGACTTACTACCCCAATAACCTGCTAACTCACCCCTGAAATACTTACTTATTCACACTATTTTGTTCATTTGACTTGTTTCTAATTTGAAATGCCCATTTTTGTGGGGCCAGAAAGGTGCGTCTTTAAAAGGCGATTTCTACGATACCCCACTTTTGCGCGTCGGACCGCGACTTTTTCCGGAAACGCTGAAAAACCGCAATTTTCAGGAGAAACGAGACGTACATCCTCCCCCTCTGCCGCCCACCCACCCAACTGACAGCCAGCCAGCAGACAAGCACAGAGAGTTCCGTGGGTCTGTCTGTGATGTCATAAAGGGCCTGCTGATCAATGGCCAGCTCTCTGATTGGCTGCTGTGTTTGATTGACAGATTGAATCTGGCAGCTGATTGGCTGTCTACCCTAAAGTGCATTACACACCCCTGATGGTACCACTGGCTAAGACTCCACCTCAGCTCATTGATTAATTATAAATTTAGAACAAATGATGGATGAAAGCAGGCAGGCCGGCCATTTTTTTCACGCTCATTGGACTTGTTTAATGCAATGCACCTGTGTATATTCACATGCATTCACTTCATGCTGTAACCACTGTGCATAAAAATTTGGAAACATGGCATACAGTGTATCATTTGCTGTCTAAGTCATGTTTCCCATATTTTCCATTGCAAGATACAAGCCGGTTTGAGTGTTTGGGGCACATTTTAGCTAAAATCATCCTACGGGGCCTAAATGCTTATGCTAAAGCCTGCCTATTTTGAATGGCGTAGTGGTCACTGCAACCTCCAAAAAAATCAGGACTTACTACCCCAATAACCTGCTAACTCACCCCTGAAATACTTACTTATTCACACTATTTTGTTCATTTGACTTGTTTCTAATTTGAAATGCCCATTTTTGTGGGGCCAGAAAGGTGCGTCTTTAAAAGGCGATTTCTACGATACCCCACTTTTGCGCGTCGGACCGCGACTTTTTCCGGAAACGCTGAAAAACCGCAATTTTCAGGAGAAACGAGACGTACATCCTCCCCCTCTGCCGCCCACCCACCCAACTGACAGCCAGCCAGCAGACAAGCACAGAGAGTTCCGTGGGTCTGTCTGTGATGTCATAAAGGGCCTGCTGATCAATGGCCAGCTCTCTGATTGGCTGCTGTGTTTGATTGACAGATTGAATCTGGCAGCTGATTGTCTGTCTACCCTAAAGTGCATTACACACCCCTGATGGTACCACTGGCTAAGACTCCACCTCAGCTCATTGATTAATTATAAATTTAGAACAAATGATGGATGAAAGCAGGCAGGCCGGCCATTTTTTTCACGCTCATTGGACTTGTTTAATGCAATGCACCTTTGTATATTCACATGCATTCGCTTCATGCTGTAACCACTGTGCATAAAAATTTGGAAACATGGCATACAGTGTATCATTTGCTGTCTAAGTCATGTTTCCCATATTTTCCATTGCAAGATACAAGCCGGTTTGAGTGTTTGGGGAACATTTTAGCTAAAATCATCCTACGGGGCCTAACTGCTTATGCTAAAGCCTGCCTATTTTGAATGGCGTAGTGGTCACTGCAACCTCCAAAAAAATCAGGATTTACTACCCCAATAACCTGCTAACTCACCCCTGAAATACTTACTTATTCACACTATTTTGTTCATTTGACTTGTTTCTAATTTGAAATGCCCATTTTTGTGGGGCCAGAAAGGTGCGTCTTTAAAAGGCGATTTCTACGATACCCCACTTTTGCGCGTCGGACCGCGACTTTTTCCGGAAACGCCGAAAAACCGCAATTTTCAGGAGAAACGAGACGTACATCCTCCCCCTCTGCCGCCCACCCACCCAACTGACAGCCAGCCAGCAGACAAGCACAGAGAGTTCCGTGGGTCTGTCTGTGATGTCATAAAGGGCCTGCTGATCAATGGCCAGCTCTCTGATTGGCTGCTGTGTTTGATTGACAGATTGAATCTGGCAGCTGATTGGCTGTCTACCCTAAAGTGCATTACACACCCCTGATGGTACCACTGGCTAAGACTCCACCTCAGCTCATTGATTAATTATAAATTTAGAACAAATGATGGATGAAAGCAGGCAGGCCGGCCATTTTTTTCACGCTCATTGGACTTGTTTAACCCCTTCCTGACAGAGCTAGTTTTTGCGTTCCTGACAGAGCCATTTTTTTCAAATCTGACATGTCTCACTTAAGTGGGGATAACTTTTTTTTGCTTTTACTTATCCCAGTGATTTTGAGATTGTTTTTTCGTGACACATTGTACTTCAAATTAGTGGTAAATTTGGGTCGATACAGTCTGTGTTTTTTTGTGAAAAATACCAAAATGTCGTGAAAAAATGGAAAATTTAGCGATTTGCAAAATGTTAAATTTTCTGCTTGTGAGACAAATAATCATACCACTCAAAATAGTTAATAACTAACATAGACCATATGTCTACTTTATGTTTCCATCATTATTTCAACTTCCTTTTAATTTTTTTGGACACTAGGAGGCTTACAATATGAATAGCAAATTCTCAAATTTTCAAGAAAATTTCAAACACTGATTTTTTTAGGGACCAGTTCAGTTCTGATATGACTTTGAGGGACTTGTATGTGAGACACCCCCATAAATGATGCCATTTCAAAAACTGCACCCCTCACAGTATTCAAAACAGCATTTTGGAAGTTTGTTAACCCTTTAGGTGTTTCACAGGAATTAAAACAAAGTGTAGGTGAAATTTCAAAATTTCATTTTTTTTGCAGATTTGCAATTTTAATACATTTTTCTAAGGAACACAGTACATTTTACTAGAGAAATGTGACTAAAAATTGATTCCCCCAATTCTTTTGTTTTCAAAAATATCCTATATGTGGCCCTATTGTGCACGTTGACCAAACCACAGGCTTCATAATAGAAGGAGCACCTACTTGATTTTGGAGCCTCCTTTTTATGAGATTATTTTTTAGGCACCATGTAGGTTTCTAGGCACCATAAGATGCTAAAATTTAGGAACCCCCCCACAAGTTACCCCATTTTGCAAACTACACCCCTCAGGGAATTCATCTAGGGGTATAGTGTACATTTCAAACCCCCAGGGGTTTCACCAATTTTGATACAACTGGGCAGTGAAAATGAAAAATTACATTTTTTACACAAAAATGCAGTTCTGGCTCAAAATTTTTCATTTTCACAAGGAATGAAGGAGACAAAGCACCCCAAAATCTGTGCCCCAATTTCTCCCGAGTACCGCAATGCCTCACATGTGACGAAAAAATACCAGTTGGGTGCATGGCAGGACTCAGAAGGGAAGGAGTGATTTTTGGATTTTGCAGCTCAGATTCTGGTGGAATTTTGGTGGGTGCTATGTCGCATTAGCAAGACCCCCCAAGCACCAATACAGTGGAACCCCCCCACAAGTGACCCCATTTTGCAAACTACACCCCTCAGGGAATTCATCTAGGGGTATAGTGTACATTTCAAACCCCCAGGGGTTTCACCAATTTTGATACAAGTGGGCAGTGAAAATGAAAAATTACATTTTTTTACACAAAAATGCAGTTCTGGCTCAAAATTTTTCATTTTCAGAAGGTATGAAGGAGAAAAAGCACCCCAAAATCTGTGCCCCAATTTCTCCCGAGTACGGCAATGCCTCACATGTGAACAAAAAATACCAGTTGGGTGCATGGCAGGACTCAGAAGGGAAGGAGTGATTTTTGGATTTTGCAGCACAGATTTTGGTGGAATGAATGGTGGGTGCTATGTTGCACCAATACAGTGGAACCCCCCCACAAGTCACCCCATTTTGCAAAGTACACCCCTCAGGGAATTCATCGAGGGGTATAGTGTACATTTCAAACCCCCAGGGGTTTCACCAATTTTGATCCAATGGGCAGTGAAAATGAAAAATTACATTTTTTTACACAAAAATGCAGTTCTGGCTCAAAATTTTTTATTTTCAGAAGGTATGAAGGAGAAAAAGCACCCCAAAATCTGTGCCCCAATTTCTCCCGAGTACGGCAATGCCTCACATGTGACCAAAAAATACCAGTTGGGTGCATGGCAGGACTCAGAAGGGAAGGAGTGATTTTTGGATTTTGCAGCTCAGATTCTGGTGGAATTTTGGTGGGTGCTATGTCGCATTAGCAAGACCCCCCAAGCACCAAGACAGTGGAACCCCCCCACAAGTGACCCCATTTTGCAAACTACACCCCTCAGGGAATTCATCTAGGGGTATAGTGTACATTTCAAACCCCCAGGGGTTTCACCAATTTTGATACAAGTGGGCAGTGAACATGAAAAATTACATTTTTTTACACAAAAATGCAGTTCTGGCTCAAAATTTTTCATTTTCAGAAGGTATGAAGGAGAAAAAGCACCCCAAAATCTGTGCCCCAATTTCTCCCGAGTACGGCAATGCCTCACATGTGACCAAAAAATACCAGTTGGGTGCATGGCAGGACTCAGAAGGGAAGGAGTGATTTTTGGATTTTGCAGCTCAGATTCTGGTGGAATTTTGGTGGGTGCTATGTCGCATTAGCAAGACCCCCCAAGCACCAAGACAGTGGAACCCCCCCACAAGTGACCCCATTTTGCAAACTACACCCCTCAGGGAATTCATCTAGGGGTATAGTGTACATTTCAAACCCCCAGGGGTTTCACCAATTTTGATACAAGTGGGCAGTGAACATGAAAAATTACATTTTTTTACACAAAAATGCAGTTCTGGCTCAAAATTTTTCATTTTCAGAAGGTATGAAGGAGAAAAAGCACCCCAAAATCTGTGCCCCAATTTCTCCCGAGTACGGCAATGCCTCACATGTGACCAAAAAATACCAGTTGGGTGCATGGCAGGACTCAGAAGGGAAGGAGTGATTTTTGGATTTTGCAGCTCAGATTCTGGTGGAATTTTGGTGGGTGCTATGTCGCATTAGCAAGACCCCCAAAGCACCAAGACAGTGGAACCCCCCCACAAGTGACCCCATTTTGCAAACTACACCCCTCAGGGAATTCATCTAGGGGTATAGTGTACATTTCAAACCCCCAGGGGTTTCACCAATTTTGATACAAGTGGGCAGTGAACATGAAAAATTACATTTTTTTACACAAAAATGCAGTTCTGGCTCAAAATTTTTCATTTTCAGAAGGTATGAAGGAGAAAAAGCACCCCAAAATCTGTGCCCCAATTTCTCCCGAGTACGGCAATGCCTCACATGTGACCAAAAAATACCAGTTGGGTGCATGGCAGGACTCAGAAGGGAAGGAGTGATTTTTGGATTTTGCAGCACAGATTTTGGTGGAATGAATGATGGGTGCTATGTTGCACCAATACAGTGGAACCCCCCCACAAGTCACCCCATTTTGCGAAGTACACCCCTCAGGGAATTCATCTAGGGGTATAGTGTACATTTCAAACCCCCAGGGGTTTCACCAATTTTGATACAAGTGGGCAGTGAAAATGAAAAATTACATTTTTTTACACAAAAATGCAGTTCTGGCTCAAAATTTTTCATTTTCAGAAGGAATGAAGGAGACAAAGCACCCCAAAATCTGTGCCCCAATTTCTCCTGAGTACGGCAATGCCTCATGTGTGACCAAAAAGTGGCAGGACTCAGAAGGGAAGG
This sequence comes from Crinia signifera, assembly GCF_055691185.1. Lineage (NCBI taxonomy): Eukaryota > Metazoa > Chordata > Amphibia > Anura > Myobatrachidae > Crinia > Crinia signifera. The sequence goes on along the minus strand of NW_028142730.1, from coordinate 543,054 downwards.
AGTGATATTTGGAGTTTGCAGCACAAATTCTGGTGGAATGATGGTGGGTGCTATGTCGCATTAGCAAGACCCCCAAAGCACCAATACAGTGGAACCCCCCCACAAGTGACCCCATTTTGCAAACTACACCCCTCAGGGAATTCATCTAGGGGTATAGTGTACATTTCAAACCCCCAGGGGTTTCACCAATTTTGATAAAACTGGGCAGTGAACATGAAAAATTACATTTTTTTACACAAAAATGCAGTTCTGGCTCAAAATTTTTCATTTTCACAAGGAATGAAGGAGAAAAAGCACCCCAAAATCTGTGCCCCAATATCTCCCAAGTACGGCAATGCCTCACATGTGACCAAAAAATACCAGTTGGGTGCATGGCAGGACTCAGAAGGGAAGGAGTGATTTTTGGATTTTGCGGCTCAGATTCTGGTGGAATGAATGGTGGGTGCTATGTGGCATTAGCAAGACCCCCGAAGCACGGTGAAATTATGAACCTAATATTCCATAGATGTGTGGTATATTTTAAAACACTCCTTTATACATAGGCCGGGTTTGTCGGGGCAAGTGTCACACTGGAAAATAGTTTGCTTTCTTATTCCCTTTTTATAGCAAACTTTGCACCTTTTTTGTGTCCTGCCCTTTTTTCCAGTGGAGGGGATTTCATCAGGAAAATGCTGCCCTGGTACAATACGGGGGCCAGTACTAGAAGTACTGGGGCCCTCTGCCTGCTGGTTCCCAAATATTAGGCCCTTTATGACTTCCTCTTGAAAGTGCATAAATGTCCCCCTCTGGCCGGTAGAACGGAATAGCACGTAAGCGTTATACAGTGCCATCTGGATGATATACACGGCCACCTTCTTGTACCAGATTTTTGTTTTCCGCAGGGCACTGTACGGCTTCAGTACCTGATCTGAAAGATCCACTCCGCCCATGTACCTATTGTAATCCAGGATACAATTAGGTTTTGAGGTGTGGGTACTGGTACCTCGTACAGGGACGGAGGTGGTACTGTCTCCGTGAATTGTTGTCAGTATAAGGACATCCCTCTTGTCCTTATATTTGACCAACAACATATTTTCGTTGCATATTCCCCTGCTTTCACCCCTTCTCATTACTTGGGCAATGTGCGTTTTTGGGAGGCCTCTTTGGTTCTTGCGCACAGTACCGCAAGCTGCTGTACCTCTTGAACCAAGGGCCTTAAACAGGGGGATGCTAGTGTAAAAGTTATCCACATAGAGGTGATAACCTTTATCCAGGAAGGGGTGCACTAAATCCCAGACAATTTTCCCACTAACACCTACGAGGGAGGGGGGGCATTCTGGCGGTTCAATTCTTGAATCCTTCCCTTCATAAACCCTAAACCTGTGGGTGTACCCTGAGGTGCTTTCACACAGTTTATACATTTTTATGCCATACCTTGCCCTCTTACTGGGAAGGTACTGGCGGAATTTAACCCTTCCTTTAAAATGTATAAGGGACTCGTCGATACAAATAAATTTTTCAGGGATGTACACCTCTTCAAATTTGGCACTGAAATGATCAATGACCGGCCTGACTTTGAATAGCCGGTCAAAGGTGGGATCATCTCTGGGTGGGCACTGTGCATTATCGGTGTAATGTATAAATTTAAGAATTGTCTCAAATCGAGTCCGGGTCATGGCCATACGGTAAAATGGAGTACTGTACAGAACATCTGTACTCCAATATTGCCTAATTTCTGGCTTTTTTACTATGCCCATATGAAACACCAGACCCCAAAACGTCATCATCTCTACTGCATCTACAGGGGTCCACCTAGCAAATGATGACGTGGGGTTTTGAGCAATAAACTGCTGGGCATATAAATTAGTTTGGTCCACCATTAAATTTATAAAATCATCAGAGAAAAATAATTTGAAAAAGTCAATTTCTCTGAGACCTGTGGAATCAAATTGGATTCCTGGCATGGCCAAAAACTCAGGAACCTGGGGCTCAAAATTGTCTGGTGGTGGGGTCCATACGAGATCAATTGTTGGGGGGGGGGTCTCAGCTGCTCTACGGGGGCGTCTTTGAGGGGGTCCCTCATCACCAGAGGAGGAAGAGGAGCTTAAGACGAATCCTTCAAATTCCCCGCTTGCATCACTGGCTGTGTCAGAGTCAGAGGCAAGCATGGCATATGCCTCCTCCACTGAATACATTCTCCTGGATGACTGGGAGGACATTTGGGAGGACATTTGGGAGGACATTTGGGATGCCATTTTTATTTTTGTGTTACTGGTAGTGAAATGTTTCAACACGTGTATAGTGTAGGGGGGGGTACAAACTTTATTTCAACCCGGGGGGTATGTAGTGTCTAGTGTGTATGTAGTGCAGAAAAAAAAAAAATACTTTATACCAATAAAAAAAAAAAAAAATGAAGGGGTTAAAAATAAAAAATTGAAGGGGTTAAAAAAAAAAAAAAAAAAAGGTCCTGCGCCAAAAATTGAGCACAGATGTTGGTCAGTAACGTCTGTCACTGAACAGCGCTCAAAGGCAACAGGAATTTGATCCAAAAAAAAAAAAAATAGATCAACCCTGTGCCGAAAAAGCTGATCAGTGATGTACGTCACTGATCAGTGCACAGTGGCCACAGGACACCCACAAAATCACAGTGTGTGTAAAAAAAAAATTAAAAAAAGACCCCACAGCACTCACAAAAAAAAAAAAAGGTGATCAGTGATGCGACACTGATTACCAGTGAGGTGCAGCAGGTGCACAACCTTTGGTGCAACTGACAGTGCAACTGACAGGTATATATAAAAAAAAAAAAACCTCTGTACCCCCAAAAAAGTTGCTGATCACCTCAGATATAGTGATCAGCACAAAAGGCGGGGGCAGCAGACACAAAATTTAGCACTCTCTATCACTCTCTGTCACTATCTCTCTCTATCTCTCTATCTCTCACTATCTATCACTCTATGACACTGCAGCAGCAGCACTGACAGGTATATCTATATATAAAAAAAAACCTGCGCCCCCAAAAAGTTGCTGATCAGTTAATTTATACTGATCAGCACAAAAGGAGGGGGCAGCAGTCAGTTATATAAAAAATATATAGCACAATCTGTCACTATCTCTCTCTATCTCTCTCTCTCTATCTCTCTCTATCTCTCTATAACTATCACACTGCAGCAGCACAAAATATAGCACTCTGTCACTAGGCCTCTCTATCTATCTCTCTCTCTCTATCTCTCTCTATCTCTCTATCTCTCTCTCTATCTAGCTATTACACTGCAGCAGCACAATTTCACAGCACAGGAAGGCACAAGTAGCAACAGGATCCAGGAAGCATCCAGCACACTACAAGCACAGATCAAGCAGTGATCAAGCAGTGATGAAGCAGTGATCAGGTAAGTATGGAGCAAGGTTCTGGTCAGTATATGGCGGCAGGTGGGCACGGTGACCGCACTGCACGCTATTCCAGACCGGAATGGCGTCTGCAGTGCAGTCACCGTTAGTTTAAACCCCCCTCCATGGCTGTGATTGGTCCGTCGGTCCGACGGACCAATCACGGCCTTTGGGGGCGGGAGGGGTGAGGTGGGGTGACACCAGTGTCACCCTTACACCCAGCGGTGATTGGTGCTGTACTTTACAGCACCAATCACCTCCGATCCTGTGTCACCGGCGAACGTTATTCGCCGGTGACACAGGAAAACGCTGTGAATGGCTGTTCACACTGAACAGCCAATCACAGCGATCGCCGACGGGGGGGCGGCATCGCAGCCCCCCCTGGGCATGCACGGACATGTCTGCTGTCAGGGACAGCAGACATGTTGAAACTGTCACCGCGTCTATAGACGCGGTGACAGTTTAAATCCATGACGTACATTTACGCCATGTGTCGGGAAGTGCTTCCCGACCATGACGTAAATGTACGTCAAATGTCGGGAAGGGGTTAATGCAATGCACCTTTGTATATTCACATGCATTCGCTTCATGCTGTAACCACTGTGCATACAAATTTGGAAACATGGCATACAGTGTATCATTTGCTGTCTAAGTCATGTTTCCCATATTTTCCATTGCAAGATACAAGCCGGTTTGAGTGTTTGGGGCACATTTTAGCTAAAATCATCCTACGGGGCCTAACTGCTTATGCTAAAGCCTGCCTATTTTGAATGGCGTAGTGGTCACTGCAACCTCCAAAAAAATCAGGACTTACTACCCCAATAACCTGCTAACTCACCCCTGAAATACTTACTTATTCACACTATTTTGTTCATTTGACTTGTTTCTAATTTGAAATGCCCATTTTTGTGGGGCCAGAAAGGTGCGTCTTTAAAAGGCGATTTCTACGATACCCCACTTTTGCGCTTCGGACCGCGACTTTTTCCGGAAACGCCGAAAAACCGCAATTTTCAGGAGAAACGAGACGTACATCCACCCCCTCTGCCGCCCACCCACCCAACTGACAGCCAGCCAGCAGACAAGCACAGAGAGTTCCGTGGGTCTGTCTGTGATGTCATAAAGGGCCTGCTGATCAATGGCCAGCTCTCTGATTGGCTGCTGTGTTTGATTGACAGATTGAATCTGGCAGCTGATTGGCTGTCTACCCTAAAGTGCATTACACACCCCTGATGGTACCACTGGCTAAGACTCCACCTCAGCTCATTGATTAATTATAAATTTAGAACAAATGATGGATGAAAGCAGGCAGGCCGGCCATTTTTTTCACGCTCATTGGACTTGTTTAATGCAATGCACCTGTGTATATTCACATGCATTCACTTCATGCTGTAACCACTGTGCATAAAAATTTGGAAACATGGCATACAGTGTATCATTTGCTGTCTAAGTCATGTTTCCCATATTTTCCATTGCAAGATACAAGCCGGTTTGAGTGTTTGGGGCACATTTTAGCTAAAATCATCCTACGGGGCCTAACTGCTTATGCTAAAGCCTGCCTATTTTGAATGGCGTAGTGGTCACTGCAACCTCCAAAAAAATCAGGACTTACTACCCCAATAACCTGCTAACTCACCCCTGAAATACTTACTTATTCACACTATTTTGTTCATTTGACTTGTTTTTAATTTGAAATGCCCATTTTTGTGGGGCCAGAAAGGTGCGTCTTTAAAAGGCGATTTCTACGATACCCCACTTTTGCGCGTCGGACCGCGACTTTTTCCGGAAACGCCGAAAAACCGCAATTTTCAGGAGAAACGAGACGTACATCCTCCCCCTCTGCCGCCCACCCACCCAACTGACAGCCAGCCAGCAGACAAGCACAGAGAGTTCCGTGGGTCTGTCTGTGATGTCATAAAGGGCCTGCTGATCAATGGCCAGCTCTCTGATTGGCTGCTGTGTTTGATTGACAGATTGAATCTGGCAGCTGATTGGCTGTCTACCCTAAAGTGCATTACACACCCCTGATGGTACCACTGGCTAAGACTCCACCTCAGCTCATTGATTAATTATAAATTTAGAACAAATGATGGATGAAAGCAGGCAGGCCGGCCATTTTTTTCACGCTCATTGGACTTGTTTAATGCAATGCACCTGTGTATATTCACATGCATTCACTTCATGCTGTAACCACTATGCATAAAAATTTGGAAACATGGCATACAGTGTATCATTTGCTGTCTAAGTCATGTTTCCCATATTTTCCATTGCAAGATACAAGCCGGTTTGAGTGTTTGGGGCACATTTTAGCTAAAATCATCCTACGGGGCCTAAATGCTTATGCTAAAGCCTGCCTATTTTGAATGGCGTAGTGGTCACTGCAACCTCCAAAAAAATCAGGACTTACTACCCCAATAACCTGCTAACTCACCCCTGAAATACTTACTTATTCACACTATTTTGTTCATTTGACTTGTTTCTAATTTGAAATGCCCATTTTTGTGGGGCCAGAAAGGTGCGTCTTTAAAAGGCGATTTCTACGATACCCCACTTTTGCGCGTCGGACCGCGACTTTTTCCGGAAACGCTGAAAAACCGCAATTTTCAGGAGAAACGAGACGTACATCCTCCCCCTCTGCCGCCCACCCACCCAACTGACAGCCAGCCAGCAGACAAGCACAGAGAGTTCCGTGGGTCTGTCTGTGATGTCATAAAGGGCCTGCTGATCAATGGCCAGCTCTCTGATTGGCTGCTGTGTTTGATTGACAGATTGAATCTGGCAGCTGATTGGCTGTCTACCCTAAAGTGCATTACACACCCCTGATGGTACCACTGGCTAAGACTCCACCTCAGCTCATTGATTAATTATAAATTTAGAACAAATGATGGATGAAAGCAGGCAGGCCGGCCATTTTTTTCACTCTCATTGGACTTGTTTAATGCAATGCACCTTTGTATATTCACATGCATTCGCTTCATGCTGTAACCACTGTGCATAAAAATTTGGAAACATGGCATACAGTGTATCATTTGCTGTCTAAGTCATGTTTCCCATATTTTCCATTGCAAGATACAAGCCGGTTTGAGTGTTTGGGGCACATTTTAGCTAAAATCATCCTACGGGGCCTAACTGCTTATGCCAAAGCCTGCCTATTTTGAATGGCGTAGTGGTCAATGCAACCTCCAAAAAAATCAGGACTTACTACCCCAATAACCTGCTAACTCACCCCTGAAATACTTACTTATTCACACTATTTTGTTCATTTGACTTGTTTCTAATTTGAAATGCCCATTTTTGTGGGGCCAGAAAGGTGCGTCTTTAAAAGGCGATTTCTACGATACCCCACTTTTGCGCGTCGGACCGCGACTTTTTCCGGAAACGCCGAAAAACCGCAATTTTCAGGAGAAACGAGACGTACATCCTCCCCCTCTGCCGCCCACCCACCCAACTGACAGCCAGCCAGCAGACAAGCACAGAGAGTTCCGTGGGTCTGTCTGTGATGTCATAAAGGGCCTGCTGATCAATGGCCAGCTCTCTGATTGGCTGCTGTGTTTGATTGACAGATTGAATCTGGCAGCTGATTGGCTGTCTACCCTAAAGTGCATTACACACCCCTGATGGTACCACTGGCTAAGACTCCACCTCAGCTCATTGATTAATTATAAATTTAGAACAAATGATGGATGAAAGCAGGCAGGCCGGCCATTTTTTTCACGCTCATTGGACTTGTTTAATGCAATGCACCTTTGCATATTCACATGCATTCGCTTCATGCTGTAACCACTGTGCATAAAAATTTGGAAACATGGCATACAGTGTATCATTTGCTGTCTAAGTCATGTTTCCCATATTTTCCATTGCAAGATACAAGCCGGTTTGAGTGTTTGGGGCACATTTTAGCTAAAATCATCCTACGGGGCCTAACTGCTTATGCTAAAGCCTGCCTATTTTGAATGGCGTAGTGGTCACTGCAACCTCCAAAAAAATCAGGACTTACTACCCCAATAACCTGCTAACTCACCCCTGAAATACTTACTTATTCACACTATTTTGTTCATTTGACTTGTTTCTAATTTGAAATGCCCATTTTTGTGGGGCCAGAAAGGTGCGTCTTTAAAAGGCGATTTCTACGATACCCCACTTTTGCGCGTCGGACCGCGACTTTTTCCGGAAACGCTGAAAAACCGCAATTTTCAGGAGAAACGAGACGTACATCCTCCCCCTCTGCCGCCCACCCACCCAACTGACAGCCAGCCAGCAGACAAGCACAGAGAGTTCCGTGGGTCTGTCTGTGATGTCATAAAGGGCCTGCTGATCAATGGCCAGCTCTCTGATTGGCTGCTGTGTTTGTGTTGACAGATTGAATCTGGCAGCTGATTGGCTGTCTACCCTAAAGTGCATTACACACCCCTGATGGTACCACTGGCTAAGACTCCACCTCAGCTCATTGATTAATTATAAATTTAGAACAAATGATGGATGAAAGCAGGCAGGCCGGCCATTTTTTTCACGCTCATTGGACTTGTTTAATGCAATGCACCTTTGTATATTCACATGCATTCGCTTCATGCTGTAACCACTGTGCATAAACATTTGGAAACATGGCATACAGTGTATCATTTGCTGTCTAAGTCATGTTTCCCATATTTTCCATTGCAAGATACAAGCCGGTTTGAGTGTTTGGGGCACATTTTAGCTAAAATCATCCTACGGGGCCTAACTGCTTATGCCAAAGCCTGCCTATTTTGAATGGCGTAGTGGTCAATGCAACCTCCAAAAAAATCAGGACTTACTACCCCAATAACCTGCTAACTCACCCCTGAAATACTTACTTATTCACACTATTTTGTTCATTTGACTTGTTTCTAATTTGAAATGCCCATTTTTGTGGGGCCAGAAAGGTGCGTCTTTAAAAGGCGATTTCTACGATACCCCACTTTTGCGCGTCGGACCGCGACTTTTTCCGGAAACGCTGAAAAACCGCAATTTTCAGGAGAAACGAGACGTACATCCTCCCCCTCTGCCGCCCACCCACCCAACTGACAGCCAGCCAGCAGACAAGCACAGAGAGTTCCGTGGGTCTGTCTGTGATGTCATAAAGGGCCTGCTGATCAATGGCCAGCTCTCTGATTGGCTGCTGTGTTTGATTGACAGATTGAATCTGGCAGCTGATTGGCTGTCTACCCTAAAGTGCATTACACACCCCTGATGGTACCACTGGCTAAGACTCCACCTCAGCTCATTGATTAATTATAAATTTAGAACAAATGATGGATAAAAGCAGGCAAGCCGGCCATTTTTTTCACGCTCATTGGACTTGTTTAATGCAATGCACCTGTGTATATTCACATGCATTCACTTCATGCTGTAACCACTGTGCATAAAAATTTGGAAACATGGCATACAGTGTATCATTTGCTGTCTAAGTCATGTTTCCCATATTTTCCATTGCAAGATACAAGCCGGTTTGAGTGTTTGGGGCACATTTTAGCTAAAATCATCCTACGGGGCCTAAATGCTTATGCTAAAGCCTGCCTATTTTGAATGGCGTAGTGGTCACTGCAACCTCCAAAAAAATCAGGACTTACTACCCCAATAACCTGCTAACTCACCCCTGAAATACTTACTTATTCACACTATTTTGTTCATTTGACTTGTTTCTAATTTGAAATGCCCATTTTTGTGGGGCCAGAAAGGTGCGTCTTTAAAAGGCGATTTCTACGATACCCCACTTTTGCGCGTCGGACCGCGACTTTTTCCGGAAACGCCGAAAAACCGCAATTTTCAGGAGAAACGAGACGTACATCCTCCCCCTCTGCCGCCCACCCACCCAACTGACAGCCAGCCAGCAGACAAGCACAGAGAGTTCCGTGGGTCTGTCTGTGATGTCATAAAGGGCCTGCTGATCAATGGCCAGCTCTCTGATTGGCTGCTGTGTTTGATTGACAGATTGAATCTGGCAGCTGATTGGCTGTCTACCCTAAAGTGCATTACACACCCCTGATGGTACCACTGGCTAAGACTCCACCTCAGCTCATTGATTAATTATAAATTTAGAACAAATGATGGATGAAAGCAGGCAGGCCGGCCATTTTTTTCACGCTCATTGGACTTGTTTAATGCAATGCACCTGTGTATATTCACATGCATTCACTTCATGCTGTAACCACTGTGCATACAAATTTGGAAACATGGCATACAGTGTATCATTTGCTGTCTAAGTCATGTTTCCCATATTTTCCATTGCAAGATACAAGCCGGTTTGAGTGTTTGGGGCACATTTTAGCTAAAATCATCCTACGGGGCCTAAATGCTTATGCTAAAGCCTGCCTATTTTGAATGGCGTAGTGGTCACTGCAACCTCCAAAAAAATCAGGACTTACTACCCCAATAACCTGCTAACTCACCCCTGAAATACTTATTCACACTATTTTGTTCATTTGACTTGTTTCTAATTTGAAATGCCCATTTTTGTGGGGCCAGAAAGGTGCGTCTTTAAAAGGCGATTTCTACGATACCCCACTTTTGCGCGTCGGACCGCGACTTTTTCCGGAAACGCTGAAAAACCGCAATTTTCAGGAGAAACGAGACGTACATCCTCCCCCTCTGCCGCCCACCCACCCAACTGACAGCCAGCCAGCAGACAAGCACAGAGAGTTCCGTGGGTCTGTCTGTGATGTCATAAAGGGCCTGCTGATCAATGGCCAGCTCTCTGATTGGCTGCTGTGGTTGATTGACAGATTGAATCTGGCAGCTGATTGGCTGTCTACCCTAAAGTGCATTACACACCCCTGATGGTACCACTGGCTAAGACTCCACCTCAGCTCATTGATTAATTATAAATTTAGAACAAATGATGGATGAAAGCAGGCAGGCCGGCCATTTTTTTCACGCTCATTGGACTTGTTTAATGCAATGCACCTGTGTATATTCACATGCATTCGCTTCATGCTGTAACCACTGTGCATAAAAATTTGGAAACATGGCATACAGTGTATCATTTGCTGTCTAAGTCATGTTAACCATATTTTCCATTGCAAGATACAAGCCGGTTTGAGTGTTTGGGGCACATTTTAGCTAAAATCATCCTACGGGGCCTAACTGCTTATGCTAAAGCCTGCCTATTTTGAATGGCGTAGTGGTCACTGCAACCTCCAAAAAAATCAGGACTTACTACCCCAATAACCTGCTAACTCACCCCTGAAATACTTACTTATTCACACTATTTTGTTCATTTGACTTGTTTCTAATTTGAAATGCCCATTTTTGTGGGGCCAGAAAGGTGCGTCTTTAAAAGGCGATTTCTACGATACCCCACTTTTGCGCGTCGGACCGCGAATTTTTCCGGAAACGCCGAAAAACCGCAATTTTCAGGAGAAACGAGACGTACATCCTCCCCCTCTGCCGCCCACCCACCCAACTGACAGCCAGCCAGCAGACAAGCACAGAGAGTTCCGTGGGTCTGTCTGTGATGTCATAAAGGGCCTGCTGATCAATGGCCAGCTCTCTGATTGGCTGCTGTGTTTGATTGACAGATTGAATCTGGCAGCTGATTGGCTGTCTACCCTAAAGTGCATTACACACCCCTGATGGTACCACTGGCTAAGACTCCACCTCAGCTCATTGATTAATTATAAATTTAGAACAAATGATGGATAAAAGCAGGCAAGCCGGCCATTTTTTTCACGCTCATTGGACTTGTTTAATGCAATGCACCTGTGTATATTCACATGCATTCACTTCATGCTGTAACCACTGTGCATAAAAATTTGGAAACATGGCATACAGTGTATCATTTGCTGTCTAAGTCATGTTTCCCATATTTTCCATTGCAAGATACAAGCCGGTTTGAGTGTTTGGGGCACATTTTAGCTAAAATCATCCTACGGGGCCTAAATGCTTATGCTAAAGCCTGCCTATTTTGAATGGCGTAGTGGTCACTGCAACCTCCAAAAAAATCAGGACTTACTACCCCAATAACCTGCTAACTCACCCCTGAAATACTTACTTATTCACACTATTTTGTTCATTTGACTTGTTTCTAATTTGAAATGCCCATTTTTGTGGGGCCAGAAAGGTGCGTCTTTAAAAGGCGATTTCTACGATACCCCACTTTTGCGCGTCGGACCGCGACTTTTTCCGGAAACGCCGAAAAACCGCAATTTTCAGGAGAAACGAGACGTACATCCTCCCCCTCTGCCGCCCACCCACCCAACTGACAGCCAGCCAGCAGACAAGCACAGAGAGTTCCGTGGGTCTGTCTGTGATGTCATAAAGGGCCTGCTGATCAATGGCCAGCTCTCTGATTGGCTGCTGTGTTTGATTGACAGATTGAATCTGGCAGCTGATTGGCTGTCTACCCTAAAGTGCATTACACACCCCTGATGGTACCACTGGCTAAGACTCCACCTCAGCTCATTGATTAATTATAAATTTAGAACAAATGATGGATGAAAGCAGGCAGGCCGGCCATTTTTTTCACGCTCATTGGACTTGTTTAATGCAATGCACCTGTGTATATTCACATGCATTCACTTCATGCTGTAACCACTGTGCATAAAAATTTGGAAACATGGCATACAGTGTATCATTTGCTGTCTAAGTCATGTTTCCCATATTTTCCATTGCAAGATACAAGCCGGTTTGAGTGTTTGGGGCACATTTTAGCTAAAATCATCCTACGGGGCCTAAATGCTTATGCTAAAGCCTGCCTATTTTGAATGGCGTAGTGGTCACTGCAACCTCCAAAAAAATCAGGACTTACTACCCCAATAACCTGCTAACTCACCCCTGAAATACTTACTTATTCACACTATTTTGTTCATTTGACTTGTTTCTAATTTGAAATGCCCATTTTTGTGGGGCCAGAAAGGTGCGTCTTTAAAAGGCGATTTCTACGATACCCCACTTTTGCGCGTCGGACCGCGACTTTTTCCGGAAACGCTGAAAAACCGCAATTTTCAGGAGAAACGAGACGTACATCCTCCCCCTCTGCCGCCCACCCACCCAACTGACAGCCAGCCAGCAGACAAGCACAGAGAGTTCCGTGGGTCTGTCTGTGATGTCATAAAGGGCCTGCTGATCAATGGCCAGCTCTCTGATTGGCTGCTGTGTTTGATTGACAGATTGAATCTGGCAGCTGATTGGCTGTCTACCCTAAAGTGCATTACACACCCCTGATGGTACCACTGGCTAAGACTCCACCTCAGCTCATTGATTAATTATAAATTTAGAACAAATGATGGATGAAAGCAGGCAGGCCGGCCATTTTTTTCACGCTCATTGGACTTGTTTAATGCAATGCACCTTTGTATATTCACATGCATTCGCTTCATGCTGTAACCACTGTGCATAAAAATTTGGAAACATGGCATACAGTGTATCATTTGCTGTCTAAGTCATGTTTCCCATATTTTTCATTGCAAGATACAAGCCGGTTTGAGTGTTTGGGGCACATTTTAGCTAAAATCATCCTACGGGGCCTAACTGCTTATGCCAAAGCCTGCCTATTTTGAATGGCGTAGTGGTCAATGCAACCTCCAAAAAAATCAGGACTTACTACCCCAATAACCTGCTAACTCACCCCTGAAATACTTACTTATTCACACTATTTTGTTCATTTGACTTGTTTCTAATTTGAAATGCCCATTTTTGTGGGGCCAGAAAGGTGCGTCTTTAAAAGGCGATTTCTACGATACCCCACTTTTGCGCGTCGGACCGCGACTTTTTCCAGAAACGCCGAAAAACCGCATTTTTCAGGAGAAACGAGACATACATCCTCCCCCTCTGCCGCCCACCCACCCAACTGACAGCCAGCCAGCAGACAAGCACAGAGAGTTCCGTGGGTCTGTCTGTGATGTCATAAAGGGCCTGCTGATCAATGGCCAGCTCTCTGATTGGCTGCTGTGTTTGATTGACAGATTGAATCTGGCAGCTGATTGGCTGTCTACCCTAAAGTGCATTACACACCCCTGATGGTACCACTGGCTAAGACTCCACCTCAGCTCATTGATTAATTATAAATTTAGAACAAATGATGGATGAAAGCAGGCAGGCCGGCCATTTTTTTCACGCTCATTGGACTTGTTTAATGCAATGCACCTTTGTATATTCACATGCATTCGCTTCATGCTGTAACCACTGTGCATAAAAATTTGGAAACATGGCATACAGTGTATCATTTGCTGTCTAAGTCATGTTTCCCATATTTTCCATTGCAAGATACAAGCCGGTTTGAGTGTTTGGGGAACATTTTAGCTAAAATCATCCTACGGGGCCTAACTGCTTATGCTAAAGCCTGCCTATTTTGAATGGCGTAGTGGTCACTGCAACCTCCAAAAAAATCAGGACTTACTACCCCAATAACCTGCTAACTCACCCCTGAAATACTTACTTATTCACACTATTTTGTTCATTTGACTTGTTTCTAATTTGAAATGCCCATTTTTGTGGGGCCAGAAAGGTGCGTCTTTAAAAGGCGATTTCTACGATACCCCACTTTTGCGCGTCGGACCGCGACTTTTTCCGGAAACGCCGAAAAACCGCAATTTTCAGGAGAAACGAGACGTACATCCTCCCCCTCTGCCGCCCACCCACCCAACTGACAGCCAGCCAGCAGACAAGCACAGAGAGTTCCGTGGGTCTGTCTGTGATGTCATAAAGGGCCTGATGATCAATGGCCAGCTCTCTGATTGGCTGCTGTGTTTGATTGACAGATTGAATCTGGCAGCTGATTGGCTGTCTACCCTAAACTGCATTACACACCCCTGATGGTACCACTGGCTAAGACTCCACCTCAGCTCATTGATTAATTATAAATTTAGAACAAATGATGGATGAAAGCAGGCAGGCCGGCCATTTTTTTCACGCTCATTGGACTTGTTTAATGCAATGCACCTTTGTATATTCACATGCATTCGCTTCATGCTGTAACCACTGTGCATAAAAATTTGGAAACATGGCATACAGTGTATCATTTGCTGTCTAAGTCATGTTTCCCATATTTTCCATTGCAAGATACAAGCCGGTTTGAGTGTTTGGGGCACATTTTAGCTAAAATCATCCTACGGGGCCTAACTGCTTATGCCAAAGCCTGCCTATTTTGAATGGCGTAGTGGTCAATGCAACCTCCAAAAAAATCAGGACTTACTACCCCAATAACCTGCTAACTCACCCCTGAAATACTTACTTATTCACACTATTTTGTTCATTTGACTTGTTTCTAATTTGAAATGCCCATTTTTGTGGGGCCAGAAAGGTGCGTCTTTAAAAGGCGATTTCTACGATACCCCACTTTTGCGCGTCGGACCGCGACTTTTTCCGGAAACGCTGAAAAACCGCAATTTTCAGGAGAAACGAGACGTACATCCTCCCCCTCTGCCGCCCACCCACCCAACTGACAGCCAGCCAGCAGACAAGCACAGAGAGTTCCGTGGGTCTGTCTGTGATGTCATAAAGGGCCTGCTGATCAATGGCCAGCTCTCTGATTGGCTGCTGTGTTTGATTGACAGATTGAATCTGGCAGCTGATTGGCTGTCTACCCTAAAGTGCATTACACACCCCTGATGGTACCACTGGCTAAGACTCCACCTCAGCTCATTGATTAATTATAAATTTAGAACAAATGATGGATGAAAGCAGGCAGGCCGGCCATTTTTTTCATGCTCATTGGACTTGTTTAATGCAATGCACCTTTGCATATTCACATGCATTCGCTTCATGCTGTAACCACTGTGCATAAAAATTTGGAAACATGGCATACAGTGTATCATTTGCTGTCTAAGTCATGTTTACCATATTTTCCATTGCAAGATACAAGCCGGTTTGAGTGTTTGGGGCACATTTTAGCTAAAATCATCCTACGGGGCCTAACTGCTTATGCTAAAGCCTGCCTATTTTGAATGGCGTAGTGGTCACTGCAACCTCCAAAAAAATCAGGACTTACTACCCCAATAACCTGCTAACTCACCCCTGAAATACTTACTTATTCACACTATTTTGTTCATTTGACTTGTTTCTAATTTGAAATGCCCATTTTTGTGGGGCCAGAAAGGTGCGTCTTTAAAAGGCGATTTCTACGATACCCCACTTTTGCGCGTCGGACCGCGACTTTTTCCGGAAACGCAGAAAAACCGCAATTTTCAGGAGAAACGAGACGTACATCCTCCCCCTCTGCCGCCCACCCACCCAACTGACAGCCAGCCAGCAGACAAGCACAGAGAGTTCCGTGGGTCTGTCTGTGATGTCATAAAGGGCCTGCTGATCAATGGCCAGCTCTCTGATTGGCTGCTGTGTTTGATTGACAGATTGAATCTGGCAGCTGATTGGCTGTCTACCCTAAAGTGCATTACACACCCCTGATGGTACCACTGGCTAAGACTCCACCTCAGCTCATTGATTAATTATAAATTTAGAACAAATGATGGATAAAAGCAGGCAAGCCGGCCATTTTTTTCACGCTCATTGGACTTGTTTAATGCAATGCACCTGTGTATATTCACATGCATTCACTTCATGCTGTAACCACTGTGCATAAAAATTTGGAAACATGGCATACAGTGTATCATTTGCTGTCTAAGTCATGTTTCCCATATTTTCCATTGCAAGATACAAGCCGGTTTGAGTGTTTGGGGCACATTTTAGCTAAAATCATCCTACGGGGCCTAAATGCTTATGCTAAAGCCTGCCTATTTTGAATGGCGTAGTGGTCACTGCAACCTCCAAAAAAATCAGGACTTACTACCCCAATAACCTGCTAACTCACCCCTGAAATACTTACTTATTCACACTATTTTGTTCATTTGACTTGTTTCTAATTTGAAATGCCCATTTTTGTGGGGCCAGAAAGGTGCGTCTTTAAAAGGCGATTTCTACGATACCCCACTTTTGCGCGTCGGACCGCGACTTTTTCCGGAAACGCCGAAAAACCGCAATTTTCAGGAGAAACGAGACGTACATCCTCCCCCTCTGCCGCCCACCCACCCAACTGACAGCCAGCCAGCAGACAAGCACAGAGAGTTCCGTGGGTCTGTCTGTGATGTCATAAAGGGCCTGCTGATCAATGGCCAGCTCTCTGATTGGCTGCTGTGTTTGATTGACAGATTGAATCTGGCAGCTGATTGGCTGTCTACCCTAAAGTGCATTACACACCCCTGATGGTACCACTGGCTAAGACTCCACCTCAGCTCATTGATTAATTATAAATTTAGAACAAATGATGGATGAAAGCAGGCAGGCCGGCCATTTTTTTCACGCTCATTGGACTTGTTTAATGCAATGCACCTGTGTATATTCACATGCATTCACTTCATGCTGTAACCACTGTGCATAAAAATTTGGAAACATGGCATACAGTGTATCATTTGCTGTCTAAGTCATGTTTCCCATATTTTCCATTGCAAGATACAAGCCGGTTTGAGTGTTTGGGGCACATTTTAGCTAAAATCATCCCACGGGGCCTAAATGCTTATGCTAAAGCCTGCCTATTTTGAATGGCGTAGTGGTCACTGCAACCTCCAAAAAAATCAGGACTTACTACCCCAATAACCTGCTAACTCACCCCTGAAATACTTACTTATTCACACTATTTTGTTCATTTGACTTGTTTCTAATTTGAAATGCCCATTTTTGTGGGGCCAGAAAGGTGCGTCTTTAAAAGGCGATTTCTACGATACCCCACTTTTGCGCGTCGGACCGCGACTTTTTCCGGAAACGCTGAAAAACCGCAATTTTCAGGAGAAACGAGACGTACATCCTCCCCCTCTGCCGCCCACCCACCCAACTGACAGCCAGCCAGCAGACAAGCACAGAGAGTTCCGTGGGTCTGTCTGTGATGTCATAAAGGGCCTGCTGATCAATGGCCAGCTCTCTGATTGGCTGCTGTGTTTGATTGACAGATTGAATCTGGCAGCTGATTGGCTGTCTACCCTAAAGTGCATTACACACCCCTGATGGTACCACTGGCTAAGACTCCACCTCAGCTCATTGATTAATTATAAATTTAGAACAAATGATGGATGAAAGCAGGCAGGCCGGCCATTTTTTTCACGCTCATTGGACTTGTTTAATGCAATGCACCTTTGCATATTCACATGCATTCGCTTCATGCTGTAACCACTGTGCATAAAAATTTGGAAACATGGCATACAGTGTATCATTTGCTGTCTAAGTCATGTTTCCCATATTTTCCATTGCAAGATACAAGCCGGTTTGAGTGTTTGGGGCACATTTTAGCTAAAATCATCCTACGGGGCCTAACTGCTTATGCCAAAGCCTGCCTATTTTGAAAGGCGTAGTGGTCAATGCAACCTCCAAAAAAATCAGGACTTACTACCCCAATAACCTGCTAACTCACCCCTGAAATACTTACTTATTCACACTATTTTGTTCATTTGACTTGTTTCTAATTTGAAATGCCCATTTTTGTGGGGCCAGAAAGGTGCGTCTTTAAAAGGCGATTTCTACGATACCCCACTTTTGCGCGTCGGACCGCGACTTTTTCCAGAAACGCCGAAAAACCGCAATTTTCAGGAGAAACGAGACATACATCCTCCCCCTCTGCCGCCCACCCACCCAACTGACAGCCAGCCAGCAGACAAGCACAGAGAGTTCCGTGGGTCTGTCTGTGATGTCATAAAGGGCCTGCTGATCAATGGCCAGCTCTCTGATTGGCTGCTGTGTTTGATTGACAGATTGAATCTGGCAGCTGATTGGCTGTCTACCCTAAAGTGCATTACACACCCCTGATGGTACCACTGGCTAAGACTCCACCTCAGCTCATTGATTAAT
The DNA here is from genome assembly GCF_055691185.1 of Crinia signifera. Classification (NCBI taxonomy): domain Eukaryota; kingdom Metazoa; phylum Chordata; class Amphibia; order Anura; family Myobatrachidae; genus Crinia; species Crinia signifera. The sequence continues at coordinate 524,907 of NW_028142730.1, read as the reverse complement.
TATAAATTTAGAACAAATGATGGATGAAAGCAGGCAGGCTGGCCATTTTTTTCACGCTCATTGGACTTGTTTAATGCAATGCACCTTTGTATATTCACATGCATTCGCTTCATGCTGTAACCACTGTGCATAAAAATTTGGAAACATGGCATACAGTGTATCATTTGCTGTCTAAGTCATGTTTCCCATATTTTCCATTGCAAGATACAAGCCGGTTTGAGTGTTTGGGGCACATTTTAGCTAAAATCATCCTACGGGGCCTAACTGCTTATGCCAAAGCCTGCCTATTTTGAATGGCGTAGTGGTCAATGCAACCTCCAAAAAAATCAGGACTTACTACCCCAATAACCTGCTAACTCACCCCTGAAATACTTACTTATTCACACTATTTTGTTCATTTGACTTGTTTCTAATTTGAAATGCCCATTTTTGTGGGGCCAGAAAGGTGCGTCTTTAAAAGGCGATTTCTACGATACCCCACTTTTGCGCGTCGGACCGCGACTTTTTCCGGAAACGCTGAAAAACCGCAATTTTCAGGAGAAACGAGACGTACATCCTCCCCCTCTGCCGCCCACCCACCCAACTGACAGCCAGCCAGCAGACAAGCACAGAGAGTTCCGTGGGTCTGTCTGTGATGTCATAAAGGGCCTGCTGATCAATGGCCAGCTCTCTGATTGGCTGCTGTGTTTGATTGACAGATTGAATCTGGCAGCTGATTGGCTGTCTACCCTAAAGTGCATTACACACCCCTGATGGTACCACTGGCTAAGACTCCACCTCAGCTCATTGATTAATTATAAATTTAGAACAAATGATGGATGAAAGCAGGCAGGCCGGCCATTTTTTTCACGCTCATTGGACTTGTTTAATGCAATGCACCTTTGCATATTCACATGCATTCGCTTCATGCTGTAACCACTGTGCATAAAAATTTGGAAACATGGCATACAGTGTATCATTTGCTGTCTAAGTCATGTTTACCATATTTTCCATTGCAAGATACAAGCCGGTTTGAGTGTTTGGGGCACATTTTAGCTAAAATCATCCTACGGGGCCTAACTGCTTATGCTAAAGCCTGCCTATTTTGAATGGCGTAGTGGTCACTGCAACCTCCAAAAAAATCAGGACTTACTACCCCAATAACCTGCTAACTCACCCCTGAAATACTTACTTATTCACACTATTTTGTTCATTTGACTTGTTTCTAATTTGAAATGCCCATTTTTGTGGGGCCAGAAAGGTGCGTCTTTAAAAGGCGATTTCTACGATACCCCACTTTTGCGCGTCGGACCGCGACTTTTTCCGGAAACGCCGAAAAACCGCAATTTTCAGGAGAAACGAGACGTACATCCTCCCCCTCTGCCGCCCACCCACCCAACTGACAGCCAGCCAGCAGACAAGCACAGAGAGTTCCGTGGGTCTGTCTGTGATGTCATAAAGGGCCTGCTGATCAATGGCCAGCTCTCTGATTGGCTGCTGTGTTTGATTGACAGATTGAATCTGGCAGCTGATTGGCTGTCTACTCTAAAGTGCATTACACACCCCTGATGGTACCACTGGCTAAGACTCCACCTCAGCTCATTGATTAATTATAAATTTAGAACAAATGATGGATAAAAGCAGGCAAGCCGGCCATTTTTTTCACGCTCATTGGACTTGTTTAATGCAATGCACCTGTGTATATTCACATGCATTCACTTCATGCTGTAACCACTGTGCATAAAAATTTGGAAACATGGCATACAGTGTATCATTTGCTGTCTAAGTCATGTTTCCCATATTTTCCATTGCAAGATACAAGCCGGTTTGAGTGTTTGGGGCACATTTTAGCTAAAATCATCCTACGGGGCCTAAATGCTTATGCTAAAGCCTGCCTATTTTGAATGGCGTAGTGGTCACTGCAACCTCCAAAAAAATCAGGACTTACTACCCCAATAACCTGCTAACTCACCCCTGAAATACTTACTTATTCACACTATTTTGTTCATTTGACTTGTTTCTAATTTGAAATGCCCATTTTTGTGGGGCCAGAAAGGTGCGTCTTTAAAAGGCGATTTCTACGATACCCCACTTTTGCGCGTCGGACCGCGACTTTTTCCGGAAACGCCGAAAAACCGCAATTTTCAGGAGAAACGAGACGTACATCCTCCCCCTCTGCCGCCCACCCACCCAACTGACAGCCAGCCAGCAGACAAGCACAGAGAGTTCCGTGGGTCTGTCTGTGATGTCATAAAGGGCCTGCTGATCAATGGCCAGCTCTCTGATTGGCTGCTGTGTTTGATTGACAGATTGAATCTGGCAGCTGATTGGCTGTCTACCCTAAAGTGCATTACACACCCCTGATGGTACCACTGGCTAAGACTCCACCTCAGCTCATTGATTAATTATAAATTTAGAACAAATGATGGATGAAAGCAGGCAGGCCGGCCATTTTTTTCACGCTCATTGGACTTGTTTAATGCAATGCACCTGTGTATATTCACATGCATTCACTTCATGCTGTAACCACTGTGCATACAAATTTGGAAACATGGCATACAGTGTATCATTTGCTGTCTAAGTCATGTTTCCCATATTTTCCATTGCAAGATACAAGCCGGTTTGAGTGTTTGGGGCACATTTTAGCTAAAATCATCCTACGGGGCCTAAATGCTTATGCTAAAGCCTGCCTATTTTGAATGGCGTAGTGGTCACTGCAACCTCCAAAAAAATCAGGACTTACTACCCCAATAACCTGCTAACTCACCCCTGAAATACTTACTTATTCACACTATTTTGTTCATTTGACTTGTTTCTAATTTGAAATGCCCATTTTTGTGGGGCCAGAAAGGTGCGTCTTTAAAAGGCGATTTCTACGATACCCCACTTTTGCGCGTCGGACCGCGACTTTTTCCGGAAACGCTGAAAAACCGCAATTTTCAGGAGAAACGAGACGTACATCCTCCCCCTCTGCCGCCCACCCACCCAACTGACAGCCAGCCAGCAGACAAGCACAGAGAGTTCCGTGGGTCTGTCTGTGATGTCATAAAGGGCCTGCTGATCAATGGCCAGCTCTCTGATTGGCTGCTGTGTTTGATTGACAGATTGAATCTGGCAGCTGATTGGCTGTCTACCCTAAAGTGCATTACACACCCCTGATGGTACCACTGGCTAAGACTCCACCTCAGCTCATTGATTAATTATAAATTTAGAACAAATGATGGATGAAAGCAGGCAGGCCGGCCATTTTTTTCACGCTCATTGGACTTGTTTAATGCAATGCACCTTTGTATATTCACATGCATTCGCTTCATGCTGTAACCACTGTGCATAAAAATTTGGAAACATGGCATACAGTGTATCATTTGCTGTCTAAGTCATGTTTCCCATATTTTCCATTGCAAGATACAAGCCGGTTTGAGTGTTTGGGGCACATTTTAGCTAAAATCATCCTACGGGGCCTAACTGCTTATGCCAAAGCCTGCCTATTTTGAATGGCGTAGTGGTCAATGCAACCTCCAAAAAAATCAGGACTTACTACCCCAATAACCTGCTAACTCACCCCTGAAATACTTACTTATTCACACTATTTTGTTCATTTGACTTGTTTCTAATTTGAAATGCCCATTTTTGTGGGGCCAGAAAGGTGCGTCTTTAAAAGGCGATTTCTACGATACCCCACTTTTGCGCGTCGGACCGCGACTTTTTCCAGAAACGCCGAAAAACCGCAATTTTCAGGAGAAACGAGACATACATCCTCCCCCTCTGCCGCCCACCCACCCAACTGACAGCCAGCCAGCAGACAAGCACAGAGAGTTCCGTGGGTCTGTCTGTGATGTCATAAAGGGCCTGCTGATCAATGGCCAGCTCTCTGATTGGCTGCTGTGTTTGATTGACAGATTGAATCTGGCAGCTGATTGGCTGTCTACCCTAAAGTGCATTACACACCCCTGATGGTACCACTGGCTAAGACTCCACCTCAGCTCATTGATTAATTATAAATTTAGAACAAATGATGGATAAAAGCAGGCAAGCCGGCCATTTTTTTCACGCTCATTGGACTTGTTTAATGCAATGCACCTGTGTATATTCACATGCATTCACTTCATGCTGTAACCACTGTGCATAAAAATTTGGAAACATGGCATACAGTGTATCATTTGCTGTCTAAGTCATGTTTCCCATATTTTCCATTGCAAGATACAAGCCGGTTTGAGTGTTTGGGGCACATTTTAGCTAAAATCATCCTACGGGGCCTAAATGCTTATGCTAAAGCCTGCCTATTTTGAATGGCGTAGTGGTCACTGCAACCTCCAAAAAAATCAGGACTTACTACCCCAATAACCTGCTAACTCACCCCTGAAATACTTACTTATTCACACTATTTTGTTCATTTGACTTGTTTCTAATTTGAAATGCCCATTTTTGTGGGGCCAGAAAGGTGCGTCTTTAAAAGGCGATTTCTACGATACCCCACTTTTGCGCGTCGGACCGCGACTTTTTCCGGAAACGCCGAAAAACCGCAATTTTCAGGAGAAACGAGACGTACATCCTCCCCCTCTGCCGACCACCCACCCAACTGACAGCCAGCCAGCAGACAAGCACAGAGAGTTCCGTGGGTCTGTCTGTGATGTCATAAAGGGCCTGCTGATCAATGGCCAGCTCTCTGATTGGCTGCTGTGTTTGATTGACAGATTGAATCTGGCAGCTGATTGGCTGTCTACCCTAAAGTGCATTACACACCCCTGATGGTACCACTGGCTAAGACTCCACCTCAGCTCATTGATTAATTATAAATTTAGAACAAATGATGGATGAAAGCAGGCAGGCCGGCCATTTTTTTCACGCTCATTGGACTTGTTTAATGCAATGCACCTGTGTATATTCACATGCATTCACTTCATGCTGTAACCACTGTGCATAAAAATTTGGAAACATGGCATACAGTGTATCATTTGCTGTCTAAGTCATGTTTCCCATATTTTCCATTGCAAGATACAAGCCGGTTTGAGTGTTTGGGGCACATTTTAGCTAAAATCATCCTACGGGGCCTAAATGCTTATGCTAAAGCCTGCCTATTTTGAATGGCGTAGTGGTCACTGCAACCTCCAAAAAAATCAGGACTTACTACCCCAATAACCTGCTAACTCACCCCTGAAATACTTACTTATTCACACTATTTTGTTCATTTGACTTGTTTCTAATTTGAAATGCCCATTTTTGTGGGGCCAGAAAGGTGCGTCTTTAAAAGGCGATTTCTACGATACCCCACTTTTGCGCGTCGGACCGCGACTTTTTCCGGAAACGCTGAAAAACCGCAATTTTCAGGAGAAACGAGACGTACATCCTCCCCCTCTGCCGCCCACCCACCCAACTGACAGCCAGCCAGCAGACAAGCACAGAGAGTTCCGTGGGTCTGTCTGTGATGTCATAAAGGGCCTGCTGATCAATGGCCAGCTCTCTGATTGGCTGCTGTGTTTGATTGACAGATTGAATCTGGCAGCTGATTGGCTGTCTACCCTAAAGTGCATTACACACCCCTGATGGTACCACTGGCTAAGACTCCACCTCAGCTCATTGATTAATTATAAATTTAGAACAAATGATGGATGAAAGCAGGCAGGCCGGCCATTTTTTTCACGCTCATTGGACTTGTTTAATGCAATGCACCTTTGTATATTCACATGCATTCGCTTCATGCTGTAACCACTGTGCATAAAAATTTGGAAACATGGCATACAGTGTATCATTTGCTGTCTAAGTCATGTTTCCCATATTTTCCATTGCAAGATACAAGCCGGTTTGAGTGTTTGGGGAACATTTTAGCTAAAATCATCCTACGGGGCCTAACTGCTTATGCTAAAGCCTGCCTATTTTGAATGGCGTAGTGGTCACTGCAACCTCCAAAAAAATCAGGACTTACTACCCCAATAACCTGCTAACTCACCCCTGAAATACTTACTTATTCACACTATTTTGTTCATTTGACTTGTTTCTAATTTGAAATGCCCATTTTTGTGGGGCCAGAAAGGTGCGTCTTTAAAAGGCGATTTCTACGATACCCCACTTTTGCGCGTCGGACCGCGACTTTTTCCGGAAACGCCGAAAAACCGCAATTTTCAGGAGAAACGAGACGTACATCCTCCCCCTCTGCCGCCCACCCACCCAACTGACAGCCAGCCAGCAGACAAGCACAGAGAGTTCCGTGGGTCTGTCTGTGATGTCATAAAGGGCCTGCTGATCAATGGCCAGCTCTCTGATTGGCTGCTGTGTTTGATTGACAGATTGAATCTGGCAGCTGATTGGCTGTCTACCCTAAAGTGCATTACACACCCCTGATGGTACCACTGGCTAAGACTCCACCTCAGCTCATTGATTAATTATAAATTTAGAACAAATGATGGATGAAAGCAGGCAGGCCGGCCATTTTTTTCACGCTCATTGGACTTGTTTAATGCAATGCACCTTTGTATATTCACATGCATTCGCTTCATGCTGTAACCACTGTGCATAAAAATTTGGAAACATGGCATACAGTGTATCATTTGCTGTCTAAGTCATGTTTCCCATATTTTCCATTGCAAGATACAAGCCGGTTTGAGTGTTTGGGGCACATTTTAGCTAAAATCATCCTACGGGGCCTAACTGCTTATGCCAAAGCCTGCCTATTTTGAATGGCGTAGTGGTCAATGCAACCTCCAAAAAAATCAGGACTTACTACCCCAATAACCTGCTAACTCACCCCTGAAATACTTACTTATTCACACTATTTTGTTCATTTGACTTGTTTCTAATTTGAAATGCCCATTTTTGTGGGGCCAGAAAGGTGCGTCTTTAAAAGGCGATTTCTACGATACCCCACTTTTGCGCGTCGGACCGCGACTTTTTCCGGAAACGCTGAAAAACCGCAATTTTCAGGAGAAACGAGACGTACATCCTCCCCCTCTGCCGCCCACCCACCCAACTGACAGCCAGCCAGCAGACAAGCACAGAGAGTTCCGTGGGTCTGTCTGTGATGTCATAAAGGGCCTGCTGATCAATGGCCAGCTCTCTGATTGGCTGCTGTGTTTGATTGACAGATTGAATCTGGCAGCTGATTGGCTGTCTACCCTAAAGTGCATTACACACCCCTGATGGTACCACTGGCTAAGACTCCACCTCAGCTCATTGATTAATTATAAATTTAGAACAAATGATGGATGAAAGCAGGCAGGCCGGCCATTTTTTTCACGCTCATTGGACTTGTTTAATGCAATGCACCTTTGCATATTCACATGCATTCGCTTCATGCTGTAACCACTGTGCATAAAAATTTGGAAACATGGCATACAGTGTATCATTTGCTGTCTAAGTCATGTTTACCATATTTTCCATTGCAAGATACAAGCCGGTTTGAGTGTTTGGGGCACATTTTAGCTAAAATCATCCTACGGGGCCTAACTGCTTATGCTAAAGCCTGCCTATTTTGAATGGCGTAGTGGTCACTGCAACCTCCAAAAAAATCAGGACTTACTACCCCAATAACCTGCTAACTCACCCCTGAAATACTTACTTATTCACACTATTTTGTTCATTTGACTTGTTTCTAATTTGAAATGCCCATTTTTGTGGGGCCAGAAAGGTGCGTCTTTAAAAGGCGATTTCTACGATACCCCACTTTTGCGCGTCGGACCGCGACTTTTTCCGGAAACGCCGAAAAACCGCAATTTTCAGGAGAAACGAGACGTACATCCTCCCCCTCTGCCGCCCACCCACCCAACTGACAGCCAGCCAGCAGACAAGCACAGAGAGTTCCGTGGGTCTGTCTGTGATGTCATAAAGGGCCTGCTGATCAATGGCCAGCTCTCTGATTGGCTGCTGTGTTTGATTGACAGATTGAATCTGGCAGCTGATTGGCTGTCTACCCTAAAGTGCATTACACACCCCTGATGGTACCACTGGCTAAGACTCCACCTCAGCTCATTGATTAATTATAAATTTAGAACAAATGATGGATGAAAGCAGGCAGGCCGGCCATTTTTTTCACGCTCATTGGACTTGTTTAATGCAATGCACCTGTGTATATTCACATGCATTCACTTCATGCTGTAACCACTGTGCATAAAAATTTGGAAACATGGCATACAGTGTATCATTTGCTGTCTAAGTCATGTTTCCCATATTTTCCATTGCAAGATACAAGCCGGTTTGAGTGTTTGGGGCACATTTTAGCTAAAATCATCCTACGGGGCCTAAATGCTTATGCTAAAGCCTGCCTATTTTGAATGGCGTAGTGGTCACTGCAACCTCCAAAAAAATCAGGACTTACTACCCCAATAACCTGCTAACTCACCCCTGAAATACTTACTTATTCACACTATTTTGTTCATTTGACTTGTTTCTAATTTGAAATGCCCATTTTTGTGGGGCCAGAAAGGTGCGTCTTTAAAAGGCGATTTCTACGATACCCCACTTTTGCGCGTCGGACCGCGACTTTTTCCGGAAACGCTGAAAAACCGCAATTTTCAGGAGAAACGAGACGTACATCCTCCCCCTCTGCCGCCCACCCACCCAACTGACAGCCAGCCAGCAGACAAGCACAGAGAGTTCCGTGGGTCTGTCTGTGATGTCATAAAGGGCCTGCTGATCAATGGCCAGCTCTCTGATTGGCTGCTGTGTTTGATTGACAGATTGAATCTGGCAGCTGATTGGCTGTCTACCCTAAAGTGCATTACACACCCCTGATGGTACCACTGGCTAAGACTCCACCTCAGCTCATTGATTAATTATAAATTTAGAACAAATGATGGATGAAAGCAGGCAGGCCGGCCATTTTTTTCACGCTCATTGGACTTGTTTAATGCAATGCACCTTTGTATATTCACATGCATTCGCTTCATGCTGTAACCACTGTGCATAAAAATTTGGAAACATGGCATACAGTGTATCATTTGCTGTCTAAGTCATGTTTCCCATATTTTCCATTGCAAGATACAAGCCGGTTTGAGTGTTTGGGGCACATTTTAGCTAAAATCATCCTACGGGGCCTAACTGCTTATGCCAAAGCCTGCCTATTTTGAATGGCGTAGTGGTCAATGCAACCTCCAAAAAAATCAGGACTTACTACCCCAATAACCTGCTAACTCACCCCTGAAATACTTACTTATTCACACTATTTTGTTCATTTGACTTGTTTCTAATTTGAAATGCCCATTTTTGTGGGGCCAGAAAGGTGCGTCTTTAAAAGGCGATTTCTACGATACCCCACTTTTGCGCGTCGGACCGCGACTTTTTCCAGAAACGCCGAAAAACCGCAATTTTCAGGAGAAACGAGACATACATCCTCCCCCTCTGCCGCCCACCCACCCAACTGACAGCCAGCCAGCAGACAAGCACAGAGAGTTCCGTGGGTCTGTCTGTGATGTCATAAAGGGCCTGCTGATCAATGGCCAGCTCTCTGATTGGCTGCTGTGTTTGATTGACAGATTGAATCTGGCAGCTGATTGGCTGTCTACCCTAAAGTGCATTACACACCCCTGATGGTACCACTGGCTAAGACTCCACCTCAGCTCATTGATTAATTATAAATTTAGAACAAATGATGGATGAAAGCAGGCAGGCCGGCCATTTTTTTCACGCTCATTGGACTTGTTTAATGCAATGCACCTTTGTATATTCACATGCATTCGCTTCATGCTGTAACCACTGTGCATAAAAATTTGGAAACATGGCATACAGTGTATCATTTGCTGTCTAAGTCATGTTTCCCATATTTTCCATTGCAAGATACAAGCCGGTTTGAGTGTTTGGGGCACATTTTAGCTAAAATCATCCTACGGGGCCTAACTGCTTATGCCAAAGCCTGCCTATTTTGAATGGCGTAGTGGTCAATGCAACCTCCAAAAAAATCAGGACTTACTACCCCAATAACCTGCTAACTCACCCCTGAAATACTTACTTATTCACACTATTTTGTTCATTTGACTTGTTTCTAATTTGAAATGCCCATTTTTGTGGGGCCAGAAAGGTGCGTCTTTAAAAGGCGATTTCTACGATACCCCACTTTTGCGCGTCGGACCGCGACTTTTTCCAGAAACGCCGAAAAACCGCAATTTTCAGGAGAAACGAGACATACATCCTCCCCCTCTGCCGCCCACCCACCCAACTGACAGCCAGCCAGCAGACAAGCACAGAGAGTTCCGTGGGTCTGTCTGTGATGTCATAAAGGGCCTGCTGATCAATGGCCAGCTCTCTGATTGGCTGCTGTGTTTGATTGACAGATTGAATCTGGCAGCTGATTGGCTGTCTACCCTAAAGTGCATTACACACCCCTGATGGTACCACTGGCTAAGACTCCACCTCAGCTCATTGATTAATTATAAATTTAGAACAAATGATGGATGAAAGCAGGCAGGCCGGCCATTTTTTTCACGCTCATTGGACTTGTTTAATGCAATGCACCTTTGTATATTCACATGCATTCGCTTCATGCTGTAACCACTGTGCATAAAAATTTGGAAACATGGCATACAGTGTATCATTTGCTGTCTAAGTCATGTTTCCCATATTTTCCATTGCAAGATACAAGCCGGTTTGAGTGTTTGGGGCACATTTTAGCTAAAATCATCCTACGGGGCCTAACTGCTTATGCCAAAGCCTGCCTATTTTGAATGGCGTAGTGGTCAATGCAACCTCCAAAAAATTCAGGACTTACTACCCCAATAACCTGCTAACTCACCCCTGAAATACTTACTTATTCACACTATTTTGTTCATTTGACTTGTTTCTAATTTGAAATGCCCATTTTTGTGGGGCCAGAAAGGTGCGTCTTTAAAAGGCGATTTCTACGATACCCCACTTTTGCGCGTCGGACCGCGACTTTTTCCAGAAACGCCGAAAAACCGCAATTTTCAGGAGAAACGAGACATACATCCTCCCCCTCTGCCGCCCACCCACCCAACTGACAGCCAGCCAGCAGACAAGCACAGAGAGTTCCGTGGGTCTGTCTGTGATGTCATAAAGGGCCTGCTGATCAATGGCCAGCTCTCTGATTGGCTGCTGTGTTTGATTGACAGATTGAATCTGGCAGCTGATTGGCTGTCTACCCTAAAGTGCATTACACACCCCTGATGGTACCACTGGCTAAGACTCCACCTCAGCTCATTGATTAATTATAAATTTAGAACAAATGATGGATAAAAGCAGGCAAGCCGGCCATTTTTTTCACGCTCATTGGACTTGTTTAATGCAATGCACCTGTGTATATTCACATGCATTCACTTCATGCTGTAACCACTGTGCATAAAAATTTGGAAACATGGCATACAGTGTATCATTTGCTGTCTAAGTCATGTTTCCCATATTTTCCATTGCAAGATACAAGCCGGTTTGAGTGTTTGGGGCACATTTTAGCTAAAATCATCCTACGGGGCCTAAATGCTTATGCTAAAGCCTGCCTATTTTGAATGGCGTAGTGGTCACTGCAACCTCCAAAAAAATCAGGACTTACTACCCCAATAACCTGCTAACTCACCCCTGAAATACTTACTTATTCACACTATTTTGTTCAATTGACTTGTTTCTAATTTGAAATGCCCATTTTTGTGGGGCCAGAAAGGTGCGTCTTTAAAAGGCGATTTCTACGATACCCCACTTTTGCGCGTCGGACCGCGACTTTTTCCGGAAACGCTGAAAAACCGCAATTTTCAGGAGAAACGAGACGTACATCCTCCCCCTCTGCCGCCCACCCACCCAACTGACAGCCAGCCAGCAGACAAGCACAGAGAGTTCCGTGGGTCTGTCTGTGATGTCATAAAGGGCCTGCTGATCAATGGCCAGCTCTCTGATTGGCTGCTGTGTTTGATTGACAGATTGAATCTGGCAGCTGATTGGCTGTCTACCCTAAAGTGCATTACACACCCCTGATGGTACCACTGGCTAAGACTCCACCTCAGCTCATTGATTAATTATAAATTTAGAACAAATGATGGATGAAAGCAGGCAGGCCGGCCATTTTTTTCACGCTCATTGGACTTGTTTAATGCAATGCACCTTTGTATATTCACATGCATTCGCTTCATGCTGTAACCACTGTGCATAAAAATTTGGAAACATGGCATACAGTGTATCATTTGCTGTCTAAGTCATGTTTCCCATATTTTCCATTGCAAGATACAAGCCGGTTTGAGTGTTTGGGGCACATTTTAGCTAAAATCATCCTACGGGGCCTAACTGCTTATGCCAAAGCCTGCCTATTTTGAATGGCGTAGTGGTCAATGCAACCTCCAAAAAAATCAGGACTTACTACCCCAATAACCTGCTAACTCACCCCTGAAATACTTACTTATTCACACTATTTTGTTCATTTGACTTGTTTCTAATTTGAAATGCCCATTTTTGTGGGGCCAGAAAGGTGCGTCTTTAAAAGGCGATTTCTACGATACCCCACTTTTGCGCGTCGGACCGCGACTTTTTCCGGAAACGCCGAAAAACCGCAATTTTCAGGAGAAACGAGACGTACATCCTCCCCCTCTGCCGCCCACCCACCCAACTGACAGCCAGCCAGCAGACAAGCACAGAGAGTTCCGTGGGTCTGTCTGTGATGTCATAAAGGGCCTGCTGATCAATGGCCAGCTCTCTGATTGGCTGCTGTGTTTGATTGACAGATTGAATCTGGCAGCTGATTGGCTGTCTACCCTAAAGTGCATTACACACCCCTGATGGTACCACTGGCTAAGACTCCACCTCAGCTCATTGATTAATTATAAATTTAGAACAAATGATGGATGAAAGCAGGCAGGCCGGCCATTTTTTTCACGCTCATTGGACTTGTTTAATGCAATGCACCTTTGTATATTCACATGCATTCGCTTCATGCTGTAACCACTGTGCATAAAAATTTGGAAACATGGCATACAGTGTATCATTTGCTGTCTAAGTCATGTTTCCCATATTTTCCATTGCAAGATACAAGCCGGTTTGAGTGTTTGGGGCACATTTTAGCTAAAATCATCCTACGGGGCCTAACTGCTTATGCCAAAGCCTGCCTATTTTGAATGGCGTAGTGGTCAATGCAACCTCCAAAAAAATCAGGACTTACTACCCCAATAACCTGCTAACTCACCCCTGAAATACTTACTTATTCACACTATTTTGTTCATTTGACTTGTTTCTAATTTGAAATGCCCATTTTTGTGGGGCCAGAAAGGTGCGTCTTTAAAAGGCGATTTCTACGATACCCCACTTTTGCGCGTCGGACCGCGACTTTTTCCGGAAACGCTGAAAAACCGCAATTTTCAGGAGAAACGAGACGTACATCCTCCCCCTCTGCCGCCCACCCACCCAACTGACAGCCAGCCAGCAGACAAGCACAGAGAGTTCCGTGGGTCTGTCTGTGATGTCATAAAGGGCCTGCTGATCAATGGCCAGCTCTCTGATTGGCTGCTGTGTTTGATTGACAGATTGAATCTGGCAGCTGATTGGCTGTCTACCCTAAAGTGCATTACACACCCCTGATGGTACCACTGGCTAAGACTCCACCTCAGCTCATTGATTAATTATAAATTTAGAACAAATGATGGATGAAAGCAGGCAGGCCGGCCATTTTTTTCACGCTCATTGGACTTGTTTAATGCAATGCACCTTTGCATATTCACATGCATTCGCTTCATGCTGTAACCACTGTGCATAAAAATTTGGAAACATGGCATACAGTGTATCATTTGCTGTCTAAGTCATGTTTACCATATTTTCCATTGCAAGATACAAGCCGGTTTGAGTGTTTGGGGCACATTTTAGCTAAAATCATCCTACGGGGCCTAACTGCTTATGCTAAAGCCTGCCTATTTTGAATGGCGTAGTGGTCACTGCAACCTCCAAAAAAATCAGGACTTACTACCCCAATAACCTGCTAACTCACCCCTGAAATACTTACTTATTCACACTATTTTGTTCATTTGACTTGTTTCTAATTTGAAATGCCCATTTTTGTGGGGCCAGAAAGGTGCGTCTTTAAAAGGCGATTTCTACGATACCCCACTTTTGCGCGTCGGACCGCGACTTTTTCCGGAAACGCCGAAAAACCGCAATTTTCAGGAGAAACGAGACGTACATCCTCCCCCTCTGCCGCCCACCCACCCAACTGACAGCCAGCCAGCAGACAAGCACAGAGAGTTCCGTGGGTCTGTCTGTGATGTCATAAAGGGCCTGCTGATCAATGGCCAGCTCTCTGATTGGCTGCTGTGTTTGATTGACAGATTGAATCTGGCAGCTGATTGGCTGTCTACCCTAAAGTGCATTACACACCCCTGATGGTACCACTGGCTAAGACTCCACCTCAGCTCATTGATTAATTATAAATTTAGAACAAATGATGGATAAAAGCAGGCAAGCCGGCCATTTTTTTCACGCTCATTGGACTTGTTTAATGCAATGCACCTGTGTATATTCACATGCATTCACTTCATGCTGTAACCACTGTGCATAAAAATTTGGAAACATGGCATACAGTGTATCATTTGCTGTCTAAGTCATGTTTCCCATATTTTCCATTGCAAGATACAAGCCGGTTTGAGTGTTTGGGGCACATTTTAGCTAAAATCATCCTACGGGGCCTAAATGCTTATGCTAAAGCCTGCCTATTTTGAATGGCGTAGTGGTCACTGCAACCTCCAAAAAAATCAGGACTTACTACCCCAATAACCTGCTAACTCACCCCTGAAATACTTACTTATTCACACTATTTTGTTCATTTGACTTGTTTCTAATTTGAAATGCCCATTTTTGTGGGGCCAGAAAGGTGCGTCTTTAAAAGGCGATTTCTACGATACCCCACTTTTGCGCGTCGGACCGCGACTTTTTCCGGAAACGCCGAAAAACCGCAATTTTCAGGAGAAACGAGACGTACATCCTCCCCCTCTGCCGCCCACCCACCCAACTGACAGCCAGCCAGCAGACAAGCACAGAGAGTTCCGTGGGTCTGTCTGTGATGTCATAAAGGGCCTGCTGATCAATGGCCAGCTCTCTGATTGGCTGCTGTGTTTGATTGACAGATTGAATCTGGCAGCTGATTGGCTGTCTACCCTAAAGTGCATTACACACCCCTGATGGTACCACTGGCTAAGACTCCACCTCAGCTCATTGATTAATTATAAATTTAGAACAAATGATGGATGAAAGCAGGCAGGCCGGCCATTTTTTTCACGCTCATTGGACTTGTTTAATGCAATGCACCTTTGTATATTCACATGCATTCGCTTCATGCTGTAACCACTGTGCATAAAAATTTGGAAACATGGCATACAGTGTATCATTTGCTGTCTAAGTCATGTTTCCCATATTTTCCATTGCAAGATACAAGCCGGTTTGAGTGTTTGGGGCACATTTTAGCTAAAATCATCCTACGGGGCCTAACTGCTTATGCCAAAGCCTGCCTATTTTGAATGGCGTAGTGGTCAATGCAACCTCCAAAAAAATCAGGACTTACTACCCCAATAACCTGCTAACTCACCCCTGAAATACTTACTTATTCACACTATTTTGTTCATTTGACTTGTTTCTAATTTGAAATGCCCATTATTGTGGGGCCAGAAAGGTGCGTCTTTAAAAGGCGATTTCTACGATACCCCACTTTTGCGCGTCGGACCGCGACTTTTTCCAGAAACGCCGAAAAACCGCAATTTTCAGGAGAAACGAGACATACATCCTCCCCCTCTGCCGCCCACCCACCCAACTGACAGCCAGCCAGCAGACAAGCACAGAGAGTTCCGTGGGTCTGTCTGTGATGTCATAAAGGGCCTGCTGATCAATGGCCAGCTCTCTGATTGGCTGCTGTGTTTGATTGACAGATTGAATCTGGCAGCTGATTGGCTGTCTACCCTAAAGTGCATTACACACCCCTGATGGTACCACTGGCTAAGACTCCACCTCAGCTCATTGATTAATTATAAATTTAGAACAAATGATGGATGAAAGCAGGCAGGCCGGCCATTTTTTTCACGCTCATTGGACTTGTTTAATGCAATGCACCTTTGTATATTCACATGCATTCGCTTCATGCTGTAACCACTGTGCATAAAAATTTGGAAACATGGCATACAGTGTATCATTTGCTGTCTAAGTCATGTTTCCCATATTTTCCATTGCAAGATACAAGCCGGTTTGAGTGTTTGGGGCACATTTTAGCTAAAATCATCCTACGGGGCCTAACTGCTTATGCCAAAGCCTGCCTATTTTGAATGGCGTAGTGGTCAATGCAACCTCCAAAAAAATCAGGACTTACTACCCCAATAACCTGCTAACTCACCCCTGAAATACTTACTTATTCACACTATTTTGTTCATTTGACTTGTTTCTAATTTGAAATGCCCATTTTTGTGGGGCCAGAAAGGTGCGTCTTTAAAAGGCGATTTCTACGATACCCCACTTTTGCGCGTCGGACCGCGACTTTTTCCAGAAACGCCGAAAAACCGCAATTTTCAGGAGAAACGAGACATACATCCTCCCCCTCTGCCGCCCACCCACCCAACTGACAGCCAGCCAGCAGACAAGCACAGAGAGTTCCGTGGGTCTGTCTGTGATGTCATAAAGGGCCTGCTGATCAATGGCCAGCTCTCTGATTGGCTGCTGTGTTTGATTGACAGATTGAATCTGGCAGCTGATTGGCTGTCTACCCTAAAGTGCATTACACACCCCTGATGGTACCACTGGCTAAGACTCCACCTCAGCTCATTGATTAATTATAAATTTAGAACAAATGATGGATAAAAGCAGGCAAGCCGGCCATTTTTTTCACGCTCATTGGACTTGTTTAATGCAATGCACCTGTGTATATTCACATGCATTCACTTCATGCTGTAACCACTGTGCATAAAAATTTGGAAACATGGCATACAGTGTATCATTTGCTGTCTAAGTCA
The DNA here is from genome assembly GCF_055691185.1 of Crinia signifera. Lineage (NCBI taxonomy): Eukaryota > Metazoa > Chordata > Amphibia > Anura > Myobatrachidae > Crinia > Crinia signifera. Next base: position 508,033 of record NW_028142730.1, on the reverse strand, counting down.
TGTTTCCCATATTTTCCATTGCAAGATACAAGCCGGTTTGAGTGTTTGGGGCACATTTTAGCTAAAATCATCCTACGGGGCCTAAATGCTTATGCTAAAGCCTGCCTATTTTGAATGGCGTAGTGGTCACTGCAACCTCCAAAAAAATCAGGACTTACTACCCCAATAACCTGCTAACTCACCCCTGAAATACTTACTTATTCACACTATTTTGTTCATTTGACTTGTTTCTAATTTGAAATGCCCATTTTTGTGGGGCCAGAAAGGTGCGTCTTTAAAAGGCGATTTCTACGATACCCCACTTTTGCGCGTCGGACCGCGACTTTTTCCGGAAACGCCGAAAAACCGCAATTTTCAGGAGAAACGAGACGTACATCCTCCCCCTCTGCCGCCCACCCACCCAACTGACAGCCAGCCAGCAGACAAGCACAGAGAGTTCCGTGGGTCTGTCTGTGATGTCATAAAGGGCCTGCTGATCAATGGCCAGCTCTCTGATTGGCTGCTGTGTTTGATTGACAGATTGAATCTGGCAGCTGATTGGCTGTCTACCCTAAAGTGCATTACACACCCCTGATGGTACCACTGGCTAAGACTCCACCTCAGCTCATTGATTAATTATAAATTTAGAACAAATGATGGATGAAAGCAGGCAGGCCGGCCATTTTTTTCACGCTCATTGGACTTGTTTAATGCAATGCACCTGTGTATATTCACATGCATTCACTTCATGCTGTAACCACTGTGCATAAAAATTTAGAAACATGGCATACAGTGTATCATTTGCTGTCTAAGTCATGTTTCCCATATTTTCCATTGCAAGATACAAGCCGGTTTGAGTGTTTGGGGCACATTTTAGCTAAAATCATCCTACGGGGCCTAAATGCTTATGCTAAAGCCTGCCTATTTTGAATGGCGTAGTGGTCACTGCAACCTCCAAAAAAATCAGGACTTATTACCCCAATAACCTGCTAACTCACCCCTGAAATACTTACTTATTCACACTATTTTGTTCATTTGACTTGTTTCTAATTTGAAATGCCCATTTTTGTGGGGCCAGAAAGGTGCGTCTTTAAAAGGCGATTTCTACGATACCCCACTTTTGCGCGTCGGACCGCGACTTTTTCCGGAAACGCTGAAAAACCGCAATTTTCAGGAGAAACGAGACGTACATCCTCCCCCTCTGCCGCCCACCCACCCAACTGACAGCCAGCCAGCAGACAAGCACAGAGAGTTCCGTGGGTCTGTCTGTGATGTCATAAAGGGCCTGCTGATCAATGGCCAGCTCTCTGATTGGCTGCTGTGTTTGATTGACAGATTGAATCTGGCAGCTGATTGGCTGTCTACCCTAAAGTGCATTACACACCCCTGATGGTACCACTGGCTAAGACTCCACCTCAGCTCATTGATTAATTATAAATTTAGAACAAATGATGGATGAAAGCAGGCAGGCCGGCCATTTTTTTCACGCTCATTGGACTTGTTTAATGCAATGCACCTTTGTATATTCACATGCATTCGCTTCATGCTGTAACCACTGTGCATAAAAATTTGGAAACATGGCATACAGTGTATCATTTGCTGTCTAAGTCATGTTTCCCATATTTTCCATTGCAAGATACAAGCCGGTTTGAGTGTTTGGGGAACATTTTAGCTAAAATCATCCTACGGGGCCTAACTGCTTATGCTAAAGCCTGCCTATTTTGAATGGCGTAGTGGTCACTGCAACCTCCAAAAAAATCAGGACTTACTACCCCAATAACCTGCTAACTCACCCCTGAAATACTTACTTATTCACACTATTTTGTTCATTTGACTTGTTTCTAATTTGAAATGCCCATTTTTGTGGGGCCAGAAAGGTGCGTCTTTAAAAGGCGATTTCTACGATACCCCACTTTTGCGCGTCGGACCGCGACTTTTTCCGGAAACGCAGAAAAACCGCAATTTTCAGGAGAAACGAGACGTACATCCTCCCCCTCTGCCGCCCACCCACCCAACTGACAGCCAGCAGACAAGCACAGAGAGTTCCGTGGGTCTGTCTGTGATGTCATAAAGGGCCTGCTGATCAATGGCCAGCTCTCTGATTGGCTGCTGTGTTTGATTGACAGATTGAATCTGGCAGCTGATTGGCTGTCTACCCTAAAGTGCATTACACACCCCTGATGGTACCACTGGCTAAGACTCCACCTCAGCTCATTGATTAATTATAAATTTAGAACAAATGATGGATGAAAGCAGGCAGGCCGGCCATTTTTTTCACGCTCATTGGACTTGTTTAATGCAATGCACCTTTGTATATTCACATGCATTCGCTTCATGCTGTAACCACTGTGCATAAAAATTTGGAAACATGGCATACAGTGTATCATTTGCTGTCTAAGTCATGTTTCCCATATTTTCCATTGCAAGATACAAGCCGGTTTGAGTGTTTGGGGCACATTTTAGCTAAAATCATCCTACGGGGCCTAACTGCTTATGCCAAAGCCTGCCTATTTTGAATGGCGTAGTGGTCAATGCAACCTCCAAAAAAATCAGGACTTACTACCCCAATAACCTGCTAACTCACCCCTGAAATACTTACTTATTCACACTATTTTGTTCATTTGACTTGTTTCTAATTTGAAATGCCCATTTTTGTGGGGCCAGAAAGGTGCGTCTTTAAAAGGCGATTTCTACGATACCCCACTTTTGCGCGTCGGACCGCGACTTTTTCCGGAAACGCTGAAAAACCGCAATTTTCAGGAGAAACGAGACGTACATCCTCCCCCTCTGCCGCCCACCCACCCAACTGACAGCCAGCCAGCAGACAAGCACAGAGAGTTCCGTGGGTCTGTCTGTGATGTCATAAAGGGCCTGCTGATCAATGGCCAGCTCTCTGATTGGCTGCTGTGTTTGATTGACAGATTGAATCTGGCAGCTGATTGGCTGTCTACCCTAAAGTGCATTACACACCCCTGATGGTACCACTGGCTAAGACTCCACCTCAGCTCATTGATTAATTATAAATTTAGAACAAATGATGGATGAAAGCAGGCAGGCCGGCCATTTTTTTCACGCTCATTGGACTTGTTTAATGCAATGCACCTTTGCATATTCACATGCATTCGCTTCATGCTGTAACCACTGTGCATAAAAATTTGGAAACATGGCATACAGTGTATCATTTGCTGTCTAAGTCATGTTTACCATATTTTCCATTGCAAGATACAAGCCGGTTTGAGTGTTTGGGGCACATTTTAGCTAAAATCATCCTACGGGGCCTAACTGCTTATGCTAAAGCCTGCCTATTTTGAATGGCGTAGTGGTCACTGCAACCTCCAAAAAAATCAGGACTTACTACCCCAATAACCTGCTAACTCACCCCTGAAATACTTACTTATTCACACTATTTTGTTCATTTGACTTGTTTCTAATTTGAAATGCCCATTTTTGTGGGGCCAGAAAGGTGCGTCTTTAAAAGGCGATTTCTACGATACCCCACTTTTGCGCGTCGGACCGCGACTTTTTCCGGAAACGCCGAAAAACCGCAATTTTCAGGAGAAACGAGACGTACATCCTCCCCCTCTGCCGCCCACCCACCCAACTGACAGCCAGCCAGCAGACAAGCACAGAGAGTTCCGTGGGTCTGTCTGTGATGTCATAAAGGGCCTGCTGATCAATGGCCAGCTCTCTGATTGGCTGCTGTGTTTGATTGACAGATTGAATCTGGCAGCTGATTGGCTGTCTACCCTAAAGTGCATTACACACCCCTGATGGTACCACTGGCTAAGACTCCACCTCAGCTCATTGATTAATTATAAATTTAGAACAAATGATGGATAAAAGCAGGCAAGCCGGCCATTTTTTTCACGCTCATTGGACTTGTTTAATGCAATGCACCTGTGTATATTCACATGCATTCACTTCATGCTGTAACCACTGTGCATAAAAATTTGGAAACATGGCATACAGTGTATCATTTGCTGTCTAAGTCATGTTTCCCATATTTTCCATTGCAAGATACAAGCCGGTTTGAGTGTTTGGGGCACATTTTAGCTAAAATCATCCTACGGGGCCTAAATGCTTATGCTAAAGCCTGCCTATTTTGAATGGTGTAGTGGTCACTGCAACCTCCAAAAAAATCAGGACTTACTACCCCAAAAACCTGCTAACTCACCCCTGAAATACTTACTTATTCACACTATTTTGTTCATTTGACTTGTTTCTAATTTGAAATGCCCATTTTTGTGGGGCCAGAAAGGTGCGTCTTTAAAAGGCGATTTCTACGATACCCCACTTTTGCGCGTCGGACCGCGACTTTTTCCGGAAACGCCGAAAAACCGCAATTTTCAGGAGAAACGAGACGTACATCCTCCCCCTCTGCCGCCCACCCACCCAACTGACAGCCAGCCAGCAGACAAGCACAGAGAGTTCCGTGGGTCTGTCTGTGATGTCATAAAGGGCCTGCTGATCAATGGCCAGCTCTCTGATTGGCTGCTGTGTTTGATTGACAGATTGAATCTGGCAGCTGATTGGCTGTCTACCCTAAAGTGCATTACACACCCCTGATGGTACCACTGGCTAAGACTCCACCTCAGCTCATTGATTAATTATAAATTTAGAACAAATGATGGATGAAAGCAGGCAGGCCGGCCATTTTTTTCACGCTCATTGGACTTGTTTAATGCAATGCACCTGTGTATATTCACATGCATTCACTTCATGCTGTAACCACTGTGCATAAAAATTTGGAAACATGGCATACAGTGTATCATTTGCTGTCTAAGTCATGTTTCCCATATTTTCCATTGCAAGATACAAGCCGGTTTGAGTGTTTGGGGCACATTTTAGCTAAAATCATCCTACGGGGCCTAAATGCTTATGCTAAAGCCTGCCTATTTTGAATGGCGTAGTGGTCACTGCAACCTCCAAAAAAATCAGGACTTACTACCCCAATAACCTGCTAACTCACCCCTGAAATACTTACTTATTCACACTATTTTGTTCATTTGACTTGTTTCTAATTTGAAATGCCCATTTTTGTGGGGCCAGAAAGGTGCGTCTTTAAAAGGCGATTTCTACGATACCCCACTTTTGCGCGTCGGACCGCGACTTTTTCCGGAAACGCTGAAAAACCGCAATTTTCAGGAGAAACGAGACGTACATCCTCCCCCTCTGCCGCCCACCCACCCAACTGACAGCCAGCCAGCAGACAAGCACAGAGAGTTCCGTGGGTCTGTCTGTGATGTCATAAAGGGCCTGCTGATCAATGGCCAGCTCTCTGATTGGCTGCTCTGTTTGATTGACAGATTGAATCTGGCAGCTGATTGGCTGTCTACCCTAAAGTGCATTACACACCCCTGATGGTACCACTGGCTAAGACTCCACCTCAGCTCATTGATTAATTATAAATTTAGAACAAATGATGGATGAAAGCAGGCAGGCCGGCCATTTTTTTCACGCTCATTGGACTTGTTTAATGCAATGCACCTTTGTATATTCACATGCATTCGCTTCATGCTGTAACCACTGTGCATAAAAATTTGGAAACATGGCATACAGTGTATCATTTGCTGTCTAAGTCATGTTTCCCATATTTTCCATTGCAAGATACAAGCCGGTTTGAGTGTTTGGGGCACATTTTAGCTAAAATCATCCTACGGGGCCTAACTGCTTATGCCAAAGCCTGCCTATTTTGAATGGCGTAGTGGTCAATGCAACCTCCAAAAAAATCAGGACTTACTACCCCAATAACCTGCTAACTCACCCCTGAAATACTTACTTATTCACACTATTTTGTTCATTTGACTTGTTTCTAATTTGAAATGCCCATTTTTGTGGGGCCAGAAAGGTGCGTCTTTAAAAGGCGATTTCTACGATACCCCACTTTTGCGCGTCGGACCGCGACTTTTTCCAGAAACGCCGAAAAACCGCAATTTTCAGGAGAAACGAGACATACATCCTCCCCCTCTGCCGCCCACCCACCCAACTGACAGCCAGCCAGCAGACAAGCACAGAGAGTTCCGTGGGTCTGTCTGTGATGTCATAAAGGGCCTGCTGATCAATGGCCAGCTCTCTGATTGGCTGCTGTGTTTGATTGACAGATTGAATCTGGCAGCTGATTGGCTGTCTACCCTAAAGTGCATTACACACCCCTGATGGTACCACTGGCTAAGACTCCACCTCAGCTCATTGATTAATTATAAATTTAGAACAAATGATGGATAAAAGCAGGCAAGCCGGCCATTTTTTTCACGCTCATTGGACTTGTTTAATGCAATGCACCTGTGTATATTCACATGCATTCACTTCATGCTGTAACCACTGTGCATAAAAATTTGGAAACATGGCATACAGTGTATCATTTGCTGTCTAAGTCATGTTTCCCATATTTTCCATTGCAAGATACAAGCCGGTTTGAGTGTTTGGGGCACATTTTAGCTAAAATCATCCTACGGGGCCTAACTGCTTATGCCAAAGCCTGCCTATTTTGAATGGCGTAGTGGTCAATGCAACCTCCAAAAAAATCAGGACTTACTACCCCAATAACCTGCTAACTCACCCCTGAAATACTTACTTATTCACACTATTTTGTTCATTTGACTTGTTTCTAATTTGAAATGCCCATTTTTGTGGGGCCAGAAAGGTGCGTCTTTAAAAGGCGATTTCTACGATACCCCACTTTTGCGCGTCGGACCGCGACTTTTTCCAGAAACGCCGAAAAACCGCAATTTTCAGGAGAAACGAGACATACATCCTCCCCCTCTGCCGCCCACCCACCCAACTGACAGCCAGCCAGCAGACAAGCACAGAGAGTTCCGTGGGTCTGTCTGTGATGTCATAAAGGGCCTGCTGATCAATGGCCAGCTCTCTGATTGGCTGCTGTGTTTGATTGACAGATTGAATCTGGCAGCTGATTGGCTGTCTACCCTAAAGTGCATTACACACCCCTGATGGTACCACTGGCTAAGACTCCACCTCAGCTCATTGATTAATTATAAATTTAGAACAAATGATGGATAAAAGCAGGCAAGCCGGCCATTTTTTTCACGCTCATTGGACTTGTTTAATGCAATGCACCTGTGTATATTCACATGCATTCACTTCATGCTGTAACCACTGTGCATAAAAATTTGGAAACATGGCATACAGTGTATCATTTGCTGTCTAAGTCATGTTTCCCATATTTTCCATTGCAAGATACAAGCCGGTTTGAGTGTTTGGGGCACATTTTAGCTAAAATCATCCTACGGGGCCTAAATGCTTATGCTAAAGCCTGCCTATTTTGAATGGCGTAGTGGTCACTGCAACCTCCAAAAAAATCAGGACTTACTACCCCAATAACCTGCTAACTCACCCCTGAAATACTTACTTATTCACACTATTTTGTTCATTTGACTTGTTTCTAATTTGAAATGCCCATTTTTGTGGGGCCAGAAAGGTGCGTCTTTAAAAGGCGATTTCTACGATACCCCACTTTTGCGCGTCGGACCGCGACTTTTTCCGGAAACGCCGAAAAACCGCAATTTTCAGGAGAAACGAGACGTACATCCTCCCCCTCTGCCGCCCACCCACCCAACTGACAGCCAGCCAGCAGACAAGCACAGAGAGTTCCGTGGGTCTGTCTGTGATGTCATAAAGGGCCTGCTGATCAATGGCCAGCTCTCTGATTGGCTGCTGTGTTTGATTGACAGATTGAATCTGGCAGCTGATTGGCTGTCTACCCTAAAGTGCATTACACACCCCTGATGGTACCACTGGCTAAGACTCCACCTCAGCTCATTGATTAATTATAAATTTAGAACAAATGATGGATGAAAGCAGGCAGGCCGGCCATTTTTTTCACGCTCATTGGACTTGTTTAATGCAATGCACCTGTGTATATTCACATGCATTCACTTCATGCTGTAAACACTGTGCATAAAAATTTGGAAACATGGCATACAGTGTATCATTTGCTGTCTAAGTCATGTTTCCCATATTTTCCATTGCAAGATACAAGCCGGTTTGAGTGTTTGGGGCACATTTTAGCTAAAATCATCCTACGGGGCCTAAATGCTTATGCTAAAGCCTGCCTATTTTGAATGGCATAGTGGTCACTGCAACCTCCAAAAAAATCAGGACTTACTACCCCAATAACCTGCTAACTCACCCCTGAAATACTTACTTATTCACACTATTTTGTTCATTTGACTTGTTTCTAATTTGAAATGCCCATTTTTGTGGGGCCAGAAAGGTGCGTCTTTAAAAGGCGATTTCTACGATACCCCACTTTTGCGCGTCGGACCGCGACTTTTTCCGGAAACGCTGAAAAACCGCAATTTTCAGGAGAAACGAGACGTACATCCTCCCCCTCTGCCGCCCACCCACCCAACTGACAGCCAGCCAGCAGACAAGCACAGAGAGTTCCGTGGGTCTGTCTGTGATGTCATAAAGGGCCTGCTGATCAATGGCCAGCTCTCTGATTGGCTGCTGTGTTTGATTGACAGATTGAATCTGGCAGCTGATTGGCTGTCTACCCTAAAGTGCATTACACACCCCTGATGGTACCACTGGCTAAGACTCCACCTCAGCTCATTGATTAATTATAAATTTAGAACAAATGATGGATGAAAGCAGGCAGGCCGGCCATTTTTTTCACGCTCATTGGACTTGTTTAATGCAATGCACCTTTGCATATTCACATGCATTCGCTTCATGCTGTAACCACTGTGCATAAAAATTTGGAAACATGGCATACAGTGTATCATTTGCTGTCTAAGTCATGTTTACCATATTTTCCATTGCAAGATACAAGCCGGTTTGAGTGTTTGGGGCACATTTTAGCTAAAATCATCCTACGGGGCCTAACTGCTTATGCCAAAGCCTGCCTATTTTGAATGGCGTAGTGGTCAATGCAACCTCCAAAAAAATCAGGACTTACTACCCCAATAACCTGCTAACTCACCCCTGAAATACTTACTTATTCACACTATTTTGTTCATTTGACTTGTTTCTAATTTGAAATGCCCATTTTTGTGGGGCCAGAAAGGTGCGTCTTTAAAAGGCGATTTCTACGATACCCCACTTTTGTGCGTCGGACCGCGACTTTTTCCAGAAACGCAGAAAAACCGCAATTTTCAGGAGAAACGAGACGTACATCCTCCCCCTCTGCCGCCCACCCACCCAACTGACAGCCAGCCAGCAGACAAGCACAGAGAGTTCCGTGGGTCTGTCTGTGATGTCATAAAGGGCCTGCTGATCAATGGCCAGCTCTCTGATTGGCTGCTGTGTTTGATTGACAGATTGAATCTGGCAGCTGATTGGCTGTCTACCCTAAAGTGCATTACACACCCCTGATGGTACCACTGGCTAAGACTCCACCTCAGCTCATTGATTAATTATAAATTTAGAACAAATGATGGATGAAAGCAGGCAGGCCGGCCATTTTTTTCACGCTCATTGGACTTGTTTAATGCAATGCACCTTTGTATATTCACATGCATTCGCTTCATGCTGTAACCACTGTGCATAAAAATTTGGAAACATGGCATACAGTGTATCATTTGCTGTCTAAGTCATGTTTCCCATATTTTCCATTGCAAGATACAAGCCGGTTTGAGTGTTTGGGGCACATTTTAGCTAAAATCATCCTACGGGGCCTAACTGCTTATGCCAAAGCCTGCCTATTTTGAATGGCGTAGTGGTCAATGCAACCTCCAAAAAAATCAGGACTTACTACCCCAATAACCTGCTAACTCACCCCTGAAATACTTACTTATTCACACTATTTTGTTCATTTGACTTGTTTCTAATTTGAAATGCCCATTTTTGTGGGGCCAGAAAGGTGCGTCTTTAAAAGGCGATTTCTACGATACCCCACTTTTGTGCGTCGGACCGCGACTTTTTCCAGAAACGCAGAAAAACCGCAATTTTCAGGAGAAACGAGACATACATCCTCCCCCTCTGCCGCCCACCCACCCAACTGACAGCCAGCCAGCAGACAAGCACAGAGAGTTCCGTGGGTCTGTCTGTGATGTCATAAAGGGCCTGCTGATCAATGGCCAGCTCTCTGATTGGCTGCTGTGTTTGATTGACAGATTGAATCTGGCAGCTGATTGGCTGTCTACCCTAAAGTGCATTACACACCCCTGATGGTACCACTGGCTAAGACTCCACCTCAGCTCATTGATTAATTATAAATTTAGAACAAATGATGGATGAAAGCAGGCAGGCCGGCCATTTTTTTCACGCTCATTGGACTTGTTTAATGCAATGCACCTTTGTATATTCACATGCATTCGCTTCATGCTGTAACCACTGTGCATAAAAATTTGGAAACATGGCATACAGTGTATCATTTGCTGTCTAAGTCATGTTTCCCATATTTTCCATTGCAAGATACAAGCCGGTTTGAGTGTTTGGGGCACATTTTAGCTAAAATCATCCTACGGGGCCTAACTGCTTATGCCAAAGCCTGCCTATTTTGAATGGCGTAGTGGTCAATGCAACCTCCAAAAAAATCAGGACTTACTACCCCAATAACCTGCTAACTCACCCCTGAAATACTTACTTATTCACACTATTTTGTTCATTTGACTTGTTTCTAATTTGAAATGCCCATTTTTGTGGGGCCAGAAAGGTGCGTCTTTAAAAGGCGATTTCTACGATACCCCACTTTTGCGCGTCGGACCGCGACTTTTTCCAGAAACGCCGAAAAACCGCAATTTTCAGGAGAAACGAGACATACATCCTCCCCCTCTGCCGCCCACCCACCCAACTGACAGCCAGCCAGCAGACAAGCACAGAGAGTTCCGTGGGTCTGTCTGTGATGTCATAAAGGGCCTGCTGATCAATGGCCAGCTCTCTGATTGGCTGCTGTGTTTGATTGACAGATTGAATCTGGCAGCTGATTGGCTGTCTACCCTAAAGTGCATTACACACCCCTGATGGTACCACTGGCTAAGACTCCACCTCAGCTCATTGATTAATTATAAATTTAGAACAAATGATGGATGAAAGCAGGCAGGCCGGCCATTTTTTTCACGCTCATTGGACTTGTTTAATGCAATGCACCTTTGTATATTCACATGCATTCGCTTCATGCTGTAACCACTGTGCATAAAAATTTGGAAACATGGCATACAGTGTATCATTTGCTGTCTAAGTCATGTTTCCCATATTTTCCATTGCAAGATACAAGCCGGTTTGAGTGTTTGGGGCACATTTTAGCTAAAATCATCCTACGGGGCCTAACTGCTTATGCCAAAGCCTGCCTATTTTGAATGGCGTAGTGGTCAATGCAACCTCCAAAAAAATCAGGACTTACTACCCCAATAACCTGCTAACTCACCCCTGAAATACTTACTTATTCACACTATTTTGTTCATTTGACTTGTTTCTAATTTGAAATGCCCATTTTTGTGGGGCCAGAAAGGTGCGTCTTTAAAAGGCGATTTCTACGATACCCCACTTTTGCGCGTCGGACCGCGACTTTTTCCAGAAACGCCGAAAAACCGCAATTTTCAGGAGAAACGAGACATACATCCTCCCCCTCTGCCGCCCACCCACCCAACTGACAGCCAGCCAGCAGACAAGCACAGAGAGTTCCGTGGGTCTGTCTGTGATGTCATAAAGGGCCTGCTGATCAATGGCCAGCTCTCTGATTGGCTGCTGTGTTTGATTGACAGATTGAATCTGGCAGCTGATTGGCTGTCTACCCTAAAGTGCATTACACACCCCTGATGGTACCACTGGCTAAGACTCCACCTCAGCTCATTGATTAATTATAAATTTAGAACAAATGATGGATAAAAGCAGGCAAGCCGGCCATTTTTTTCACGCTCATTGGACTTGTTTAATGCAATGCACCTGTGTATATTCACATGCATTCACTTCATGCTGTAACCACTGTGCATAAAAATTTGGAAACATGGCATACAGTGTATCATTTGCTGTCTAAGTCATGTTTCCCATATTTTCCATTGCAAGATACAAGCCGGTTTGAGTGTTTGGGGCACATTTTAGCTAAAATCATCCTACGGGGCCTAAATGCTTATGCTAAAGCCTGCCTATTTTGAATGGCGTAGTGGTCACTGCAACCTCCAAAAAAATCAGGACTTACTACCCCAATAACCTGCTAACTAACCCCTGAAATACTTACTTATTCACACTATTTTGTTCATTTGACTTGTTTCTAATTTGAAATGCCCATTTTTGTGGGGCCAGAAAGGTGCGTCTTTAAAAGGCGATTTCTACGATACCCCACTTTTGCGCGTCGGACCGCGACTTTTTCCGGAAACGCTGAAAAACCGCAATTTTCAGGAGAAACGAGACGTACATCCTCCCCCTCTGCCGCCCACCCACCCAACTGACAGCCAGCCAGCAGACAAGCACAGAGAGTTCCGTGGGTCTGTCTGTGATGTCATAAAGGGCCTGCTGATCAATGGCCAGCTCTCTGATTGGCTGCTGTGTTTGATTGACAGATTGAATCTGGCAGCTGATTGGCTGTCTACCCTAAAGTGCATTACACACCCCTGATGGTACCACTGGCTAAGACTCCACCTCAGCTCATTGATTAATTATAAATTTAGAACAAATGATGGATAAAAGCAGGCAAGCCGGCCATTTTTTTCACGCTCATTGGACTTGTTTAATGCAATGCACCTGTGTATATTCACATGCATTCACTTCATGCTGTAACCACTGTGCATAAAAATTTGGAAACATGGCATACAGTGTATCATTTGCTGTCTAAGTCATGTTTCCCATATTTTCCATTGCAAGATACAAGCCGGTTTGAGTGTTTGGGGCACATTTTAGCTAAAATCATCCTACGGGGCCTAAATGCTTATGCTAAAGCCTGCCTATTTTGAATGGCGTAGTGGTCACTGCAACCTCCAAAAAAATCAGGACTTACTACCCCAATAACCTGCTAACTCACCCCTGAAATACTTACTTATTCACACTATTTTGTTCATTTGACTTGTTTCTAATTTGAAATGCCCATTTTTGTGGGGCCAGAAAGGTGCGTCTTTAAAAGGCGATTTCTACGATACCCCACTTTTGCGCGTCGGACCGCGACTTTTTCCGGAAACGCCGAAAAACCGCAATTTTCAGGAGAAACGAGACGTACATCCTCCCCCTCTGCCGCCCACCCACCCAACTGACAGCCAGCCAGCAGACAAGCACAGAGAGTTCCGTGGGTCTGTCTGTGATGTCATAAAGGGCCTGCTGATCAATGGCCAGCTCTCTGATTGGCTGCTGTGTTTGATTGACAGATTGAATCTGGCAGCTGATTGGCTGTCTACCCTAAAGTGCATTACACACCCCTGATGGTACCACTGGCTAAGACTCCACCTCAGCTCATTGATTAATTATAAATTTAGAACAAATGATGGATGAAAGCAGGCAGGCCGGCCATTTTTTTCACGCTCATTGGACTTGTTTAATGCAATGCACCTTTGCATATTCACATGCATTCGCTTCATGCTGTAACCACTGTGCATAAAAATTTGGAAACATGGCATACAGTGTATCATTTGCTGTCTAAGTCATGTTTCCCATATTTTCCATTGCAAGATACAAGCCGGTTTGAGTGTTTGGGGCACATTTTAGCTAAAATCATCCTACGGGGCCTAACTGCTTATGCTAAAGCCTGCCTATTTTGAATGGCGTAGTGGTCACTGCAACCTCCAAAAAAATCAGGACTTACTACCCCAATAACCTGCTAACTCACCCCTGAAATACTTACTTATTCACACTATTTTGTTCATTTGACTTGTTTCTAATTTGAAATGCCCATTTTTGTGGGGCCAGAAAGGTGCGTCTTTAAAAGGCGATTTCTACGATACCCCACTTTTGCGCGTCGGACCGCGACTTTTTCCGGAAACGCCGAAAAACCGCAATTTTCAGGAGAAACGAGACATACATCCTCCCCCTCTGCCGCCCACCCACCCAACTGACAGCCAGCCAGCAGACAAGCACAGAGAGTTCCGTGGGTCTGTCTGTGATGTCATAAAGGGCCTGCTGATCAATGGCCAGCTCTCTGATTGGCTGCTGTGTTTGATTGACAGATTGAATCTGGCAGCTGATTGGCTGTCTACCCTAAAGTGCATTACACACCCCTGATGGTACCACTGGCTAAGACTCCACCTCAGCTCATTGATTAATTATAAATTTAGAACAAATGATGGATAAAAGCAGGCAAGCCGGCCATTTTTTTCACGCTCATTGGACTTGTTTAATGCAATGCACCTGTGTATATTCACATGCATTCACTTCATGCTGTAACCACTGTGCATAAAAATTTGGAAACATGGCATACAGTGTATCATTTGCTGTCTAAGTCATGTTTCCCATATTTTCCATTGCAAGATACAAGCCGGTTTGAGTGTTTGGGGCACATTTTAGCTAAAATCATCCTACGGGGCCTAAATGCTTATGCTAAAGCCTGCCTATTTTGAATGGCGTAGTGGTCACTGCAACCTCCAAAAAAATCAGGACTTACTACCCCAATAACCTGCTAACTAACCCCTGAAATACTTACTTATTCACACTATTTTGTTCATTTGACTTGTTTCTAATTTGAAATGCCCATTTTTGTGGGGCCAGAAAGGTGAGTCTTTAAAAGGCGATTTCTACGATACCCCACTTTTGCGCGTCGGACCGCGACTTTTTCCGGAAACGCTGAAAAACCGCAATTTTCAGGAGAAACGAGACGTACATCCTCCCCCTCTGCCGCCCACCCACCCAACTGACAGCCAGCCAGCAGACAAGCACAGAGAGTTCCGTGGGTCTGTCTGTGATGTCATAAAGGGCCTGCTGATCAATGGCCAGCTCTCTGATTGGCTGCTGTGTTTGATTGACAGATTGAATCTGGCAGCTGATTGGCTGTCTACCCTAAAGTGCATTACACACCCCTGATGGTACCACTGGCTAAGACTCCACCTCAGCTCATTGATTAATTATAAATTTAGAACAAATGATGGATAAAAGCAGGCAAGCCGGCCATTTTTTTCACGCTCATTGGACTTGTTTAATGCAATGCACCTGTGTATATTCACATGCATTCACTTCATGCTGTAACCACTGTGCATAAAAATTTGGAAACATGGCATACAGTGTATCATTTGCTGTCTAAGTCATGTTTCCCATATTTTCCATTGCAAGATACAAGCCGGTTTGAGTGTTTGGGGCACATTTTAGCTAAAATCATCCTACGGGGCCTAAATGCTTATGCTAAAGCCTGCCTATTTTGAATGGCGTAGTGGTCACTGCAACCTCCAAAAAAATCAGGACTTACTACCCCAATAACCTGCTAACTCACCCCTGAAATACTTACTTATTCACACTATTTTGTTCATTTGACTTGTTTCTAATTTGAAATGCCCATTTTTGTGGGGCCAGAAAGGTGCGTCTTTAAAAGGCGATTTCTACGATACCCCACTTTTGCGCGTCGGACCGCGACTTTTTCCGGAAACGCCGAAAAACCGCAATTTTCAGGAGAAACGAGACGTACATCCTCCCCCTCTGCCGCCCACCCACCCAACTGACAGCCAGCCAGCAGACAAGCACAGAGAGTTCCGTGGGTCTGTCTGTGATGTCATAAAGGGCCTGCTGATCAATGGCCAGCTCTCTGATTGGCTGCTGTGTTTGATTGACAGATTGAATCTGGCAGCTGATTGGCTGTCTACCCTAAAGTGCATTACACACCCCTGATGGTACCACTGGCTAAGACTCCACCTCAGCTCATTGATTAATTATAAATTTAGAACAAATGATGGATGAAAGCAGGCAGGCCGGCCATTTTTTTCACGCTCATTGGACTTGTTTAATGCAATGCACCTTTGCATATTCACATGCATTCGCTTCATGCTGTAACCACTGTGCATAAAAATTTGGAAACATGGCATACAGTGTATCATTTGCTGTCTAAGTCATGTTTCCCATATTTTCCATTGCAAGATACAAGCCGGTTTGAGTGTTTGGGGCACATTTTAGCTAAAATCATCCTACGGGGCCTAACTGCTTATGCTAAAGCCTGCCTATTTTGAATGGCGTAGTTGTCACTGCAACCTCCAAAAAAATCAGGACTTACTACCCCAATAACCTGCTAACTCACCCCTGAAATACTTACTTATTCACACTATTTTGTTCATTTGACTTGTTTCTAATTTGAAATGCCCATTTTTGTGGGGCCAGAAAGGTGCGTCTTTAAAAGGCGATTTCTACGATACCCCACTTTTGCGCGTCGGACCGCGACTTTTTCCGGAAACGCCGAAAAACCGCAATTTTCAGGAGAAACGAGACATACATCCTCCCCCTCTGCCGCCCACCCACCCAACTGACAGCCAGCCAGCAGACAAGCACAGAGAGTTCCGTGGGTCTGTCTGTGATGTCATAAAGGGCCTGCTGATCAATGGCCAGCTCTCTGATTGGCTGCTGTGTTTGATTGACAGATTGAATCTGGCAGCTGATTGGCTGTCTACCCTAAAGTGCATTACACACCCCTGATGGTACCACTGGCTAAGACTCCACCTCAGCTCATTGATTAATTATAAATTTAGAACAAATGATGGATAAAAGCAGGCAAGCCGGCCATTTTTTTCACGCTCATTGGACTTGTTTAATGCAATGCACCTGTGTATATTCACATGCATTCACTTCATGCTGTAACCACTGTGCATAAAAATTTGGAAACATGGCATACAGTGTATCATTTGCTGTCTAAGTCATGTTTCCCATATTTTCCATTGCAAGATACAAGCCGGTTTGAGTGTTTGGGGCACATTTTAGCTAAAATCATCCTACGGGGCCTAAATGCTTATGCTAAAGCCTGCCTATTTTGAATGGCGTAGTGGTCACTGCAACCTCCAAAAAAATCAGGACTTACTACCCCAATAACCTGCTAACTCACCCCTGAAATACTTACTTATTCACACTATTTTGTTCATTTGACTTGTTTCTAATTTGAAATGCCCATTTTTGTGGGGCCAGAAAGGTGCGTCTTTAAAAGGCGATTTCTACGATACCCCACTTTTGCGCGTCGGACCGCGACTTTTTCCGGAAACGCCGAAAAACCGCAATTTTCAGGAGAAACGAGACGTACATCCTCCCCCTCTGCCGCCCACCCACCCAACTGACAGCCAGCCAGCCAGCAGACAAGCACAGAGAGTTCCGTGGGTCTGTCTGTGATGTCATAAAGGGCCTGCTGATCAATGGCCAGCTCTCTGATTGGCTGCTGTGTTTGATTGACAGATTGAATCTGGCAGCTGATTGGCTGTCTACCCTAAAGTGCATTACACACCCCTGATGGTACCACTGGCTAAGACTCCACCTCAGCTCATTGATTAATTATAAATTTAGAACAAATGATGGATGAAAGCAGGCAGGCCGGCCATTTTTTTCACGCTCATTGGACTTGTTTAATGCAATGCACCTGTGTATATTCACATGCATTCACTTCATGCTGTAACCACTGTGCATAAAAATTTGGAAACATGGCATACAGTGTATCATTTGCTGTCTAAGTCATGTTTCCCATATTTTCCATTGCAAGATACAAGCCGGTTTGAGTGTTTGGGGCACATTTTAGCTAAAATCATCCTACGGGGCCTAAATGCTTATGCTAAAGCCTGCCTATTTTGAATGGCGTAGTGGTCACTGCAACCTCCAAAAAAATCAGGACTTACTACCCCAATAACCTGCTAACTCACCCCTGAAATACTTACTTATTCACACTATTTTGTTCATTTGACTTGTTTCTAATTTGAAATGCCCATTTTTGTGGGGCCAGAAAGGTGCGTCTTTAAAAGGCGATTTCTACGATACCCCACTTTTGCGCGTCGGACCGCGACTTTTTCCGGAAACGCCGAAAAACCGCAATTTTCAGGAGAAACGAGACGTACATCCTCCCCCTCTGCCGCCCACCCACCCAACTGACAGCCAGCCAGCAGACAAGCACAGAGAGTTCCGTGGGTCTGTCTGTGATGTCATAAAGGGCCTGCTGATCAATGGCCAGCTCTCTGATTGGCTGCTGTGTTTGATTGACAGATTGAATCTGGCAGCTGATTGGCTGTCTACCCTAAAGTGCATTACACACCCCTGATGGTACCACTGGCTAAGACTCCACCTCAGCTCATTGATTAATTATAAATTTAGAACAAATGATGGATGAAAGCAGGCAGGCCGGCCATTTTTTTCACGCTCATTGGACTTGTTTAATGCAATGCACCTGTGTATATTCACATGCATTCACTTCATGCTGTAACCACTGTGCATAAAAATTTGGAAACATGGCATACAGTGTATCATTTGCTGTCTAAGTCATGTTTCCCATATTTTCCATTGCAAGATACAAGCCGGTTTGAGTGTTTGGGGCACATTTTAGCTAAAATCATCCTACGGGGCCTAAATGCTTATGCTAAAGCCTGCCTATTTTGAATGGCGTAGTGGTCACTGCAACCTCCAAAAAAATCAGGACTTACTACCCCAATAACCTGCTAACTCACCCCTGAAATACTTACTTATTCACACTATTTTGTTCATTTGACTTGTTTCTAATTTGAAATGCCCATTTTTGTGGGGCCAGAAAGGTGCGTCTTTAAAAGGCGATTTCTACGATACCCCACTTTTGCGCGTCGGACCGCGACTTTTTCCGGAAACGCTGAAAAACCGCAATTTTCAGGAGAAACGAGACGTACATCCTCCCCCTCTGCCGCCCACCCACCCAACTGACAGCCAGCCAGCAGACAAGCACAGAGAGTTCCGTGGGTCTGTCTGTGATGTCATAAAGGGCCTGCTGATCAATGGCCAGCTCTCTGATTGGCTGCTGTGTTTGATTGACAGATTGAATCTGGCAGCTGATTGGCTGTCTACCCTAAAGTGCATTACACACCCCTGATGGTACCACTGGCTAAGACTCCACCTCAGCTCATTGATTAATTATAAATTTAGAACAAATGATGGATGAAAGCAGGCAGGCCGGCCATTTTTTTCACGCTCATTGGACTTGTTTAATGCAATGCACCTTTGTATATTCACATGCATTCGCTTCATGCTGTAACCACTGTGCATAAAAATTTGGAAACATGGCATACAGTGTATCATTTGCTGTCTAAGTCATGTTTCCCATATTTTCCATTGCAAGATACAAGCCGGTTTGAGTGTTTGGGGCACATTTTAGCTAAAATCATCCTACGGGGCCTAACTGCTTATGCCAAAGCCTGCCTATTTTGAATGGCGTAGTGGTCAATGCAACCTCCAAAAAAATCAGGACTTACTACCCCAATAACCTGCTAACTCACCCCTGAAATACTTACTTATTCACACTATTTTGTTCATTTGACTTGTTTCTAATTTGAAATGCCCATTTTTGTGGGGCCAGAAAGGTGCGTCTTTAAAAGGCGATTTCTACGATACCCCACTTTTGCGCGTCGGACCGCGACTTTTTCCAGAAACGCCGAAAAAACGCAATTTTCAGGAGAAACGAGACGTACATCCTCCCCCTCTGCCGCCCACCCACCCAACTGACAGCCAGCCAGCAGACAAGCACAGAGAGTTCCGTGGGTCTGTCTGTGATGTCATAAAGGGCCTGCTGATCAATGGCCAGCTCTCTGATTGGCTGCTGTGTTTGATTGACAGATTGAATCTGGCAGCTGATTGGCTGTCTACCCTAAAGTGCATTACACACCCCTGATGGTACCACTGGCTAAGACTCCACCTCAGCTCATTGATTAATTATAAATTTAGAACAAATGATGGATGAAAGCAGGCAGGCCGGCCATTTTTTTCACGCTCATTGGACTTGTTTAATGCAATGCACCTGTGTATATTCACATGCATTCACTTCATGCTGTAACCACTGTGCATAAAAATTTGGAAACATGGCATACAGTGTATCATTTGCTGTCTAAGTCATGTTTCCCATATTTTCCATTGCAAGATACAAGCCGGTTTGAGTGTTTGGGGCACATTTTAGCTAAAATCATCCTACGGGGCCTAAATGCTTATGCTAAAGCCTGCCTATTTTGAATGGCGTAGTGGTCACTGCAACCTCCAAAAAAATCAGGACTTACTACCCCAATAACCTGCTAACTCACCCCTGAAATACTTACTTATTCACACTATTTTGTTCATTTGACTTGTTTCTAATTTGAAATGCCCATTTTTGTGGGGCCAGAAAGGTGCGTCTTTAAAAGGCGATTTCTACGATACCCCACTTTTGCGCGTCGGACCGCGACTTTTTCCGGAAACGCTGAAAAACCGCAATTTTCAGGAGAAACGAGACGTACATCCTCCCCCTCTGCCGCCCACCCACCCAACTGACAGCCAGCCAGCAGACAAGCACAGAGAGTTCCGTGGGTCTGTCTGTGATGTCATAAAGGGCCTGCTGATCAATGGCCAGCTCTCTGATTGGCTGCTGTGTTTGATTGACAGATTGAATCTGGCAGCTGATTGGCTGTCTACCCTAAAGTGCATTACACACCCCTGATGGTACCACTGGCTAAGACTCCACCTCAGCTCATTGATTAATTATAAATTTAGAACAAATGATGGATGAAAGCAGGCAGGCCGGCCATTTTTTTCACGCTCATTGGACTTGTTTAATGCAATGCACCTTTGTATATTCACATGCATTCGCTTCATGCTGTAACCACTGTGCATAAAAATTTGGAAACATGGCATACAGTGTATCATTTGCTGTCTAAGTCATGTTTCCCATATTTTCCATTGCAAGATACAAGCCGGTTTGAGTGTTTGGGGCACATTTTAGCTAAAATCATCCTACGGGGCCTAACTGCTTATGCCAAAGCCTGCCTATTTTGAATGGCGTAGTGGTCAATGCAACCTCCAAAAAAATCAGGACTTACTACCCCAATAACCTGCTAACTCACCCCTGAAATACTTACTTATTCACACTATTTTGTTCATTTGACTTGTTTCTAATTTGAAATGCCCATTTTTGTGGGGCCAGAAAGGTGCGTCTTTAAAAGGCGATTTCTACGATACCCCACTTTTGCGCGTCGGACCGCGACTTTTTCCGGAAACGCCGAAAAACCGCAATTTTCAGGAGAAACGAGACGTATATCCTCCCCCTCTGCCGCCCACCCACCCAACTGACAGCCAGCCAGCAGACAAGCACAGAGAGTTCCGTGGGTCTGTCTGTGATGTCATAAAGGGCCTGCTGATCAATGGCCAGCTCTCTGATTGGCTGCTGTGTTTGATTGACAGATTGAATCTGGCAGCTGATTGGCTGTCTACCCTAAAGTGCATTACACACCCCTGATGGTACCACTGGCTAAGACTCCACCTCAGCTCATTGATTAATTATAAATTTAGAACAAATGATGGATGAAAGCAGGCAGGCCGGCCATTTTTTTCACGCTCATTGGACTTGTTTAATGCAATGCACCTGTGTATATTCACATGCATTCACTTCATGCTGTAACCACTGTGCATAAAAATTTGGAAACATGGCATACAGTGTATCATTTGCTGTCTAAGTCATGTTTCCCATATTTTCCATTG
Organism: Crinia signifera; assembly: GCF_055691185.1. Classification (NCBI taxonomy): domain Eukaryota; kingdom Metazoa; phylum Chordata; class Amphibia; order Anura; family Myobatrachidae; genus Crinia; species Crinia signifera. The sequence continues at coordinate 486,547 of NW_028142730.1, read as the reverse complement.
CAAGATACAAGCCGGTTTGAGTGTTTGGGGCACATTTTAGCTAAAATCATCCTACGGGGCCTAAATGCTTATGCTAAAGCCTGCCTATTTTGAATGGCGTAGTGGTCACTGCAACCTCCAAAAAAATCAGGACTTACTACCCCAATAACCTGCTAACTCACCCCTGAAATACTTACTTATTCACACTATTTTGTTCATTTGACTTGTTTCTAATTTGAAATGCCCATTTTTGTGGGGCCAGAAAGGTGCGTCTTTAAAAGGCGATTTCTACGATACCCCACTTTTGCGCGTCGGACCGCGACTTTTTCCGGAAACGCTGAAAAACCGCAATTTTCAGGAGAAACGAGACGTACATCCTCCCCCTCTGCCGCCCACCCACCCAACTGACAGCCAGCCAGCAGACAAGCACAGAGAGTTCCGTGGGTCTGTCTGTGATGTCATAAAGGGCCTGCTGATCAATGGCCAGCTTTCTGATTGGCTGCTGTGTTTGATTGACAGATTGAATCTGGCAGCTGATTGGCTGTCTACCCTAAAGTGCATTACACACCCCTGACGGTACCACTGGCTAAGACTCCACCTCAGCTCATTGATTAATTATAAATTTAGAACAAATGATGGATGAAAGCAGGCAGGCCGGCCATTTTTTTCACGCTCATTGGACTTGTTTAATGCAATGCACCTGTGTATATTCACATGCATTCACTTCATGCTGTAACCACTGTGCATAAAAATTTGGAAACATGGCATACAGTGTATCATTTGCTGTCTAAGTCATGTTTCCCATATTTTCCATTGCAAGATACAAGCCGGTTTGAGTGTTTGGGGCACATTTTAGCTAAAATCATCCTACGGGGCCTAACTGCTTATGCTAAAGCCTGCCTATTTTGAATGGCGTAGTGGTCACTGCAACCTCCAAAAAAATCAGGACTTACTACCCCAATAACCTGCTAACTCACCCCTGAAATACTTACTTATTCACACTATTTTGTTCATTTGACTTGTTTCTAATTTGAAATGCCCATTTTTGTGGGGCCAGAAAGGTGCGTCTTTAAAAGGCGATTTCTACGATACCCCACTTTTGCGCGTCGGACCGCGACTTTTTCCGGAAACGCTGAAAAACCGCAATTTTCAGGAGAAACGAGACGTACATCCTCCCCCTCTGCCGCCCACCCACCCAACTGACAGCCAGCCAGCAGACAAGCACAGAGAGTTCCGTGGGTCTGTCTGTGATGTCATAAAGGGCCTGCTGATCAATGGCCAGCTCTCTGATTGGCTGCTGTGTTTGATTGACAGATTGAATCTGGCAGCTGATTGGCTGTCTACCCTAAAGTGCATTACACACCCCTGATGGTACCACTGGCTAAGACTCCACCTCAGCTCATTGATTAATTATAAATTTAGAACAAATGATGGATGAAAGCAGGCAGGCCGGCCATTTTTTTCACGCTCATTGGACTTGTTTAATGCAATGCACCTTTGTATATTCACATGCATTCGCTTCATGCTGTAACCACTGTGCATAAAAATTTGGAAACATGGCATACAGTGTATCATTTGCTGTCTAAGTCATGTTTCCCATATTTTCCATTGCAAGATACAAGCCGGTTTGAGTGTTTGGGGCACATTTTAGCTAAAATCATCCTACGGGGCCTAACTGCTTATGCCAAAGCCTGCCTATTTTGAATGGCGTAGTGGTCAATGCAACCTCCAAAAAAATCAGGACTTACTACCCCAATAACCTGCTAACTCACCCCTGAAATACTTACTTATTCACACTATTTTGTTCATTTGACTTGTTTCTAATTTGAAATGCCCATTTTTGTGGGGCCAGAAAGGTGCGTCTTTAAAAGGCGATTTCTACGATACCCCACTTTTGCGCGTCGGACCGCGACTTTTTCCGGAAACGCCGAAAAACCGCAATTTTCAGGAGAAACGAGACGTATATCCTCCCCCTCTGCCGCCCACCCACCCAACTGACAGCCAGCCAGCAGACAAGCACAGAGAGTTCCGTGGGTCTGTCTGTGATGTCATAAAGGGCCTGCTGATCAATGGCCAGCTCTCTGATTGGCTGCTGTGTTTGATTGACAGATTGAATCTGGCAGCTGATTGGCTGTCTACCCTAAAGTGCATTACACACCCCTGATGGTACCACTGGCTAAGACTCCACCTCAGCTCATTGATTAATTATAAATTTAGAACAAATGATGGATGAAAGCAGGCAGGCCGGCCATTTTTTTCACGCTCATTGGACTTGTTTAATGCAATGCACCTGTGTATATTCACATGCATTCACTTCATGCTGTAACCACTGTGCATAAAAATTTGGAAACATGGCATACAGTGTATCATTTGCTGTCTAAGTCATGTTTCCCATATTTTCCATTGCAAGATACAAGCCGGTTTGAGTGTTTGGGGCACATTTTAGCTAAAATCATCCTACGGGGCCTAAATGCTTATGCTAAAGCCTGCCTATTTTGAATGGCGTAGTGGTCACTGCAACCTCCAAAAAAATCAGGACTTACTACCCCAATAACCTGCTAACTCACCCCTGAAATACTTACTTATTCACACTATTTTGTTCATTTGACTTGTTTCTAATTTGAAATGCCCATTTTTGTGGGGCCAGAAAGGTGCGTCTTTAAAAGGCGATTTCTACGATACCCCACTTTTGCGCGTCGGACCGCGACTTTTTCCGGAAACGCTGAAAAACCGCAATTTTCAGGAGAAACGAGACGTACATCCTCCCCCTCTGCCGCCCACCCACCCAACTGACAGCCAGCCAGCAGACAAGCACAGAGAGTTCCGTGGGTCTGTCTGTGATGTCATAAAGGGCCTGCTGATCAATGGCCAGCTTTCTGATTGGCTGCTGTGTTTGATTGACAGATTGAATCTGGCAGCTGATTGGCTGTCTACCCTAAAGTGCATTACACACCCCTGACGGTACCACTGGCTAAGACTCCACCTCAGCTCATTGATTAATTATAAATTTAGAACAAATGATGGATGAAAGCAGGCAGGCCGGCCATTTTTTTCACGCTCATTGGACTTGTTTAATGCAATGCACCTGTGTATATTCACATGCATTCACTTCATGCTGTAACCACTGTGCATAAAAATTTGGAAACATGGCATACAGTGTATCATTTGCTGTCTAAGTCATGTTTCCCATATTTTCCATTGCAAGATACAAGCCGGTTTGAGTGTTTGGGGCACATTTTAGCTAAAATCATCCTACGGGGCCTAACTGCTTATGCTAAAGCCTGCCTATTTTGAATGGCGTAGTGGTCACTGCAACCTCCAAAAAAATCAGGACTTACTACCCCAATAACCTGCTAACTCACCCCTGAAATACTTACTTATTCACACTATTTTGTTCATTTGACTTGTTTCTAATTTGAAATGCCCATTTTTGTGGGGCCAGAAAGGTGCGTCTTTAAAAGGCGATTTCTACGATACCCCACTTTTGCGCGTCGGACCGCGACTTTTTCCGGAAACGCTGAAAAACCGCAATTTTCAGGAGAAACGAGACGTACATCCTCCCCCTCTGCCGCCCACCCACCCAACTGACAGCCAGCCAGCAGACAAGCACAGAGAGTTCCGTGGGTCTGTCTGTGATGTCATAAAGGGCCTGCTGATCAATGGCCAGCTCTCTGATTGGCTGCTGTGTTTGATTGACAGATTGAATCTGGCAGCTGATTGGCTGTCTACCCTAAAGTGCATTACACACCCCTGATGGTACCACTGGCTAAGACTCCACCTCAGCTCATTGATTAATTATAAATTTAGAACAAATGATGGATGAAAGCAGGCAGGCCGGCCATTTTTTTCACGCTCATTGGACTTGTTTAATGCAATGCACCTTTGTATATTCACATGCATTCGCTTCATGCTGTAACCACTGTGCATAAAAATTTGGAAACATGGCATACAGTGTATCATTTGCTGTCTAAGTCATGTTTCCCATATTTTCCATTGCAAGATACAAGCCGGTTTGAGTGTTTGGGGCACATTTTAGCTAAAATCATCCTACGGGGCCTAACTGCTTATGCCAAAGCCTGCCTATTTTGAATGGCGTAGTGGTCAATGCAACCTCCAAAAAAATCAGGACTTACTACCCCAATAACCTGCTAACTCACCCCTGAAATACTTACTTATTCACACTATTTTGTTCATTTGACTTGTTTCTAATTTGAAATGCCCATTTTTGTGGGGCCAGAAAGGTGCGTCTTTAAAAGGCGATTTCTACGATACCCCACTTTTGCGCGTCGGACCGCGACTTTTTCCGGAAACGCCGAAAAACCGCAATTTTCAGGAGAAACGAGACGTATATCCTCCCCCTCTGCCGCCCACCCACCCAACTGACAGCCAGCCAGCAGACAAGCACAGAGAGTTCCGTGGGTCTGTCTGTGATGTCATAAAGGGCCTGCTGATCAATGGCCAGCTCTCTGATTGGCTGCTGTGTTTGATTGACAGATTGAATCTGGCAGCTGATTGGCTGTCTACCCTAAAGTGCATTACACACCCCTGATGGTACCACTGGCTAAGACTCCACCTCAGCTCATTGATTAATTATAAATTTAGAACAAATGATGGATGAAAGCAGGCAGGCCGGCCATTTTTTTCACGCTCATTGGACTTGTTTAATGCAATGCACCTGTGTATATTCACATGCATTCACTTCATGCTGTAACCACTGTGCATAAAAATTTGGAAACATGGCATACAGTGTATCATTTGCTGTCTAAGTCATGTTTCCCATATTTTCCATTGCAAGATACAAGCCGGTTTGAGTGTTTGGGGCACATTTTAGCTAAAATCATCCTACGGGGCCTAAATGCTTATGCTAAAGCCTGCCTATTTTGAATGGCGTAGTGGTCACTGCAACCTCCAAAAAAATCAGGACTTACTACCCCAATAACCTGCTAACTCACCCCTGAAATACTTACTTATTCACACTATTTTGTTCATTTGACTTGTTTCTAATTTGAAATGCCCATTTTTGTGGGGCCAGAAAGGTGCGTCTTTAAAAGGCGATTTCTACGATACCCCACTTTTGCGCGTCGGACCGCGACTTTTTCCGGAAACGCTGAAAAACCGCAATTTTCAGGAGAAACGAGACGTACATCCTCCCCCTCTGCCGCCCACCCACCCAACTGACAGCCAGCCAGCAGACAAGCACAGAGAGTTCCGTGGGTCTGTCTGTGATGTCATAAAGGGCCTGCTGATCAATGGCCAGCTTTCTGATTGGCTGCTGTGTTTGATTGACAGATTGAATCTGGCAGCTGATTGGCTGTCTACCCTAAAGTGCATTACACACCCCTGACGGTACCACTGGCTAAGACTCCACCTCAGCTCATTGATTAATTATAAATTTAGAACAAATGATGGATGAAAGCAGGCAGGCCGGCCATTTTTTTCACGCTCATTGGACTTGTTTAATGCAATGCACCTGTGTATATTCACATGCATTCACTTCATGCTGTAACCACTGTGCATAAAAATTTGGAAACATGGCATACAGTGTATCATTTGCTGTCTAAGTCATGTTTCCCATATTTTCCATTGCAAGATACAAGCCGGTTTGAGTGTTTGGGGCACATTTTAGCTAAAATCATCCTACGGGGCCTAACTGCTTATGCTAAAGCCTGCCTATTTTGAATGGCGTAGTGGTCACTGCAACCTCCAAAAAAATCAGGACTTACTACCCCAATAACCTGCTAACTCACCCCTGAAATACTTACTTATTCACACTATTTTGTTCATTTGACTTGTTTCTAATTTGAAATGCCCATTTTTGTGGGGCCAGAAAGGTGCGTCTTTAAAAGGCGATTTCTACGATACCCCACTTTTGCGCGTCGGACCGCGACTTTTTCCGGAAACGCCGAAAAACCGCAATTTTCAGGAGAAACGAGACGTACATCCTCCCCCTCTGCCGCCCACCCACCCAACTGACAGCCAGCCAGCAGACAAGCACAGAGAGTTCCGTGGGTCTGTCTGTGATGTCATAAAGGGCCTGCTGATCAATGGCCAGCTTTCTGATTGGCTGCTGTGTTTGATTGACAGATTGAATCTGGCAGCTGATTGGCTGTCTACCCTAAAGTGCATTACACACCCCTGACGGTACCACTGGCTAAGACTCCACCTCAGCTCATTGATTAATTATAAATTTAGAACAAATGATGGATGAAAGCAGGCAGGCCGGCCATTTTTTTCACGCTCATTGGACTTGTTTAATGCAATGCACCTGTGTATATTCACATGCATTCACTTCATGCTGTAACCACTGTGCATAAAAATTTGGAAACATGGCATACAGTGTATCATTTGCTGTCTAAGTCATGTTTCCCATATTTTCCATTGCAAGATACAAGCCGGTTTGAGTGTTTGGGGCACATTTTAGCTAAAATCATCCTACGGGGCCTAACTGCTTATGCTAAAGCCTGCCTATTTTGAATGGCGTAGTGGTCACTGCAACCTCCAAAAAAATCAGGACTTACTACCCCAATAACCTGCTAACTCACCCCTGAAATACTTACTTATTCACACTATTTTGTTCATTTGACTTGTTTCTAATTTGAAATGCCCATTTTTGTGGGGCCAGAAAGGTGCGTCTTTAAAAGGCGATTTCTACGATACCCCACTTTTGCGCGTCGGACCGCGACTTTTTCCGGAAACGCCGAAAAACCGCAATTTTCAGGAGAAACGAGACGTACATCCTCCCCCTCTGCCGCCCACCCACCCAACTGACAGCCAGCCAGCAGACAAGCACAGAGAGTTCCGTGGGTCTGTCTGTGATGTCATAAAGGGCCTGCTGATCAATGGCCAGCTTTCTGATTGGCTGCTGTGTTTGATTGACAGATTGAATCTGGCAGCTGATTGGCTGTCTACCCTAAAGTGCATTACACACCCCTGACGGTACCACTGGCTAAGACTCCACCTCAGCTCATTGATTAATTATAAATTTAGAACAAATGATGGATGAAAGCAGGCAGGCCGGCCATTTTTTTCACGCTCATTGGACTTGTTTAATGCAATGCACCTGTGTATATTCACATGCATTCACTTCATGCTGTAACCACTGTGCATAAAAATTTGGAAACATGGCATACAGTGTATCATTTGCTGTCTAAGTCATGTTTCCCATATTTTCCATTGCAAGATACAAGCCGGTTTGAGTGTTTGGGGCACATTTTAGCTAAAATCATCCTACGGGGCCTAACTGCTTATGCTAAAGCCTGCCTATTTTGAATGGCGTAGTGGTCACTGCAACCTCCAAAAAAATCAGGACTTACTACCCCAATAACCTGCTAACTCACCCCTGAAATACTTACTTATTCACACTATTTTGTTCATTTGACTTGTTTCTAATTTGAAATGCCCATTTTTGTGGGGCCAGAAAGGTGCGTCTTTAAAAGGCGATTTCTACGATACCCCACTTTTGCGCGTCGGACCGCGACTTTTTCCGGAAACGCTGAAAAACCGCAATTTTCAGGAGAAACGAGACGTACATCCTCCCCCTCTGCCGCCCACCCACCCAACTGACAGCCAGCCAGCAGACAAGCACAGAGAGTTCCGTGGGTCTGTCTGTGATGTCATAAAGGGCCTGCTGATCAATGGCCAGCTCTCTGATTGGCTGCTGTGTTTGATTGACAGATTGAATCTGGCAGCTGATTGGCTGTCTACCCTAAAGTGCATTACACACCCCTGATGGTACCACTGGCTAAGACTCCACCTCAGCTCATTGATTAATTATAAATTTAGAACAAATGATGGATGAAAGCAGGCAGGCCGGCCATTTTTTTCACGCTCATTGGACTTGTTTAATGCAATGCACCTTTGTATATTCACATGCATTCGCTTCATGCTGTAACCACTGTGCATAAAAATTTGGAAACATGGCATACAGTGTATCATTTGCTGTCTAAGTCATGTTTCCCATATTTTCCATTGCAAGATACAAGCCGGTTTGAGTGTTTGGGGCACATTTTAGCTAAAATCATCCTACGGGGCCTAACTGCTTATGCCAAAGCCTGCCTATTTTGAATGGCGTAGTGGTCAATGCAACCTCCAAAAAAATCAGGACTTACTACCCCAATAACCTGCTAACTCACCCCTGAAATACTTACTTATTCACACTATTTTGTTCATTTGACTTGTTTCTAATTTGAAATGCCCATTTTTGTGGGGCCAGAAAGGTGCGTCTTTAAAAGGCGATTTCTACGATACCCCACTTTTGCGCGTCGGACCGCGACTTTTTCCGGAAACGCCGAAAAACCGCAATTTTCAGGAGAAACGAGACGTATATCCTCCCCCTCTGCCGCCCACCCACCCAACTGACAGCCAGCCAGCAGACAAGCACAGAGAGTTCCGTGGGTCTGTCTGTGATGTCATAAAGGGCCTGCTGATCAATGGCCAGCTCTCTGATTGGCTGCTGTGTTTGATTGACAGATTGAATCTGGCAGCTGATTGGCTGTCTACCCTAAAGTGCATTACACACCCCTGATGGTACCACTGGCTAAGACTCCACCTCAGCTCATTGATTAATTATAAATTTAGAACAAATGATGGATGAAAGCAGGCAGGCCGGCCATTTTTTTCACGCTCATTGGACTTGTTTAATGCAATGCACCTGTGTATATTCACATGCATTCACTTCATGCTGTAACCACTGTGCATAAAAATTTGGAAACATGGCATACAGTGTATCATTTGCTGTCTAAGTCATGTTTCCCATATTTTCCATTGCAAGATACAAGCCGGTTTGAGTGTTTGGGGCACATTTTAGCTAAAATCATCCTACGGGGCCTAAATGCTTATGCTAAAGCCTGCCTATTTTGAATGGCGTAGTGGTCACTGCAACCTCCAAAAAAATCAGGACTTACTACCCCAATAACCTGCTAACTCACCCCTGAAATACTTACTTATTCACACTATTTTGTTCATTTGACTTGTTTCTAATTTGAAATGCCCATTTTTGTGGGGCCAGAAAGGTGCGTCTTTAAAAGGCGATTTCTACGATACCCCACTTTTGCGCGTCGGACCGCGACTTTTTCCGGAAACGCTGAAAAACCGCAATTTTCAGGAGAAACGAGACGTACATCCTCCCCCTCTGCCGCCCACCCACCCAACTGACAGCCAGCCAGCAGACAAGCACAGAGAGTTCCGTGGGTCTGTCTGTGATGTCATAAAGGGCCTGCTGATCAATGGCCAGCTTTCTGATTGGCTGCTGTGTTTGATTGACAGATTGAATCTGGCAGCTGATTGGCTGTCTACCCTAAAGTGCATTACACACCCCTGACGGTACCACTGGCTAAGACTCCACCTCAGCTCATTGATTAATTATAAATTTAGAACAAATGATGGATGAAAGCAGGCAGGCCGGCCATTTTTTTCACGCTCATTGGACTTGTTTAATGCAATGCACCTGTGTATATTCACATGCATTCACTTCATGCTGTAACCACTGTGCATAAAAATTTGGAAACATGGCATACAGTGTATCATTTGCTGTCTAAGTCATGTTTCCCATATTTTCCATTGCAAGATACAAGCCGGTTTGAGTGTTTGGGGCACATTTTAGCTAAAATCATCCTACGGGGCCTAACTGCTTATGCTAAAGCCTGCCTATTTTGAATGGCGTAGTGGTCACTGCAACCTCCAAAAAAATCAGGACTTACTACCCCAATAACCTGCTAACTCACCCCTGAAATACTTACTTATTCACACTATTTTGTTCATTTGACTTGTTTCTAATTTGAAATGCCCATTTTTGTGGGGCCAGAAAGGTGCGTCTTTAAAAGGCGATTTCTACGATACCCCACTTTTGCGCGTCGGACCGCGACTTTTTCCGGAAACGCCGAAAAACCGCAATTTTCAGGAGAAACGAGACGTACATCCTCCCCCTCTGCCGCCCACCCACCCAACTGACAGCCAGCCAGCAGACAAGCACAGAGAGTTCCGTGGGTCTGTCTGTGATGTCATAAAGGGCCTGCTGATCAATGGCCAGCTTTCTGATTGGCTGCTGTGTTTGATTGACAGATTGAATCTGGCAGCTGATTGGCTGTCTACCCTAAAGTGCATTACACACCCCTGACGGTACCACTGGCTAAGACTCCACCTCAGCTCATTGATTAATTATAAATTTAGAACAAATGATGGATGAAAGCAGGCAGGCCGGCCATTTTTTTCACGCTCATTGGACTTGTTTAATGCAATGCACCTGTGTATATTCACATGCATTCACTTCATGCTGTAACCACTGTGCATAAAAATTTGGAAACATGGCATACAGTGTATCATTTGCTGTCTAAGTCATGTTTCCCATATTTTCCATTGCAAGATACAAGCCGGTTTGAGTGTTTGGGGCACATTTTAGCTAAAATCATCCTACGGGGCCTAACTGCTTATGCTAAAGCCTGCCTATTTTGAATGGCGTAGTGGTCACTGCAACCTCCAAAAAAATCAGGACTTACTACCCCAATAACCTGCTAACTCACCCCTGAAATACTTACTTATTCACACTATTTTGTTCATTTGACTTGTTTCTAATTTGAAATGCCCATTTTTGTGGGGCCAGAAAGGTGCGTCTTTAAAAGGCGATTTCTACGATACCCCACTTTTGCGCGTCGGACCGCGACTTTTTCCGGAAACGCCGAAAAACCGCAATTTTCAGGAGAAACGAGACGTACATCCTCCCCCTCTGCCGCCCACCCACCCAACTGACAGCCAGCCAGCAGACAAGCACAGAGAGTTCCGTGGGTCTGTCTGTGATGTCATAAAGGGCCTGCTGATCAATGGCCAGCTTTCTGATTGGCTGCTGTGTTTGATTGACAGATTGAATCTGGCAGCTGATTGGCTGTCTACCCTAAAGTGCATTACACACCCCTGACGGTACCACTGGCTAAGACTCCACCTCAGCTCATTGATTAATTATAAATTTAGAACAAATGATGGATGAAAGCAGGCAGGCCGGCCATTTTTTTCACGCTCATTGGACTTGTTTAATGCAATGCACCTGTGTATATTCACATGCATTCACTTCATGCTGTAACCACTGTGCATAAAAATTTGGAAACATGGCATACAGTGTATCATTTGCTGTCTAAGTCATGTTTCCCATATTTTCCATTGCAAGATACAAGCCGGTTTGAGTGTTTGGGGCACATTTTAGCTAAAATCATCCTACGGGGCCTAACTGCTTATGCTAAAGCCTGCCTATTTTGAATGGCGTAGTGGTCACTGCAACCTCCAAAAAAATCAGGACTTACTACCCCAATAACCTGCTAACTCACCCCTGAAATACTTACTTATTCACACTATTTTGTTCATTTGACTTGTTTCTAATTTGAAATGCCCATTTTTGTGGGGCCAGAAAGGTGCGTCTTTAAAAGGCGATTTCTACGATACCCCACTTTTGCGCGTCGGACCGCGACTTTTTCCGGAAACGCCGAAAAACCGCAATTTTCAGGAGAAACGAGACGTACATCCTCCCCCTCTGCCGCCCACCCACCCAACTGACAGCCAGCCAGCAGACAAGCACAGAGAGTTCCGTGGGTCTGTCTGTGATGTCATAAAGGGCCTGCTGATCAATGGCCAGCTCTCTGATTGGCTGCTGTGTTTGATTGACAGATTGAATCTGGCAGCTGATTGGCTGTCTACCCTAAAGTGCATTACACACCCCTGATGGTACCACTGGCTAAGACTCCACCTCAGCTCATTGATTAATTATAAATTTAGAACAAATGATGGATGAAAGCAGGCAGGCCGGCCATTTTTTTCACGCTCATTGGACTTGTTTAATGCAATGCACCTGTGTATATTCACATGCATTCACTTCATGCTGTAACCACTGTGCATAAAAATTTGGAAACATGGCATACAGTGTATCATTTGCTGTCTAAGTCATGTTTCCCATATTTTCCATTGCAAGATACAAGCCGGTTTGAGTGTTTGGGGCACATTTTAGCTAAAATCATCCTACGGGGCCTAAATGCTTATGCTAAAGCCTGCCTATTTTGAATGGCGTAGTGGTCACTGCAACCTCCAAAAAAATCAGGACTTCCTACCCCAATAACCTGCTAACTCACCCCTGAAATACTTACTTATTCACACTATTTTGTTCATTTGACTTGTTTCTAATTTGAAATGCCCATTTTTGTGGGGCCAGAAAGGTGCGTCTTTAAAAGGCGATTTCTACGGACCGCGACTTTTTCCGGAAACGCTGAAAAACCGCAATTTTCAGGAGAAACGAGACGTACATCCTCCCCCTCTGCCGCCCACCCACCCAACTGACAGCCAGCCAGCAGACAAGCACAGAGAGTTCCGTGGGTCTGTCTGTGATGTCATAAAGGGCCTGCTGATCAATGGCCAGCTCTCTGATTGGCTGCTGTGTTTGATTGACAGATTGAATCTGGCAGCTGATTGGCTGTCTACCCTAAAGTGCATTACACACCCCTGATGGTACCACTGGCTAAGACTCCACCTCAGCTCATTGATTAATTATAAATTTAGAACAAATGATGGATGAAAGCAGGCAGGCCGGCCATTTTTTTCACGCTCATTGGACTTGTTTAATGCAATGCACCTTTGTATATTCACATGCATTCGCTTCATGCTGTAACCACTGTGCATAAAAATTTGGAAACATGGCATACAGTGTATCATTTGCTGTCTAAGTCATGTTTCCCATATTTTACTTTGCAAGATACAAGCCGGTTTGAGTGTTTGGGGCACATTTTAGCTAAAATCATCCTACGGGGCCTAACTGCTTATGCTAAAGCCTGCCTATTTTGAATGGCGTAGTGGTCAATGCAACCTCCAAAAAAATCAGGACTTACTACCCCAATAACCTGCTAACTCACCCCTGAAATACTTACTTATTCACACTATTTTGTTCATTTGACTTGTTTCTAATTTGAAATGCCCATTTTTGTGGGGCCAGAAAGGTGCGTCTTTAAAAGGCGATTTCTACGATACCCCACTTTTGCGCGTCGGACCGCGACTTTTTCCAGAAACGCCGAAAAACCGCAATTTTCAGGAGAAACGAGACGTACATCCTCCCCCTCTGCCGCCCACCCACCCAACTGACAGCCAGCCAGCAGACAAGCACAGAGAGTTCCGTGGGTCTGTCTGTGATGTCATAAAGGGCCTGCTGATCAATGGCCAGCTCTCTGATTGGCTGCTGTGTTTGATTGACAGATTGAATCTGGCAGCTGATTGGCTGTCTACCCTAAAGTGCATTACACACCCCTGATGGTACCACTGGCTAAGACTCCACCTCAGCTCATTGATTAATTATAAATTTAGAACAAATGATGGATAAAAGCAGGCAAGCCGGCCATTTTTTTCACGCTCATTGGACTTGTTTAATGCAATGCACCTGTGTATATTCACATGCATTCACTTCATGCTGTAACCACTGTGCATACAAATTTGGAAACATGGCATACAGTGTATCATTTGCTGTCTAAGTCATGTTTCCCATATTTTCCATTGCAAGATACAAGCCGGTTTGAGTGTTTGGGGCACATTTTAGCTAAAATCATCCTACGGGGCCTAAATGCTTATGCTAAAGCCTGCCTATTTTGAATGGCGTAGTGGTCACTGCAACCTCCAAAAAAATCAGGACTTACTACCCCAATAACCTGCTAACTCACCCCTGAAATACTTACTTATTCACACTATTTTGTTCATTTGACTTGTTTCTAATTTGAAATGCCCATTTTTGTGGGGCCAGAAAGGTGCGTCTTTAAAAGGCGATTTCTACGATACCCCACTTTTGCGCGTCGGACCGCGACTTTTTCCGGAAACGCTGAAAAACCGCAATTTTCAGGAGAAACGAGACGTACATCCTCCCCCTCTGCCGCCCACCCACCCAACTGACAGCCAGCCAGCAGACAAGCACAGAGAGTTCCGTGGGTCTGTCTGTGATGTCATAAAGGGCCTGCTGATCAATGGCCAGCTCTCTGATTGGCTGCTGTGTTTGATTGACAGATTGAATCTGGCAGCTGATTGGCTGTCTACCCTAAAGTGCATTACACACCCCTGATGGTACCACTGGCTAAGACTCCACCTCAGCTCATTGATTAATTATAAATTTAGAACAAATGATGGATGAAAGCAGGCAGGCCGGCCATTTTTTTCACGCTCATTGGACTTGTTTAATGCAATGCACCTTTGTATATTCACATGCATTAGCTTCATGCTGTAACCACTGTGCATAAAAATTTTGAAACATGGCATACAGTGTATCATTTGCTGTCTAAGTCATGTTTCCCATATTTTCCATTGCAAGATACAAGCCGGTTTGAGTGTTTGGGGCACATTTTAGCTAAAATCATCCTACGGGGCCTAACTGCTTATGCCAAAGCCTGCCTATTTTGAATGGCGTAGTGGTCACTGCAACCTCCAAAAAAATCAGGACTTACTACCCCAATAACCTGCTAACTCACCCCTGAAATACTTACTTATTCACACTATTTTGTTCATTTGACTTGTTTCTAATTTGAAATGCCCATTTTTGTGGGGCCAGAAAGGTGCGTCTTTAAAAGGCGATTTCTACGATACCCCACTTTTGCGCGTCGGACCGCGACTTTTTCCGGAAACGCTGAAAAACCGCAATTTTCAGGAGAAACGAGACGTACATCCTCCCCCTCTGCCGCCCACCCACCCAACTGACAGCCAGCCAGCAGACAAGCACAGAGAGTTCCGTGGGTCTGTCTGTGATGTCATAAAGGGCCTGCTGATCAATGGCCAGCTTTCTGATTGGCTGCTGTGTTTGATTGACAGATTGAATCTGGCAGCTGATTGGCTGTCTACCCTAAAGTGCATTACACACCCCTGACGGTACCACTGGCTAAGACTCCACCTCAGCTCATTGATTAATTATAAATTTAGAACAAATGATGGATGAAAGCAGGCAGGCCGGCCATTTTTTTCACGCTCATTGGACTTGTTTAATGCAATGCACCTGTGTATATTCACATGCATTCACTTCATGCTGTAACCACTGTGCATAAAAATTTGGAAACATGGCATACAGTGTATCATTTGCTGTCTAAGTCATGTTTTCCATATTTTCCATTGCAAGATACAAGCCGGTTTGAGTGTTTGGGGCACATTTTAGCTAAAATCATCCTACGGGGCCTAACTGCTTATGCTAAAGCCTGCCTATTTTGAATGGCGTAGTGGTCACTGCAACCTCCAAAAAAATCAGGACTTACTACCCCAATAACCTGCTAACTCACCCCTGAAATACTTACTTATTCACACTATTTTGTTCATTTGACTTGTTTCTAATTTGAAATGCCCATTTTTGTGGGGCCAGAAAGGTGCGTCTTTAAAAGGCGATTTCTACGATACCCCACTTTTGCGCGTCGGACCGCGACTTTTTCCGGAAACGCCGAAAAACCGCAATTTTCAGGAGAAACGAGACGTACATCCTCCCCCTCTGCCGCCCACCCACCCAACTGACAGCCAGCCAGCAGACAAGCACAGAGAGTTCCGTGGGTCTGTCTGTGATGTCATAAAGGGCCTGCTGATCAATGGCCAGCTCTCTGATTGGCTGCTGTGTTTGATTGACAGATTGAATCTAGCAGCTGATTGGCTGTCTACCCTAAAGTGCATTACACACCCCTGATGGTACCACTGGCTAAGACTCCACCTCAGCTCATTGATTAATTATAAATTTAGAACAAATGATGGATGAAAGCAGGCAGGCCGGCCATTTTTTTCACGCTCATTGGACTTGTTTAATGCAATGCACCTGTGTATATTCACATGCATTCACTTCATGCTGTAACCACTGTGCATACAAATTTGGAAACATGGCATACAGTGTATCATTTGCTGTCTAAGTCATGTTTCCCATATTTTCCATTGCAAGATACAAGCCGGTTTGAGTGTTTGGGGCACATTTTAGCTAAAATCATCCTACGGGGCCTAAATGCTTATGCTAAAGCCTGCCTATTTTGAATGGCGTAGTGGTCACTGCAACCTCCAAAAAAATCAGGACTTCCTACCCAAATAACCTGCTAACTCACCCCTGAAATACTTACTTATTCACACTATTTTGTTCATTTGACTTGTTTCTAATTTGAAATGCCCATTTTTGTGGGGCCAGAAAGGTGCGTCTTTAAAAGGCGATTTCTACGGACCGCGACTTTTTCCGGAAACGCTGAAAAACCGCAATTTTCAGGAGAAACGAGACGTACATCCTCCCCCTCTGCCGCCCACCCACCCAACTGACAGCCAGCCAGCAGACAAGCACAGAGAGTTCCGTGGGTCTGTCTGTGATGTCATAAAGGGCCTGCTGATCAATGGCCAGCTCTCTGATTGGCTGCTGTGTTTGATTGACAGATTGAATCTGGCAGCTGATTGGCTGTCTACCCTAAAGTGCATTACACACCCCTGATGGTACCACTGGCTAAGACTCCACCTCAGCTCATTGATTAATTATAAATTTAGAACAAATGATGGATGAAAGCAGGCAGGCCGGCCATTTTTTTCACGCTCATTGGACTTGTTTAATGCAATGCACCTTTGTATATTCACATGCATTCGCTTCATGCTGTAACCACTGTGCATAAAAATTTGGAAACATGGCATACAGTGTATCATTTGCTGTCTAAGTCATGTTTCCCATATTTTACTTTGCAAGATACAAGCCGGTTTGAGTGTTTGGGGCACATTTTAGCTAAAATCATCCTACGGGGCCTAACTGCTTATGCTAAAGCCTGCCTATTTTGAATGGCGTAGTGGTCAATGCAACCTCCAAAAAAATCAGGACTTACTACCCCAATAACCTGCTAACTCACCCCTGAAATACTTACTTATTCACACTATTTTGTTCATTTGACTTGTTTCTAATTTGAAATGCCCATTTTTGTGGGGCCAGAAAGGTGCGTCTTTAAAAGGCGATTTCTACGATACCCCACTTTTGCGCGTCGGACTGCGACTTTTTCCGGAAACGCCGAAAAACCGCAATTTTCAGGAGAAACGAGACGTACATCCTCCCCCTCTGCCGCCCACCCACCCAACTGACAGCCAGCCAGCAGACAAGCACAGAGAGTTCCGTGGGTCTGTCTGTGATGTCATAAAGGGCCTGCTGATCAATGGCCAGCTCTCTGATTGGCTGCTGTGTTTGATTGACAGATTGAATCTGGCAGCTGATTGGCTGTCTACCCTAAAGTGCATTACACACCCCTGATGGTACCACTGGCTAAGACTCCACCTCAGCTCATTGATTAATTATAAATTTAGAACAAATGATGGATGAAAGCAGGCAGGCCGGCCATTTTTTTCACGCTCATTGAACTTGTTTAATGCAATGCACCTTTATATATTCACATGCATTCGCTTCATGCTGTAACCACTGTGCATAAAAATTTGGAAACATGGCATACAGTGTATCATTTGCTGTCTAAGTCATGTTTCCCATATTTTCCATTGCAAGATACAAGCCGGTTTGAGTGTTTGGGGCACATTTTAGCTAAAATCATCCTACGGGGCCTAACTGCTTATGCTAAAGCCTGCCTATTTTGAATGGCGTAGTGGTCACTGCAACCTCCAAAAAAATCAGGACTTACTACCCCAATAACCTGCTAACTCACCCCTGAAATACTTACTTATTCACACTATTTTGTTCATTTGACTTGTTTCTAATTTGAAATGCCCATTTTTGTGGGGCCAGAAAGGTGCGTCTTTAAAAGGCGATTTCTACGATACCCCACTTTTGCGCGTCGGACCGCGACTTTTTCCGGAAACGCTGAAAAACCGCAATTTTCAGGAGAAACGAGACGTACATCCTCCCCCTCTGCCGCCCACCCACCCAACTGACAGCCAGCCAGCAGACAAGCACAGAGAGTTCCGTGGGTCTGTCTGTGATGTCATAAAGGGCCTGCTGATCAATGGCCAGCTCTCTGATTGGCTGCTGTGTTTGATTGACAGATTGAATCTGGCAGCTGATTGGCTGTCTACCCTAAAGTGCATTACACACCCCTGATGGTACCACTGGCTAAGACTCCACCTCAGCTCATTGATTAATTATAAATTTAGAACAAATGATGGATGAAAGCAGGCAGGCCGGCCATTTTTTTCACGCTCATTGGACTTGTTTAATGCAATGCACCTTTGTATATTCACATGCATTCGCTTCATGCTGTAACCACTGTGCATAAAAATTTGGAAACATGGCATACAGTGTATCATTTGCTGTCTAAGTCATGTTTCCCATATTTTCCATTGCAAGATACAAGCCGGTTTGAGTGTTTGGGGCACATTTTAGCTAAAATCATCCTACGGGGCCTAACTGCTTATGCCAAAGCCTGCCTATTTTGAATGGCGTAGTGGTCACTGCAACCTCCAAAAAAATCAGGACTTACTACCCCAATAACCTGCTAACTCACCCCTGAAATACTTACTTATTCACACTATTTTGTTCATTTGACTTGTTTCTAATTTGAAATGCCCATTTTTGTGGGGCCAGAAAGGTGCGTCTTTAAAAGGCGATTTCTACGTTACCCCACTTTTGCGCGTCGGACCGCGACTTTTTCCGGAAACGCCGTAAAACCGCAATTTTCAGGAGAAACGAGACGTACATCCTCCCCCTCTGCCGCCCACCCACCCAACTGACAGCCAGCCAGCAGACAAGCACAGAGAGTTCCGTGGGTCTGTCTGTGATGTCATAAAGGGCCTGCTGATCAATGGCCAGCTCTCTGATTGGCTGCTGTGTTTGATTGACAGATTGAATCTGGCAGCTGATTGGCTGTCTACCCTAAAGTGCATTACACACCCCTGATGGTACCACTGGCTAAGACTCCACCTCAGCTCATTGATTAATTATAAATTTAGAACAAATGATGGATGAAAGCAGGCAGGCCGGCCATTTTTTTCACGCTCATTGGACTTGTTTAATGCAATGCACCTGTGTATATTTACATGCATTCACTTCATGCTGTAACCACTGTGCATAAAAATTTGGAAACATGGCATACAGTGTATCATTTGCTGTCTAAGTCATGTTTCCCATATTTTCCATTGCAAGATACAAGCCGGTTTGAGTGTTTGGGGCACATTTTAGCTAAAATCATCCTACGGGGCCTAAATGCTTATGCTAAAGCCTGCCTATTTTGAATGGCGTAGTGGTCACTGCAACCACCAAAAAAATCAGGACTTACTACCCCAATAACCTGCTAACTCACCCCTGAAATACTTACTTATTCACACTATTTTGTTCATTTGACTTGTTTCTAATTTGAAATGCCCATTTTTGTGGGGCCAGAAAGGTGCGTCTTTAAAAGGCGATTTCTACGATACCCCACTTTTGCGCGTCGGACCGCGACTTTTTCCGGAAACGCTGAAAAACCGCAATTTTCAGGAGAAACGAGACGTACATCCTCCCCCTCTGCCGCCCACCCACCCAACTGACAGCCAGCCAGCAGACAAGCACAGAGAGTTCCGTGGGTCTGTCTGTGATGTCATAAAGGGCCTGCTGATCAATGGCCAGCTCTCTGATTGGCTGCTGTGTTTGATTGACAGATTGAATCTGGCAGCTGATTGGCTGTCTACCCTAAAGTGCATTACACACCCCTGATGGTACCACTGGCTAAGACTCCACCTCAGCTCATTGATTAATTATAAATTTAGAACAAATGATGGATGAAAGCAGGCAGGCTGGCCATTTTTTTCACGCTCATTGGACTTGTTTAATGCAATGCACCTTTATATATTCACATGCATTCGCTTCATGCTGTAACCACTGTGCATACAAATTTGGAAACATGGCATACAGTGTATCATTTGCTGTCTAAGTCATGTTTCCCATATTTTCCATTGCAAGATACAAGCCGGTTTGAGTGTTTGGGGCACATTTTAGCTAAAATCATCCTACGGGGCCTAACTGCTTATGCTAAAGCCTGCCTATTTTGAATGGCGTAGTGGTCACTGCAACCTCCAAAAAAAATAGGACTTACTACCCCAATAACCTGCTAACTCACCCCTGAAATACTTACTTATTCACACTATTTTGTTCATTTGACTTGTTTCTAATTTGAAATGCCCATTTTTGTGGGGCCAGAAAGGTGCGTCTTTAACCCCTTCCTGACAGAGCCAGTTTTTGCGTTCCTGACAGAGCCCTTTTTTTCAAATCTGACATGTCTCACTTAAGTGGGGATAACTTTTTTTTGCTTTTACTTATCCCAGTGATTTTGAGATTGTTTTTTCGTGACACATTGTACTTCAAATTAGTGGTAAATTTGGGTCGATACAGTCTGTGTTTTTTTGTGAAAAATACCAAAATATCGTGAAAAAATGGAAAATTTAGCGATTTGCAAAATGTTAAATTTTCTGCTTGTGAGACAAATAATCTTACCACTCAAAATAGTGAATAACTAACATAGACCATATGTCTACTTTATGTTGACATCATTATTTCAACTTCCTTTTAATTTTTTGGGACACTAGGAGGCTTACAATATGAATAGCAAATTCTCAAATTTTCAAGAAAATTTCAAACACTGATTTTTTTAGGGACCAGTTCAGTTCTGATGTGACTTTGAGGGACTTGTATGTGAGACACCCCCATAAATGATGCCATTTCAAAAACTGCACCCCTCACATTATTCAAAACAGCATTTTGGAAGTTTGTTAACCCTTTAGGTGTTTCACAGGAATTAAAACAAAGTGTAGGTGAAATTTCAAAATTTCTTTTTTTTTGCAGATTTGCAATTTTAATACATTTTTCTAAGGAACACAGTACATTTTACTAGAGAAATGTGACTGAAAATTGATTCCCCCAATTCTTTTGTTTTCATAAATATCCTATATGTGGCCCTAGTGTGCACGGTGACCAAACCACAGGCTTCATAATAGAAGGAGCACCTACTTGATTTTGGAGCCTCCTTTTTATGAGATTATTTTTTAGGCACCATGTAGGTTTCTAGGCACCATAAGATGCTAAAAGTTAGGAACCCCCCCACAAGTGACCCCATTTTGCAAACTACACCCCTCAGGGAATTCATCTAGGGGTATAGTGTACATTTCAAACCCCCAGGGGTTTCACCAATTGTGGTACAACTGGGCAGTGAAAATGAAAAATTATTTTTTTTACACAAAAATACAGTTCTGGCTCCAAATTTGTCATTTTCAGAAGGTATGAAGGAGACAAAGCACCCCAAAATCTGTGCCCCAATTTCTCCCGAGTACGGCAATGCCTCACATGTGACCAAAAAATACCAGTTGGGTGCATGGCAGGACTCAGAAGGGAAGGAGTGATTTTTGGATTTTGCAGCTCAGATTCTGGTGGAATTTTGGTGGGTGCTATGTCGCATTAGCAAGACCCCCAAAGCACCAATACAGTGGAACCCCCCCACAAGTGACCCCATTTTGCAAAGTACACCCCTCAGGGAATTCATCTAGGGGTATAGTGTACATTTCAAACCCCCAGGGGTTTCACCAATTTTGATACAAGTGGGCAGTGAAAATTAAAAATTACATTTTTTACACAAAAATGCAGTTCTGGCTCAAAATTTTTCATTTTCAGAAGGTATGAAGGAGAAAAAGCACCCCAAAATCTGTGCCCCAATTTCTCCCGAGTACGGCAATGCCTCACATGTGACCAAAAAATACCAGTTGGGTGCATGGCAGGACTCAGAAGGGAAGGAGTGATTTTTGGATTTTGCAGCACAGATTCTGGTGGAATGAATGGTGGGTGCTATGTTGCACCAATACAGTGGAACCCCTCCACAAGTCACCCCATTTTGCAAAGTACACCCATCAGGGAATTCATCTAGGGGTATAGTGTACATTTCAAACCCCCAGGGGTTTCACCAATTTTGATACAAGTGGGCAGTGAAAATGAAAAATTACATTTTTTTACACAAAAATGCAGTTCTGGCTCAAAATTTTTCATTTTCAGAAGGTATGAAGGAGAAAAAGCACCCCAAAATATGTGCCCCAATTTCTCCCGAGTACGGAAATGCCTCACATGTGACCAAAAAATACCAGTTGGGTGCATGGCAGGACTCAGAACGGAAGGAGTGATTTTTGGATTTTGCGGCTCAGATTCTGGTGGAATTTTGGTGGGTGCTATGTCGCATTAGCAAGACCCCCCAAGCACCAATACAGTGGAACCCCCCCACAAGTCACCCCATTTTGAAAACTACACCCCTCAGGGAATTCATCTAGGGGTATAGTGTACATTTCAAACCCCCAGGGGTTTCACCAATTTTGATACAAGTGGGCAGTGAAAATGAAAAATTACATTTTTTACACAAAAATGCAGTTCTGGCTCGAAATTTTTCATTTTCAGAAGGTATGAAGGAGAAAAAGCACCCCAAAATCTGTGCCACAATTTCTCCCGAGTACGGCAATGCCTCACATGTGACCAAAAAATACCAGTTGGGTGCATGGCAGGACTCAGAACGGAAGGAGTGATTTTTGGATTTTGCAGCTCAGATTCTGGTGGAATTTTGGTGGGTGCTATGTCGCATTAGCAAGACCCCCCAAGCACCAATACAGTGGAACCCCCCCACAAGTCACCCCATTTTGAAAACTACACCCCTCAGGGAATTCATCTAGGGGTATAGTGTACATTTCAAACCCCCAGGGGTTTCACCAATTTTGATACAAGTGGGCAGTGAAAATGAAAAATTACATTTTTTTACACAAAAATGCAGTTCTGGCTCAAAATTTTTCATTTTCAGAAGGTATGAAGGAGAAAAAGCACCCCAAAATCTGTGCCCCAATTTCTCCCGAGTACGGAAATGCCTCACATGTGACCAAAAAATACCAGTTGGGTGCATGGCAGGACTCAGAACGGAAGGAGTGATTTTTGGATTTTGCAGCACAGATTTTGGTGGAATGAATGGTGGGTGCTATGTTGCACCAATACAGTGGAACCCCCCCACAAGTCACCCCATTTTGCAAAGTACACCCCTCAGGGAATTCATCTAGGGGTATAGTGTACATTTCAAACCCCCAGGGGTTTCACCAATTTTGATACAAGTGGGCAGTGAAAATGAAAAATTACATTTTTTTACACAAAAATGCAGTTCTGGCTCAAAATTTTTCATTTTCAGAAGGTATGAAGGAGACAAAGCACCCCAAAATCTGTGCCCCAATTTCTCCCGAGTACGGCAATGCCTCACATGTGACCAAAAAATACCATTTGGGTGCATGGCAGGACTCAGAAGGGAAGGAGTGATTTTTGGATTTTGCAGCTCAGATTCTGGTGGAATTTTGGTGGGTGCTATGTCGCATTAGCAAGACCCCCCAAGCACCAATACAGTGGAACCCCCCCCACAAGTGACCCCATTTTGCAAACTACACCCCTCAGGGAATTCATCTAGGGGTATAGTGTACATTTCAAACCCCCAGGGGTTTCACCAATTTTGATACAAGTGGGCAGTGAACATGAAAAATTACATTTTTTACACAAAAATGCAGTTCTGGCTCAAAATTTTTCATTTTCAGAAGGTATGAAGGAGAAAAAGCACCCCAAAATCTGTGCCCCAATTTCTCCCGAGTACGGCAATGCCTCACATGTGACCAAAAAATACCAGTTGGGTGCATGGCAGGACTCAAAAGGGAAGGAGTGATTTTTGGATTTTGCAGCTCAGATTCTGGTGGAATTTTGGTGGGTGCTATGTCGCATTAGCAAGACCCCCCAAGCACCAATACAGTGGAACCCCCCCACAAGTGACCCCATTTTGCAAACTACACCCCTCAGGGAATTCATCTAGGGGTATAGTGTACATTTAAAACCCCCAGGGGTTTCACCAATTTTGATACAAGTGGGCAGTGAAAATGAAAAATTACATTTTTTACACAAAAATGCAGTTCTGGCTCAAAATTTTTCATTTTCAGAAGGTATGAAGGAGAAAAAGCACCCCAAAATCTGTGCCCCAATTTCTCCCGAGTACGGCAATGCCTCACATGTGACCAAAAAATACCAGTTGGGTGCATGGCAGGACTCAGAAGGGAAGGAGTGATTTTTGGATTTTGCAGCACAGATTCTGGTGGAATGAATGGTGGGTGCTATGTTGCACCAATACAGTGGAACCCCCCACAAGTCACCCCATTTTGCAAACTACACCCCTCAGGGAATTCATCTAGGGGTATAGTGTACATTTCAAACCCCCAGGGGTTTCACCAATTTTGATACAAGTGGGCAGTGAAAATGAAAAATTACATTTTTTTACACAAAAATGCAGTTCTGGCTCAAAATTTTTCATTTTCAGAAGGAATGAAGGAGACAAAGCACCCCAAAATCTGTGCCCCAATTTCTCCCGAGTACGGCAATGCCTCATGTGTGACCAAAAAGTGGCAGGACTCAGAAGGGAAGGAGTGATATTTGGATTTTGCAGCACAAATTCTGGTGGAATGATGGTGGGTGCTATGTCGCATTAGCAAGACCCCCAAAGCACCAATACAGTGGAACCCCCCCACAAGTGACCCCATTTTGCAAACTACACCCCTCAGGGAATTCATCTAGGGGTATAGTGTACATTTCAAACCCCCAGGGGTTTCACCAATTTTGATAAAACTGGGCAGTGAACATGAAAAATTACATTTTTTTACACAAAAATGCAGTTCTGGCTCAAAATTTTTCATTTTCACAAGGAATGAAGGAGACAAAGCACCCCAAAATCTGTGCCCCAATTTCTCCCGAGTACGGCAATGCCTCACATGTGACCAAAAAATACCAGTTGGGTGCATGGCAGGACTCAGAAGGGAAGGAGTGATTTTTGGATTTTGCGGCTCAGATTCTGGTGGAATGAATGGTGGGTGCTATGTGGCATTAACAAGACCCCCGAAGCACGGTGAAATTATGAACCTAATATTCCATAGATGTGTGGTATATTTTAAAACACTCCTTTATACATAGGCCGGGTTTGTCGGGGCAAGTGTCACACTGGAAAATAGTTTGCTTTCTTATTCCCTTTTTATAGCAAACTTTGCACCTTTTTTGTGTCCTGCCCTTTTTTCCAGTGGAGGGGATTTCATCAGGAAAATGCTGCCCTGGTACAATACGGGGGCCAGTACTAGAAGTACTGGGGCCCTCTGCCTGCTGGTTCCCAAATATTAGGCCCTTTATGACTTCCTCTTGAAAGTGCATAAATGTCCCCCTCTGGCCGGTAGAACGGAATAGCACGTAAGCGTTATACAGTGCCATCTGGATGATATACACGGCCACCTTCTTGTACCAGATTTTTGTTTTCCGCAGGGCACTGTACGGCTTCAGTACCTGATCTGAAAGATCCACTCCGCCCATGTACCTATTGTAATCCAGGATACAATTAGGTTTTGAGGTGTGGGTACTGGTACCTCGTACAGGGACGGAGGTGGTACTGTCTCCGTGAATTGTTGTCAGTATAAGGACATCCCTCTTGTCCTTATATTTGACCAACAACATATTTTCGTTGCATATTCCCCTGCTTTCACCCCTTCTCATTACTTGGGCAATGTGCGTTTTTGGGAGGCCTCTTTGGTTCTTGCGCACAGTACCGCAAGCTGCTGTACCTCTTGAACCAAGGGCCTTAAACAGGGGGATGCTAGTGTAAAAGTTATCCACATAGAGGTGATAACCTTTATCCAGGAAGGGGTGCACTAAATCCCAGACAATTTTCCCACTAACACTTACGAGGGAGGGGGGGCATTCTGGCGGTTGAATTCTTGAATCCTTCCCTTCATAAACCCTAAACCTGTGGGTGTACCCTGAGGTGCTTTCACACAGTTTATACATTTTTATGCCATACCTTGCCCTCTTACTGGGAAGGTACTGGCGGAATTTAACCCTTCCTTTAAAATGTATAAGGGACTCGTCGATACAAATAAATTTTTCAGGGATGTACACCTCTTCAAATTTGGCACTGAAATGATCAATGACCGGCCTGACTTTGAATAGCCGGTCAAAGGTGGGATCATCTCTGGGTGGGCACTGTGCATTATCGGTGTAATGTATAAATTTAAGAATTGTCTCAAATCGAGTCCGGGGCATGGCCATACGGTAAAATGGAGTACTGTACAGAACATCTCTACTCCAATATTGCCTAATTTCTGGCTTTTTTACTATGCCCATATGAAACACCAGACCCCAAAACGTCATCATCTCTACTGCATCTACAGGGGTCCACCTAGCAAATGATGACGTGGGGTTTTGAGCAATAAACTGCTGGGCATATAAATTAGTTTGGTCCACCATTAAATTTATAAAATCATCAGAGAAAAATAATTTGAAAAAGTCAATTTCTCTGAGACCTGTGGAATCAAATTGGATTCCTGGCATGGCCAAAAACTCAGGAACCTGGGGCTCAAAATTGTCTGGTGGTGGGGTCCATACTAGATCAATTATTGGGGGGGGAATCTCAGCTGATCTACGGGGGCGTCTTTGAGGGGGTCCCTCATCACCAGAGGAGGAAGAGGAGCTTAAGACGAATCCTTCAAATTCCCCGCTTGCATCACTGCCTGTGTCAGAGTCAGAGGCAAGCATGGCATATGCCTCCTCCACTGAATACATTCTCCTGGATGACTGGGAGGACATTTGGGAGGACATTTGGGAGGACATTTGGGAGGACATTTGGGATGCCATTTTTATTTTTGTGTTACTGGTAGTGAAATGTTTCAACACGTGTATAGTGTAGGGGGGGGTACAAACTTTATTTCAACCCGGGGGGTATGTAGTGTGTAGTGTGTATGTAGTGCAGAAAAAAAAAATACTTTATACCAATAAAAAAAAAAAAAAATGAAGGGGTTAAAAATAAAAAATTGAAGGGGTTAAAAAAAAAAAAAAAAAGGTCCTGCGCCAAAAATTGAGCACAGATGTTGGTCAGTAACGTCTGTCACTGAACAGCGCTCAAAGGCAACAGGAATCTGATCAAAAAAAAAAAAAAAATAGATCAACCCTGTGCCGAAAAAGCTGATCAGTGATGTACGTCACTGATCGGCGCACAGTGGCCACAGGACACCCACAAAATCAGTGTGTGTAAAAAAAAAATAAAAAAAAGACCCCACAGCACTCACAAAAAAAAAAAAAGGTGATCAGTGATGCGACACTGATTACCAGTGAGGGACAGCAGGTGCACAACCTTTGGTGCAACTGACAGTGCAACTGGCAGCAACTGACAGGTATATATATAAAAAAAAAACCTCTGCGCCCCCAAAAAGTTGCTGATCAGCACAGATATACTGATCAGCACAAAAGGGGGGGTAGCAGACACAAAATATACACTCTCTATCACTCTCTGTCACTATCTCTCTCTATCTCTCTATCTCTCACTATCTATCACTCTAGGACACTGCAGCAGCAGCACTGACAGTTATATGTATAAAAAAAAACTGCACCCCCAAAAAGGGGGGGTAGCAGACACAAAATATACACTCTCTATCACTCTCTGTCACTATCTCTCTCTATCTCTCTATCTCTCACTATCTATCACTATCTATCACTCTATGACACTGCAGCAGCAGCACTGACAGTTATATATATAAAATAAAACCCCTGCACCCCCAAAAAGGGGGGGTAGCAGACACAAATCTCTCTATCTCTCTACCTCTCACTATCTATCACTATCTATCACTATCTATCACTGTATGACACTGCAGCAGCAGCACTGACAGTTATTTATATATAGAAAACCCCTGCACCCCCAAAAAGGGGGGGTAGCAGACACAAAATATAGCTCTCTCTGTCACTATCTCTCTATCTCTCTCTATCTCTCTCTATCTCTCTCTCTATCTCTCTATCTCTCTATCACACTGCAGCAGCAGCAGGAAGTCTCAGGAAGTCAGATCCAGGAAGCGTCCAGCACGCTACAAGCAGTGATAAGGTGATCAGGTAAGGTATTTGCAAGGATCAGGTAAGTATTAGCAAGGATCAGGTCGGTATTCACGGCAGGCAGGCACGGTGACCGTTCTGCACGCTATTCCAGACCGGAATGGCGTCTGCAGCGCAGTCACCGTCAGTTTAAATGTCGCGCCTTGGCTGTGATTGGTCCGTGGGTCCCACGGACCAATCACAGCCTTGGGGGCAGGTGGGGTGAGGGTGGGGTGAGGTGTCATCGTCACCGATGACCCCCTCATGCCCCCTGACGCCCGGCGGTGATTGACACCTGTGTTACCGAGCGTCTGATTCGCTGGTAACACAGGAAAACGCTGTGAATGGCTGTTCACACTGAACAGCCAATCACAGCGATCGCCGACGGGGGGGCGGCATCGCAGCCCCCCCTGGGCATGCAGGGACATGTCTGCTGTCAGGGACAGCAGACATCGTCCCTCTGTCACTGCGTCTCGAGACGCAGTGACAGTTTAAACTCATGACGTACATTTATGCCATGTGTCGGGAAGTACCTCCCGGCCATGACGTAAATGTACGTCAAATGTCGGGAAGGGGTTAAAAGGCGATTTCTACGATACCCCACTTTTGCGCGTCGGACCGCGACTTTTTCCGGAAACGCTGAAAAACCGCAATTTTCAGGAGAAACGAGACGTACATCCTCCCCCTCTGCCGCCCACCCACCCAACTGACAGCCAGCCAGCAGACAAGCACAGAGAGTTCCGTGGGTCTGTCTGTGATGTCATAAAGGGCCTGCTGATCAATGGCCAGCTCTCTGATTGGCTGCTGTGTTTGATTGACAGATTGAATCTGGCAGCTGATTGGCTGTCTACCCTAAAGTGCATTACACACCCCTGATGGTACCACTGGCTAAGACTCCACCTCAGCTCATTGATTAATTATAAATTTAGAACAAATGATGGATGAAAGCAGGCAGGCCGGCCATTTTTTTCACGCTCATTGGACTTGTTTAATGCAATGCACCTTTGTATATTCACATGCATTCGCTTCATGCTGTAACCACTGTGCATAAAAATTTGGAAACATGGCATACAGTGTATCATTTGCTGTCTAAGTCATGTTTCCCATATTTTCCATTGCAAGATACAAGCCGGTTTGAGTGTTTGGGGCACATTTTAGCTAAAATCATCCTACGGGGCCTAACTGCTTATGCCAAAGCCTGCCTATTTTGAATGGCGTAGTGGTCACTGCAACCTCCAAAAAAATCAGGACTTACTACCCCAATAACCTGCTAACTCACCCCTGAAATACTTACTTATTCACACTATTTTGTTCATTTGACTTGTTTCTAATTTGAAATGCCCATTTTTGTGGGGCCAGAAAGGTGCGTCTTTAAAAGGCGATTTCTACGATACCCCACTTTTGCGCGTCGGACCGCGACTTTTTCCGGAAACGCCGAAAAACCGCAATTTTCAGGAGAAACGAGACGTACATCCACCCCCTCTGCCGCCCACCCACCCAACTGACAGCCAGCCAGCAGACAAGCACAGAGAGTTCCGTGGGTCTGTCTGTGATGTCATAAAGGGCCTGCTGATCAATGGCCAGCTCTCTGATTGGCTGCTGTGTTTGATTGACAGATTGAATCTGGCAGCTGATTGGCTGTCTACCCTAAAGTGCATTACACACCCCTGATGGTACCACTGGCTAAGACTCCACCTCAGCTCATTGATTAATTATAAATTTAGAACAAATGATGGATGAAAGCAGGCAGGCCGCCCATTTTTTTCACGCTCATTGGACTTGTTTAATGCAATGCACCTGTGTATATTTACATGCATTCACTTCATGCTGTAACCACTGTGCATAAAAATTTGGAAACATGGCATACAGTGTATCATTTGCTGTCTAAGTCATGTTTCCCATATTTTCCATTGCAAGATACAAGCCGGTTTGAGTGTTTGGGGCACATTTTAGCTAAAATCATCCTACGGGGCCTAAATGCTTATGCTAAAGCCTGCCTATTTTGAATGGCGTAGTGGTCACTGCAACCTCCAAA
The DNA here is from genome assembly GCF_055691185.1 of Crinia signifera. NCBI lineage: Eukaryota > Metazoa > Chordata > Amphibia > Anura > Myobatrachidae > Crinia > Crinia signifera. Next base: position 456,701 of record NW_028142730.1, on the reverse strand, counting down.
AAAATCAGGACTTACTACCCCAATAACCTGCTAACTCACCCCTGAAATACTTACATATTCACACTATTTTGTTCATTTGACTTGTTTCTAATTTGAAATGCCCATTTTTGTGGGGCCAGAAAGGTGCGTCTTTAAAAGGCGATTTCTACGATACCCCACTTTTGCGCGTCGGACCGCGACTTTTTCCGGAAACGCTGAAAAACCGCAATTTTCAGGAGAAATGAGACGTACATCCTCCCCCTCTGCCGCCCACCCACCCAACTGACAGCCAGCCAGCAGACAAGCACAGAGAGTTCCGTGGGTCTGTCTGTGATGTCATAAAGGGCCTGCTGATCAATGGCCAGCTCTCTGATTGGCTGCTGTGTTTGATTGACAGATTGAATCTGGCAGCTGATTGGCTGTCTACCCTAAAGTGCATTACACACCCCTGATGGTACCACTGGCTAAGACTCCACCTCAGCTCATTGATTAATTATAAATTTAGAACAAATGATGGATGAAAGCAGGCAGGCCGGCCATTTTTTTCACGCTCATTGGACTTGTTTAATGCAATGCACCTTTGTATATTCACATGCATTCGCTTCATGCTGTAACCACTGTGCATAAAAATTTGGAAACATGGCATACAGTGTATCATTTGCTGTCTAAGTCATGTTTCCCATATTTTCCATTGCAAGATACAAGCCGGTTTGAGTGTTTGGGGCACATTTTAGCTAAAATCATCCTACGGGGCCTAACTGCTTATGCCAAAGCCTGCCTATTTTGAATGGCGTAGTGGTCAATGCAACCTCCAAAAAAATCAGGACTTACTACCCCAATAACCTGCTAACTCACCCCTGAAATACTTACTTACTCACACTATTTTGTTCATTTGACTTGTTTCTAATTTGAAATGCCCATTTTTGTGGGGCCAGAAAGGTGCGTCTTTAAAAGGCGATTTCTACGATACCCCACTTTTGCGCGTCGGACCGCGACTTTTTCCGGAAACGCAGAAAAACCGCAATTTTCAGGAGAAACGAGACGTACATCCTCCCCCTCTGCCGCCCACCCACCCAACTGACAGCCAGCCAGCAGACAAGCACAGAGAGTTCCGTGGGTCTGTCTGTGATGTCATAAAGGGCCTGCTGATCAATGGCCAGCTCTCTGATTGGCTGCTGTGTTTGATTGACAGATTGAATCTGGCAGCTGATTGGCTGTCTACCCTAAAGTGCATTACACACCCCTGATGGTACCACTGGCTAAGACTCCACCTCAGCTCATTGATTAATTATAAATTTAGAACAAATGATGGATGAAAGCAGGCAGGCCGGCCATTTTTTTCACGCTCATTGGACTTGTTTAATGCAATGCACCTTTGTATATTCACATGCATTCGCTTCATGCTGTAACCACTGTGCATAAAAATTTGGAAACATGGCATACAGTGTATCATTTGCTGTCTAAGTCATGTTTCCCATATTTTCCATTGCAAGATACAAGCCGGTTTGAGTGTTTGGGGCACATTTTAGCTAAAATCATCCTACGGGGCCTAACTGCTTATGCTAAAGCCTGCCTATTTTGAATGGCGTAGTGGTCACTGCAACCTCCAAAAAAATCAGGACTTACTACCCCAATAACCTGCTAACTCACCCCTGAAATACTTACTTATTCACACTATTTTGTTCATTTGACTTGTTTCTAATTTGAAATGCCCATTTTTGTGGGGCCAGAAAGGTGCGTCTTTAAAAGGCGATTTCTACGATACCCCACTTTTGCGCGTCGGACCGCGACTTTTTCCGGAAACGCCGAAAAACCGCAATTTTCAGGAGAAACGAGACGTACATCCACCCCCTCTGCCGCCCACCCACCCAACTGACAGCCAGCCAGCAGACAAGCACAGAGAGTTCCGTGGGTCTGTCTGTGATGTCATAAAGGGCCTGCTGATCAATGGCCAGCTCTCTGATTGGCTGCTGTGTTTGATTGACAGATTGAATCTGGCAGCTGATTGGCTGTCTACCCTAAAGTGCATTACACACCCCTGATGGTACCACTGGCTAAGACTCCACCTCAGCTCATTGATTAATTATAAATTTAGAACAAATGATGGATGAAAGCAGGCAGGCCGGCCATTTTTTTCACGCTCATTGGACTTGTTTAATGCAATGCACCTGTGTATATTCACATGCATTCACTTCATGCTGTAACCACTGTGCATACAAATTTGGAAACATGGCATACAGTGTATCATTTGCTGTCTAAGTCATGTTTCCCATATTTTCCATTGCAAGATACAAGCCGGTTTGAGTGTTTGGGGCACATTTATGCTAAAATCATCCTACGGGGCCTAACTGCTTATGCTAAAGCCTGCCTATTTTGAATGGCGTAGTGGTCACTGCAACCTCCAAAAAAATCAGGACTTACTACCCCAATAACCTGCTAACTCACCCCTGAAATACTTACTTATTCACACTATTTTGTTCATTTGACTTGTTTCTAATTTGAAATGCCCATTTTTGTGGGGCCAGAAAGGTGCGTCTTTAAAAGGCGATTTCTACGATACCCCACTTTTGCGCGTCGGACCGCGACTTTTTCCGGAAACGCCGAAAAACCGCAATTTTCAGGAGAAACGAGACGTACATCCTCCCCCTCTGCCGCCCACCCACCCAACTGACAGCCAGCCAGCAGACAAGCACAGAGAGTTCCGTGGGTCTGTCTGTGATGTCATAAAGGGCCTGCTGATCAATGGCCAGCTCTCTGATTGGCTGCTGTGTTTGATTGACAGATTGAATCTGGCAGCTGATTGGCTGTCTACCCTAAAGTGCATTACACACCCCTGATGGTACCACTGGCTAAGACTCCACCTCAGCTCATTGATTAATTATAAATTTAGAACAAATGATGGATGAAAGCAGGCAGGCTGGCCATTTTTTTCACGCTCATTGGACTTGTTTAATGCAATGCACCTTTGTATATTCACATGCATTCGCTTCATGCTGTAACCACTGTGCATAAAAATTTGGAAACATGGCATACAGTGTATCATTTGCTGTCTAAGTCATGTTTCCCATATTTTCCATTGCAAGATACAAGCCGGTTTGAGTGTTTGGGGCACATTTTAGCTAAAATCATCCTACGGGGCCTAACTGCTTATGCTAAAGCCTGCCTATTTTGAATGGCGTAGTGGTCACTGCAACCTCCAAAAAAATCAGGACTTACTACCCCAATAACCTGCTAACTCACCCCTGAAATACTTACTTATTCACACTATTTTGTTCATTTGACTTGTTTCTAATTTGAAATGCCCATTTTTGTGGGGCCAGAAAGGTGCGTCTTTAAAAGGCGATTTCTACGATACCCCACTTTTGCGCGTCGGACCGCGACTTTTTCCGGAAACGCCGAAAAACCGCAATTTTCAGGAGAAACGAGACGTACATCCACCCCCTCTGCCGCCCACCCACCCAACTGACAGCCAGCCAGCAGACAAGCACAGAGTGTTCCGTGGGTCTGTCTGTGATGTCATAAAGGGCCTGCTGATCAATGGCCAGCTCTCTGATTGGCTGCTGTGTTTGATTGACAGATTGAATCTGGCAGCTGATTGGCTGTCTACCCTAAAGTGCATTACACACCCCTGATGGTACCACTGGCTAAGACTCCACCTCAGCTCATTGATTAATTATAAATTTAGAACAAATGATGGATGAAAGCAGGCAGGCCGGCCATTTTTTTCACGCTCATTGGACTTGTTTAATGCAATGCACCTTTGTATATTCACATGCATTCGCTTCATGCTGTAACCACTGTGCATAAAAATTTGGAAACATGGCATACAGTGTATCATTTGCTGTCTAAGTCATGTTTCCCATATTTTCCATTGCAAGATACAAGCCGGTTTGAGTGTTTGGGGCACATTTTAGCTAAAATCATCCTACGGGGCCTAACTGCTTATGCTAAAGCCTGCCTATTTTGAATGGCGTAGTGGTCACTGCAACCTCCAAAAAAATCAGGACTTACTACCCCAATAACCTGCTAACTCACCCCTGAAATACTTACTTATTCACACTATTTTGTTCATTTGACTTGTTTCTAATTTGAAATGCCCATTTTTGTGGGGCCAGAAAGGTGCGTCTTTAAAAGGCGATTTCTACGATACCCCACTTTTGCGCGTCGGACCGCGACTTTTTCCGGAAACGCTGAAAAACCGCAATTTTCAGGAGAAACGAGACGTACATCCTCCCCCTCTGCCGCCCACCCACCCAACTGACAGCCAGCCAGCAGACAAGCACAGAGAGTTCCGTGGGTCTGTCTGTGATGTCATAAAGGGCCTGCTGATCAATGGCCAGCTCTCTGATTGGCTGCTGTGTTTGATTGACAGATTGAATCTGGCAGCTGATTGGCTGTCTACCCTAAAGTGCATTACACACCCCTGATGGTACCACTGGCTAAGACTCCACCTCAGCTCATTGATTAATTATAAATTTAGAACAAATGATGGATGAAAGCAGGCAGGCCGGCCATTTTTTTCACGCTCATTGGACTTGTTTAATGCAATGCACCTGTGTATATTCACATGCATTCACTTCATGCTGTAACCACTGTGCATAAAAATTTGGAAACATGGCATACAGTGTATCATTTGCTGTCTAAGTCATGTTTCCCATATTTTCCATTGCAAGATACAAGCCGGTTTGAGTGTTTGGGGCACATTTTAGCTAAAATCATCCTACGGGGCCTAAATGCTTATGCTAAAGCCTGCCTATTTTGAATGGCGTAGTGGTCACTGCAACCTCCAAAAAAATCAGGACTTACTACCCCAATAACCTGCTAACTCACCCCTGAAATACTTACTTATTCACACTATTTTGTTCATTTGACTTGTTTCTAATTTGAAATGCCCATTTTTGTGGGGCCAGAAAGGTGCGTCTTTAAAAGGCGATTTCTACGATACCCCACTTTTGCGCGTCGGACCGCGACTTTTTCCGGAAACGCTGAAAAACCGCAATTTTCAGGAGAAACGAGACGTACATCCTCCCCCTCTGCCGCCCACCCACCCAACTGACAGCCAGCCAGCAGACAAGCACAGAGAGTTCCGTGGGTCTGTCTGTGATGTCATAAAGGGCCTGCTGATCAATGGCCAGCTCTCTGATTGGCTGCTGTGTTTGATTGACAGATTGAATCTGGCAGCTGATTGGCTGTCTACCCTAAAGTGCATTACACACCCCTGATGGTACCACTGGCTAAGACTCCACCTCAGCTCATTGATTAATTATAAATTTAGAACAAATGATGGATGAAAGCAGGCAGGCCGGCCATTTTTTTCACGCTCATTGGACTTGTTTAATGCAATGCACCTTTGTATATTCACATGCATTCGCTTCATGCTGTAACCACTGTGCATAAAAATTTGGAAACATGGCATACAGTGTATCATTTGCTGTCTAAGTCATGTTTCCCATATTTTCCATTGCAAGATACAAGCCGGTTTGAGTGTTTGGGGCACATTTTAGCTAAAATCATCCTACGGGGCCTAACTGCTTATGCTAAAGCCTGCCTATTTTGAATGGCGTAGTGGTCACTGCAACCTCCAAAAAAATCAGGACTTACTACCCCAATAACCTGCTAACTCACCCCTGAAATACTTACTTATTCACACTATTTTGTTCATTTGACTTGTTTCTAATTTGAAATGCCCATTTTTGTGGGGCCAGAAAGGTGCGTCTTTAAAAGGCGATTTCTACGATACCCCACTTTTGCGTGTCGGACCGCGACTTTTTCCGGAAACGCCGAAAAACCGCAATTTTCAGGAGAAACGAGACGTACATCCACCCCCTCTGCCGCCCACCCACCCAACTGACAGCCAGCCAGCAGACAAGCACAGAGAGTTCCGTGGGTCTGTCTGTGATGTCATAAAGGGCCTGCTGATCAATGGCCAGCTCTCTGATTGGCTGCTGTGTTTGATTGACAGATTGAATCTGGCAGCTGATTGGCTGTCTACCCTAAAGTGCATTACACACCCCTGATGGTACCACTGGCTAAGACTCCACCTCAGCTCATTGATTAATTATAAATTTAGAACAAATGATGGATGAAAGCAGGCAGGCCGGCCATTTTTTTCACGCTCATTGGACTTGTTTAATGCAATGCACCTTTGTATATTCACATGCATTCGCTTCATGCTGTAACCACTGTGCATAAAAATTTGGAAACATGGCATACAGTGTATCATTTGCTGTCTAAGTCATGTTTCCCATATTTTCCATTGCAAGATACAAGCCGGTTTGAGTGTTTGGGGCACATTTTAGCTAAAATCATCCTACGGGGCCTAACTGCTTATGCTAAAGCCTGCCTATTTTGAATGGCGTAGTGGTCACTGCAACCTCCAAAAAAATCAGGACTTACTACCCCAATAACCTGCTAACTCACCCCTGAAATACTTACTTATTCACACTATTTTGTTCATTTGACTTGTTTCTAATTTGAAATGCCCATTTTTGTGGGGCCAGAAAGGTGCGTCTTTAAAAGGCGATTTCTACGATACCCCACTTTTGCGCGTCGGACTGCGACTTTTTCCGGAAACGCTGAAAAACCGCAATTTTCAGGAGAAACGAGACGTACATCCTCCCCCTCTGCCGCCCACCCACCCAACTGACAGCCAGCCAGCAGACAAGCACAGAGAGTTCCGTGGGTCTGTCTGTGATGTCATAAAGGGCCTGCTGATCAATGGCCAGCTCTCTGATTGGCTGCTGTGTTTGATTGACAGATTGAATCTGGCAGCTGATTGGCTGTCTACCCTAAAGTGCATTACACACCCCTGATGGTACCACTGGCTAAGACTCCACCTCAGCTCATTGATTAATTATAAATTTAGAACAAATGATGGATGAAAGCAGGCAGGCCGGCCATTTTTTTCACGCTCATTGGACTTGTTTAATGCAATGCACCTGTGTATATTCACATGCATTCACTTCATGCTGTAACCACTGTGCATAAAAATTTGGAAACATGGCATACAGTGTATCATTTGCTGTCTAAGTCATGTTTCCCATATTTTCCATTGCAAGATACAAGCCGGTTTGAGTGTTTGGGGCACATTTTAGCTAAAATCATCCTACGGGGCCTAAATGCTTATGCTAAAGCCTGCCTATTTTGAATGGCGTAGTGGTCACTGCAACCTCCAAAAAAATCAGGACTTACTACCCCAATAACCTGCTAACTCACCCCTGAAATACTTACTTATTCACACTATTTTGTTCATTTGACTTGTTTCTAATTTGAAATGCCCATTTTTGTGGGGCCAGAAAGGTGCGTCTTTAAAAGGCGATTTCTACGATACCCCACTTTTGCGCGTCGGACCGCGACTTTTTCCGGAAACGCTGAAAAACCGCAATTTTCAGGAGAAACGAGACGTACATCCTCCCCCTCTGCCGCCCACCCACCCAACTGACAGCCAGCCAGCAGACAAGCACAGAGAGTTCCGTGGGTCTGTCTGTGATGTCATAAAGGGCCTGCTGATCAATGGCCAGCTCTCTGATTGGCTGCTGTGTTTGATTGACAGATTGAATCTGGCAGCTGATTGGCTGTCTACCCTAAAGTGCATTACACACCCCTGATGGTACCACTGGCTAAGACTCCACCTCAGCTCATTGATTAATTATAAATTTAGAACAAATGATGGATGAAAGCAGGCAGGCCGGCCATTTTTTTCACGCTCATTGGACTTGTTTAATGCAATGCACCTTTGTATATTCACATGCATTCGCTTCATGCTGTAACCACTGTGCATAAAAATTTGGAAACATGGCATACAGTGTATCATTTGCTGTCTAAGTCATGTTTCCCATATTTTCCATTGCAAGATACAAGCCGGTTTGAGTGTTTGGGGCACATTTTAGCTAAAATCATCCTACGGGGCCTAACTGCTTATGCCAAAGCCTGCCTATTTTGAATGGCGTAGTGGTCACTGCAACCTCCAAAAAAATCAGGACTTACTACCCCAATAACCTGCTAACTCACCCCTGAAATACTTACTTATTCACACTATTTTGTTCATTTGACTTGTTTCTAATTTGAAATGCCCATTTTTGTGGGGCCAGAAAGGTGCGTCTTTAAAAGGCGATTTCTACGATACCCCACTTTTGCGCGTCGGACCGCGACTTTTTCCGGAAACGCCGAAAAACCGCAATTTTCAGGAGAAACGAGACGTACATCCACCCCCTCTGCCGCCCACCCACCCAACTGACAGCCAGCCAGCAGACAAGCACAGAGAGTTCCGTGGGTCTGTCTGTGATGTCATAAAGGGCCTGCTGATCAATGGCCAGCTCTCTGATTGGCTGCTGTGTTTGATTGACAGATTGAATCTGGCAGCTGATTGGCTGTCTACCCTAAAGTGCATTACACACCCCTGATGGTACCACTGGCTAAGACTCCACCTCAGCTCATTGATTAATTATAAATTTAGAACAAATGATGGATGAAAGCAGGCAGGCCGCCCATTTTTTTCACGCTCATTGGACTTGTTTAATGCAATGCACCTGTGTATATTTACATGCATTCACTTCATGCTGTAACCACTGTGCATAAAAATTTGGAAACATGGCATACAGTGTATCATTTGCTGTCTAAGTCATGTTTCCCATATTTTCCATTGCAAGATACAAGCCGGTTTGAGTGTTTGGGGCACATTTTAGCTAAAATCATCCTACGGGGCCTAAATGCTTATGCTAAAGCCTGCCTATTTTGAATGGCGTAGTGGTCACTGCAACCTCCAAAAAAATCAGGACTTACTACCCCAATAACCTGCTAACTCACCCCTGAAATACTTACATATTCACACTATTTTGTTCATTTGACTTGTTTCTAATTTGAAATGCCCATTTTTGTGGGGCCAGAAAGGTGCGTCTTTAAAAGGCGATTTCTACGATACCCCACTTTTGCGCGTCGGACCGCGACTTTTTCCGGAAACGCTGAAAAACCGCAATTTTCAGGAGAAATGAGACGTACATCCTCCCCCTCTGCCGCCCACCCACCCAACTGACAGCCAGCCAGCAGACAAGCACAGAGAGTTCCGTGGGTCTGTCTGTGATGTCATAAAGGGCCTGCTGATCAATGGCCAGCTCTCTGATTGGCTGCTGTGTTTGATTGACAGATTGAATCTGGCAGCTGATTGGCTGTCTACCCTAAAGTGCATTACACACCCCTGATGGTACCACTGGCTAAGACTCCACCTCAGCTCATTGATTAATTATAAATTTAGAACAAATGATGGATGAAAGCAGGCAGGCCGGCCATTTTTTTCACGCTCATTGGACTTGTTTAATGCAATGCACCTTTGTATATTCACATGCATTCGCTTCATGCTGTAACCACTGTGCATAAAAATTTGGAAACATGGCATACAGTGTATCATTTGCTGTCTAAGTCATGTTTCCCATATTTTCCATTGCAAGATACAAGCCGGTTTGAGTGTTTGGGGCACATTTTAGCTAAAATCATCCTACGGGGCCTAACTGCTTATGCCAAAGCCTGCCTATTTTGAATGGCGTAGTGGTCAATGCAACCTCCAAAAAAATCAGGACTTACTACCCCAATAACCTGCTAACTCACCCCTGAAATACTTACTTACTCACACTATTTTGTTCATTTGACTTGTTTCTAATTTGAAATGCCCATTTTTGTGGGGCCAGAAAGGTGCGTCTTTAAAAGGCGATTTCTACGATACCCCACTTTTGCGCGTCGGACCGCGACTTTTTCCGGAAACGCAGAAAAACCGCAATTTTCAGGAGAAACGAGACGTACATCCTCCCCCTCTGCCGCCCACCCACCCAACTGACAGCCAGCCAGCAGACAAGCACAGAGAGTTCCGTGGGTCTGTCTGTGATGTCATAAAGGGCCTGCTGATCAATGGCCAGCTCTCTGATTGGCTGCTGTGTTTGATTGACAGATTGAATCTGGCAGCTGATTGGCTGTCTACCCTAAAGTGCATTACACACCCCTGATGGTACCACTGGCTAAGACTCCACCTCAGCTCATTGATTAATTATAAATTTAGAACAAATGATGGATGAAAGCAGGCAGGCCGGCCATTTTTTTCACGCTCATTGGACTTGTTTAATGCAATGCACCTTTGTATATTCACATGCATTCGCTTCATGCTGTAACCACTGTGCATAAAAATTTGGAAACATGGCATACAGTGTATCATTTGCTGTCTAAGTCATGTTTCCCATATTTTCCATTGCAAGATACAAGCCGGTTTGAGTGTTTGGGGCACATTTTAGCTAAAATCATCCTACGGGGCCTAACTGCTTATGCTAAAGCCTGCCTATTTTGAATGGCGTAGTGGTCACTGCAACCTCCAAAAAAATCAGGACTTACTACCCCAATAACCTGCTAACTCACCCCTGAAATACTTACTTATTCACACTATTTTGTTCATTTGACTTGTTTCTAATTTGAAATGCCCATTTTTGTGGGGCCAGAAAGGTGCGTCTTTAAAAGGCGATTTCTACGATACCCCACTTTTGCGCGTCGGACCGCGACTTTTTCCGGAAACGCCGAAAAACCGCAATTTTCAGGAGAAACGAGACGTACATCCACCCCCTCTGCCGCCCACCCACCCAACTGACAGCCAGCCAGCAGACAAGCACAGAGAGTTCCGTGGGTCTGTCTGTGATGTCATAAAGGGCCTGCTGATCAATGGCCAGCTCTCTGATTGGCTGCTGTGTTTGATTGACAGATTGAATCTGGCAGCTGATTGGCTGTCTACCCTAAAGTGCATTACACACCCCTGATGGTACCACTGGCTAAGACTCCACCTCAGCTCATTGATTAATTATAAATTTAGAACAAATGATGGATGAAAGCAGGCAGGCCGGCCATTTTTTTCACGCTCATTGGACTTGTTTAATGCAATGCACCTGTGTATATTCACATGCATTCACTTCATGCTGTAACCACTGTGCATACAAATTTGGAAACATGGCATACAGTGTATCATTTGCTGTCTAAGTCATGTTTCCCATATTTTCCATTGCAAGATACAAGCCGGTTTGAGTGTTTGGGGCACATTTATGCTAAAATCATCCTACGGGGCCTAACTGCTTATGCTAAAGCCTGCCTATTTTGAATGGCGTAGTGGTCACTGCAACCTCCAAAAAAATCAGGACTTACTACCCCAATAACCTGCTAACTCACCCCTGAAATACTTACTTATTCACACTATTTTGTTCATTTGACTTGTTTCTAATTTGAAATGCCCATTTTTGTGGGGCCAGAAAGGTGCGTCTTTAAAAGGCGATTTCTACGATACCCCACTTTTGCGCGTCGGACCGCGACTTTTTCCGGAAACGCCGAAAAACCGCAATTTTCAGGAGAAACGAGACGTACATCCTCCCCCTCTGCCGCCCACCCACCCAACTGACAGCCAGCCAGCAGACAAGCACAGAGAGTTCCGTGGGTCTGTCTGTGATGTCATAAAGGGCCTGCTGATCAATGGCCAGCTCTCTGATTGGCTGCTGTGTTTGATTGACAGATTGAATCTGGCAGCTGATTGGCTGTCTACCCTAAAGTGCATTACACACCCCTGATGGTACCACTGGCTAAGACTCCACCTCAGCTCATTGATTAATTATAAATTTAGAACAAATGATGGATGAAAGCAGGCAGGCTGGCCATTTTTTTCACGCTCATTGGACTTGTTTAATGCAATGCACCTTTGTATATTCACATGCATTCGCTTCATGCTGTAACCACTGTGCATAAAAATTTGGAAACATGGCATACAGTGTATCATTTGCTGTCTAAGTCATGTTTCCCATATTTTCCATTGCAAGATACAAGCCGGTTTGAGTGTTTGGGGCACATTTTAGCTAAAATCATCCTACGGGGCCTAACTGCTTATGCTAAAGCCTGCCTATTTTGAATGGCGTAGTGGTCACTGCAACCTCCAAAAAAATCAGGACTTACTACCCCAATAACCTGCTAACTCACCCCTGAAATACTTACTTATTCACACTATTTTGTTCATTTGACTTGTTTCTAATTTGAAATGCCCATTTTTGTGGGGCCAGAAAGGTGCGTCTTTAAAAGGCGATTTCTACGATACCCCACTTTTGCGCGTCGGACCGCGACTTTTTCCGGAAACGCCGAAAAACCGCAATTTTCAGGAGAAACGAGACGTACATCCACCCCCTCTGCCGCCCACCCACCCAACTGACAGCCAGCCAGCAGACAAGCACAGAGTGTTCCGTGGGTCTGTCTGTGATGTCATAAAGGGCCTGCTGATCAATGGCCAGCTCTCTGATTGGCTGCTGTGTTTGATTGACAGATTGAATCTGGCAGCTGATTGGCTGTCTACCCTAAAGTGCATTACACACCCCTGATGGTACCACTGGCTAAGACTCCACCTCAGCTCATTGATTAATTATAAATTTAGAACAAATGATGGATGAAAGCAGGCAGGCCGGCCATTTTTTTCACGCTCATTGGACTTGTTTAATGCAATGCACCTTTGTATATTCACATGCATTCGCTTCATGCTGTAACCACTGTGCATAAAAATTTGGAAACATGGCATACAGTGTATCATTTGCTGTCTAAGTCATGTTTCCCATATTTTCCATTGCAAGATACAAGCCGGTTTGAGTGTTTGGGGCACATTTTAGCTAAAATCATCCTACGGGGCCTAACTGCTTATGCTAAAGCCTGCCTATTTTGAATGGCGTAGTGGTCACTGCAACCTCCAAAAAAATCAGGACTTACTACCCCAATAACCTGCTAACTCACCCCTGAAATACTTACTTATTCACACTATTTTGTTCATTTGACTTGTTTCTAATTTGAAATGCCCATTTTTGTGGGGCCAGAAAGGTGCGTCTTTAAAAGGCGATTTCTACGATACCCCACTTTTGCGCGTCGGACCGCGACTTTTTCCGGAAACGCTGAAAAACCGCAATTTTCAGGAGAAACGAGACGTACATCCTCCCCCTCTGCCGCCCACCCACCCAACTGACAGCCAGCCAGCAGACAAGCACAGAGAGTTCCGTGGGTCTGTCTGTGATGTCATAAAGGGCCTGCTGATCAATGGCCAGCTCTCTGATTGGCTGCTGTGTTTGATTGACAGATTGAATCTGGCAGCTGATTGGCTGTCTACCCTAAAGTGCATTACACACCCCTGATGGTACCACTGGCTAAGACTCCACCTCAGCTCATTGATTAATTATAAATTTAGAACAAATGATGGATGAAAGCAGGCAGGCCGGCCATTTTTTTCACGCTCATTGGACTTGTTTAATGCAATGCACCTGTGTATATTCACATGCATTCACTTCATGCTGTAACCACTGTGCATAAAAATTTGGAAACATGGCATACAGTGTATCATTTGCTGTCTAAGTCATGTTTCCCATATTTTCCATTGCAAGATACAAGCCGGTTTGAGTGTTTGGGGCACATTTTAGCTAAAATCATCCTACGGGGCCTAAATGCTTATGCTAAAGCCTGCCTATTTTGAATGGCGTAGTGGTCACTGCAACCTCCAAAAAAATCAGGACTTACTACCCCAATAACCTGCTAACTCACCCCTGAAATACTTACTTATTCACACTATTTTGTTCATTTGACTTGTTTCTAATTTGAAATGCCCATTTTTGTGGGGCCAGAAAGGTGCGTCTTTAAAAGGCGATTTCTACGATACCCCACTTTTGCGCGTCGGACCGCGACTTTTTCCGGAAACGCTGAAAAACCGCAATTTTCAGGAGAAACGAGACGTACATCCTCCCCCTCTGCCGCCCACCCACCCAACTGACAGCCAGCCAGCAGACAAGCACAGAGAGTTCCGTGGGTCTGTCTGTGATGTCATAAAGGGCCTGCTGATCAATGGCCAGCTCTCTGATTGGCTGCTGTGTTTGATTGACAGATTGAATCTGGCAGCTGATTGGCTGTCTACCCTAAAGTGCATTACACACCCCTGATGGTACCACTGGCTAAGACTCCACCTCAGCTCATTGATTAATTATAAATTTAGAACAAATGATGGATGAAAGCAGGCAGGCCGGCCATTTTTTTCACGCTCATTGGACTTGTTTAATGCAATGCACCTTTGTATATTCACATGCATTCGCTTCATGCTGTAACCACTGTGCATAAAAATTTGGAAACATGGCATACAGTGTATCATTTGCTGTCTAAGTCATGTTTCCCATATTTTCCATTGCAAGATACAAGCCGGTTTGAGTGTTTGGGGCACATTTTAGCTAAAATCATCCTACGGGGCCTAACTGCTTATGCTAAAGCCTGCCTATTTTGAATGGCGTAGTGGTCACTGCAACCTCCAAAAAAATCAGGACTTACTACCCCAATAACCTGCTAACTCACCCCTGAAATACTTACTTATTCACACTATTTTGTTCATTTGACTTGTTTCTAATTTGAAATGCCCATTTTTGTGGGGCCAGAAAGGTGCGTCTTTAAAAGGCGATTTCTACGATACCCCACTTTTGCGTGTCGGACCGCGACTTTTTCCGGAAACGCCGAAAAACCGCAATTTTCAGGAGAAACGAGACGTACATCCACCCCCTCTGCCGCCCACCCACCCAACTGACAGCCAGCCAGCAGACAAGCACAGAGAGTTCCGTGGGTCTGTCTGTGATGTCATAAAGGGCCTGCTGATCAATGGCCAGCTCTCTGATTGGCTGCTGTGTTTGATTGACAGATTGAATCTGGCAGCTGATTGGCTGTCTACCCTAAAGTGCATTACACACCCCTGATGGTACCACTGGCTAAGACTCCACCTCAGCTCATTGATTAATTATAAATTTAGAACAAATGATGGATGAAAGCAGGCAGGCCGGCCATTTTTTTCACGCTCATTGGACTTGTTTAATGCAATGCACCTTTGTATATTCACATGCATTCGCTTCATGCTGTAACCACTGTGCATAAAAATTTGGAAACATGGCATACAGTGTATCATTTGCTGTCTAAGTCATGTTTCCCATATTTTCCATTGCAAGATACAAGCCGGTTTGAGTGTTTGGGGCACATTTTAGCTAAAATCATCCTACGGGGCCTAACTGCTTATGCTAAAGCCTGCCTATTTTGAATGGCGTAGTGGTCACTGCAACCTCCAAAAAAATCAGGACTTACTACCCCAATAACCTGCTAACTCACCCCTGAAATACTTACTTATTCACACTATTTTGTTCATTTGACTTGTTTCTAATTTGAAATGCCCATTTTTGTGGGGCCAGAAAGGTGCGTCTTTAAAAGGCGATTTCTACGATACCCCACTTTTGCGCGTCGGACTGCGACTTTTTCCGGAAACGCTGAAAAACCGCAATTTTCAGGAGAAACGAGACGTACATCCTCCCCCTCTGCCGCCCACCCACCCAACTGACAGCCAGCCAGCAGACAAGCACAGAGAGTTCCGTGGGTCTGTCTGTGATGTCATAAAGGGCCTGCTGATCAATGGCCAGCTCTCTGATTGGCTGCTGTGTTTGATTGACAGATTGAATCTGGCAGCTGATTGGCTGTCTACCCTAAAGTGCATTACACACCCCTGATGGTACCACTGGCTAAGACTCCACCTCAGCTCATTGATTAATTATAAATTTAGAACAAATGATGGATGAAAGCAGGCAGGCCGGCCATTTTTTTCACGCTCATTGGACTTGTTTAATGCAATGCACCTGTGTATATTCACATGCATTCACTTCATGCTGTAACCACTGTGCATAAAAATTTGGAAACATGGCATACAGTGTATCATTTGCTGTCTAAGTCATGTTTCCCATATTTTCCATTGCAAGATACAAGCCGGTTTGAGTGTTTGGGGCACATTTTAGCTAAAATCATCCTACGGGGCCTAAATGCTTATGCTAAAGCCTGCCTATTTTGAATGGCGTAGTGGTCACTGCAACCTCCAAAAAAATCAGGACTTACTACCCCAATAACCTGCTAACTCACCCCTGAAATACTTACTTATTCACACTATTTTGTTCATTTGACTTGTTTCTAATTTGAAATGCCCATTTTTGTGGGGCCAGAAAGGTGCGTCTTTAAAAGGCGATTTCTACGATACCCCACTTTTGCGCGTCGGACCGCGACTTTTTCCGGAAACGCTGAAAAACCGCAATTTTCAGGAGAAACGAGACGTACATCCTCCCCCTCTGCCGCCCACCCACCCAACTGACAGCCAGCCAGCAGACAAGCACAGAGA
Organism: Crinia signifera; assembly: GCF_055691185.1. NCBI lineage: Eukaryota > Metazoa > Chordata > Amphibia > Anura > Myobatrachidae > Crinia > Crinia signifera. The sequence goes on along the minus strand of NW_028142730.1, from coordinate 440,509 downwards.
GTTCCGTGGGTCTGTCTGTGATGTCATAAAGGGCCTGCTGATCAATGGCCAGCTCTCTGATTGGCTGCTGTGTTTGATTGACAGATTGAATCTGGCAGCTGATTGGCTGTCTACCCTAAAGTGCATTACACACCCCTGATGGTACCACTGGCTAAGACTCCACCTCAGCTCATTGATTAATTATAAATTTAGAACAAATGATGGATGAAAGCAGGCAGGCCGGCCATTTTTTTCACGCTCATTGGACTTGTTTAATGCAATGCACCTTTGTATATTCACATGCATTCGCTTCATGCTGTAACCACTGTGCATAAAAATTTGGAAACATGTCATACAGTGTATCATTTGCTGTCTAAGTCATGTTTCCCATATTTTCCATTGCAAGATACAAGCCGGTTTGAGTGTTTGGGGCACATTTTAGCTAAAATCATCCTACGGGGCCTAACTGCTTATGCTAAAGCCTGCCTATTTTGAATGGCGTAGTGGTCACTGCAACCTCCAAAAAAATCAGGACTTACTACCCCAATAACCTGCTAACTCACCCCTGAAATACTTACTTATTCACACTATTTTGTTCATTTGACTTGTTTCTAATTTGAAATGCCCATTTTTGTGGGGCCAGAAAGGTGCGTCTTTAAAAGGCGATTTCTACGATACCCCACTTTTGCGCGTCGGACCGCGACTTTTTCCGGAAACGCCGAAAAACCGCAATTTTCAGGAGAAACGAGACGTACATCCACCCCCTCTGCCGCCCACCCACCCAACTGACAGCCAGCCAGCAGACAAGCACAGAGAGTTCCGTGGGTCTGTCTGTGATGTCATAAAGGGCCTGCTGATCATTGGCCAGCTCTCTGATTGGCTGCTGTGTTTGATTGACAGATTGAATCTGGCAGCTGATTGGCTGTCTACCCTAAAGTGCATTACACACCCCTGATGGTACCACTGGCTAAGACTCCACCTCAGCTCATTGATTAATTATAAATTTAGAACAAATGATGGATGAAAGCAGGCAGGCCGGCCATTTTTTTCACGCTCATTGGACTTGTTTAATGCAATGCACCTGTGTATATTCACATGCATTCACTTCATGCTGTAACCACTGTGCATACAAATTTGGAAACATGGCATACAGTGTATCATTTGCTGTCTAAGTCATGTTTCCCATATTTTCCATTGCAAGATACAAGCCGGTTTGAGTGTTTGGGGCACATTTTAGCTAAAATCATCCTACGGGGCCTAACTGCTTATGCTAAAGCCTGCCTATTTTGAATGGCGTAGTGGTCACTGCAACCTCCAAAAAAATCAGGACTTACTACCCCAATAACCTGCTAACTCACCCCTGAAATACTTACTTATTCACACTATTTTGTTCATTTGACTTGTTTCTAATTTGAAATGCCCATTTTTGTGGGGCCAGAAAGGTGCGTCTTTAAAAGGCGATTTCTACGATACCCCACTTTTGCGCGTCGGACCGCGACTTTTTCCGGAAACGCCGAAAAACCGCAATTTTCAGGAGAAACGAGACGTACATCCACCCCCTCTGCCGCCCACCCACCCAACTGACAGCCAGCCAGCAGACAAGCACAGAGAGTTCCGTGGGTCTGTCTGTGATGTCATAAAGGGCCTGCTGATCAATGGCCAGCTCTCTGATTGGCTGCTGTGTTTGATTGACAGATTGAATCTGGCAGCTGATTGGCTGTCTACCCTAAAGTGCATTACACACCCCTGATGGTACCACTGGCTAAGACTCCACCTCAGCTCATTGATTAATTATAAATTTAGAACAAATGATGGATGAAAGCAGGCAGGCCGGCCATTTTTTTCACGCTCATTGGACTTGTTTAATGCAATGCACCTGTGTATATTCACATGCATTCACTTCATGCTGTAACCACTGTGCATAAAAATTTGGAAACATGGCATACAGTGTATCATTTGCTGTCTAAGTCATGTTTCCCATATTTTCCATTGCAAGATACAAGCCGTTTTGAGTGTTTGGGGCACATTTTAGCTAAAATCATCCTACGGGGCCTAAATGCTTATGCTAAAGCCTGCCTATTTTGAATGGCGTAGTGGTCACTGCAACCTCCAAAAAAATCAGGACTTACTACCCCAATAACCTGCTAACTCACCCCTGAAATACTTACTTATTCACACTATTTTGTTCATTTGACTTGTTTCTAATTTGAAATGCCCATTTTTGTGGGGCCAGAAAGGTGCGTCTTTAAAAGGCGATTTCTACGATACCCCACTTTTGCGCGTCGGACCGCGACTTTTTCCGGAAACGCTGAAAAACCGCAATTTTCAGGAGAAACGAGACGTACATCCTCCCCCTCTGCCGCCCACCCACCCAACTGACAGCCAGCCAGCAGACAAGCACAGAGAGTTCCGTGGGTCTGTCTGTGATGTCATAAAGGGCCTGCTGATCAATGGCCAGCTCTCTGATTGGCTGCTGTGTTTGATTGACAGATTGAATCTGGCAGCTGATTGGCTGTCTACCCTAAAGTGCATTACACACCCCTGATGGTACCACTGGCTAAGACTCCACCTCAGCTCATTGATTAATTATAAATTTAGAACAAATGATGGATGAAAACAGGCAGGCCGGCCATTTTTTTCACGCTCATTGGACTTGTTTAATGCAATGCACCTTTGTATATTCACATGCATTCGCTTCATGCTGTAACCACTGTGCATAAAAATTTGGAAACATGGCATACAGTGTATCATTTGCTGTCTAAGTCATGTTTCCCATATTTTCCATTGCAAGATACAAGCCGGTTTGAGTGTTTGGGGCACATTTTAGCTAAAATCATCCTACGGGGCCTAACTGCTTATGCTAAAGCCTGCCTATTTTGAATGGCGTAGTGGTCACTGCAACCTCCAAAAAAATCAGGACTTACTACCCCAATAACCTGCTAACTCACCCCTGAAATACTTACTTATTCACACTATTTTGTTCATTTGACTTGTTTCTAATTTGAAATGCCCATTTTTGTGGGGCCAGAAAGGTGCGTCTTTAAAAGGCGATTTCTACGATACCCCACTTTTGCGCGTCGGACCGCGACTTTTTCCGGAAACGCCGAAAAACCGCAATTTTCAGGAGAAACGAGACGTACATCCTCCCCCTCTGCCGCCCACCCACCCAACTGACAGCCAGCCAGCAGACAAGCACAGAGAGTTCCGTGGGTCTGTCTGTGATGTCATAAAGGGCCTGCTGATCAATGGCCAGCTCTCTGATTGGCTGCTGTGTTTGATTGACAGATTGAATCTGGCAGCTGATTGGCTGTCTACCCTAAAGTGCATTACACACCCCTGATGGTACCACTGGCTAAGACTCCACCTCAGCTCATTGATTAATTATAAATTTAGAACAAATGATGGATGAAAGCAGGCAAGCCGGACATTTTTTTCACGCTCATTGGACTTGTTTAATGCAATGCACCTGTGTATATTCACATGCATTCACTTCATGCTGTAACCACTGTGCATAAAAATTTGGAAACATGGCATACAGTGTATCATTTGCTGTCTAAGTCATGTTTCCCATATTTTCCATTGCAAGATACAAGCCGGTTTGAGTGTTTGGGGCACATTTTAGCTAAAATCATCCTACGGGGCCTAAATGCTTATGCTAAAGCCTGCCTATTTTGAATGGCGTAGTGGTCACTGCAACCTCCAAAAAAATCAGGACTTACTACCCCAATAACCTGCTAACTCACCCCTGAAATACTTACTTATTCACACTATTTTGTTCATTTGACTTGTTTCTAATTTGAAATGCCCATTTTTGTGGGGCCAGAAAGGTGCGTCTTTAAAAGGCGATTTCTACGATACCCCACTTTTGCGCGTCGGACCGCGACTTTTTCCGGAAACGCTGAAAAACCGCAATTTTCAGGAGAAACGAGACGTACATCCTCCCCCTCTGCCGCCCACCCACCCAACTGACAGCCAGCCAGCAGACAAGCACAGAGAGTTCCGTGGGTCTGTCTGTGATGTCATAAAGGGCCTGCTGATCAATGGCCAGCTCTCTGATTGGCTGCTGTGTTTGATTGACAGATTGAATCTGGCAGCTGATTGGCTGTCTACCCTAAAGTGCATTACACACCCCTGATGGTACCACTGGCTAAGACTCCACCTCAGCTCATTGATTAATTATAAATTTAGAACAAATGATGGATGAAAGCAGGCAGGCCGGCCATTTTTTTCACGCTCATTGGACTTGTTTAATGCAATGCACCTTTGTATATTCACATGCATTCGCTTCATGCTGTAACCACTGTGCATAAAAATTTGGAAACATGGCATACAGTGTATCATTTGCTGTCTAAGTCATGTTTCCCATATTTTCCATTGCAAGATACAAGCCGGTTTGAGTGTTTGGGGCACATTTTAGCTAAAATCATCCTACGGGGCCTAACTGCTTATGCCAAAGCCTGCCTATTTTGAATGGCGTAGTGGTCACTGCAACCTCCAAAAAAATCAGGACTTACTACCCCAATAACCTGCTAACTCACCCCTGAAATACTTACTTATTCACACTATTTTGTTCATTTGACTTGTTTCTAATTTGAAATGCCCATTTTTGTGGGGCCAGAAAGTTGCGTCTTTAAAAGGCGATTTCTACGATACCCCACTTTTGCGCGTCGGACCGCGACTTTTTCCGGAAACGCTGAAAAACCGCAATTTTCAGGAGAAACGAGACGTACATCCTCCCCCTCTGCCGCCCACCCACCCAACTGACAGCCAGCCAGCAGACAAGCACAGAGAGTTCCGTGGGTCTGTCTGTGATGTCATAAAGGGCCTGCTGATCAATGGCCAGCTCTCTGATTGGCTGCTGTGTTTGATTGACAGATTGAATCTGGCAGCTGATTGGCTGTCTACCCTAAAGTGCATTACACACCCCTGATGGTACCACTGGCTAAGACTCCACCTCAGCTCATTGATTAATTATAAATTTAGAACAAATGATGGATGAAAGCAGGCAGGCCGGCCATTTTTTTCACGCTCATTGGACTTGTTTAATGCAATGCACCTTTGTATATTCACATGCATTCGCTTCATGCTGTAACCACTGTGCATAAAAATTTGGAAACATGGCATACAGTGTATCATTTGCTGTCTAAGTCATGTTTCCCATATTTTCCATTGCAAGATACAAGCCGGTTTGAGTGTTTGGGGCACATTTTAGCTAAAATCATCCTACGGGGTCTAACTGCTTATGCCAAAGCCTGCCTATTTTGAATGGCGTAGTGGTCACTGCAACCTCCAAAAAAATCAGGACTTACTACCCCAATAACCTGCTAACTCACCCCTGAAATACTTACTTATTCACACTATTTTGTTCATTTGACTTGTTTCTAATTTGAAATGCCCATTTTTGTGGGGCCAGAAAGGTGCGTCTTTAAAAGGCGATTTCTACGATACCCCACTTTTGCGCGTCGGACCGCGACTTTTTCCGGAAACGCTGAAAAACCGCAATTTTCAGGAGAAACGAGACGTACATCCTCCCCCTCTGCCGCCCACCCACCCAACTGACAGCCAGCCAGCAGACAAGCACAGAGAGTTCCGTGGGTCTGTCTGTGATGTCATAAAGGGCCTGCTGATCAATGGCCAGCTCTCTGATTGGCTGCTGTGTTTGATTGACAGATTGAATCTGGCAGCTGATTGGCTGTCTACCCTAAAGTGCATTACACACCCCTGATGGTACCACTGGCTAAGACTCCACCTCAGCTCATTGATTAATTATAAATTTAGAACAAATGATGGATGAAAGCAGGCAGGCCGGCCATTTTTTTCACGCTCATTGGACTTGTTTAATGCAATGCACCTTTGTATATTCACATGCATTCGCTTCATGCTGTAACCACTGTGCATAAAAATTTGGAAACATGGCATACAGTGTATCATTTGCTGTCTAAGTCATGTTTCCCATATTTTCCATTGCAAGATACAAGCCGGTTTGAGTGTTTGGGGCACATTTTAGCTAAAATCATCCTACGGGGTCTAACTGCTTATGCCAAAGCCTGCCTATTTTGAATGGCGTAGTGGTCACTGCAACCTCCAAAAAAATCAGGACTTACTACCCCAATAACCTGCTAACTCACCCCTGAAATACTTACTTATTCACACTATTTTGTTCATTTGACTTGTTTCTAATTTGAAATGCCCATTTTTGTGGGGCCAGAAAGGTGCGTCTTTAAAAGGCGATTTCTACGATACCCCACTTTTGCGCGTCGGACCGCGACTTTTTCCGGAAACGCCGAAAAACCGCAATTTTCAGGAGAAACGAGACGTACATCCACCCCCTCTGCCGCCCACCCACCCAACTGACAGCCAGCCAGCAGACAAGCACAGAGAGTTCCGTGGGTCTGTCTGTGATGTCATAAAGGGCCTGCTGATCAATGGCCAGCTCTCTGATTGGCTGCTGTGTTTGATTGACAGATTGAATCTGGCAGCTGATTGGCTGTCTACCCTAAAGTGCATTACACACCCCTGATGGTACCACTGGCTAAGACTCCACCTCAGCTCATTGATTAATTATAAATTTAGAACAAATGATGGATGAAAGCAGGCAGGCCGGCCATTTTTTTCACGCTCATTGGACTTGTTTAATGCAATGCACCTGTGTATATTCACATGCATTCACTTCATGCTGTAACCACTGTGCATAAAAATTTGGAAACATGGCATACAGTGTATCATTTGCTGTCTAAGTCATGTTTCCCATATTTTCCATTGCAAGATACAAGCCGTTTTGAGTGTTTGGGGCACATTTTAGCTAAAATCATCCTACGGGGCCTAAATGCTTATGCTAAAGCCTGCCTATTTTGAATGGCGTAGTGGTCACTGCAACCTCCAAAAAAATCAGGACTTACTACCCCAATAACCTGCTAACTCACCCCTGAAATACTTACTTATTCACACTATTTTGTTCATTTGACTTGTTTCTAATTTGAAATGCCCATTTTTGTGGGGCCAGAAAGGTGCGTCTTTAAAAGGCGATTTCTACGATACCCCACTTTTGCGCGTCGGACCGCGACTTTTTCCGGAAACGCTGAAAAACCGCAATTTTCAGGAGAAACGAGACGTACATCCTCCCCCTCTGCCGCCCACCCACCCAACTGACAGCCAGCCAGCAGACAAGCACAGAGAGTTCCGTGGGTCTGTCTGTGATGTCATAAAGGGCCTGCTGATCAATGGCCAGCTCTCTGATTGGCTGCTGTGTTTGATTGACAGATTGAATCTGGCAGCTGATTGGCTGTCTACCCTAAAGTGCATTACACACCCCTGATGGTACCACTGGCTAAGACTCCACCTCAGCTCATTGATTAATTATAAATTTAGAACAAATGATGGATGAAAGCAGGCAGGCCGGCCATTTTTTTCACGCTCATTGGACTTGTTTAATGCAATGCACCTTTGTATATTCACATGCATTCGCTTCATGCTGTAACCACTGTGCATAAAAATTTGGAAACATGGCATACAGTGTATCATTTGCTGTCTAAGTCATGTTTCCCATATTTTCCATTGCAAGATACAAGCCGGTTTGAGTGTTTGGGGCACATTTTAGCTAAAATCATCCTACGGGGCCTAACTGCTTATGCTAAAGCCTGCCTATTTTGAATGGCGTAGTGGTCACTGCAACCTCCAAAAAAATCAGGACTTACTACCCCAATAACCTGCTAACTCACCCCTGAAATACTTACTTATTCACACTATTTTGTTCATTTGACTTGTTTCTAATTTGAAATGCCCATTTTTGTGGGGCCAGAAAGGTGCGTCTTTAAAAGGCGATTTCTACGATACCCCACTTTTGCGCGTCAGACCGCGACTTTTTCCGGAAACGCCGAAAAACCGCAATTTTCAGGAGAAACGAGACGTACATCCTCCCCCTCTGCCGCCCACCCACCCAACTGACAGCCAGCCAGCAGACAAGCACAGAGAGTTCCGTGGGTCTGTCTGTGATGTCATAAAGGGCCTGCTGATCAATGGCCAGCTCTCTGATTGGCTGCTGTGTTTGATTGACAGATTGAATCTGGCAGCTGATTGGCTGTCTACCCTAAAGTGCATTACACACCCCTGATGGTACCACTGGCTAAGACTCCACCTCAGCTCATTGATTAATTATAAATTTAGAACAAATGATGGATGAAAGCAGGCAAGCCGGCCATTTTTTTCACGCTCATTGGACTTGTTTAATGCAATGCACCTGTGTATATTCACATGCATTCACTTCATGCTGTAACCACTGTGCATAAAAATTTGGAAACATGGCATACAGTGTATCATTTGCTGTCTAAGTCATGTTTCCCATATTTTCCATTTCAAGATACAAGCCGGTTTGAGTGTTTGGGGCACATTTTAGCTAAAATCATCCTACGGGGCCTAAATGCTTATGCTAAAGCCTGCCTATTTTGAATGGCGTAGTGGTCACTGCAACCTCCAAAAAAATCAGGACTTACTACCCCAATAACCTGCTAACTCACCCCTGAAATACTTACTTATTCACACTATTTTGTTCATTTGACTTGTTTCTAATTTGAAATGCCCATTTTTGTGGGGCCAGAAAGGTGCGTCTTTAAAAGGCGATTTCTACGATACCCCACTTTTGCGCGTCGGACCGCGACTTTTTCCGGAAACGCTGAAAAACCGCAATTTTCAGGAGAAACGAGACGTACATCCTCCCCCTCTGCCGCCCACCCACCCAACTGACAGCCAGCCAGCAGACAAGCACAGAGAGTTCCGTGGGTCTGTCTGTGATGTCATAAAGGGCCTGCTGATCAATGGCCAGCTCTCTGATTGGCTGCTGTGTTTGATTGACAGATTGAATCTGGCAGCTGATTGGCTGTCTACCCTAAAGTGCATTACACACCCCTGATGGTACCACTGGCTAAGACTCCACCTCAGCTCATTGATTAATTATAAATTTAGAACAAATGATGGATGAAAGCAGGCAGGCCGGCCATTTTTTTCACGCTCATTGGACTTGTTTAATGCAATGCACCTTTGTATATTCACATGCATTCGCTTCATGCTGTAACCACTGTGCATAAAAATTTGGAAACATGGCATACAGTGTATCATTTGCTGTCTAAGTCATGTTTCCCATATTTTCCATTGCAAGATACAAGCCGGTTTGAGTGTTTGGGGCACATTTTAGCTAAAATCATCCTACGGGGCCTAACTGCTTATGCCAAAGCCTGCCTATTTTGAATGGCGTAGTGGTCACTGCAACCTCCAAAAAAATCAGGACTTACTACCCCAATAACCTGCTAACTCACCCCTGAAATACTTACTTATTCACACTATTTTGTTCATTTGACTTGTTTCTAATTTGAAATGCCCATTTTTGTGGGGCCAGAAAGGTGCGTCTTTAAAAGGCGATTTCTACGATACCCCACTTTTGCGCGTCGGACCGCGACTTTTTCCGGAAACGCCGAAAAACCGCAATTTTCAGGAGAAACGAGACGTACATCCTCCCCCTCTGCCGCCCACCCACCCAACTGACAGCCAGCCAGCAGACAAGCACAGAGAGTTCCGTGGGTCTGTCTGTGATGTCATAAAGGGCCTGCTGATCAATGGCCAGCTCTCTGATTGGCTGCTGTGTTTGATTGACAGATTGAATCTGGCAGCTGATTGGCTGTCTACCCTAAAGTGCATTACACACCCCTGATGGTACCACTGGCTAAGACTCCACCTCAGCTCATTGATTAATTATAAATTTAGAACAAATGATGGATGAAAGCAGGCAGGCCGGCCATTTTTTTCACGCTCATTGGACTTGTTTAATGCAATGCACCTTTGTATATTCACATGCATTCGCTTCATGCTGTAACCACTGTGCATAAAAATTTGGAAACATGGCATACAGTGTATCATTTGCTGTCTAAGTCATGTTTCCCATATTTTCCATTGCAAGATACAAGCCGGTTTGAGTGTTTGGGGCACATTTTAGCTAAAATCATCCTACGGGGTCTAACTGCTTATGCCAAAGCCTGCCTATTTTGAATGGCGTAGTGGTCACTGCAACCTCCAAAAAAATCAGGACTTACTACCCCAATAACCTGCTAACTCACCCCTGAAATACTTACTTATTCACACTATTTTGTTCATTTGACTTGTTTCTAATTTGAAATGCCCATTTTTGTGGGGCCAGAAAGGTGCGTCTTTAAAAGGCGATTTCTACGATACCCCACTTTTGCGCGTCGGACCGCGACTTTTTCCGGAAACGCTGAAAAACCGCAATTTTCAGGAGAAACGAGACGTACATCCTCCCCCTCTGCCGCCCACCCACCCAACTGACAGCCAGCCAGCAGACAAGCACAGAGAGTTCCGTGGGTCTGTCTGTGATGTCATAAAGGGCCTGCTGATCAATGGCCAGCTCTCTGATTGGCTGCTGTGTTTGATTGACAGATTGAATCTGGCAGCTGATTGGCTGTCTACCCTAAAGTGCATTACACACCCCTGATGGTACCACTGGCTAAGACTCCACCTCAGCTCATTGATTAATTATAAATTTAGAACAAATGATGGATGAAAGCAGGCAGGCCGGCCATTTTTTTCACGCTCATTGGACTTGTTTAATGCAATGCACCTTTGTATATTCACATGCATTCGCTTCATGCTGTAACCACTGTGCATAAAAATTTGGAAACATGGCATACAGTGTATCATTTGCTGTCTAAGTCATGTTTCCCATATTTTCCATTGCAAGATACAAGCCGGTTTGAGTGTTTGGGGCACATTTTAGCTAAAATCATCCTACGGGGCCTAACTGCTTATGCTAAAGCCTGCCTATTTTGAATGGCGTAGTGGTCACTGCAACCTCCAAAAAAATCAGGACTTACTACCCCAATAACCTGCTAACTCACCCCTGAAATACTTACTTATTCACACTATTTTGTTCATTTGACTTGTTTCTAATTTGAAATGCCCATTTTTGTGGGGCCAGAAAGGTGCGTCTTTAAAAGGCGATTTCTACGATACCCCACTTTTGCGCGTCGGACCGCGACTTTTTCCGGAAACGCCGAAAAACCGCAATTTTCAGGAGAAACGAGACGTACATCCTCCCCCTCTGCCGCCCACCCACCCAACTGACAGCCAGCCAGCAGACAAGCACAGAGAGTTCCGTGGGTCTGTCTGTGATGTCATAAAGGGCCTGCTGATCAATGGCCAGCTCTCTGATTGGCTGCTGTGTTTGATTGACAGATTGAATCTGGCAGCTGATTGGCTGTCTACCCTAAAGTGCATTACACACCCCTGATGGTACCACTGGCTAAGACTCCACCTCAGCTCATTGATTAATTATAAATTTAGAACAAATGATGGATGAAAGCAGGCAGGCCGGCCATTTTTTTCACGCTCATTGGACTTGTTTAATGCAATGCACCTGTGTATATTCACATGCATTCACTTCATGCTGTAACCACTGTGCATAAAAATTTGGAAACATGGCATACAGTGTATCATTTGCTGTCTAAGTCATGTTTCCCATATTTTCCATTGCAAGATACAAGCCGGTTTGAGTGTTTGGGGCACATTTTAGCTAAAATCATCCTACGGGGCCTAACTGCTTATGCTAAAGCCTGCCTATTTTGAATGGCGTAGTGGTCACTGCAACCTCCAAAAAAATCAGGACTTACTACCCCAATAACCTGCTAACTCACCCCTGAAATACTTACTTATTCACACTATTTTGTTCATTTGACTTGTTTCTAATTTGAAATGCCCATTTTTGTGGGGCCAGAAAGGTGCGTCTTTAAAAGGCGATTTCTACGATACCCCACTTTTGCGCGTCGGACCGCGACTTTTTCCGGAAACGCCGAAAAATCGCAATTTTCAGGAGAAACGAGACGTACATCCTCCCCCTCTGCCGCCCACCCACCCAACTGACAGCCAGCCAGCAGACAAGCACAGAGAGTTCCGTGGGTCTGTCTGTGATGTCATAAAGGGCCTGCTGATCAATGGCCAGCTCTCTGATTGGCTGCTGTGTTTGATTGACAGATTGAATCTGGCAGCTGATTGGCTGTCTACCCTAAAGTGCATTACACACCCCTGATGGTACCACTGGCTAAGACTCCACCTCAGCTCATTGATTAATTATAAATTTAGAACAAATGATGGATGAAAGCAGGCAGGCCGGCCATTTTTTTCACGCTCATTGGACTTGTTTAATGCAATGCACCTGTGTATATTCACATGCATTCACTTCATGCTGTAACCACTGTGCATAAAAATTTGGAAACATGGCATACAGTGTATCATTTGCTGTCTAAGTCATGTTTCCCATATTTTCCATTGCAAGATACAAGCCGGTTTGAGTGTTTGGGGCACATTTTAGCTAAAATCATCCTACGGGGCCTAAATGCTTATGCTAAAGCCTGCCTATTTTGAATGGCGTAGTGGTCACTGCAACCTCCAAAAAAATCAGGACTTACTACCCCAATAACCTGCTAACTCACCCCTGAAATACTTACTTATTCACACTATTTTGTTCATTTGACTTGTTTCTAATTTGAAATGCCCATTTTTGTGGGGCCAGAAAGGTGCGTCTTTAAAAGGCGATTTCTACGATACCCCACTTTTGCGCGTCGGACCGCGACTTTTTCCGGAAACGCTGAAAAACCGCAATTTTCAGGAGAAACGAGACGTACATCCTCCCCCTCTGCCGCCCACCCACCCAACTGACAGCCAGCCAGCAGACAAGCACAGAGAGTTCCGTGGGTCTGTCTGTGATGTCATAAAGGGCCTGCTGATCAATGGCCAGCTCTCTGATTGGCTGCTGTGTTTGATTGACAGATTGAATCTGGCAGCTGATTGGCTGTCTACCCTAAAGTGCATTACACACCCCTGATGGTACCACTGGCTAAGACTCCACCTCAGCTCATTGATTAATTATAAATTTAGAACAAATGATGGATGAAAGCAGGCAGGCCGGCCATTTTTTTTTACGCTCATTGGACTTGTTTAATGCAATGCACCTTTGTATATTCACATGCATTCGCTTCATGCTGTAACCACTGTGCATAAAAATTTGGAAACATGGCATACAGTGTATCATTTGCTGTCTAAGTCATGTTTCCCATATTTTCCATTGCAAGATACAAGCCGGTTTGAGTGTTTGGGGCACATTTTAGCTAAAATCATCCTACGGGGCCTAACTGCTTATGCCAAAGCCTGCCTATTTTGAATGGCGTAGTGGTCAATGCAACCTCCAAAAAAATCAGGACTTACTACCCCAATAACCTGCTAACTCACCCCTGAAATACTTACTTATTCACACTATTTTGTTCATTTGACTTGTTTCTAATTTGAAATGCCCATTTTTGTGGGGCCAGAAAGGTGCGTCTTTAAAAGGCGATTTCTACGATACCCCACTTTTGCGCGTCGGACTGCGACTTTTTCCGGAAACGCCGAAAAACCGCAATTTTCAGGAGAAACGAGACGTACATCCTCCCCCTCTGCCGCCCACCCACCCAACTGACAGCCAGCCAGCAGACAAGCACAGAGAGTTCCGTGGGTCTGTCTGTGATGTCATAAAGGGCCTGCTGATCAATGGCCAGCTCTCTGATTGGCTGCTGTGTTTGATTGACAGATTGAATCTGGCAGCTGATTGGCTGTCTACCCTAAAGTGCATTACACACCCCTGATGGTACCACTGGCTAAGACTCCACCTCAGCTCATTGATTAATTATAAATTTAGAACAAATGATGGATGAAAGCAGGCAGGCCGGCCATTTTTTTCACGCTCATTGGACTTGTTTAATGCAATGCACCTTTGTATATTCACATGCATTCGCTTCATGCTGTAACCACTGTGCATAAAAATTTGGAAACATGGCATACAGTGTATCATTTGCTGTCTAAGTCATGTTTCCCATATTTTCCATTGCAAGATACAAGCCGGTTTGAGTGTTTGGGGCACATTTTAGCTAAAATCATCCTACGGGGCCTAACTGCTTATGCTAAAGCCTGCCTATTTTGAATGGCGTAGTGGTCACTGCAACCTCCAAAAAAATCAGGACTTACTACCCCAATAACCTGCTAACTCACCCCTGAAATACTTACTTATTCACACTATTTTGTTCATTTGACTTGTTTCTAATTTGAAATGCCCATTTTTGTGGGGCCAGAAAGGTGCGTCTTTAAAAGGCGATTTCTACGATACCCCACTTTTGCGCGTCGGACCGCGACTTTTTCCGGAAACGCTGAAAAACCGCAATTTTCAGGAGAAACGAGACGTACATCCTCCCCCTCTGCCGCCCACCCACCCAACTGACAGCCAGCCAGCAGACAAGCACAGAGAGTTCCGTGGGTCTGTCTGTGATGTCATAAAGGGCCTGCTGATCAATGGCCAGCTCTCTGATTGGCTGCTGTGTTTGATTGACAGATTGAATCTGGCAGCTGATTGGCTGTCTACCCTAAAGTGCATTACACACCCCTGATGGTACCACTGGCTAAGACTCCACCTCAGCTCATTGATTAATTATAAATTTAGAACAAATGATGGATGAAAGCAGGCAGGCCGGCCATTTTTTTCACGCTCATTGGACTTGTTTAATGCAATGCACCTTTGTATATTCACATGCATTCGCTTCATGCTGTAACCACTGTGCATAAAAATTTGGAAACATGGCATACAGTGTATCATTTGCTGTCTAAGTCATGTTTCCCATATTTTCCATTGCAAGATACAAGCCGGTTTGAGTGTTTGGGGCACATTTTAGCTAAAATCATCCTACGGGGCCTAACTGCTTATGCCAAAGCCTGCCTATTTTGAATGGCGTAGTGGTCAATGCAACCTCCAAAAAAATCAGGACTTACTACCCCAATAACCTGCTAACTCACCCCTGAAATACTTACTTATTCTCACTATTTTGTTCATTTGACTTGTTTCTAATTTGAAATGCCCATTTTTGTGGGGCCAGAAAGGTGCGTCTTTAAAAGGCGATTTCTACGATACCCCACTTTTGCGCGTCGGACCGCGACTTTTTCCGGAAACGCCGAAAAACCGCAATTTTCAGGAGAAACGAGACGTACATCCTCCCCCTCTGCCGCCCACCCACCCAACTGACAGCCAGCCAGCAGACAAGCACAGAGAGTTCCGTGGGTCTGTCTGTGATGTCATAAAGGGCCTACTGATCAATGGCCAGCTCTCTGATTGGCTGCTGTGTTTGATTGACAGATTGAATCTGGCAGCTGATTGGCTGTCTACCCTAAAGTGCATTACACACCCCTGATGGTACCACTAGCTAAGACTCCACCTCAGCTCATTGATTAATTATAAATTTAGAACAAATGATGGATGAAAGCAGGCAGGCCGGCCATTTTTTTCACGCTCATTGGACTTGTTTAATGCAATGCACCTGTGTATATTCACATGCATTCACTTCATGCTGTAACCACTGTGCATAAAAATTTGGAAACATGGCATACAGTGTATAATTTGCTGTCTAAGTCATGTTTCCCATATTTTCCATTGCAAGATACAAGCCGGTTTGAGTGTTTGGGGCACATTTTAGCTAAAATCATCCTACGGGGCCTAAATGCTTATGCTAAAGCTTGCCTATTTTGAATGGCGTAGTGGTCACTGCAACCTCCAAAAAAATCAGGACTTACTACCCCAATAACCTGCTAACTCACCCCTGAAATACTTACTTATTCACATTATTTTGTTCATTTGACTTGTTTCTAATTTGAAATGCCCATTTTTGTGGGGCCAGAAAGGTGCGTCTTTAAAAGGCGATTTCTACGATACCCCACTTTTGCGCGTCGGACCGCGACTTTTTCCGGAAACGCTGAAAAAACGCAATTTTCAGGAGAAACGAGACGTACATCCTCCCCCTCTGCCGCCCACCCACCCAACTGACAGCCAGCCAGCAGACAAGCACAGAGAGTTCCGTGGGTCTGTCTGTGATGTCATAAAGGGCCTGCTGATCAATGGCCAGCTCTCTGATTGGCTGCTGTGTTTGATTGACAGATTGAATCTGGCAGCTGATTGGCTGTCTACCCTAAAGTGCATTACACACCCCTGATGGTACCACTGGCTAAGACTCCACCTCAGCTCATTGATTAATTATAAATTTAGAACAAATGATGGATGAAAGCAGGCAGGCCGGCCATTTTTTTCACGCTCATTGGACTTGTTTAATGCAATGCACCTTTGTATATTCACATGCATTCGCTTCATGCTGTAACCACTGTGCATAAAAATTTGGAAACATGGCATACAGTGTATCATTTGCTGTCTAAGTCATGTTTCCCATATTTTCCATTGCAAGATACAAGCCGGTTTGAGTGTTTGGGGCACATTTTAGCTAAAATCATCCTACGGGGCCTAACTGCTTATGCTAAAGCCTGCCTATTTTGAATGGCGTAGTGGTCACTGCAACCTCCAAAAAAATCAGGACTTACTACCCCAATAACCTGCTAACTCACCCCTGAAATACTTACTTATTCACACTATTTTGTTCATTTGACTTGTTTCTAATTTGAAATGCCCATTTTTGTGGGGCCAGAAAGGTGCGTCTTTAAAAGGCGATTTCTACGATACCCCACTTTTGCGCGTCGGACCGTGACTTTTTCCGGAAACGCCGAAAAACCGCAATTTTCAGGAGAAACGAGACGTACATCCTCCCCCTCTGCCGCCCACCCACCCAACTGACAGCCAGCCAGCAGACAAGCACAGAGAGTTCCGTGGGTCTGTCTGTGATGTCATAAAGGGCCTGCTGATCAATGGGCAGCTCTCTGATTGGCTGCTGTGTTTGATTGACAGATTGAATCTGGCAGCTGATTGGCTGTCTACCCTAAAGTGCATTACACACCCCTGATGGTACCACTGGCTAAGACTCCACCTCAGCTCATTGATTAATTATAAATTTAGAACAAATGATGGATGAAAGCAGGCAGGCCGGCCATTTTTTTCACGCTCATTGGACTTGTTTAATGCAATGCACCTTTGTATATTCACATGCATTCGCTTCATGCTGTAACCACTGTGCATAAAAATTTGGAAACATGGCATACAGTGTATCATTTGCTGTCTAAGTCATGTTTCCCATATTTTCCATTGCAAGATACAAGCCGGTTTGAGTGTTTGGGGCACATTTTAGCTAAAATCATCCTACGGGGCCTAACTGCTTATGCCAAAGCCTGCCTATTTTGAATGGCGTAGTGGTCACTGCAACCTCCAAAAAAATCAGGACTTACTACCGCAATAACCTGCTAACTCACCCCTGAAATACTTACTTATTCACACTATTTTGTTCATTTGACTTGTTTCTAATTTGAAATGCCCATTTTTGTGGGGCCAGAAAGGTGCGTCTTTAAAAGGCGATTTCTACGATACCCCACTTTTGCGCGTCGGACCGCGACTTTTTCCGGAAACGCCGAAAAACCGCAATTTTCAGGAGAAACGAGACGTACATCCTCCCCCTCTGCCGCCCACCCACCCAACTGACAGCCAGCCAGCAGACAAGCACAGAGAGTTCCGTGGGTCTGTCTGTGATGTCATAAAGGGCCTGCTGATCAATGGCCAGCTCTCTGATTGGGTGCTGTGTTTGATTGACAGATTGAATCTGGCAGCTGATTGGCTGTCTACCCTAAAGTGCATTACACACCCCTGATGGTACCACTGGCTAAGACTCCACCTCAGCTCATTGATTAATTATAAATTTAGAACAAATGATGGATGAAAGCAGGCAGGCCGGCCATTTTTTTCACGCTCATTGGACTTGTTTAATGCAATGCACCTGTGTATATTCACATGCATTCACTTCATGCTGTAACCACTGTGCATAAAAATTTGGAAACATGGCATACAGTGTATAATTTGCTGTCTAAGTCATGTTTCCCATATTTTCCATTGCAAGATACAAGCCGGTTTGAGTGTTTGGGGCACATTTTAGCTAAAATCATCCTACGGGGCCTAAATGCTTATGCTAAAGCCTGCCTATTTTGAATGGCGTAGTGGTCACTGCAACCTCCAAAAAAATCAGGACTTACTACCCCAATAACCTGCTAACTCACCCCTGAAATACTTACTTATTCACATTATTTTGTTCATTTGACTTGTTTCTAATTTGAAATGCCCATTTTTGTGGGGCCAGAAAGGTGCGTCTTTAAAAGGCGATTTCTACGATACCCCACTTTTGCGCGTCGGACCGCGACTTTTTCCGGAAACGCTGAAAAACCGCAATTTTCAGGAGAAACGAGACGTACATCCTCCCCCTCTGCCGCCCACCCACCCAACTGACAGCCAGCCAGCAGACAAGCACAGAGAGTTCCGTGGGTCTGTCTGTGATGTCATAAAGGGCCTGCTGATCAATGGCCAGCTCTCTGATTGGCTGCTGTGTTTGATTGACAGATTGAATCTGGCAGCTGATTGGCTGTCTACCCTAAAGTGCATTACACACCCCTGATGGTACCACTGGCTAAGACTCCACCTCAGCTCATTGATTAATTATAAATTTAGAACAAATGATGGATGAAAGCAGGCAGGCCGGCCATTTTTTTCACGCTCATTGGACTTGTTTAATGCAATGCACCTTTGTATATTCACATGCATTCGCTTCATGCTGTAACCACTGTGCATAAAAATTTGGAAACATGGCATACAGTGTATCATTTGCTGTCTAAGTCATGTTTCCCATATTTTCCATTGCAAGATACAAGCCGGTTTGAGTGTCTGGGGCACATTTTAGCTAAAATCATCCTACGGGGCCTAACTGCTTATGCCAAAGCCTGCCTATTTTGAATGGCGTAGTGGTCAATGCAACCTCCAAAAAAATCAGGACTTACTACCCCAATAACCTGCTAACTCACCCCTGAAATACTTACTTATTCACACTATTTTGTTCATTTGACTTGTTTCTAATTTGAAATGCCCATTTTTGTGGGGCCAGAAAGGTGCGTCTTTAAAAGGCGATTTCTACGATACCCCACTTTTGCGCATCGGACCGCGACTTTTTCCGGAAACGCCGAAAAAACGCAATTTTCAGGAGAAACGAGACGTACATCCTCCCCCTCTGCCGCCCACCCACCCAACTGACAGCCAGCCAGCAGACAAGCACAGAGAGTTCCGTGGGTCTGTCTGTGATGTCATAAAGGGCCTGCTGATCAATGGCCAGCTCTCTGATTGGCTGCTGTGTTTGATTGACAGATTGAATCTGGCAGCTGATTGGCTGTCTACCCTAAAGTGCATTACACACCCCTGATGGTACCACTGGCTAAGACTCCACCTCAGCTCATTGATTAATTATAAATTTAGAACAAATGATGGATGAAAGCAGGCAGGCCGGCCATTTTTTTCACGCTCATTGGACTTGTTTAATGCAATGCACCTTTGTATATTCACATGCATTCGCTTCATGCTGTAACCACTGTGCATAAAAATTTGGAAACATGGCATACAGTGTATCATTTGCTGTCTAAGTCATGTTTCCCATATTTTCCATTGCAAGATACAAGCCGGTTTGAGTGTTTGGGGCACATTTTAGCTAAAATCATCCTACGGGGCCTAACTGCTTATGCTAAAGCCTGCCTATTTTTAATGGCGTAGTGGTCACTGCAACCTCCAAAAAAATCAGGACTTACTACCCCAATAACCTGCTAACTCACCCCTGAAATACTTACTTATTCACACTATTTTGTTCATTTGACTTGTTTCTAATTTGAAATGCCCATTTTTGTGGGGCCAGAAAGGTGCGTCTTTAAAAGGCGATTTCTACGATACCTCACTTTTGCGCGTCGGACCGCGACTTTTTCCGGAAACGCCGAAAAACCGCAATTTTCAGGAGAAACGAGACGTACATCCTCCCCCTCTGCCGCCCACCCACCCAACTGACAGCCAGCCAGCAGACAAGCACAGAGAGTTCCGTGGGTCTGTCTGTGATGTCATAAAGGGCCTGCTGATCAATGGCCAGCTCTCTGATTGGCTGCTGTGTTTGATTGACAGATTGAATCTGGCAGCTGATTGGCTGTCTACCCTAAAGTGCATTACACACCCCTGATGGTACCACTGGCTAAGACTCCACCTCAGCTCATTGATTAATTATAAATTTAGAACAAATGATGGATGAAAGCAGGCAGGCCGGCCATTTTTTTCACGCTCATTGGACTTGTTTAATGCAATGCACCTTTGTATATTCACATGCATTCGCTTCATGCTGTAACCACTGTGCATAAAAATTTGGAAACATGGCATACAATGTATCATTTGCTGTCTAAGTCATGTTTCCCATATTTTCCATTGCAAGATACAAGCCGGTTTGAGTGTTTGGGGCACATTTTAGCTAAAATCATCCTAAGGGGCCTAACTGCTTATGCTAAAGCCTGCCTATTTTGAATGGCGTAGTGGTCACTGCAACCTCCAAAAAAATCAGGACTTACTACCCCAATAACCTGCTAACTCACCCCTGAAATACTTACTTATTCACACTATTTTGTTCATTTGACTTGTTTCTAATTTGAAATGCCCATTTTTGTGGGGCCAGAAAGGTGCGTCTTTAAAAGGCGATTTCTACGATACCCCACTTTTGCGCGTCGGACCGTGACTTTTTCCGGAAACGCCGAAAAACCGCAATTTTCAGGAGAAACGAGACGTACATCCTCCCCCTCTGCCGCCCACCCACCCAACTGACAGCCAGCCAGCAGACAAGCACAGAGAGTTCCGTGGGTCTGTCTGTGATGTCATAAAGGGCCTGCTGATCAATGGCCAGCTCTCTGATTGGCTGCTGTGTTTGATTGACAGATTGAATCTGGCAGCTGATTGGCTGTCTACCCTAAAGTGCATTACACACCCCTGATGGTACCACTGGCTAAGACTCCACCTCAGCTCATTGATTAATTATAAATTTAGAACAAATGATGGATGAAAGCAGGCAGGCCGGCCATTTTTTTCACGCTCATTGGACTTGTTTAATGCAATGCACCTTTGTATATTCACATGCATTCGCTTCATGCTGTAACCACTGTGCATAAAAATTTGGAAACATGGCATACAGTGTATCATTTGCTGTCTAAGTCATGTTTCCCATATTTTCCATTGCAAGATACAAGCCGGTTTGAGTGTTTGGGGCACATTTTAGCTAAAATCATCCTACGGGGCCTAACTGCTTATGCCAAAGCCTGCCTATTTTGAATGGCGTAGTGGTCACTGCAACCTCCAAAAAAATCAGGACTTACTACCGCAATAACCTGCTAACTCACCCCTGAAATACTTACTTATTCACACTATTTTGTTCATTTGACTTGTTTCTAATTTGAAATGCCCATTTTTGTGGGGCCAGAAAGGTGCGACTTTAAAAGGCGATTTCTACGATACCCCACTTTTGCGCGTCGGACCGCGACTTTTTCCGGAAACGCCGAAAAACCGCAATTTTCAGGAGAAACGAGACGTACATCCTCCCCCTCTGCCGCCCACCCACCCAACTGACAGCCAGCCAGCAGACAAGCACAGAGAGTTCCGTGGGTCTGTCTGTGATGTCATAAAGGGCCTGCTGATCAATGGCCAGCTCTCTGATTGGGTGCTGTGTTTGATTGACAGATTGAATCTGGCAGCTGATTGGCTGTCTACCCTAAAGTGCATTACACACCCCTGATGGTACCACTGGCTAAGACTCCACCTCAGCTCATTGATTAATTATAAATTTAGAACAAATGATGGATGAAAGCAGGCAGGCCGGCCATTTTTTTCACGCTCATTGGACTTGTTTAATGCAATGCACCTGTGTATATTCACATGCATTCACTTCATGCTGTAACCACTGTGCATAAAAATTTGGAAACATGGCATACAGTGTATCATTTGCTGTCTAAGTCATGTTTCCCATATTTTCCATTGCAAGATACAAGCCGGTTTGAGTGTTTGGGGCACATTTTAGCTAAAATCATCCTACGGGGCCTAACTGCTTATGCTAAAGCCTGCCTATTTTGAATGGCGTAGTGGTCACTGCAACCTCCAAAAAAATCAGGACTTACTACCCCAATAACCTGCTAACTCACCCCTGAAATACTTATTCACACTATTTTGTTCATTTGACTTGTTTCTAATTTGAAAAGCCCATTTTTGTGGGGCCAGAAAGGTGCGTCTTTAAAAGGCGATTTCTACGATACCCCACTTTTGCGCGTCGGACCGCGACTTTTTCCGGAAACGCCGAAAAACCGCAATTTTCAGGAGAAACGAGACGTACATCCTCCCCCTCTGCCGCCCACCCACCCAACTGACAGCCAGCCAGCAGACAAGCACAGAGAGTTCCGTGGGTCTGTCTGTGATGTCATAAAGGGCCTGCTGATCAATGGCCAGCTCTCTGATTGGCTGCTGTGTTTGATTGACAGATTGAATCTGGCAGCTGATTGGCTGTCTACCCTAAAGTGCATTACACACCCCTGATGGTACCACTGGCTAAGACTCCACCTCAGCTCATTGATTAATTATAAATTTAGAACAAATGATGGATGAAAGCAGGCAGGCCGGCCATTTTTTTCACGCTCATTGGACTTAATTAATGCAATGCACCTGTGTATATTCACATGCATTCACTTCATGCTGTAACCACTGTGCATAAAAATTTGGAAACATGGCATACAGTGTATCATTTGCTGTCTAAGTCATGTTTCCCATATTTTCCATTGCAAGATACAAGCCGGTTTGAGTGTTTGGGGCACATTTTAGCTAAAATCATCCTACGGGGCCTAAATGCTTATGCTAAAGCCTGCCTATTTTGAATGGCGTAGTGGTCACTGCAACCTCCAAAAAAATCAGGACTTACTACCCCAATAACCTGCTAACTCACCCCTGAAATACTTACTTATTCACACTATTTTGTTCATTTGACTTGTTTCTAATTTGAAATGCCCATTTTTGTGGGGCCAGAAAGGTGCGTCTTTAAAAGGCGATTTCTACGATACCCCACTTTTGCGCGTCGGACCGCGACTTTTTCCGGAAACGCTGAAAAACCGCAATTTTCAGGAGAAACGAGACGTACATCCTCCCCCTCTGCCGCCCACCCACCCAACTGACAGCCAGCCAGCAGACAAGCACAGAGAGTTCCGTGGGTCTGTCTGTGATGTCATAAAGGGCCTGCTGATCAATGGCCAGCTCTCTGATTGGCTGCTGTGTTTGATTGACAGATTGAATCTGGCAGCTGATTGGCTGTCTACCCTAAAGTGCATTACACACCCCTGATGGTACCACTGGCTAAGACTCCACCTCAGCTCATTGATTAATTATAAATTTAGAACAAATGATGGATGAAAGCAGGCAGGCCGGCCATTTTTTTCACGCTCATTGGACTTGTTTAATGCAATGCACCTTTGTATATTCACATGCATTCGCTTCATGCTGTAACCACTGTGCATAAAAATTTGGAAACATGGCATACAGTGTATCATTTGCTGTCTAAGTCATGTTTCCCATATTTTCCATTGCAAGATACAAGCCGGTTCGAGTGTTTGGGGCACATTTTAGCTAAAATCATCCTACGGGGCCTAACTGCTTATGCCAAAGCCTGCCTATTTTGAATGGCGTAGTGGTCAATGCAACCTCCAAAAAAATCAGGACTTACTACCCCAATAACCTGCTAACTCACCCCTGAAATACTTACTTATTCACACTATTTTGTTCATTTGACTTGTTTCTAATTTGAAATGCCCATTTTTGTGGGGCCAGAAAGGTGCGTCTTTAAAAGGCGATTTCTACGATACCCCACTTTTGCGCGTCGGACCGCGACTTTTTCCGGAAACGCCGAAAAACCGCAATTTTCAGGAGAAACGAGACGTACATCCTCCCCCTCTGCCGCCCACCCACCCAACTGACAGCCAGCCAGCAGACAAGCACAGAGAGTTCCGTGGGTCTGTCTGTGATGTCATAAAGGGCCTGCTGATCAATGGCCAGCTCTCTGATTGGCTGCTGTGTTTGATTGACAGATTGAATCTGGCAGCTGATTGGCTGTCTACCCTAAAGTGCATTACACACCCCTGATGGTACCACTGGCTAAGACTCCACCTCAGCTCATTGATTAATTATAAATTTATAACAAATGATGGATGAAAGCAGGCAGGCCGGCCATTTTTTTCACGCTCATTGGACTTAATTAATGCAATGCACCTGTGTATATTCACATGCATTCACTTCATGCTGTAACCACTGTGCATAAAAATTTGGAAACATGGCATACAGTGTATCATTTGCTGTCTAAGTCATGTTTCCCATATTTTCCATTGCAAGATACAAGCCGGTTTGAGTGTTTGGGGCACATTTTAGCTAAAATCATCCTACGGGGCCTAAATGCTTATGCTAAAGCCTGCCTATTTTGAATGGCGTAGTGGTCACTGCAACCTCCAAAAAAATCAGGACTTACTACCCCAATAACCTGCTAACTCACCCCTGAAATACTTACTTATTCACACTATTTTGTTCATTTGACTTGTTTCTAATTTGAAATGCCCATTTTTGTGGGGCCAGAAAGGTGCGTCTTTAAAAGGCGATTTCTACGATACCCCACTTTTGCGCGTCGGACCGCGACTTTTTCCGGAAACGCTGAAAAACCGCAATTTTCAGGAGAAACGAGACGTACATCCTCCCCCTCTGCCGCCCACCCACCCAACTGACAGCCAGCCAGCAGACAAGCACAGAGAGTTCCGTGGGTCTGTCTGTGATGTCATAAAGGGCCTGCTGATCAATGGCCAGCTCTCTGATTGGCTGCTGTGTTTGATTGACAGATTGAATCTGGCAGCTGATTGGCTGTCTACCCTAAAGTGCATTACACACCCCTGATGGTACCACTGGCTAAGACTCCACCTCAGCTCATTGATTAATTATAAATTTAGAACAAATGATGGATGAAAGCAGGCAGGCCGGCCATTTTTTTCACGCTCATTGGACTTGTTTAATGCAATGCACCTTTGTATATTCACATGCATTCGCTTCATGCTGTAACCACTGTGCATAAAAATTTGGAAACATGGCATACAGTGTATCATTTGCTGTCTAAGTCATGTTTCCCATATTTTCCATTGCAAGATACAAGCCGGTTCGAGTGTTTGGGGCACATTTTAGCTAAAATCATCCTACGGGGCCTAACTGCTTATGCCAAAGCCTGCCTATTTTGAATGGCGTAGTGGTCAATGCAACCTCCAAAAAAATCAGGACTTACTACCCCAATAACCTGCTAACTCACCCCTGAAATACTTACTTATTCACACTATTTTGTTCATTTGACTTGTTTCTAATTTGAAATGCCCATTTTTGTGGGGCCAGAAAGGTGCGTCTTTAAAAGGCGATTTCTACGATACCCCACTTTTGCGCGTCGGACCGCGACTTTTTCCGGAAACGCCGAAAAACCGCAATTTTCAGGAGAAACGAGACGTACATCCTCCCCCTCTGCCGCCCACCCACCCAACTGACAGCCAGCCAGCAGACAAGCACAGAGAGTTCCGTGGGTCTGTCTGTGATGTCATAAAGGGCCTGCTGATCAATGGCCAGCTCTCTGATTGGCTGCTGTGTTTGATTGACAGATTGAATCTGGCAGCTGATTGGCTGTCTACCCTAAAGTGCATTACACACCCCTGATGGTACCACTGGCTAAGACTCCACCTCAGCTCATTGATTAATTATAAATTTAGAACAAATGATGGATGAAAGCAGGCAGGCCGGCCATTTTTTTTTACGCTCATTGGACTTGTTTAATGCAATGCACCTGTGTATATTCACATGCATTCACTTCATGCTGTAACCACTGTGCATAAAAATTTGGAAACATGGCATACAGTGTATAATTTGCTGTCTAAGTCATGTTTCCCATATTTTCCATTGCAAGATACAAGCCGGTTTGAGTGTTTGGGGCACATTTTAGCTAAAATCATCCTACGGGGCCTAAATGCTTATGCTAAAGCCGGCCTATTTTGAATGGCGTAGTGGTCACTGCAACCTCCAAAAAAATCAGGACTTACTACCCCAATAACCTGCTAACTCACCCCTGAAATACTTACTTATTCACATTATTTTGTTCATTTGACTTGTTTCTAATTTGAAATGCCCATTTTTGTGGGGCCAGAAAGGTGCGTCTTTAAAAGGCGATTTCTACGATACCCCACTTTTGCGCGTCGGACCGCGACTTTTTCCGGAAACGCTGAAAAACCGCAATTTTCAGGAGAAACGAGACGTACATCCTCCCCCTCTGCCGCCCACCCACCCAACTGACAGCCAGCCAGCAGACAAGCACAGAGAGTTCCGTGGGTCTGTCTGTGATGTCATAAAGGGCCTGCTGATCAATGGCCAGCTCTCTGATTGGCTGCTGTGTTTGATTGACAGATTGAATCTGGCAGCTGATTGGCTGTCTACCCTAAAGTGCATTACACACCCCTGATGGTACCACTGGCTAAGACTCCACCTCAGCTCATTGATTAATTATAAATTTAGAACAAATGATGGATGAAAGCAGGCAGGCCGGCCATTTTTTTCACGCTCATTGGACTTGTTTAATGCAATGCACCTTTGTATATTCACATGCATTCGCTTCATGCTGTAACCACTGTGCATAAAAATTTGGAAACATGGCATACAGTGTATCATTTGCTGTCTAAGTCATGTTTCCCATATTTTCCATTGCAAGATACAAGCCGGTTCGAGTGTTTGGGGCACATTTTAGCTAAAATCATCCTACGGGGCCTAACTGCTTATGCCAAAGCCTGCCTATTTTGAATGGCGTAGTGGTCAATGCAACCTCCAAAAAAATCAGAAATTACTACCCCAATAACCTGCTAACTCACCCCTGAAATACTTACTTATTCACACTATTTTGTTCATTTGACTTGTTTCTAATTTGAAATGCCCATTTTTGTGGGGCCAGAAAGGTGCGTCTTTAAAAGGCGATTTCTACGATACCCCACTTTTGCGCGTCGGACCGCGACTTTTTCCGGAAACGCCGAAAAACCGCAATTTTCAGGAGAAACGAGACGTACATCCTCCCCCTCTGCCGCCCACCCACCCAACTGACAGCCAGCCAGCAGACAAGCACAGAGAGTTCCGTGGGTCTGTCTGTGATGTCATAAAGGGCCTGCTGATCAATGGCCAGCTCTCTGATTGGCTGCTGTGTTTGATTGACAGATTGAATCTGGCAGCTGATTGGCTGTCTACCCTAAAGTGCATTACACACCCCTGATGGTACCACTGGCTAAGACTCCACCTCAGCTCATTGATTAATTATAAATTTAGAACAAATGATGGATGAAAGCAGGCAGGCCGGCCATTTTTTTCACGCTCATTGGACTTGTTTAATGCAATGCACCTGTGTATATTCACATGCATTCACTTCATGCTGTAACCACTGTGCATAAAAATTTGGAAACATGGCATACAGTGTATAATTTGCTGTCTAAGTCATGTTTCCCATATTTTCCATTGCAAGATACAAGCCGGTTTGAGTGTTTGGGGCACATTTTAGCTAAAATCATCCTACGGGGCCTAAATGCTTATGCTAAAGCCTGCCTATTTTGAATGGCGTAGTGGTCACTGCAACCTCCAAAAAAATCAGGACTTACTACCCCAATAACCTGCTAACTCACCCCTGAAATACTTACTTATTCACATTATTTTGTTCATTTGACTTGTTTCTAATTTGAAATGCCCATTTTTGTGGGGCCAGAAAGGTGCGTCTTTAAAAGGCGATTTCTACGATACCCCACTTTTGCGCGTCGGACCGCGACTTTTTCCGGAAACGCTGAAAAACCGCAATTTTCAGGAGAAACGAGACGTACATCCTCCCCCACTGCCGCCCACCCACCCAACTGACAGCCAGCCAGCAGACAAGCACAGAGAGTTCCGTGGGTCTGTCTGTGATGTCATAAAGGGCCTGCTGATCAATGGCCAGCTCTCTGATTGGCTGCTGTGTTTGATTGACAGATTGAATCTGGCAGCTGATTGGCTGTCTACCCTAAAGTGCATTACACACCCCTGATGGTACCACTGGCTAAGACTCCACCTCAGCTCATTGATTAATTATAAATTTAGAACAAATGATGGATGAAAGCAGGCAGGCCGGCCATTTTTTTCACGCTCATTGGACTTGTTTAATGCAATGCACCTTTGTATATTCACATGCATTCGCTTCATGCTGTAACCACTGTGCATAAAAATTTGGAAACATGGCATACAGTGTATCATTTGCTGTCTAAGTCATGTTTCCCATATTTTCCATTGCAAGATACAAGCCGGTTTGAGTGTTTGGGGCACATTTTAGCTAAAATCATCCTACGGGGCCTAACTGCTTATGCCAAAGCCTGCCTATTTTGAATGGCGTAGTGGTCAATGCAACCTCCAAAAAAATCAGGACTTACTACCCCAATAACCTGCTAACTCACCCCTGAAATACTTACTTATTCACACTATTTTGTTCATTTGACTTGTTTCTAATTTGAAATGCCCATTTTTGTGGGGCCAGAAAGGTGCGTCTTTAAAAGGCGATTTCTACGATACCCCACTTTTGCGCGTCGGACCGCGACTTTTTCCGGAAACGCCGAAAAACCGCAATTTTCAGGAGAAACGAGACGTACATCCTCCCCCTCTGCCGCCCACCCACCCAACTGACAGCCAGCCAGCAGACAAGCACAGAGAGTTCCGTGGGTCTGTCTGTGATGTCATAAAGGGCCTGCTGATCAATGGCCAGCTCTCTGATTGGCTGCTGTGTTTGATTGACAGATTGAATCTGGCAGCTGATTGGCTGTCTACCCTAAAGTGCATTACACACCCCTGATGGTACCACTGGCTAAGACTCCACCTCAGCTCATTGATTAATTATAAATTTAGAACAAATGATGGATGAAAGCAGGCAGGCCGGCCATTTTTTTCACGCTCATTGGACTTGTTTAATGCAATGCACCTTTGTATATTCACATGCATTCGCTTCATGCTGTAACCACTGTGCATAAAAATTTGGAAACATGGCATACAATGTATCATTTGCTGTCTAAGTCATGTTTCCCATATTTTCCATTGCAAGATACAAGCCGGTTTGAGTGTTTGGGGCACATTTTAGCTAAAATCATCCTACGGGGCCTAACTGCTTATGCTAAAGCCTGCCTATTTTGAATGGCGTAGTGGTCACTGCAACCTCCAAAAAAATCAGGACTTACTACCCCAATAACCTGCTAACTCACCCCTGAAATACTTACTTATTCACACTATTTTGTTCATCTGACTTGTTTCTAATTTGAAATGCCCATTTTTGTGGGGCCAGAAAGGTGCGTCTTTAAAAGGCGATTTCTACGATACCCCACTTTTGCGCGTCGGACCGTGACTTTTTCCGGAAACGCCGAAAAACCGCAATTTTCAGGAGAAACGAGACGTACATCCTCCCCCTCTGCCGCCCACCCACCCAACTGACAGCCAGCCAGCAGACAAGCACAGAGAGTTCCGTGGGTCTGTCTGTGATGTCATAAAGGGCCTGCTGATCAATGGGCAGCTCTCTGATTGGCTGCTGTGTTTGATTGACAGATTGAATCTGGCAGCTGATTGGCTGTCTACCCTAAAGTGCATTACACACCCCTGATGGTACCACTGGCTAAGACTCCACCTCAGCTCATTGATTAATTATAAATTTAGAACAAATGATGGATGAAAGCAGGCAGGCCGGCCATTTTTTTCACGCTCATTGGACTTGTTTAATGCAATGCACCTTTGTATATTCACATGCATTCGCTTCATGCTGTAACCACTGTGCATAAAAATTTGGAAACATGGCATACAGTGTATCATTTGCTGTCTAAGTCATGTTTCCCATATTTTCCATTGCAAGATACAAGCCGGTTTGAGTGTTTGGGGCACATTTTAGCTAAAATCATCCTACGGGGCCTAACTGCTTATGCCAAAGCCTGCCTATTTTGAATGGCGTAGTGGTCACTGCAACCTCCAAAAAAATCAGGACTTACTACCGCAATAACCTGCTAACTCACCCCTGAAATACTTACTTATTCACACTATTTTGTTCATTTGACTTGTTTCTAATTTGAAATGCCCATTTTTGTGGGGCCAGAAAGGTGCGACTTTAAAAGGCGATTTCTACGATACCCCACTTTTGCGCGTCGGACCGCGACTTTTTCCGGAAACGCCGAAAAACCGCAATTTTCAGGAGAAACGAGACGTACATCCTCCCCCTCTGCCGCCCACCCACCCAACTGACAGCCAGCCAGCAGACAAGCACAGAGAGTTCCGTGGGTCTGTCTGTGATGTCATAAAGGGCCTGCTGATCAATGGCCAGCTCTCTGATTGGCTGCTGTGTTTGATTGACAGATTGAATCTGGCAGCTGATTGGCTGTCTACCCTAAAGTGCATTACACACCCCTGATGGTACCACTGGCTAAGACTCCACCTCAGCTCATTGATTAATTATAAATTTAGAACAAATGATGGATGAAAGCAGGCAGGCCGGCCATTTTTTTCACGCTCATTGGACTTGTTTAATGCAATGCACCTTTGTATATTCACATGCATTCGCTTCATGCTGTAACCACTGTGCATAAAAATTTGGAAACATGGCATACAGTGTATCATTTGCTGTCTAAGTCATGTTTCCCATATTTTCCATTGCAAGATACAAGCCGGTTTGAGTGTTTGGGGCACATTTTAGCTAAAATCATCCTACGGGGCCTAACTGCTTATGCTAAAGCCTGCCTATTTTGAATGGCGTAGTGGTCACTGCAACCTCCAAAAAAATCAGGACTTACTACCCCAATAACCTGCTAACTCACCCCTGAAATACTTACTTATTCACACTATTTTGTTCATTTGACTTGTTTCTAATTTGAAATGCCCATTTTTGTGGGGCCAGAAAGGTGCGTCTTTAAAAGGCGATTTCTACGATACCCCACTTTTGCGCGTCGGACCGCGACTTTTTCCGGAAACGCCGAAAAACCGCAATTTTCAGGAGAAACGAGACGTACATCCTCCCCCTCTGCCGCCCACCCACCCAACTGACAGCCAGCCAGCAGACAAGCACAGAGAGTTCCGTGGGTCTGTCTGTGATGTCATAAAGGGCCTGCTGATCAATGGCCAGCTCTCTGATTGGCTGCTGTGTTTGATTGACAGATTGAATCTGGCAGCTGATTGGCTGTCTACCCTAAAGTGCATTACACACCCCTGATGGTACCACTGGCTAAGACTCCACCTCAGCTCATTGATTAATTATAAATTTAGAACAAATGATGGATGAAAGCAGGCAGGCCGGCCATTTTTTTCACGCTCATTGGACTTAATTAATGCAATGCACCTGTGTATATTCACATGCATTCACTTCATGCTGTAACCACTGTGCATAAAAATTTGGAAACATGGCATACAGTGTATCATTTGCTGTCTAAGTCATGTTTCCCATATTTTCCATTGCAAGATACAAGCCGGTTTGAGTGTTTGGGGCACATTTTAGCTAAAATCATCCTACGGGGCCTAAATGCTTATGCTAAAGCCTGCCTATTTTGAATGGCGTAGTGGTCACTGCAACCTCCAAAAAAATCAGGACTTACTACCCCAATAACCTGCTAACTCACCCCTGAAATACTTACTTATTCACACTATTTTGTTCATTTGACTTGTTTCTAATTTGAAATGCCCATTTTTGTGGGGCCAGAAAGGTGCGTCTTTAAAAGGCGATTTCTACGATACCCCACTTTTGCGCGTCGGACCGCGACTTTTTCCGGAAACGCTGAAAAACCGCAATTTTCAGGAGAAACGAGACGTACATCCTCCCCCTCTGCCGCCCACCCACCCAACTGACAGCCAGCCAGCAGACAAGCACAGAGAGTTCCGTGGGTCTGTCTGTGATGTCATAAAGGGCCTGCTGATCAATGGCCAGCTCTCTGATTGGCTGCTGTGTTTGATTGACAGATTGAATCTGGCAGCTGATTGGCTGTCTACCCTAAAGTGCATTACACACCCCTGATGGTACCACTGGCTAAGACTCCACCTCAGCTCATTGATTAATTATAAATTTAGAACAAATGATGGATGAAAGCAGGCAGGCCGGCCATTTTTTTCACGCTCATTGGACTTGTTTAATGCAATGCACCTTTGTATATTCACATGCATTCGCTTCATGCTGTAACCACTGTGCATAAAAATTTGGAAACATGGCATACAGTGTATCATTTGCTGTCTAAGTCATGTTTCCCATATTTTCCATTGCAAGATACAAGCCGGTTCGAGTGTTTGGGGCACATTTTAGCTAAAATCATCCTACGGGGCCTAACTGCTTATGCCAAAGCCTGCCTATTTTGAATGGCGTAGTGGTCAATGCAACCTCCAAAAAAATCAGGACTTACTACCCCAATAACCTGCTAACTCACCCCTGAAATACTTACTTATTCACACTATTTTGTTCATTTGACTTGTTTCTAATTTGAAATGCCCATTTTTGTGGGGCCAGAAAGGTGCGTCTTTAAAAGGCGATTTCTACGATACCCCACTTTTGCGCGTCGGACCGCGACTTTTTCCGGAAACGCCGAAAAACCGCAATTTTCAGGAGAAACGAGACGTACATCCTCCCCCTCTGCCGCCCACCCACCCAACTGACAGCCAGCCAGCAGACAAGCACAGAGAGTTCCGTGGGTCTGTCTGTGATGTCATAAAGGGCCTGCTGATCAATGGCCAGCTCTCTGATTGGCTGCTGTGTTTGATTGACAGATTGAATCTGGCAGCTGATTGGCTGTCTACCCTAAAGTGCATTACACACCCCTGATGGTACCACTGGCTAAGACTCCACCTCAGCTCATTGATTAATTATAAATTTAGAACAAATGATGGATGAAAGCAGGCAGGCCGGCCATTTTTTTCACGCTCATTGGACTTGTTTAATGCAATGCACCTTTGTATATTCACATGCATTCGCTTCATGCTGTAACCACTGTGCATAAAAATTTGGAAACATGGCATACAGTGTATCATTTGCTGTCTAAGTCATGTTTCCCATATTTTCCATTGCAAGATACAAGCCGGTTTGAGTGTTTGGGGCACATTTTAGCTAAAATCATCCTACGGGGCCTAACTGCTTATGCCAAAGCCTGCCTATTTTGAATGGCGTAGTGGTCACTGCAACCTCCAAAAAAATCAGGACTTACTACCCCAATAACCTGCTAACTCACCCCTGAAATACTTACTTATTCACACTATTTTGTTCATTTGACTTGTTTCTAATTTGAAATGCCCATTTTTGTGGGGCCAGAAAGGTGCGTCTTTAAAAGGCGATTTCTACGATAGCCCACTTTTGCGCGTCGGACCGCGACTTTTTCCGGAAACGCCGAAAAACCGCAATTTTCAGGAGAAACGAGACGTACATCCTCCCCCTCTGCCGCCCACCCACCCAACTGACAGCCAGCCAGCAGACAAGCACAGAGAGTTCCGTGGGTCTGTCTGTGATGTCATAAAGGGCCTGCTGATCAATGGCCAGCTCTCTGATTGGCTGCTGTGTTTGATTGACAGATTGAATCTGGCAGCTGATTGGCTGTCTACCCTAAAGTGCATTACACACCCCTGATGGTACCACTGGCTAAGACTCCACCTCAGCTCATTGATTAATTATAAATTTAGAACAAATGATGGATGAAAGCAGGCAGGCCGGCCATTTTTTTCACGCTCATTGGACTTGTTTAATGCAATGCACCTTTGTATATTCACATGCATTCGCTTCATGCTGTAACCACTGTGCATAAAAATTTGGAAACATGGCATACAGTGTATCATTTGCTGTCTAAGTCATGTTTCCCATATTTTCCATTGCAAGATACAAGCCGGTTTGAGTGTTTGGGGCACATTTTAGCTAAAATCATCCTACGGGGCCTAACTGCTTATGCTAAAGCCTGCCTATTTTGAATGGCGTAGTGGTCACTGCAACCTCCAAAAAAATCAGGACTTACTACCCCAATAACCTGCTAACTCACCCCTGAAATACTTACTTATTCACACTATTTTGTTCATTTGACTTGTTTCTAATTTGAAATGCCCATTTTTGTGGGGCCAGAAAGGTGCGTCTTTAAAAGGCGATTTCTACGATACCCCACTTTTGCGCGTCGGACCGCGACTTTTTCCGGAAACGCCGAAAAACCGCAATTTTCAGGAGAAACGAGACGTACATCCTCCCCCTCTGCCGCCCACCCACCCAACTGACAGCCAGCCAGCAGACAAGCACAGAGAGTTCCGTGGGTCTGTCTGTGATGTCATAAAGGGCCTGCTGATCAATGGCCAGCTCTCTGATTGGCTGCTGTGTTTGATTGACAGATTGAATCTGGCAGCTGATTGGCTGTCTACCCTAAAGTGCATTACACACCCCTGATGGTACCACTGGCTAAGACTCCACCTCAGCTCATTGATTAATTATAAATTTAGAACAAATGATGGATGAAAGCAGGCAGGCCGGCCATTTTTTTCACGCTCATTGGACTTAATTAATGCAATGCACCTGTGTATATTCACATGCATTCACTTCATGCTGTAACCACTGTGCATAAAAATTTGGAAACATGGCATACAGTGTATCATTTGCTGTCTAAGTCATGTTTCCCATATTTTCCATTGCAAGATACAAGCCGGTTTGAGTGTTTGGGGCACATTTTAGCTAAAATCATCCTACGGGGCCTAAATGCTTATGCTAAAGCCTGCCTATTTTGAATGGCGTAGTGGTCACTGCAACCTCCAAAAAAATCAGGACTTACTACCCCAATAACCTGCTAACTCACCCCTGAAATACTTACTTATTCACACTATTTTGTTCATTTGACTTGTTTCTAATTTGAAATGCCCATTTTTGTGGGGCCAGAAAGGTGCGTCTTTAAAAGGCGATTTCTACGATACCCCACTTTTGCGCGTCGGACCGCGACTTTTTCCGGAAACGCTGAAAAACCGCAATTTTCAGGAGAAACGAGACGTACATCCTCCCCCTCTGCCGCCCACCCACCCAACTGACAGCCAGCCAGCAGACAAGCACAGAGAGTTCCGTGGGTCTGTCTGTGATGTCATAAAGGGCCTGCTGATCAATGGCCAGCTCTCTGATTGGCTGCTGTGTTTGATTGACAGATTGAATCTGGCAGCTGATTGGCTGTCTACCCTAAAGTGCATTACACACCCCTGATGGTACCACTGGCTAAGACTCCATCTCAGCTCATTGATTAATTATAAATTTAGAACAAATGATGGATGAAAGCAGGCAGGCCGGCCATTTTTTTCACGCTCATTGGACTTGTTTAATGCAATGCACCTTTGTATATTCACATGCATTCGCTTCATGCTGTAACCACTGTGCATAAAAATTTGGAAACATGGCATACAGTGTATCATTTGCTGTCTAAGTCATGTTTCCCATATTTTCCATTGCAAGATACAAGCCGGTTTGAGTGTTTGGGGCACATTTTAGCTAAAATCATCCTACGGGGCCTAACTGCTTATGCCAAAGCCTGCCTATTTTGAATGGCGTAGTGGTCAATGCAACCTCCAAAAAAATCAGGACTTACTACCCCAATAACCTGCTAACTCACCCCTGAAATACTTACTTATTCACACTATTTTGTTCATTTGACTTGTTTCTAATTTGAAATGCCCATTTTTGTGGGGCCAGAAAGGTGCGTCTTTAAAAGGCGATTTCTACGATACCCCACTTTTGCGCGTCGGACCGCGACTTTTTCCGGAAACGCCGAAAAACCGCAATTTTCAGGAGAAACGAGACGTACATCCTCCCCCTCTTCCGCCCACCCACCCAACTGACAGCCAGCCAGCAGACAAGCACAGAGAGTTCCGTGGGTCTGTCTGTGATGTCATAAAGGGCCTGCTGATCAATGGCCAGCTCTCTGATTGGCTGCTGTGTTTGATTGACAGATTGAATCTGGCAGCTGATTGGCTGTCTACCCTAAAGTGCATTACACACCCCTGATGGTACCACTGGCTAAGACTCCACCTCAGCTCATTGATTAATTATAAATTTAGAACAAATGATGGATGAAAGCAGGCAGGCCGGCCATTTTTTTCACGCTCATTGGACTTGTTTAATGCAATGCACCTTTGTATATTCACATGCATTCGCTTCATGCTGTAACCACTGTGCATAAAAATTTGGAAACATGGCATACAGTGTATCATTTGCTGTCTAAGTCATGTTTCCCATATTTTCCATTGCAAGATACAAGCCGGTTTGAGTGTTTGGGGCACATTTTAGCTAAAATCATCCTACGGGGCCTAACTGCTTATGCTAAAGCCTGCCTATTTTGAATGGCGTAGTGGTCACTGCAACCTCCAAAAAAATCAGGACTTACTACCCCAATAACCTGCTAACTCACCCCTGAAATACTTACTTATTCACACTATTTTGTTCATTTGACTTGTTTCTAATTTGAAATGCCCATTTTTGTGGGGCCAGAAAGGTGCGTCTTTAAAAGGCGATTTCTACGATACCCCACTTTTGCGCGTCGGACCGCGACTTTTTCCGGAAACGCCGAAAAACCGCAATTTTCAGGAGAAACGAGACGTACATCCTCCCCCTCTGCCGCCCACCCACCCAACTGACAGCCAGCCAGCAGACAAGCACCGAGAGTTCCGTGGGTCTGTCTGTGATGTCATAAAGGGCCTGCTGATCAATGGCCAGCTCTCTGATTGGCTGCTGTGTTTGATTGACAGATTGAATCTGGCAGCTGATTGGCTGTCTACCCTAAAGTGCATTACACACCCCTGATGGTACCACTGGCTAAGACTCCACCTCAGCTCATTGATTAATTATAAATTTAGAACAAATGATGGATGAAAGCAGGCAGGCCGGCCATTTTTTTCACGCTCATTGGACTTGTTTAATGCAATGCACCTTTGTATATTCACATGCATTCGCTTCATGCTGTAACCACTGTGCATAAAAATTTGGAAACATGGCATACAGTGTATCATTTGCTGTCTAAGTCATGTTTCCCATATTTTCCATTGCAAGATACAAGCCGGTTTGAGTGTTTGGGGCACATTTTAGCTAAAATCATCCTACGGGGCCTAACTGCTTATGCCAAAGCCTGCCTATTTTGAATGGCGTAGTGGTCAATGCAACCTCCAAAAAAATCAGGACTTACTACCCCAATAACCTGCTAACTCACCCCTGAAATACTTACTTATTCACACTATTTTGTTCATTTGACTTGTTTCTAATTTGAAATGCCCATTTTTGTGGGGCCAGAAAGGTGCGTCTTTAAAAGGCGATTTCTACGATACCCCACTTTTGCGCGTCGGACCGCGACTTTTTCCGGAAACGCCGAAAAACCGCAATTTTCAGGAGAAACGAGACGTACATCCTCCCCCTCTGCCGCCCACCCACCCAACTGACAGCCAGCCAGCAGACAAGCACAGAGAGTTCCGTGGGTCTGTCTGTGATGTCATAAAGGGCCTGCTGATCAATGGCCAGCTCTCTGATTGGCTGCTGTGTTTGATTGACAGATTGAATCTGGCAGCTGATTGGCTGTCTACCCTAAAGTGCATTACACACCCCTGATGGTACCACTGGCTAAGACTCCACCTCAGCTCATTGATTAATTATAAATTTAGAACAAATGATGGATGAAAGCAGGCAGGCCGGCCATTTTTTTCACGCTCATTGGACTTGTTTAATGCAATGCACCTTTGTATATTCACATGCATTCGCTTCATGCTGTAACCACTGTGCATAAAAATTTGGAAACATGGCATACAGTGTATCATTTGCTGTCTAAGTCATGTTTCCCATATTTTCCATTGCAAGATACAAGCCGGTTTGAGTGTTTGGGGCACATTTTAGCTAAAATCATCCTACGGGGCCTAACTGCTTATGCCAAAGCCTGCCTATTTTGAATGGCGTAGTGGTCAATGCAACCTCCAAAAAAATCAGGACTTACTACCCCAATAACCTGCTAACTCACCCCTGAAATACTTACTTATTCACACTATTTTGTTCATTTGACTTGTTTCTAATTTGAAATGCCCATTTTTGTGGGGCCAGAAAGGTGCGTCTTTAAAAGGCGATTTCTACGATACCCCACTTTTGCGCGTCGGACCGCGACTTTTTCCGGAAACGCCGAAAAACCGCAATTTTCAGGAGAAACGAGACGTACATCCTCCCCCTCTGCCGCCCACCCACCCAACTGACAGCCAGCCAGCAGACAAGCACAGAGAGTTCCGTGGGTCTGTCTGTGATGTCATAAAGGGCCTGCTGATCAATGGCCAGCTCTCTGATTGGCTGCTGTGTTTGATTGACAGATTGAATCTGGCAGCTGATTGGCTGTCTACCCTAAAGTGCATTACACACCCCTGATGGTACCACTGGCTAAGACTCCACCTCAGCTCATTGATTAATTATAAATTTAGAACAAATGATGGATGAAAGCAGGCAGGCCGGCCATTTTTTTCACGCTCATTGGACTTAATTAATGCAATGCACCTGTGTATATTCACATGCATTCACTTCATGCTGTAACCACTGTGCATAAAAATTTGGAAACATGGCATACAGTGTATCATTTGCTGTCTAAGTCATGTTTCCCATATTTTCCATTGCAAGATACAAGCCGGTTTGAGTGTTTGGGGCACATTTTAGCTAAAATCATCCTACGGGGCCTAAATGCTTATGCTAAAGCCTGCCTATTTTGAATGGCGTAGTGGTCACTGCAACCTCCAAAAAAATCAGGACTTACTACCCCAATAACCTGCTAACTCACCCCTGAAATACTTACTTATTCACACTATTTTGTTCATTTGACTTGTTTCTAATTTGAAATGCCCATTTTTGTGGGGCCAGAAAGGTGCGTCTTTAAAAGGCGATTTCTACGATACCCCACTTTTGCGCGTCGGACCGCGACTTTTTCCGGAAACGCTGAAAAACCGCAATTTTCAGGAGAAACGAGACGT
Source organism: Crinia signifera (assembly GCF_055691185.1). Classification (NCBI taxonomy): domain Eukaryota; kingdom Metazoa; phylum Chordata; class Amphibia; order Anura; family Myobatrachidae; genus Crinia; species Crinia signifera. Next base: position 401,619 of record NW_028142730.1, on the reverse strand, counting down.
ACATCCTCCCCCTCTGACGCCCACCCACCCAACTGACAGCCAGCCAGCAGACAAGCACAGAGAGTTCCGTGGGTCTGTCTGTGATGTCATAAAGGGCCTGCTGATCAATGGCCAGCTCTCTGATTGGCTGCTGTGTTTGATTGACAGATTGAATCTGGCAGCTGATTGGCTGTCTACCCTAAAGTGCATTACACACCCCTGATGGTACCACTGGCTAAGACTCCACCTCAGCTCATTGATTAATTATAAATTTAGAACAAATGATGGATGAAAGCAGGCAGGCCGGACATTTTTTTCACGCTCATTGGACTTGTTTAATGCAATGCACCTTTGTATATTCACATGCATTCGCTTCATGCTGTAACCACTGTGCATAAAGATTTGGAAACATGGCATACAGTGTATCATTTGCTGTCTAAGTCATGTTTCCCATATTTTCCATTGCAAGATACAAGCCGGTTCGAGTGTTTGGGGCACATTTTAGCTAAAATCATCCTACGGGGCCTAACTGCTTATGCCAAAGCCTGCCTATTTTGAATGGCGTAGTGGTCAATGCAACCTCCAAAAAAATCAGGACTTACTACCCCAATAACCTGCTAACTCACCCCTGAAATACTTACTTATTCACACTATTTTGTTCATTTGACTTGTTTCTAATTTGAAATGCCCATTTTTGTGGGGCCAGAAAGGTGCGTCTTTAAAAGGCGATTTCTACGATACCCCACTTTTGCGCGTCGGACCGCGACTTTTTCCGGAAACGCCGAAAAACCGAAATTTTCAGGAGAAACGAGACGTACATCCTCCCCCTCTGCCGCCCACCCACCCAACTGACAGCCAGCCAGCAGACAAGCACAGAGAGTTCCGTGGGTCTGTCTGTGATGTCATAAAGGGCCTGCTGATCAATGGCCAGCTCTCTGATTGGCTGCTGTGTTTGATTGACAGATTGAATCTGGCAGCTGATTGGCTGTCTACCCTAAAGTGCATTACACACCCCTGATGGTACCACTGGCTAAGACTCCACCTCAGCTCATTGATTAATTATAAATTTAGAACAAATGATGGATGAAAGCAGGCAGGCCGGCCATTTTTTTCACGCTCATTGGACTTGTTTAATGCAATGCACCTTTGTATATTCACATGCATTCGCTTCATGCTGTAACCACTGTGCATAAAAATTTGGAAACATGGCATACAGTGTATCATTTGCTGTCTAAGTCATGTTTCCCATATTTTCCATTGCAAGATACAAGCCGGTTTGAGTGTTTGGGGCACATTTTAGCTAAAATCATCCTACGGGGCCTAACTGCTTATGCCAAAGCCTGCCTATTTTGAATGGCGTAGTGGTCACTGCAACCTCCAAAAAAATCAGGACTTACTACCCCAATAACCTGCTAACTCACCCCTGAAATACTTACTTATTCACACTATTTTGTTCATTTGACTTGTTTCTAATTTGAAATGCCCATTTTTGTGGGGCCAGAAAGGTGCGTCTTTAAAAGGCGATTTCTACGATAGCCCACTTTTGCGCGTCGGACCGCGACTTTTTCCGGAAACGCCGAAAAACCGCAATTTTCAGGAGAAACGAGACGTACATCCTCCCCCTCTGCCGCCCACCCACCCAACTGACAGCCAGCCAGCAGACAAGCACAGAGAGTTCCGTGGGTCTGTCTGTGATGTCATAAAGGGCCTGCTGATCAATGGCCAGCTCTCTGATTGGCTGCTGTGTTTGATTGACAGATTGAATCTGGCAGCTGATTGGCTGTCTACCCTAAAGTGCATTACACACCCCTGATGGTACCACTGGCTAAGACTCCACCTCAGCTCATTGATTAATTATAAATTTAGAACAAATGATGGATGAAAGCAGGCAGGCCGGCCATTTTTTTCACGCTCATTGGACTTGTTTAATGCAATGCACCTGTGTATATTCACATGCATTCACTTCATGCTGTAACCACTGTGCATAAAAATTTGGAAACATGGCATACAGTGTATCATTTGCTGTCTAAGTCATGTTTCCCATATTTTCCATTGCAAGATACAAGCCGGTTTGAGTGTTTGGGGCACATTTTAGCTAAAATCATCCTACGGGGCCTAAATGCTTATGCTAAAGCCTGCCTATTTTAAATGGCGTAGTGGTCACTGCAACCTCCAAAAAAATCAGGACTTACTACCCCAATAACCTGCTAACTCACCCCTGAAATACTTACTTATTCACACTATTTTGTTCATTTGACTTGTTTCTAATTTGAAATGCCCATTTTTGTGGGGCCAGAAAGGTGCGTCTTTAAAAGGCGATTTCTACGATACCCCACTTTTGCGCGTCGGACCGCGACTTTTTCCGGAAACGCTGAAAAACCGCAATTTTCAGGAGAAACGAGACGTACATCCTCCCCCTCTGCCGCCCACCCACCCAACTGACAGCCAGCCAGCAGACAAGCACAGAGAGTTCCGTGGGTCTGTCTGTGATGTCATAAAGGGCCTGCTGATCAATGGCCAGCTCTCTGATTGGCTGCTGTGTTTGATTGACAGATTGAATCTGGCAGCTGATTGGCTGTCTACCCTAAAGTGCATTACACACCCCTGATGGTACCACTGGCTAAGACTCCACCTCAGCTCATTGATTAATTATAAATTTAGAACAAATGATGGATGAAAGCAGGCAGGCCGGCCATTTTTTTCACGCTCATTGGACTTGTTTAATGCAATGCACCTTTGTATATTCACATGCATTCGCTTCATGCTGTAACCACTGTGCATAAAAATTTGGAAACATGGCATACAGTGTATCATTTGCTGTCTAAGTCATGTTTCCCATATTTTCCATTGCAAGATACAAGCCGGTTTGAGTGTTTGGGGCACATTTTAGCTAAAATCATCCTACGGGGCCTAACTGCTTATGCCAAAGCCTGCCTATTTTGAATGGCGTAGTGGTCAATGCAACCTCCAAAAAAATCAGGACTTACTACCCCAATAACCTGCTAACTCACCCCTGAAATACTTACTTATTCACACTATTTTGTTCATTTGACTTGTTTCTAATTTGAAATGCCCATTTTTGTGGGGCCAGAAAGGTGCGTCTTTAAAAGGCGATTTCTACGATACCCCACTTTTGCGCGTCGGACCGCGACTTTTTCCGGAAACGCCGAAAAACCGCAATTTTCAGGAGAAACGAGACGTACATCCTCCCCCTCTTCCGCCCACCCACCCAACTGACAGCCAGCCAGCAGACAAGCACAGAGAGTTCCGTGGGTCTGTCTGTGATGTCATAAAGGGCCTGCTGATCAATGGCCAGCTCTCTGATTGGCTGCTGTGTTTGATTGACAGATTGAATCTGGCAGCTGATTGGCTGTCTACCCTAAAGTGCATTACACACCCCTGATGGTACCACTGGCTAAGACTCCACCTCAGCTCATTGATTAATTATAAATTTAGAACAAATGATGGATGAAAGCAGGCAGGCCGGCCATTTTTTTCACGCTCATTGGACTTGTTTAATGCAATGCACCTTTGTATATTCACATGCATTCGCTTCATGCTGTAACCACTGTGCATAAAAATTTGGAAACATGGCATACAGTGTATCATTTGCTGTCTAAGTCATGTTTCCCATATTTTCCATTGCAAGATACAAGCCGGTTTGAGTGTTTGGGGCACATTTTAGCTAAAATCATCCTACGGGGCCTAACTGCTTATGCTAAAGCCTGCCTATTTTGAATGGCGTAGTGGTCACTGCAACCTCCAAAAAAATCAGGACTTACTACCCCAATAACCTGCTAACTCACCCCTGAAATACTTACTTATTCACACTATTTTGTTCATTTGACTTGTTTCTAATTTGAAATGCCCATTTTTGTGGGGCCAGAAAGGTGCGTCTTTAAAAGGCGATTTCTACGATACCCCACTTTTGCGCGTCGGACCGCGACTTTTTCCGGAAACGCCGAAAAACCGCAATTTTCAGGAGAAACGAGACGTACATCCTCCCCCTCTGCCGCCCACCCACCCAACTGACAGCCAGCCAGCAGACAAGCACAGAGAGTTCCGTGGGTCTGTCTGTGATGTCATAAAGGGCCTGCTGATCAATGGCCAGCTCTCTGATTGGCTGCTGTGTTTGATTGACAGATTGAATCTGGCAGCTGATTGGCTGTCTACCCTAAAGTGCATTACACACCCCTGATGGTACCACTGGCTAAGACTCCACCTCAGCTCATTGATTAATTATAAATTTAGAACAAATGATGGATGAAAGCAGGCAGGCCGGCCATTTTTTTCACGCTCATTGGACTTGTTTAATGCAATGCACCTTTGTATATTCACATGCATTCGCTTCATGCTGTAACCACTGTGCATAAAAATTTGGAAACATGGCATACAGTGTATCATTTGCTGTCTAAGTCATGTTTCCCATATTTTCCATTGCAAGATACAAGCCGGTTTGAGTGTTTGGGGCACATTTTAGCTAAAATCATCCTACGGGGCCTAACTGCTTATGCCAAAGCCTGCCTATTTTGAATGGCGTAGTGGTCAATGCAACCTCCAAAAAAATCAGGACTTACTACCCCAATAACCTGCTAACTCACCCCTGAAATACTTACTTATTCACACTATTTTGTTCATTTGACTTGTTTCTAATTTGAAATGCCCATTTTTGTGGGGCCAGAAAGGTGCGTCTTTAAAAGGCGATTTCTACGATACCCCACTTTTGCGCGTCGGACCGCGACTTTTTCCGGAAACGCCGAAAAACCGCAATTTTCAGGAGAAACGAGACGTACATCCTCCCCCTCTGCCGCCCACCCACCCAACTGACAGCCAGCCAGCAGACAAGCACAGAGAGTTCCGTGGGTCTGTCTGTGATGTCATAAAGGGCCTGCTGATCAATGGCCAGCTCTCTGATTGGCTGCTGTGTTTGATTGACAGATTGAATCTGGCAGCTGATTGGCTGTCTACCCTAAAGTGCATTACACACCCCTGATGGTACCACTGGCTAAGACTCCACCTCAGCTCATTGATTAATTATAAATTTAGAACAAATGATGGATGAAAGCAGGCAGGCCGGCCATTTTTTTCACGCTCATTGGACTTGTTTAATGCAATGCACCTTTGTATATTCACATGCATTCGCTTCATGCTGTAACCACTGTGCATAAAAATTTGGAAACATGGCATACAGTGTATCATTTGCTGTCTAAGTCATGTTTCCCATATTTTCCATTGCAAGATACAAGCCGGTTTGAGTGTTTGGGGCACATTTTAGCTAAAATCATCCTACGGGGCCTAACTGCTTATGCCAAAGCCTGCCTATTTTGAATGGCGTAGTGGTCAATGCAACCTCCAAAAAAATCAGGACTTACTACCCCAATAACCTGCTAACTCACCCCTGAAATACTTACTTATTCACACTATTTTGTTCATTTGACTTGTTTCTAATTTGAAATGCCCATTTTTGTGGGGCCAGAAAGGTGCGTCTTTAAAAGGCGATTTCTACGATACCCCACTTTTGCGCGTCGGACCGCGACTTTTTCCGGAAACGCCGAAAAACCGCAATTTTCAGGAGAAACGAGACGTACATCCTCCCCCTCTGCCGCCCACCCACCCAACTGACAGCCAGCCAGCAGACAAGCACAGAGAGTTCCGTGGGTCTGTCTGTGATGTCATAAAGGGCCTGCTGATCAATGGCCAGCTCTCTGATTGGCTGCTGTGTTTGATTGACAGATTGAATCTGGCAGCTGATTGGCTGTCTACCCTAAAGTGCATTACACACCCCTGATGGTACCACTGGCTAAGACTCCACCTCAGCTCATTGATTAATTATAAATTTAGAACAAATGATGGATGAAAGCAGGCAGGCCGGCCATTTTTTTCACGCTCATTGGACTTGTTTAATGCAATGCACCTTTGTATATTCACATGCATTCGCTTCATGCTGTAACCACTGTGCATAAAAATTTGGAAACATGGCATACAGTGTATCATTTGCTGTCTAAGTCATGTTTCCCATATTTTCCATTGCAAGATACAAGCCGGTTTGAGTGTTTGGGGCACATTTTAGCTAAAATCATCCTACGGGGCCTAACTGCTTATGCCAAAGCCTGCCTATTTTGAATGGCGTAGTGGTCAATGCAACCTCCAAAAAAATCAGGACTTACTACCCCAATAACCTGCTAACTCACCCCTGAAATACTTACTTATTCACACTATTTTGTTCATTTGACTTGTTTCTAATTTGAAATGCCCATTTTTGTGGGGCCAGAAAGCTGCGTCTTTAAAAGGCGATTTCTACGATACCCCACTTTTGCGCGTCGGACCGCGACTTTTTCCGGAAACGCCGAAAAACCGCAATTTTCAGGAGAAACGAGACGTACATCCTCCCCCTCTGCCGCCCACCCACCCAACTGACAGCCAGCCAGCAGACAAGCACAGAGAGTTCCGTGGGTCTGTCTGTGATGTCATAAAGGGCCTGCTGATCAATGGCCAGCTCTCTGATTGGCTGCTGTGTTTGATTGACAGATTGAATCTGGCAGCTGATTGGCTGTCTACCCTAAAGTGCATTACACACCCCTGATGGTACCACTGGCTAAGACTCCACCTTAGCTCATTGATTAATTATAAATTTAGAACAAATGATGGATGAAAGCAGGCAGGCCGGCCATTTTTTTCACGCTCATTGGACTTGTTTAATGCAATGCACCTTTGTATATTCACATGCATTCGCTTCATGCTGTAACCACTGTGCATAAAAATTTGGAAACATGGCATACAGTGTATCATTTGCTGTCTAAGTCATGTTTCCCATATTTTCCATTGCAAGATACAAGCCGGTTTGAGTGTTTGGGGCACATTTTAGCTAAAATCATCCTACGGGGCCTAACTGCTTATGCCAAAGCCTGCCTATTTTGAATGGCGTAGTGGTCAATGCAACCTCCAAAAAAATCAGGACTTACTACCCCAATAACCTGCTAACTCACCCCTGAAATACTTACTTATTCACACTATTTTGTTCATTTGACTTGTTTCTAATTTGAAATGCCCATTTTTGTGGGGCCAGAAAGGTGCGTCTTTAAAAGGCGATTTCTACGATACCCCACTTTTGCGCGTCGGACCGCGACTTTTTCCGGAAACGCCGAAAAACCGTAATTTTCAGGAGAAACGAGACGTACATCCTGCCCCTCTGCCGCCCACCCACCCAACTGACAGCCAGCCAGCAGACAAGCACAGAGAGTTCCGTGGGTCTGTCTGTGATGTCATAAAGGGCCTGCTGATCAATGGCCAGCTCTCTGATTGGCTGCTGTGTTTGATTGACAGATTGAATCTGGCAGCTGATTGGCTGTCTACCCTAAAGTGCATTACACACTCCTGATGGTACCACTGGCTAAGACTCCACCTCAGCTCATTGATTAATTATAAATTTAGAACAAATGATGGATGAAAGCAGGCAGGCCGGCCATTTTTTTCACGCTCATTGGACTTGTTTAATGCAATGCACCTATGTATATTCACATGCATTCGCTTCATGCTGTAACCACTGTGCATAAAAATTTGGAAACATGGCATACAGTGTATCATTTGCTGTCTAAGTCATGTTTCCCATATTTTCCATTGCAAGATACAAGCCGGTTTGAGTGTTTGGGGCACATTTTAGCTAAAATCATCCTACGGGGCCTAACTGCTTATGCTAAAGCCTGCCTATTTTGAATGGCGTAGTGGTCACTGCAACCTCCAAAAAAATCAGGACTTACTACCCCAATAACCTGCTAACTCACCCCTGAAATACTTACTTATTCACACTATTTTGTTCATTTGACTTGTTTCTAATTTGAAATGCCCATTTTTGTGGGGCCAGAAAGGTGCGTCTTTAAAAGGCGATTTCTACGATACCCCACTTTTGCGCGTCGGACCGCGACTTTTTCCGGAAACGCCGAAAAACCGCAATTTTCAGGAGAAACGAGACGTACATCCTCCCCCTCTGCCGCCCACCCACCCAACTGACAGCCAGCCAGCAGACAAGCACAGAGAGTTCCGTGGGTCTGTCTGTGATGTCATAAAGGGCCTGCTGATCAATGGCCAGCTCTCTGATTGGCTGCTGTGTTTGATTGACAGATTGAATCTGGCAGCTGATTGGCTGTCTACCCTAAAGTGCATTACACACCCCTGATGGTACCACTGGCTAAGACTCCACCTCAGCTCATTGATTAATTATAAATTTAGAACAAATGATGGATGAAAGCAGGCAGGCCGGCCATTTTTTTCACGCTCATTGGACTTGTTTAATGCAATGCACCTTTGTATATTCACATGCATTCGCTTCATGCTGTAACCACTGTGCATAAAAATTTGGAAACATGGCATACAGTGTATCATTTGCTGTCTAAGTCATGTTTCCCATATTTTCCATTGCAAGATACAAGCCGGTTTGAGTGTTTGGGGCACATTTTAGCTAAAATCATCCTACGGGGCCTAACTGCTTATGCCAAAGCCTGCCTATTTTGAATGGCGTAGTGGTCAATGCAACCTCCAAAAAAATCAGGACTTACTACCCCAATAACCTGCTAACTCACCCCTGAAATACTTACTTATTCACACTATTTTGTTCATTTGACTTGTTTCTAATTTGAAATGCCCATTTTTGTGGGGCCAGAAAGCTGCGTCTTTAAAAGGCGATTTCTACGATACCCCACTTTTGCGCGTCGGACCGCGACTTTTTCCGGAAACGCCGAAAAACCGCAATTTTCAGGAGAAACGAGACGTACATCCTCCCCCTCTGCCGCCCACCCACCCAACTGACAGCCAGCCAGCAGACAAGCACAGAGAGTTCCGTGGGTCTGTCTGTGATGTCATAAAGGGCCTGCTGATCAATGGCCAGCTCTCTGATTGGCTGCTGTGTTTGATTGACAGATTGAATCTGGCAGCTGATTGGCTGTCTACCCTAAAGTGCATTACACACCCCTGATGGTACCACTGGCTAAGACTCCACCTTAGCTCATTGATTAATTATAAATTTAGAACAAATGATGGATGAAAGCAGGCAGGCCGGCCATTTTTTTCACGCTCATTGGACTTGTTTAATGCAATGCACCTTTGTATATTCACATGCATTCGCTTCATGCTGTAACCACTGTGCATAAAAATTTGGAAACATGGCATACAGTGTATCATTTGCTGTCTAAGACATGTTTCCCATATTTTCCATTGCAAGATACAAGCCGGTTTGAGTGTTTGGGGCACATTTTAGCTAAAATCATCCTACGGGGCCTAACTGCTTATGCCAAAGCCTGCCTATTTTGAATGGCGTAGTGGTCAATGCAACCTCCAAAAAAATCAGGACTTACTACCCCAATAACCTGCTAACTCACCCCTGAAATACTTACTTATTCACACTATTTTGTTCATTTGACTTGTTTCTAATTTGAAATGCCCATTTTTGTGGGGCCAGAAAGGTGCGTCTTTAAAAGGCGATTTCTACGATACCCCACTTTTGCGCGTCGGACCGCGACTTTTTCCGGAAACGCCGAAAAACCGTAATTTTCAGGAGAAACGAGACGTACATCCTGCCCCTCTGCCGCCCACCCACCCAACTGACAGCCAGCCAGCAGACAAGCACAGAGAGTTCCGTGGGTCTGTCTGTGATGTCATAAAGGGCCTGCTGATCAATGGCCAGCTCTCTGATTGGCTGCTGTGTTTGATTGACAGATTGAATCTGGCAGCTGATTGGCTGTCTACCCTAAAGTGCATTACACACTCCTGATGGTACCACTGGCTAAGACTCCACCTCAGCTCATTGATTAATTATAAATTTAGAACAAATGATGGATGAAAGCAGGCAGGCCGGCCATTTTTTTCACGCTCATTGGACTTGTTTAATGCAATGCACCTATGTATATTCACATGCATTCGCTTCATGCTGTAACCACTGTGCATAAAAATTTGGAAACATGGCATACAGTGTATCATTTGCTGTCTAAGTCATGTTTCCCATATTTTCCATTGCAAGATACAAGCCGGTTTGAGTGTTTGGGGCACATTTTAGCTAAAATCATCCTACGGGGCCTAACTGCTTATGCTAAAGCCTGCCTATTTTGAATGGCGTAGTGGTCACTGCAACCTCCAAAAAAATCAGGACTTACTACCCCAATAACCTGCTAACTCACCCCTGAAATACTTACTTATTCACACTATTTTGTTCATTTGACTTGTTTCTAATTTGAAATGCCCATTTTTGTGGGGCCAGAAAGGTGCGTCTTTAAAAGGCGATTTCTACGATACCCCACTTTTGCGCGTCGGACCGCGACTTTTTCCGGAAACGCCGAAAAACCGCAATTTTCAATAGAAACGAGACGTACATCCTCCCCCTCTGCCGCCCACCCACCCAACTGACAGCCAGCCAGCAGACAAGCACAGAGAGTTCCGTGGGTCTGTCTGTGATGTCATAAAGGGCCTGCTGATCAATGGCCAGCTCTCTGATTGGCTGCTGTGTTTGATTGACAGATTGAATCTGGCAGCTGATTGGCTGTCTACCCTAAAGTGCATTACACACCCCTGATGGTACCACTGGCTAAGACTCCACCTCAGCTCATTGATTAATTATAAATTTAGAACAAATGATGGATGAAAGCAGGCAAGCCGGCCATTTTTTTCACGCTCATTGGACTTGTTTAATGCAATGCACCTGTGTATATTCACATGCATTCACTTCATGCTGTAACCACTGTGCATAAAAATTTGGAAACATGGCATACAGTGTATCATTTGCTGTCTAAGTCATGTTTCCCATATTTTCCATTGCAAGATACAAGCCGGTTTGAGTGTTTGGGGCACATTTTAGCTAAAATCATCCTACGGGGCCTAAATGCTTATGCTAAAGCCTGCCTATTTTGAATGGCGTAGTGGTCACTGCAACCTCCAAAAAAATCAGGACTTACTACCCCAATAACCTGCTAACTCACCCCTGAAATACTTACTTATTCACACTATTTTGTTCATTTGACTTGTTTCTAATTTGAAATGCCCATTTTTGTGGGGCCAGAAAGGTGCGTCTTTAAAAGGCGATTTCTACGATACCCCACTTTTGCGCGTCGGACCGCGACTTTTTCCGGAAACGCCGAAAAACCGCAATTTTCAGGAGAAACGAGACGTACATCCTCCCCCTCTGCCGCCCACCCACCCAACTGACAGCCAGCCAGCAGACAAGCACAGAGAGTTCCGTGGGTCTGTCTGTGATGTCATAAAGGGCCTGCTGATCAATGGCCAGCTCTCTGATTGGCTGCTGTGTTTGATTGACAGATTGAATCTGGCAGCTGATTGGCTGTCTACCCTAAAGTGCATTACACACCCCTGATGGTACCACTGGCTAAGACTCCACCTCAGCTCATTGATTAATTATAAATTTAGAACAAATGATGGATGAAAGCAGGCAGGCCGGCCATTTTTTTCACGCTCATTGGACTTGTTTAATGCAATGCACCTGTGTATATTCACATGCATTCACTTCATGCTGTAACCACTGTGCATAAAAATTTGGAAACATGGCATACAGTGTATCATTTGCTGTCTAAGTCATGTTTCCCATATTTTCCATTGCAAGATACAAGCCGGTTTGAGTGTTTGGGGCACATTTTAGCTAAAATCATCCTACGGGGCCTAACTGCTTATGCTAAAGCCTGCCTATTTTGAATGGCGTAGTGGTCACTGCAACCTCCAAAAAAATCAGGACTTACTACCCCAATAACCTGCTAACTCACCCCTGAAATACTTACTTATTCACACTATTTTGTTCATTTGACTTGTTTCTAATTTGAAATGCCCATTTTTGTGGGGCCAGAAAGGTGCGTCTTTAAAAGGCGATTTCTACGATACCCCACTTTTGCGCGTCGGACCGCGACTTTTTCCGGAAACGCCGAAAAACCGCAATTTTCAGGAGAAACGAGACGTACATCCTCCCCCTCTGCCGCCCACCCACCCAACTGACAGCCAGCCAGCAGACAAGCACAGAGAGTTCCGTGGGTCTGTCTGTGATGTCATAAAGGGCCTGCTGATCAATGGCCAGCTCTCTGATTGGCTGCTGTGTTTGATTGACAGATTGAATCTGGCAGCTGATTGGCTGTCTACCCTAAAGTGCATTACACACCCCTGATGGTACCACTGGCTAAGACTCCACCTCAGCTCATTGATTAATTATAAATTTAGAACAAATGATGGATGAAAGCAGGCAGGCCGGCCATTTTTTTCACGCTCATTGGACTTGTTTAATGCAATGCACCTTTGTATATTCACATGCATTCGCTTCATGCTGTAACCACTGTGCATAAAAATTTGGAAACATGGCATACAGTGTATCATTTGCTGTCTAAGTCATGTTTCCCATATTTTCCATTGCAAGATACAAGCCGGTTTGAGTGTTTGGGGCACATTTTAGCTAAAATCATCCTACGGGGCCTAACTGCTTATGCTAAAGCCTGCCTATTTTGAATGGCGTAGTGGTCACTGCAACCTCCAAAAAAATCAGGACTTACTACCCCAATAACCTGCTAACTCACCCCTGAAATACTTACTTATTCACACTATTTTGTTCATTTGACTTGTTTCTAATTTGAAATGCCCATTTTTGTGGGGCCAGAAAGGTGCGTCTTTAAAAGGCGATTTCTACGATACCCCACTTTTGCGCGTCGGACCGCGACTTTTTCCGGAAACGCCGAAAAACCGCAATTTTCAGGAGAAACGAGACGTACATCCTCCCCCTCTGCCGCCCACCCACCCAACTGACAGCCAGCCAGCAGACAAGCACAGAGAGTTCCGTGGGTCTGTCTGTGATGTCATAAAGGGCCTGCTGATCAATGGCCAGCTCTCTGATTGGCTGCTGTGTTTGATTGACAGATTGAATCTGGCAGCTGATTGGCTGTCTACCCTAAAGTGCATTACACACCCCTGATGGTACCACTGGCTAAGACTCCACCTCAGCTCATTGATTAATTATAAATTTAGAACAAATGATGGATGAAAGCAGGCAGGCCGGCCATTTTTTTCACGCTCATTGGACTTGTTTAATGCAATGCACCTGTGTATATTCACATGCATTCACTTCATGCTGTAACCACTGTGCATAAAAATTTGGAAACATGGCATACAGTGTATCATTTGCTGTCTAAGTCATGTTTCCCATATTTTCCATTGCAAGATACAAGCCGGTTTGAGTGTTTGGGGCACATTTTAGCTAAAATCATCCTACGGGGCCTAACTGCTTATGCTAAAGCCTGCCTATTTTGAATGGCGTAGTGGTCACTGCAACCTCCAAAAAAATCAGGACTTACTACCCCAATAACCTGCTAACTCACCCCTGAAATACTTACTTATTCACACTATTTTGTTCATTTGACTTGTTTCTAATTTGAAATGCCCATTTTTGTGGGGCCAGAAAGGTGCGTCTTTAAAAGGCGATTTCTACGATACCCCACTTTTGCGCGTCGGACCGCGACTTTTTCCGGAAACGCCGAAAAACCGCAATTTTCAGGAGAAACGAGACGTACATCCTCCCCCTCTGCCGCCCACCCACCCAACTGACAGCCAGCCAGCAGACAAGCACAGAGAGTTCCGTGGGTCTGTCTGTGATGTCATAAAGGGCCTGCTGATCAATGGCCAGCTCTCTGATTGGCTGCTGTGTTTGATTGACAGATTGAATCTGGCAGCTGATTGGCTGTCTACCCTAAAGTGCATTACACACCCCTGATGGTACCACTGGCTAAGACTCCACCTCAGCTCATTGATTAATTATAAATTTAGAACAAATGATGGATGAAAGCAGGCAGGCCGGCCATTTTTTTCACGCTCATTGGACTTGTTTAATGCAATGCACCTGTGTATATTCACATGCATTCACTTCATGCTGTAACCACTGTGCATAAAAATTTGGAAACATGGCATACAGTGTATCATTTGCTGTCTAAGTCATGTTTCCCATATTTTCCATTGCAAGATACAAGCCGGTTTGAGTGTTTGGGGCACATTTTAGCTAAAATCATCCTACGGGGCCTAAATGCTTATGCTAAAGCCTGCCTATTTTGAATGGCGTAGTGGTCACTGCAACCTCCAAAAAAATCAGGACTTACTACCCCAATAACCTGCTAACTCACCCCTGAAATACTTACTTATTCACACTATTTTGTTCATTTGACTTGTTTCTAATTTGAAATGCCCATTTTTGTGGGGCCAGAAAGGTGCGTCTTTAAAAGGCGATTTCTACGATACCCCACTTTTGCGCGTCGGACCGCGACTTTTTCCGGAAACGCTGAAAAACCGCAATTTTCAGGAGAAACGAGACGTACATCCTCCCCCTCTGCCGCCCACCCACCTAACTGACAGCCAGCCAGCAGACAAGCACAGAGAGTTCCGTGGGTCTGTCTGTGATGTCATAAAGGGCCTGCTGATCAATGGCCAGCTCTCTGATTGGCTGCTGTGTTTGATTGACAGATTGAATCTGGCAGCTGATTGGCTGTCTACCCTAAAGTGCATTACACACCCCTGATGGTACCACTGGCTAAGACTCCACCTCAGCTCATTGATTAATTATAAATTTAGAACAAATGATGGATGAAAGCAGGCAGGCCGGACATTTTTTTCACGCTCATTGGACTTGTTTAATGCAATGCACCTTTGTATATTCACATGCATTCGCTTCATGCTGTAACCACTGTGCATAAAAATTTGGAAACATGGCATACAGTGTATCATTTGCTGTCTAAGTCATGTTTCCCATATTTTCCATTGCAAGATACAAGCCGGTTTGAGTGTTTGGGGCACATTTTAGCTAAAATCATCCTACGGGGCCTAACTGCTTATGCCAAAGCCTGCCTATTTTGAATGGCGTAGTGGTCAATGCAACCTCCAAAAAAATCAGGACTTACTACCCCAATAACCTGCTAACTCACCCCTGAAATACTTACTTATTCACACTATTTTGTTCATTTGACTTGTTTCTAATTTGAAATGCCCATTTTTGTGGGGCCAGAAAGGTGCGTCTTTAAAAGGCGATTTCTACGATACCCCACTTTTGCGCGTCGGACCGCGACTTTTTCCGGAAACGCCGAAAAACCGCAATTTTCAGGAGAAACGAGACGTACATCCTCCCCCTCTGCCGCCCACCCACCCAACTGACAGCCAGCCAGCAGACAAGCGCAGAGAGTTCCGTGGGTCTGTCTGTGATGTCATAAAGGGCCTGCTGATCAATGGCCAGCTCTCTGATTGGCTGCTGTGTTTGATTGACAGATTGAATCTGGCAGCTGATTGGCTGTCTACCCTAAAGTGCATTACACACCCCTGATGGTACCACTGGCTAAGACTCCACCTCAGCTCATTGATTAATTATAAATTTAGAACAAATGATGGATGAAAGCAGGCAGGCCGGCCATTTTTTTCACGCTCATTGGACTTGTTTAATGCAATGCACCTGTGTATATTCACATGCATTCACTTCATGCTGTAACCACTGTGCATAAAAATTTGGAAACATGGCATACAGTGTATCATTTGCTGTCTAAGTCATGTTTCCCATATTTTCCATTGCAAGATACAAGCCGGTTTGAGTGTTTGGGGCACATTTTAGCTAAAATCATCCTACGGGGCCTAACTGCTTATGCCAAAGCCTGCCTATTTTGAATGGCGTAGTGGTCACTGCAACCTCCAAAAAAATCAGGACTTACTACCCCAATAACCTGCTAACTCACCCCTGAAATACTTACTTATTCACACTATTTTGTTCATTTGACTTGTTTCTAATTTGAAATGCCCATTTTTGTGGGGCCAGAAAGGTGCGTCTTTAAAAGGCGATTTCTACGATACCCCACTTTTGCGCGTCGGACCGCGACTTTTTCCGGAAACGCTGAAAAACCGCAATTTTCAGGAGAAACGAGACGTACATCCTCCCCCTCTGCCGCCCACCCACCCAACTGACAGCCAGCCAGCAGACAAGCACAGAGAGTTCCGTGGGTCTGTCTGTGATGTCATAAAGGGCCTGCTGATCAATGGCCAGCTCTCTGATTGGCTGCTGTGTTTGATTGACAGATTGAATCTGGCAGCTGATTGGCTGTCTACCCTAAAGTGCATTACACACCCCTGATGGTACCACTGGCTAAGACTCCACCTCAGCTCATTGATTAATTATAAATTTAGAACAAATGATGGATGAAAGCAGGCAGGCCGGCCATTTTTTTCACGCTCATTGGACTTGTTTAATGCAATGCACCTTTGTATATTCACATGCATTCGCTTCATGCTGTAACCACTGTGCATAAAAATTTGGAAACATGGCATACAGTGTATCATTTGCTGTCTAAGTCATGTTTCCCATATTTTCCATTGCAAGATACAAGCCGGTTTGAGTGTTTGGGGCACATTTTAGCTAAAATCATCCTACGGGGCCTAACTGCTTATGCCAAAGCCTGCCTATTTTGAATGGCGTAGTGGTCAATGCAACCTCCAAAAAAATCAGGACTTACTACCCCAATAACCTGCTAACTCACCCCTGAAATACTTACTTATTCACACTATTTTGTTCATTTGACTTGTTTCTAATTTGAAATGCCCATTTTTGTGGGGCCAGAAAGGTGCGTCTTTAAAAGGCGATTTCTACGATACCCCACTTTTGCGCGTCGGACCGCGACTTTTTCCGGAAACGCCGAAAAACCGCAATTTTCAGGAGAAACGAGACGTACATCCTCCCCCTCTGCCGCCCACCCACCCAACTGACAGCCAGCCAGCAGACAAGCACAGAGAGTTCCGTGGGTCTGTCTGTGATGTCATAAAGGGCCTGCTGATCAATGGCCAGCTCTCTGATTGGCTGCTGTGTTTGATTGACAGATTGAATCTGGCAGCTGATTGGCTGTCTACCCTAAAGTGCATTACACACCCCTGATGGTACCACTGGCTAAGACTCCACCTCAGCTCATTGATTAATTATAAATTTAGAACAAATGATGGATGAAAGCAGGCAGGCCGGCCATTTTTTTCACGCTCATTGGACTTGTTTAATGCAATGCACCTTTGTATATTCACATGCATTCGCTTCATGCTGTAACCACTGTGCATAAAAATTTGGAAACATGGCATACAGTGTATCATTTGCTGTCTAAGTCATGTTTCCCATATTTTCCATTGCAAGATACAAGCCGGTTTGAGTGTTTGGGGCACATTTTAGCTAAAATCATCCGACGGGGCCTAACTGCTTATGCTAAAGCCTGCCTATTTTGAATGGCGTAGTGGTCACTGCAACCTCCAAAAAAATCAAGACTTACTACCCCAATAACCTGCTAACTCACCCCTGAAATACTTACTTATTCACACTATTTTGTTCATTTGACTTGTTTCTAATTTGAAATGCCCATTTTTGTGGGGCCAGAAAGGTGCGTCTTTAAAAGGCGATTTCTACGATACCCCACTTTTGCGCGTCGGACCGCGACTTTTTCCGGAAACGCTGAAAAACCGCAATTTTCAGGAGAAACGAGACGTACATCCTCCCCCTCTGCCGCCCACCCACCTAACTGACAGCCAGCCAGCAGACAAGCACAGAGAGTTCCGTGGGTCTGTCTGTGATGTCATAAAGGGCCTGCTGATCAATGGCCAGCTCTCTGATTGGCTGCTGTGTTTGATTGACAGATTGAATCTGGCAGCTGATTGGCTGTCTACCCTAAAGTGCATTACACACCCCTGATGGTACCACTGGCTAAGACTCCACCTCAGCTCATTGATTAATTATAAATTTAGAACAAATGATGGATGAAAGCAGGCAGGCCGGACATTTTTTTCACGCTCATTGGACTTGTTTAATGCAATGCACCTTTGTATATTCACATGCATTCGCTTCATGCTGTAACCACTGTGCATAAAAATTTGGAAACATGGCATACAGTGTATCATTTGCTGTCTAAGTCATGTTTCCCATATTTTCCATTGCAAGATACAAGCCGGTTTGAGTGTTTGGGGCACATTTTAGCTAAAATCATCCTACGGGGCCTAACTGCTTATGCCAAAGCCTGCCTATTTTGAATGGCGTAGTGGTCAATGCAACCTCCAAAAAAATCAGGACTTACTACCCCAATAACCTGCTAACTCACCCCTGAAATACTTACTTATTCACACTATTTTGTTCATTTGACTTGTTTCTAATTTGAAATGCCCATTTTTGTGGGGCCAGAAAGGTGCGTCTTTAAAAGGCGATTTCTACGATACCCCACTTTTGCGCGTCGGACCGCGACTTTTTCCGGAAACGCCGAAAAACCGCAATTTTCAGGAGAAACGAGACGTACATCCTCCCCCTCTGCCGCCCACCCACCCAACTGACAGCCAGCCAGCAGACAAGCGCAGAGAGTTCCGTGGGTCTGTCTGTGATGTCATAAAGGGCCTGCTGATCAATGGCCAGCTCTCTGATTGGCTGCTGTGTTTGATTGACAGATTGAATCTGGCAGCTGATTGGCTGTCTACCCTAAAGTGCATTACACACCCCTGATGGTACCACTGGCTAAGACTCCACCTCAGCTCATTGATTAATTATAAATTTAGAACAAATGATGGATGAAAGCAGGCAGGCCGGCCATTTTTTTCACGCTCATTGGACTTGTTTAATGCAATGCACCTGTGTATATTCACATGCATTCACTTCATGCTGTAACCACTGTGCATAAAAATTTGGAAACATGGCATACAGTGTATCATTTGCTGTCTAAGTCATGTTTCCCATATTTTCCATTGCAAGATACAAGCCGGTTTGAGTGTTTGGGGCACATTTTAGCTAAAATCATCCTACGGGGCCTAAATGCTTATGCTAAAGCCTGCCTATTTTGAATGGCGTAGTGGTCACTGCAACCTCCAAAAAAATCAGGACTTACTACCCCAATAACCTGCTAACTCACCCCTGAAATACTTACTTATTCACACTATTTTGTTCATTTGACTTGTTTCTAATTTGAAATGCCCATTTTTGTGGGGCCAGAAAGGTGCGTCTTTAAAAGGCGATTTCTACGATACCCCACTTTTGCGCGTCGGACCGCGACTTTTTCCGGAAACGCTGAAAAACCGCAATTTTCAGGAGAAACGAGACGTACATCCTCCCCCTCTGCCGCCCACCCACCTAACTGACAGCCAGCCAGCAGACAAGCACAGAGAGTTCCGTGGGTCTGTCTGTGATGTCATAAAGGGCCTGCTGATCAATGGCCAGCTCTCTGATTGGCTGCTGTGTTTGATTGACAGATTGAATCTGGCAGCTGATTGGCTGTCTACCCTAAAGTGCATTACACACCCCTGATGGTACCACTGGCTAAGACTCCACCTCAGCTCATTGATTAATTATAAATTTAGAACAAATGATGGATGAAAGCAGGCAGGCCGGACATTTTTTTCACGCTCATTGGACTTGTTTAATGCAATGCACCTTTGTATATTCACATGCATTCGCTTCATGCTGTAACCACTGTGCATAAAAATTTGGAAACATGGCATACAGTGTATCATTTGCTGTCTAAGTCATGTTTCCCATATTTTCCATTGCAAGATACAAGCCGGTTTGAGTGTTTGGGGCACATTTTAGCTAAAATCATCCTACGGGGCCTAACTGCTTATGCCAAAGCCTGCCTATTTTGAATGGCGTAGTGGTCAATGCAACCTCCAAAAAAATCAGGACTTACTACCCCAATAACCTGCTAACTCACCCCTGAAATACTTACTTATTCACACTATTTTGTTCATTTGACTTGTTTCTAATTTGAAATGCCCATTTTTGTGGGGCCAGAAAGGTGCGTCTTTAAAAGGCGATTTCTACGATACCCCACTTTTGCGCGTCGGACCGCGACTTTTTCCGGAAACGCCGAAAAACCGCAATTTTCAGGAGAAACGAGACGTACATCCTCCCCCTCTGCCGCCCACCCACCCAACTGACAGCCAGCCAGCAGACAAGCGCAGAGAGTTCCGTGGGTCTGTCTGTGATGTCATAAAGGGCCTGCTGATCAATGGCCAGCTCTCTGATTGGCTGCTGTGTTTGATTGACAGATTGAATCTGGCAGCTGATTGGCTGTCTACCCTAAAGTGCATTACACACCCCTGATGGTACCACTGGCTAAGACTCCACCTCAGCTCATTGATTAATTATAAATTTAGAACAAATGATGGATGAAAGCAGGCAGGCCGGCCATTTTTTTCACGCTCATTGGACTTGTTTAATGCAATGCACCTGTGTATATTCACATGCATTCACTTCATGCTGTAACCACTGTGCATAAAAATTTGGAAACATGGCATACAGTGTATCATTTGCTGTCTAAGTCATGTTTCCCATATTTTCCATTGCAAGATACAAGCCGGTTTGAGTGTTTGGGGCACATTTTAGCTAAAATCATCCTACGGGGCCTAACTGCTTATGCCAAAGCCTGCCTATTTTGAATGGCGTAGTGGTCACTGCAACCTCCAAAAAAATCAGGACTTACTACCCCAATAACCTGCTAACTCACCCCTGAAATACTTACTTATTCACACTATTTTGTTCATTTGACTTGTTTCTAATTTGAAATGCCCATTTTTGTGGGGCCAGAAAGGTGCGTCTTTAAAAGGCGATTTCTACGATACCCCACTTTTGCGCGTCGGACCGCGACTTTTTCCGGAAACGCTGAAAAACCGCAATTTTCAGGAGAAACGAGACGTACATCCTCCCCCTCTGCCGCCCACCCACCCAACTGACAGCCAGCCAGCAGACAAGCACAGAGAGTTCCGTGGGTCTGTCTGTGATGTCATAAAGGGCCTGCTGATCAATGGCCAGCTCTCTGATTGGCTGCTGTGTTTGATTGACAGATTGAATCTGGCAGCTGATTGGCTGTCTACCCTAAAGTGCATTACACACCCCTGATGGTACCACTGGCTAAGACTCCACCTCAGCTCATTGATTAATTATAAATTTAGAACAAATGATGGATGAAAGCAGGCAGGCCGGCCATTTTTTTCACGCTCATTGGACTTGTTTAATGCAATGCACCTTTGTATATTCACATGCATTCGCTTCATGCTGTAACCACTGTGCATAAAAATTTGGAAACATGGCATACAGTGTATCATTTGCTGTCTAAGTCATGTTTCCCATATTTTCCATTGCAAGATACAAGCCGGTTTGAGTGTTTGGGGCACATTTTAGCTAAAATCATCCTACGGGGCCTAACTGCTTATGCCAAAGCCTGCCTATTTTGAATGGCGTAGTGGTCAATGCAACCTCCAAAAAAATCAGGACTTACTACCCCAATAACCTGCTAACTCACCCCTGAAATACTTACTTATTCACACTATTTTGTTCATTTGACTTGTTTCTAATTTGAAATGCCCATTTTTGTGGGGCCAGAAAGGTGCGTCTTTAAAAGGCGATTTCTACGATACCCCACTTTTGCGCGTCGGACCGCGACTTTTTCCGGAAACGCCGAAAAACCGCAATTTTCAGGAGAAACGAGACGTACATCCTCCCCCTCTGCCGCCCACCCACCCAACTGACAGCCAGCCAGCAGACAAGCACAGAGAGTTCCGTGGGTCTGTCTGTGATGTCATAAAGGGCCTGCTGATCAATGGCCAGCTCTCTGATTGGCTGCTGTGTTTGATTGACAGATTGAATCTGGCAGCTGATTGGCTGTCTACCCTAAAGTGCATTACACACCCCTGATGGTACCACTGGCTAAGACTCCACCTCAGCTCATTGATTAATTATAAATTTAGAACAAATGATGGATGAAAGCAGGCAGGCCGGCCATTTTTTTCACGCTCATTGGACTTGTTTAATGCAATGCACCTTTGTATATTCACATGCATTCGCTTCATGCTGTAACCACTGTGCATAAAAATTTGGAAACATGGCATACAGTGTATCATTTGCTGTCTAAGTCATGTTTCCCATATTTTCCATTGCAAGATACAAGCCGGTTTGAGTGTTTGGGGCACATTTTAGCTAAAATCATCCTACGGGGCCTAACTGCTTATGCTAAAGCCTGCCTATTTTGAATGGCGTAGTGGTCACTGCAACCTCCAAAAAAATCAAGACTTACTACCCCAATAACCTGCTAACTCACCCCTGAAATACTTACTTATTCACACTATTTTGTTCATTTGACTTGTTTCTAATTTGAAATGCCCATTTTTGTGGGGCCAGAAAGGTGCGTCTTTAAAAGGCGATTTCTACGATACCCCACTTTTGCGCGTCGGACCGCGACTTTTTCCGGAAACGCTGAAAAACCGCAATTTTCAGGAGAAACGAGACGTACATCCTCCCCCTCTGCCGCCCACCCACCCAACTGACAGCCAGCCAGCAGACAAGCACAGAGAGTTCCGTGGGTCTGTCTGTGATGTCATAAAGGGCCTGCTGATCAATGGCCAGCTCTCTGATTGGCTGCTGTGTTTGATTGACAGATTGAATCTGGCAGCTGATTGGCTGTCTACCCTAAAGTGCATTACACACCCCTGATGGTACCACTGGCTAAGACTCCACCTCAGCTCATTGATTAATTATAAATTTAGAACAAATGATGGATGAAAGCAGGCAGGCCGGCCATTTTTTTCACGCTCATTGGACTTGTTTAATGCAATGCACCTGTGTATATTCACATGCATTCACTTCATGCTGTAACCACTGTGCATAAAAATTTGGAAACATGGCATACAGTGTATCATTTGCTGTCTAAGTCATGTTTCCCATATTTTCCATTGCAAGATACAAGCTGGTTTGAGTGTTTGGGGCACATTTTAGCTAAAATCATCCTACGGGGCCTAACTGCTTATGCCAAAGCCTGCCTATTTTGAATGGCGTAGTGGTCACTGCAACCTCCAAAAAAATCAGGACTTACTACCCCAATAACCTGCTAACTCACCCCTGAAATACTTACTTATTCACACTATTTTGTTCATTTGACTTGTTTCTAATTTGAAATGCCCATTTTTGTGGGGCCAGAAAGGTGCGTCTTTAAAAGGCGATTTCTACGATACCCCACTTTTGCGCGTCGGACCGCGACTTTTTCCGGAAACGCTGAAAAACCGCAATTTTCAGGAGAAACGAGACGTACATCCTCCCCCTCTGCCGCCCACCCACCCAACTGACAGCCAGCCAGCAGACAAGCACAGAGAGTTCCGTGGGTCTGTCTGTGATGTCATAAAGGGCCTGCTGATCAATGGCCAGCTCTCTGATTGGCTGCTGTGTTTGATTGACAGATTGAATCTGGCAGCTGATTGGCTGTCTACCCTAAAGTGCATTACACACCCCTGATGGTACCACTGGCTAAGACTCCACCTCAGCTCATTGATTAATTATAAATTTAGAACAAATGATGGATGAAAGCAGGCAGGCCGGCCATTTTTTTCACGCTCATTGGACTTGTTTAATGCAATGCACCTTTGTATATTCACATGCATTCGCTTCATGCTGTAACCACTGTGCATAAAAATTTGGAAACATGGCATACAGTGTATCATTTGCTGTCTAAGTCATGTTTCCCATATTTTCCATTGCAAGATACAAGCCGGTTTGAGTGTTTGGGGCACATTTTAGCTAAAATCATCCTACGGGGCCTAACTGCTTATGCCAAAGCCTGCCTATTTTGAATGGCGTAGTGGTCAATGCAACCTCCAAAAAAATCAGGACTTACTACCCCAATAACCTGCTAACTCACCCCTGAAATACTTACTTATTCACACTATTTTGTTCATTTGACTTGTTTCTAATTTGAAATGCCCATTTTTGTGGGGCCAGAAAGGTGCGTCTTTAAAAGGCGATTTCTACGATACCCCACTTTTGCGCGTCGGACCGCGACTTTTTCCGGAAACGCCGAAAAACCGCAATTTTCAGGAGAAACGAGACGTACATCCTCCCCCTCTGCCGCCCACCCACCCAACTGACAGCCAGCCAGCAGACAAGCACAGAGAGTTCCGTGGGTCTGTCTGTGATGTCATAAAGGGCCTGCTGATCAATGGCCAGCTCTCTGATTGGCTGCTGTGTTTGATTGACAGATTGAATCTGGCAGCTGATTGGCTGTCTACCCTAAAGTGCATTACACACCCCTGATGGTACCACTGGCTAAGACTCCACCTCAGCTCATTGATTAATTATAAATTTAGAACAAATGATGGATGAAAGCAGGCAGGCCGGCCATTTTTTTCACGCTCATTGGACTTGTTTAATGCAATGCACCTTTGTATATTCACATGCATTCGCTTCATGCTGTAACCACTGTGCATAAAAATTTGGAAACATGGCATACAGTGTATCATTTGCTGTCTAAGTCATGTTTCCCATATTTTCCATTGCAAGATACAAGCCGGTTTGAGTGTTTGGGGCACATTTTAGCTAAAATCATCCTACGGGGCCTAACTGCTTATGCCAAAGCCTGCCTATTTTGAATGGCGTAGTGGTCAATGCAACCTCCAAAAAAATCAGGACTTACTACCCCAATAACCTGCTAACTCACCCCTGAAATACTTACTTATTCACACTATTTTGTTCATTTGACTTGTTTCTAATTTGAAATGCCCATTTTTGTGGGGCCAGAAAGGTGCGTCTTTAAAAGGCGATTTCTACGATACCCCACTTTTGCGCGTCGGACCGCGACTTTTTCCGGAAACGCCGAAAAACCGCAATTTTCAGGAGAAACGAGACGTACATCCTCCCCCTCTGCCGCCCACCCACCCAACTGACAGCCAGCCAGCAGACAAGCACAGAGAGTTCCGTGGGTCTGTCTGTGATGTCATAAAGGGCCTGCTGATCAATGGCCAGCTCTCTGATTGGCTGCTGTGTTTGATTGACAGATTGAATCTGGCAGCTGATTGGCTGTCTACCCTAAAGTGCATTACACACCCCTGATGGTACCACTGGCTAAGACTCCACCTCAGCTCATTGATTAATTATAAATTTAGAACAAATGATGGATGAAAGCAGGCAGGCCGGCCATTTTTTTCACGCTCATTGGACTTGTTTAATGCAATGCACCTTTGTATATTCACATGCATTCGCTTCATGCTGTAACCACTGTGCATAAAAATTTGGAAACATGGCATACAGTGTATCATTTGCTGTCTAAGTCATGTTTCCCATATTTTCCATTGCAAGATACAAGCCGGTTTGAGTGTTTGGGGCACATTTTAGCTAAAATCATCCTACGGGGCCAAACTGCTTATGCTAAAGCCTGCCTATTTTGAATGGCGTAGTGGTCACTGCAACCTCCAAAAAAATCAGGACTTACTACCCCAATAACCTGCTAACTCACCCCTGAAATACTTACTTATTCACACTATTTTGTTCATTTGACTTGTTTCTAATTTGAAATGCCCATTTTTGTGGGGCCAGAAAGGTGCGTCTTTAAAAGGCGATTTCTACGATACCCCACTTTTGCGCGTCGGACCGCGACTTTTTCCGGAAACGCTGAAAAACCGCAATTTTCAGGAGAAACGAGACGTACATCCTCCCCCTCTGCCGCCCACCCACCCAACTGACAGCCAGCCAGCAGACAAGCACAGAGAGTTCCGTGGGTCTGTCTGTGATGTCATAAAGGGCCTGCTGATCAATGGCCAGCTCTCTGATTGGCTGCTGTGTTTGATTGACAGATTAAATCTGGCAGCTGATTGGCTGTCTACCCTAAAGTGCATTACACACCCCTGATGGTACCACTGGCTAAGACTCCCCCTCAGCTCATTGATTAATTATAAATTTAGAACAAATGATGGATGAAATGAGGCAGGCCGGCCATTTTTTTCACGCTCATTGGACTTGTTTAATGCAATGCACCTGTGTATATTCACATGCATTCACTTCATGCTGTAACCACTGTGCATAAAAATTTGGAAACATGGCATACAGTGTATCATTTGCTGTCTAAGTCATGTTTCCCATATTTTCCATTGCAAGATACAAGCCGGTTTGAGTGTTTGGGGCACATTTTAGCTAAAATCATCCTACGGGGCCTAACTGCTTATGCCAAAGCCTGCCTATTTTGAATGGCGTAGTGGTCACTGCAACCTCCAAAAAAATCAGGACTTACTACCCCAATAACCTGCTAACTCACCCCTGAAATACTTACTTATTCACACTATTTTGTTCATTTGACTTGTTTCTAATTTGAAATGCCCATTTTTGTGGGGCCAGAAAGGTGCGTCTTTAAAAGGCGATTTCTACGATACCCCACTTTTGCGCGTCGGACCGCGACTTTTTCCGGAAACGCTGAAAAACCGCAATTTTCAGGAGAAACGAGACGTACATCCTCCCCCTCTGCCGCCCACCCACCCAACTGACAGCCAGCCAGCAGACAAGCACAGAGAGTTCCGTGGGTCTGTCTGTGATGTCATAAAGGGCCTGCTGATCAATGGCCAGCTCTCTGATTGGCTGCTGTGTTTGATTGACAGATTGAATCTGGCAGCTGATTGGCTGTCTACCCTAAAGTGCATTACACACCCCTGATGGTACCACTGGCTAAGACTCCACCTCAGCTCATTGATTAATTATAAATTTAGAACAAATGATGGATGAAAGCAGGCAGGCCGGCCATTTTTTTCACGCTCATTGGACTTGTTTAATGCAATGCACCTTTGTATATTCACATGCATTCGCTTCATGCTGTAACCACTGTGCATAAAAATTTGGAAACATGGCATACAGTGTATCATTTGCTGTCTAAGTCATGTTTCCCATATTTTCCATTGCAAGATACAAGCCGGTTTGAGTGTTTGGGGCACATTTTAGCTAAAATCATCCTACGGGGCCTAACTGCTTATGCCAAAGCCTGCCTATTTTGAATGGCGTAGTGGTCAATGCAACCTCCAAAAAAATCAGGACTTACTACCCCAATAACCTGCTAACTCACCCCTGAAATACTTACTTATTCACACTATTTTGTTCATTTGACTTGTTTCTAATTTGAAATGCCCATTTTTGTGGGGCCAGAAAGGTGCGTCTTTAAAAGGCGATTTCTACGATACCCCACTTTTGCGCGTCGGACCGCGACTTTTTCCGGAAACGCCGAAAAACCGCAATTTTCAGGAGAAACGAGACGTACATCCTCCCCCTCTGCCGCCCACCCACCCAACTGACAGCCAGCCAGCAGACAAGCACAGAGAGTTCCGTGGGTCTGTCTGTGATGTCATAAAGGGCCTGCTGATCAATGGCCAGCTCTCTGATTGGCTGCTGTGTTTGATTGACAGATTGAATCTGGCAGCTGATTGGCTGTCTACCCTAAAGTGCATTACACACCCCTGATGGTACCACTGGCTAAGACTCCACCTCAGCTCATTGATTAATTATAAATTTAGAACAAATGATGGATGAAAGCAGGCAGGCCGGCCATTTTTTTCACGCTCATTGGACTTGTTTAATGCAATGCACCTTTGTATATTCACATGCATTCGCTTCATGCTGTAACCACTGTGCATAAAAATTTGGAAACATGGCATACAGTGTATCATTTGCTGTCTAAGTCATGTTTCCCTTATTTTCCATTGCAAGATACAAGCCGGTTTGAGTGTTTGGGGCACATTTTAGCTAAAATCATCCTACGGGGCCTAACTGCTTATGCTAAAGCCTGCCTATTTTGAATGGCGTAGTGGTCACTGCAACCTCCAAAAAAATCAGGACTTACTACCCCAATAACCTGCTAACTCACCCCTGAAATACTTACTTATTCACACTATTTTGTTCATTTGACTTGTTTCTAATTTGAAATGCCCATTTTTGTGGGGCCAGAAAGGTGCGTCTTTAAAAGGCGATTTCTACGATACCCCACTTTTGCGCGTCGGACCGCGACTTTTTCCGGAAACGCTGAAAAACCGCAATTTTCAGGAGAAACGAGACGTACATCCTCCCCCTCTGCCGCCCACCCACCCAACTGACAGCCAGCCAGCAGACAAGCACAGAGAGTTCCGTGGGTCTGTCTGTGATGTCATAAAGGGCCTGCTGATCAATGGCCAGCTCTCTGATTGGCTGCTGTGTTTGATTGACAGATTGAATCTGGCAGCTGATTGGCTGTCTACCCTAAAGTGCATTACACACCCCTGATGGTACCACTGGCTAAGACTCCCCCTCAGCTCATTGATTAATTATAAATTTAGAACAAATGATGGATGAAAGCAGGCAGGCCGGCCATTTTTTTCACGCTCATTGGACTTGTTTAATGCAATGCACCTTTGTATATTCACATGCATTCGCTTCATGCTGTAACCACTGTGCATAAAAATTTGGAAACATGGCATACAGTGTATCATTTGCTGTCTAAGTCATGTTTCCCATATTTTCCATTGCAAGATACAAGCCGGTTTGAGTGTTTGGGGCACATTTTAGCTAAAATCATCCTACGGGGCCTAACTGCTTATGCCAAAGCCTGCCTATTTTGAATGGCGTAGTGGTCAATGCAACCTCCAAAAAAATCAGGACTTACTACCCCAATAACCTGCTAACTCACCCCTGAAATACTTACTTATTCACACTATTTTGTTCATTTGACTTGTTTCTAATTTGAAATGCCCATTTTTGTGGGGCCAGAAAGGTGCGTCTTTAAAAGGCGATTTCTACGATACCCCACTTTTGCGCGTCGGACCGCGACTTTTTCCGGAAACGCTGAAAAAACGCAATTTTCAGGAGAAACGAGACGTACATCCTCCCCCTCTGCCGCCCACCCACCCAACTGACAGCCAGCCAGCAGACAAGCACAGAGAGTTCCGTGGGTCTGTCTGTGATGTCATAAAGGGCCTGCTGATCAATGGCCAGCTCTCTGATTGGCTGCTGTGTTTGATTGACAGATTGAATCTGGCAGCTGATTGGCTGTCTACCCTAAAGTGCATTACACACCCCTGATGGTACCACTGGCTAAGACTCCACCTCAGCTCATTGATTAATTATAAATTTAGAACAAATGATGGATGAAAGCAGGCAGGCCGGCCATTTTTTTCACGCTCATTGGACTTGTTTAATGCAATGCACCTGTGTATATTCACATGCATTCACTTCATGCTGTAACCACTGTGCATAAAAATTTGGAAACATGGCATACAGTGTATCATTTGCTGTCTAAGTCATGTTTCCCATATTTTCCATTGCAAGATACAAGCCGGTTTGAGTGTTTGGGGCACATTTTAGCTAAAATCATCCTACGGGGCCTAAATGCTTATGCTAAAGCCTGCCTATTTTGAATGGCGTAGTGGTCACTGCAACCTCCAAAAAAATCAGGACTTACTACCCCAATAACCTGCTAACTCACCCCTGAAATACTTACTTATTCACACTATTTTGTTCATTTGACTTGTTTCTAATTTGAAATGCCCATTTTTGTGGGGCCAGAAAGGTGCGTCTTTAAAAGGCGATTTCTACGATACCCCACTTTTGCGCGTCGGACCACGACTTTTTCCGGAAACGCTGAAAAACCGCAATTTTCAGGAGAAACGAGATGTACATCCTCCCTCTCTGCCGCCCACCCACCCAACTGACAGCCAGCCAGCAGACAAGCACAGAGAGTTCCGTGGGTCTGTCTGTGATGTCATAAAGGACCTGCTGATCAATGGCCAGCTCTCTGATTGGCTGCTGTGTTTGATTGACAGATTGAATCTGGCAGCTGATTGGCTGTCTACCCTAAAGTGCATTACACACCCCTGATGGTACCACTGGCTAAGACTCCACCTCAGCTCATTGATTAATTATAAATTTAGAACAAATGATGGATGAAAGCAGGCAGGCCGGCCATTTTTTTCACGCTCATTGGACTTGTTTAATGCAATGCACCTGTGTATATTCACATGCATTCACTTCATGCTGTAACCACTGTGCATAAAAATTTGGAAACATGGCATACAGTGTATCATTTGCTGTCTAAGTCATGTTTCCCATATTTTCCATTGCAAGATACAAGCCGGTTTGAGTGTTTGGGGCACATTTTAGCTAAAATCATCCTACGGGGCCTAACTGCTTATGCTAAAGCCTGCCTATTTTGAATGGCGTAGTGGTCACTGCAACCTCCAAAAAAATCAGTACTTACTACCCCAATAACCTGCTAACTCACCCCTGAAATACTTACTTATTCACACTATTTTGTTCATTTGACTTGTTTCTAATTTGAAATGCCCATTTTTGTGGGGCCAGAAAGGTGCGTCTTTAAAAGGCGATTTCTACGATACCCCACTTTTGCGCGTCGGACCGCGACTTTTTCCGGAAACGCCGAAAAATCGCAATTTTCAGGAGAAACAAGACGTACATCCTCCCCCTCTGCCGCCCACCCACCCAACTGACAGCCAGCCAGCAGACAAGCACAGAGAGTTCCGTGGGTCTGTCTGTGATGTCATAAAGGGCCTGCTGATCAATGGCCAGCTCTCTGATTGGCTGCTGTGTTTGATTGACAGATTGAATCTGGCAGCTGATTGGCTGTCTACCCTAAAGTGCATTACACACCCCTGATGGTACCACTGGCTAAGACTCCACCTCAGCTCATTGATTAATTATAAATTTAGAACAAATGATGGATGAAAGCAGGCAGGCCGGCCATTTTTTTCACGCTCATTGGACTTGTTTAATGCAATGCACCTGTGTATAGTCAAAAGCATTCACTTCATGCTGTAACCACTGTGCATAAAAATTTGGAAACATGGCATACAGTGTATCATTTGCTGTCTAAGTCATGTTTCCCATATTTTCCATTGCAAGATACAAGCCGGTTTGAGTGTTTGGGGCACATTTTAGCTAAAATCATCCTACGGGGCCTAAATGCTTATGCTAAAGCCTGCCTATTTTGAATGGCGTAGTGGTCACTGCAACCTCCAAAAAAATCAGGACTTACTACCCCAATAACCTGCTAACTCACCCCTGAAATACTTACTTATTCACACTATTTTGTTCATTTGACTTGTTTCTAATTTGAAATGCCCATTTTTGTGGGGCCAGAAAGGTGCGTCTTTAAAAGGCGATTTCTACGATACCCCACTTTTGCGCGTCGGACCGTGACTTTTTCCGGAAACGCTGAAAAACCGCAATTTTCAGGAGAAACGAGACGTACATCCTCCCCCTCTGCCGCCCACCCACCCAACTGACAGCCAGCAGACAAGCACAGAGAGTTCCGTGGGTCTGTCTGTGATGTCATAAAGGGCCTGCTGATCAATGGCCAGCTCTCTGATTGGCTGCTGTGTTTGATTGACAGATTGAATCTGGCAGCTGATTGGCTGTCTACCCTAAAGTGCATTACACACCCCTGATGGTACCACTGGCTAAGACTCCACCTCAGCTCATTGATTAATTATAAATTTAGAACAAATGATGGATGAAAGCAGGCAGGCCGGCCATTTTTTTCACGCTCATTGGACTTGTTTAATGCAATGCACCTTTGTATATTCACATGCATTCGCTTCATGCTGTAACCACTGTGCATAATAATTTGGAAACATGGCATACAGTGTATCATTTGCTGTCTAAGTCATGTTTCCCATATTTTCCATTGCAAGATACAAGCCGGTTTGAGTGTTTGGGGCACATTTTAGCTAAAATCATCCTACGGGGCCTAACTGCTTATGCCAAAACCTGCCTATTTTGAATGGCGTAGTGGTCAATGCAACCTCCAAAAAAATCAGGACTTACTACCCCAATAACCTGCTAACTCACCCCTGAAATACTTACTTATTCACACTATTTTGTTCATTTGACTTGTTTCTAATTTGAAATGCCCATTTTTGTGGGGCCAGAAAGGTGCGTCTTTAAAAGGCGATTTCTACGATACCCCACTTTTGCGCGTCGGACCGCGACTTTTTCCGGAAACGCCGAAAAACTGCAATTTTCAGGAGAAACGAGACGTACATCCTCCCCCTCTGCCGCCCACCCACCCAACTGACAGCCAGCCAGCAGACAAGAAGAAAAAAGACAGTAAATAACTGTAGAGAGCGCTTGCCAGGGCTGTTTGACCTCAAGAAGCTGCTGCACTGGGGATTAGTCAGATCCCACAAGTAAATGTAAAGAAAAAAGGGGGTGGGTTGTGCAGCGCTTAGATTTCAATGAAGAGTGAAACAAGTACAAATGACAAAATTTAATAAAAAACAGATATAGTATAACAGAATTAAAAACTCATATAATATATAATTAATTGATAATTCATGAATTATGAGATAAAAAAAAAAAAAAGGGGGATAAAAAAATATACAGTAGGACCTGTCAAATGTGTGATGGGTCTGCTCCGGACGATAGCTGTCCAAATTTGTATCCAAGTGTGGAACCGAGTGTAAACCAAGAAGCTTGCTGGAGGTGTCCCTACCCCTCGGGGATGTTGTGAATCTTGGGGATCCTCTCTGGATGCAAATATTTCTTGGTGCAATAATTAGAACCGGACCGATTTTGGGAACCAAGGTTTTCTGCTGGAGGTGTCCCAATCCCTGTGGGATTTAGATGAATCGTGGGGATCCTCTCTGTTTGCAAAGGATTTGGTGTAACAAATGGAGGTTCCTTGTAGCCGCTGGAGGTTTCCCAGTCCTGTGGACTCGTATGTGCAAAGGGGTCCTCTCAATAAAGTGCGCTGTGCTTGGAATTTGGAAGGAACGATAGACAGTCCTGAGTTATGGAGCAGATAGTCAATGCATGTAGTGACAGGTCCTCCAGAGGACCTGTCACTACATGCATTGACTATCTGCTCCATAACTCAGGACTGTCTATCGTTCCTTCCAAATTCCAAGCACAGCGCACTTTATTGAGAGGACCCCTTTGCACATACGAGTCCACAGGACTGGGAAACCTCCAGCGGCTACAAGGAACCTCCATTTGTTACACCAAATCCTTTGCAAACAGAGAGGATCCCCACGATTCATCTAAATCCCACAGGGATTGGGACACCTCCAGCAGAAAACCTTGGTTCCCAAAATCGGTCCGGTTCTAATTATTGCACCAAGAAATATTTGCATCCAGAGAGGATCCCCAAGATTCACAACATCCCCGAGGGGTAGGGACACCTCCAGCAAGCTTCTTGGTTTACACTCGGTTCCACACTTGGATACAAATTTGGACAGCTATCGTCCGGAGCAGACCCATCACACATTTGACAGGTCCTACTGTATATTTTTTATCCCCCTTTTTTTTTTATCTCATAGCCAGCAGACAAGCACAGAGAGTTCCGTGGGTCTGTCTGTGATGTCATAAAGGGCCTGCTGATCAATGGCCAGCTCTCTGATTGGCTGCTGTGTTTGATTGACAGATTGAATCTGGCAGCTGATTGGCTGTCTACCCTAAAGTGCATTACACACCCCTGATGGTACCACTGGCTAAGACTCCACCTCAGCTCATTGATTAATTATAAATTTAGAACAAATGATGGATGAAAGCAGGCAGGCCGGCCATTTTTTTCACGCTCATTGGACTTGTTTAATGCAATGCACCTGTGTATATTCACATGCATTCACTTCATGCTGTAACCACTGTGCATAAAAATTTGGAAACATGGCATACAGTGTATCATTTGCTGTCTAAGTCATGTTTCCCATATTTTCCATTGCAAGATACAAGCCGGTTTGAGTGTTTGGGGCACATTTTAGCTAAAATCATCCTACGGGGCCTAACTGCTTATGCTAAAGCCTGCCTATTTTGAATGGCGTAGTGGTCACTGCAACCTCCAAAAAAATCAGGACTTACTACCCCAATAACCTGCTAACTCACCCCTGAAATACTTACTTATTCACACTATTTTGTTCATTTGACTTGTTTCTAATTTGAAATGCCCATTTTTGTGGGGCCAGAAAGGTGCGTCTTTAAAAGGCGATTTCTACGATACCCCACTTTTGCGCGTCGGACCGCGACTTTTTCCGGAAACGCCGAAAAATCGCAATTTTCAGGAGAAACAAGACGTACATCCTCCCCCTCTGCCGCCCACCCACCCAACTGACAGCCAGCCAGCAGACAAGCACAGAGAGTTCTGTGGGTCTGTCTGTGATGTCATAAAGGGCCTGCTGATCAATGGCCAGCTCTCTGATTGGCTGCTGTGTTTGATTGACAGATTGAATCTGGCAGCTGATTGGCTGTCTACCCTAAAGTGCATTACACACCCCTGATGGTACCACTGGCTAAGACTCCACCTCAGCTCATTGATTAATTATAAATTTAGAACAAATGATGGATGAAAGCAGGCAGGCCGGCCATTTTTTTCACGCTCATTGGACTTGTTTAATGCAATGCACCTGTGTATAGTCAAATGCATTCACTTCATGCTGTAACCACTGTGCATAAAAATTTGGAAACATGGCATACAGTGTATCATTTGCTGTCTAAGTCATGTTTCCCATATTTTCCATTGCAAGATACAAGCCGGTTTGAGTGTTTGGGGCACATTTTAGCTAAAATCATCCTACGGGGCCTAAATGCTTATGCTAAAGCCTGCCTATTTTGAATGGCGTAGTGGTCACTGCAACCTCCAAAAAAATCAGGACTTACTACCCCAATAACCTGCTAACTCACCCCTGAAATACTTACTTATTCACACTATTTTGTTCATTTGACTTGTTTCTAATTTGAAATGCCCATTTTTGTGGGGCCAGAAAGGTGCGTCTTTAAAAGGCGATTTCTACGATACCCCACTTTTGCGCGTCGGACCGTGACTTTTTCCGGAAACGCTGAAAAACCGCAATTTTCAGGAGAAACGAGACGTACATCCTCCCCCTCTGCCGCCCACCCACCCAACTGACAGCCAGCAGACAAGCACAGAGAGTTCCGTGGGTCTGTCTGTGATGTCATAAAGGGCCTGCTGATCAATGGCCAGCTCTCTGATTGGCTGCTGTGTTTGATTGACAGATTGAATCTGGCAGCTGATTGGCTGTCTACCCTAAAGTGCATTACACACCCCTGATGGTACCACTGGCTAAGACTCCACCTCAGCTCATTGATTAATTATAAATTTAGAACAAATGATGGATGAAAGCAGGCAGGCCGGCCATTTTTTTCACGCTCATTGGACTTGTTTAATGCAATGCACCTTTGTATATTCACATGCATTCGCTTCATGCTGTAACCACTGTGCATAAAAATTTGGAAACATGGCATACAGTGTATCATTTGCTGTCTAAGTCATGTTTCCCATATTTTCCATTGCAAGATACAAGCCGGTTTGAGTGTTTGGGGCACATTTTAGCTAAAATCATCCTACGGGGCCTAACTGCTTATGCTAAAGCCTGCCTATTTTGAATGGCGTAGTGGTCACTGCAACCTCCAAAAAAATCAGGACTTACTACCCCAATAACCTGCTAACTCACCCCTGAAATACTTACTTATTCACACTATTTTGTTCATTTGACTTGTTTCTAATTTGAAATGCCCATTTTTGTGGGGCCAGAAAGGTGCGTCTTTAAAAGGCGATTTCTACGATACCCCACTTTTGCGCGTCGGACCGTGACTTTTTCCGGAAACGCTGAAAAACCGCAATTTTCAGGAGAAACGAGACGTACATCCTCCCCCTCTGCCGCCCACCCACCCAACTGACAGCCAGCAGACAAGCACAGAGAGTTCCGTGGGTCTGTCTGTGATGTCATAAAGGGCCTGCTGATCAATGGCCAGCTCTCTGATTGGCTGCTGTGTTTGATTGACAGATTGAATCTGGCAGCTGATTGGCTGTCTACCCTAAAGTGCATTACACACCCCTGATGGTACCACTGGCTAAGACTCCACCTCAGCTCATTGATTAATTATAAATTTAGAACAAATGATGGATGAAAGCAGGCAGGCCGGCCATTTTTTTCACGCTCATTGGACTTGTTTAATGCAATGCACCTTTGTATATTCACATGCATTCGCTTCATGCTGTAACCACTGTGCATAAAAATTTGGAAACATGGCATACAGTGTATCATTTGCTGTCTAAGTCATGTTTCCCATATTTTCCATTGCAAGATACAAGCCGGTTTGAGTGTTTGGGGCACATTTTAGCTAAAATCATCCTACGGGGCCTAACTGCTTATGCCAAAGCCTGCCTATTTTGAATGGTGTAGTGGTCACTGCAACCTCCAAAAAAATCAGGACTTACTACCCCAATAACCTGCTAACTCACCCCTGAAATACTTACTTATTCACACTATTTTGTTCATTTGACTTGTTTCTAATTTGAAATGCCCATTTTTGTGGGGCCAGAAAGGTGCGTCTTTAAAAGGCGATTTCTACGATACCCCACTTTTGCGCGTCGGACCGCGACTTTTTCCGGAAACGCCGAAAAACCGCAATTTTCAGGAGAAACGAGACGTACATCCACCCCCTCTGCCGCCCACCCACCCAACTGACAGCCAGCCAGCAGACAAGCACAGAGAGTTCCATGGGTCTGTCTGTGATGTCATAAAGGGCCTGCTGATCAATGGCCAGCTCTCTGATTGGCTGCTGTGTTTGATTGACAGATTGAATCTGGCAGCTGATTGGCTGTCTACCCTAAAGTGCATTACACACCCCTGATGGTACCACTGGCTAAGACTCCACCTCAGCTCATTGATTAATTATAAATTTAGAACAAATGATGGATGAAAGCAGGCAGGCCGGCCATTTTTTTCACGCTCATTGGACTTGTTTAATGCAATGCACCTGTGTATATTCACATGCATTCACTTCATGCTGTAACCACTGTGCATAAAAATTTGGAAACATGGCATACAGTGTATCATTTGCTGTCTAAGTCATGTTTCCCATATTTTCCATTGCAAGATACAAGCCGGTTTGAGTGTTTGGGGCACATTTTAGCTAAAATCATCCTACGGGGCCTAAATGCTTATGCTAAAGCCTGCCTATTTTGAATGGCGTAGTGGTCACTGCAACCTCCAAAAAAATCAGGACTTACTACCCCAATAACCTGCTAACTCACCCCTGAAATACTTACTTATTCACACTATTTTGTTCATTTGACTTGTTTCTAATTTGAAATGCCCATTTTTGTGGGGCCAGAAAGGTGCGTCTTTAAAAGGCGATTTCTACGATACCCCACTTTTGCGCGTCGGACCGTGACTTTTTCCGGAAACGCTGAAAAACCGCAATTTTCAGGAGAAACGAGACGTACATCCTCCCCCTCTGCCGCCCACCCACCCAACTGACAGCCAGCAGACAAGCACAGAGAGTTCCGTGGGTCTGTCTGTGATGTCATAAAGGGCCTGCTGATCAATGGCCAGCTCTCTGATTGGCTGCTGTGTTTGATTGACAGATTGAATCTGGCAGCTGATTGGCTGTCTACCCTAAAGTGCATTACACACCCCTGATGGTACCACTGGCTAAGACTCCACCTCAGCTCATTGATTAATTATAAATTTAGAACAAATGATGGATGAAAGCAGGCAGGCCGGCCATTTTTTTCACGCTCATTGGACTTGTTTAATGCAATGCACCTTTGTATATTCACATGCATTCGCTTCATGCTGTAACCACTGTGCATAAAAATTTGGAAACATGGCATACAGTGTATCATTTGCTGTCTAAGTCATGTTTCCCATATTTTCCATTGCAAGATACAAGCCGGTTTGAGTGTTTGGGGCACATTTTAGCTAAAATCATCCTACGGGGCCTAACTGCTTATGCCAAAGCCTGCCTATTTTGAATGGCGTAGTGGTCACTGCAACCTCCAAAAAAATCAGGACTTACTACCCCAATAACCTGCTAACTCACCCCTGAAATACTTACTTATTCACACTATTTTGTTCATTTGACTTGTTTCTAATTTGAAATGCCCATTTTTGTGGGGCCAGAAAGGTGCGTCTTTAAAAGGCGATTTCTACGATACCCCACTTTTGCGCGTCGGACCGCGACTTTTTCCGGAAACGCTGAAAAACCGCAATTTTCAGGAGAAACGAGACGTACATCCACCCCCTCTGCCGCCCACCCACCCAACTGACAGCCAGCCAGCAGACAAGCACAGAGAGTTCCATGGGTCTGTCTGTGATGTCATAAAGGGCCTGCTGATCAATGGCCAGCTCTCTGATTGGCTGCTGTGTTTGATTGACAGATTGAATCTGGCAGCTGATTGGCTGTCTACCCTAAAGTGCATTACACACCCCTGATGGTACCACTGGCTAAGACTCCACCTCAGCTCATTGATTAATTATAAATTTAGAACAAATGATGGATGAAAGCAGGCAGGCCGGCCATTTTTTTCACGCTCATTGGACTTGTTTAATGCAATGCCCCTGTGTATATTCACATGCATTCGCTTCATGCTGTAACCACTGTGCATAAAAATTTGGAAACATGGCATACAGTGTATCATTTGCTGTCTAAGTCATGTTTCCCATATTTTCCATTGCAAGATACAAGCCGGTTTGAGTGTTTGGGGCACATTTTAGCTAAAATCATCCTACGGGGCCTAAATGCTTATGCTAAAGCCTGCCTATTTTGAATGGCGTAGTGGTCACTGCAACCTCCAAAAAAATCAGGACTTACTACCCCAATAACCTGCTTACTCACCCCTGAAATACTTACTTATTCACACTATTTTGTTCATTTGACTTGTTTCTAATTTGAAATGCCCATTTTTGTGGGGCCAGAAAGGTGCGTCTTTAAAAGGCGATTTCTACGATACCCCACTTTTGCGCGTCGGACCGTGACTTTTTCCGGAATCGCTGAAAAACCGCAATTTTCAGGAGAAACGAGACGTACATCCTCCCCCTCTGCCGCCCACCCACCCAACTGACAGCCAGCAGACAAGCACAGAGAGTTCCGTGGGTCTGTCTGTGATGTCATAAAGGGCCTGCTGATCAATGGCCAGCTCTCTGATTGGCTGCTGTGTTTGATTGACAGATTGAATCTGGCAGCTGATTGGCTGTCTACCCTAAAGTGCATTACACACCCCTGATGGTACCACTGGCTAAGACTCCACCTCAGCTCATTGATTAATTATAAATTTAGAACAAATGATGGATGAAAGCAGGCAGGCCGGCCATTTTTTTCACGCTCATTGGACTTGTTTAATGCAATGCACCTTTGTATATTCACATGCATTCGCTTCATGCTGTAACCACTGTGCATAAAAATTTGGAAACATGGCATACAGTGTATCATTTGCTGTCTAAGTCATGTTTCCCATATTTTCCATTGCAAGATACAAGCCGGTTTGAGTGTTTGGGGCACATTTTAGCTAAAATCATCCTACGGGGCCTAACTGCTTATGCCAAAGCCTGCCTATTTTGAATGGCGTAGTGGTCACTGCAACCTCCAAAAAAATCAGGACTTACTACCCCAATAACCTGCTAACTCACCCCTGAAATACTTACTTATTCACACTATTTTGTTCATTTGACTTGTTTCTAATTTGAAATGCCCATTTTTGTGGGGCCAGAAAGGTGCGTCTTTAAAAGGCGATTTCTACGATACCCCACTTTTGCGCGTCGGACCGCGACTTTTTCCGGAAACGCCGAAAAACCGCAATTTTCAGGAGAAACATGTCGTACATCCACCCCCTCTGCCGCCCACCCACCCAACTGACAGCCAGCCAGCAGACAAGCACAGAGAGTTCCATGGGTCTGTCTGTGATGTCATAAAGGGCCTGCTGATCAATGGCCAGCTCTCTGATTGGCTGCTGTGTTTGATTGACAGATTGAATCTGGCAGCTGATTGGCTGTCTACCCTAAAGTGCATTACACACCCCTGATGGTACCACTGGCTAAGACTCCACCTCAGCTCATTGATTAATTATAAATTTAGAACAAATGATGGATGAAAGCAGGCAGGCCGGCCATTTTTTTCACGCTCATTGGACTTGTTTAATGCAATGCCCCTGTGTATATTCACATGCATTCGCTTCATGCTGTAACCACTGTGCATAAAAATTTGGAAACATGGCATACAGTGTATCATTTGCTGTCTAAGTCATGTTTCCCATATTTTCCATTGCAAGATACAAGCCGGTTTGAGTGTTTGGGGCACATTTTAGCTAAAATCATCCTACGGGGCCTAAATGCTTATGCTAAAGCCTGCCTATTTTGAATGGCGTAGTGGTCACTGCAACCTCCAAAAAAATCAGGACTTACTACCCCAATAACCTGCTTACTCACCCCTGAAATACTTACTTATTCACACTATTTTGTTCATTTGACTTGTTTCTAATTTGAAATGCCCATTTTTGTGGGGCCAGAAAGGTGCGTCTTTAAAAGGCGATTTCTACGATACCCCACTTTTGCGCGTCGGACCGTGACTTTTTCCGGAAACGCTGAAAAACCGCAATTTTCAGGAGAAACGAGACGTACATCCTCCCCCTCTGCCGCCCACCCACCCAACTGACAGCCAGCAGACAAGCACAGAGAGTTCCGTGGGTCTGTCTGTGATGTCATAAAGGGCCTGCTGATCAATGGCCAGCTCTCTGATTGGCTGCTGTGTTTGATTGACAGATTGAATCTGGCAGCTGATTGGCTGTCTACCCTAAAGTGCATTACACACCCCTGATGGTACCACTGGCTAAGACTCCACCTCAGCTCATTGATTAATTATAAATTTAGAACAAATGATGGATGAAAGCAGGCAGGCCGGCCATTTTTTTCACGCTCATTGGACTTGTTTAATGCAATGCACCTTTGTATATTCACATGCATTCGCTTCATGCTGTAACCACTGTGCATAAAAATTTGGAAACATGGCATACAGTGTATCATTTGCTGTCTAAGTCATGTTTCCCATATTTTCCATTGCAAGATACAAGCCGGTTTGAGTGTTTGGGGCACATTTTAGCTAAAATCATCCTACGGGGCCTAACTGCTTATGCCAAAGCCTGCCTATTTTGAATGGCGTAGTGGTCACTGCAACCTCCAAAAAAATCAGGACTTACTACCCCAATAACCTGCTAACTCACCCCTGAAATACTTACTTATTCACACTATTTTGTTCATTTGACTTGTTTCTAATTTGAAATGCCCATTTTTGTGGGGCCAGAAAGGTACGTCTTTAAAAGGCGATTTCTACGATACCCCACTTTTGCGCGTCGGACCGCGACTTTTTCCGGAAACGCCGAAAAACCGCAATTTTCAGGAGAAACGAGACGTACATCCACCCCCTCTGCCGCCCACCCACCCAACTGACAGCCAGCCAGCAGACAAGCACAGAGAGTTCCATGGGTCTGTCTGTGATGTCATAAAGGGCCTGCTGATCAATGGCCAGCTCTCTGATTGGCTGCTGTGTTTGATTGACAGATTGAATCTGGCAGCTGATTGGCTGTCTTCCCTAAAGTGCATTACACACCCCTGATGGTACCACTGGCTAAGACTCCACCTCAGCTCATTGATTAATTATAAATTTAGAACAAATGATGGATGAAAGCAGGCAGGCCGGCCATTTTTTTCACGCTCATTGGACTTGTTTAATGCAATGCACCTGTGTATATTCACATGCATTCACTTCATGCTGTAACCACTGTGCATAAAAATTTGGAAACATGGCATACAGTGTATCATTTGCTGTCTAAGTCATGTTTCCCATATTTTCCATTGCAAGATACAAGCCGGTTTGAGTGTTTGGGGCACATTTTAGCTAAAATCATCCTACGGGGCCTAAATGCTTATGCTAAAGCCTGCCTATTTTGAATGGCGTAGTGGTCACTGCAACCTCCAAAAAAATCAGGACTTACTACCCCAATAACCTGCTAACTCACCCCTGAAATACTTACTTATTCACACTATTTTGTTCATTTGACTTGTTTCTAATTTGAAATGCCCATTTTTGTGGGGCCAGAAAGGTGCGTCTTTAAAAGGCGATTTCTACGATA
Source organism: Crinia signifera (assembly GCF_055691185.1). NCBI lineage: Eukaryota > Metazoa > Chordata > Amphibia > Anura > Myobatrachidae > Crinia > Crinia signifera. The sequence goes on along the minus strand of NW_028142730.1, from coordinate 359,938 downwards.
CCCCACTTTTGCGCGTCGGACCGTGACTTTTTCCGGAAACGCTGAAAAACCGCAATTTTCAGGAGAAACGAGACGTACATCCTCCCCCTCTGCCGCCCACCCACCCAACTGACAGCCAGCCAGCAGACAAGCACAGAGAGTTCCGTGGGTCTGTCTGTGATGTCATAAAGGGCCTGCTGATCAATGGCCAGCTCTCTGATTGGCTGCTGTGTTTGATTGACAGATTGAATCTGGCAGCTGATTGGCTGTCTACCCTAAAGTGCATTACACACCCCTGATGGTACCACTGGCTAAGACTCCACCTCAGCTCATTGATTAATTATAAATTTAGAACAAATGATGGATGAAAGCAGGCAGGTCGGCCATTTTTTTCACGCTCATTGGACTTGTTTAATGCAATGCACCTTTGTATATTCACATGCATTCGCTTCATGCTGTAACCACTGTGCATAAAAATTTGGAAACATGGCATACAGTGTATCATTTGCTGTCTAAGTCATGTTTCCCATATTTTCCATTACAAGATACAAGCCGGTTTGAGTGTTTGGGGCACATTTTAGCTAAAATCATCCTACGGGGCCTAAATGCTTATGCTAAAGCCTGCCTATTTTGAATGGCGTAGTGGTCACTGCAACCTCCAAAAAAATCAGGACTTACTACCCCAATAACCTGCTAACTCACCCCTGAAATACTTACTTATTCACACTATTTTGTTCATTTGACTTGTTTCTAATTTGAAATGGCCATTTTTGTGGGGCCAGAAAGGTGCGTCTTTAAAAGGCGATTTCTACGATACCCCACTTTTGCGCGTCGGACCGCGACTTTTTCCGGAAACGCTGAAAAACCGCAATTTTCAGGAGAAACGAGACGTACATCCTCCCCCTCCGCCGCCCACCCACCCAACTGACAGCCAGCCAGCAGACAAGCACAGAGAGTTCCGTGGGTCTGTCTGTGATGTCATAAAGGGCCTGCTGATCAATGGCCAGCTCTCTGATTGGCTGCTGTGTTTGATTGACAGATTGAATCTGGCAGCTGATTGGCTGTCTACCCTAAAGTGCATTACACACCCCTGATGGTACCACTGGCTAAGACTCCACCTCAGCTCATTGATTAATTATAAATTTAGAACAAATGATGGATGAAAGCAGGCAGGCCGGCCATTTTTTTCACGCTCATTGGACTTGTTTAATGCAATGCACCTTTGTATATTCACATGCATTCGCTTCATGCTGTAACCACTGTGCATAAAAATTTGGAAACATGGCATACAGTGTATCATTTGCTGTCTAAGTCATGTTTCCCATATTTTCCATTGCAAAATACAAGCCGGTTTGAGTGTTTGGGGCACATTTTAGCTAAAATCATCCTACGGGGCCTAACTGCTTATGCCAAAGCCTGCCTATTTTGAATGGCGTAGTGGTCAATGCAACCTCCAAAAAAATCAGGACTTACTACCCCAATAACCTGCTAACTCACCCCTGAAATACTTACTTATTCACACTATTTTGTTCATTTGACTTGTTTTTAATTTGAAATGCCCATTTTTGTGGGGCCAGAAAGGTGCGTCTTTAAAAGGCGATTTCTACGATACCCCACTTTTGCGCGTCGGACCGCGACTTTTTCCGGAAACGCCGAAAAAACGCAATTTTCAGGAGAAACGAGACGTACATCCTCCCCCTCTGCCGCCCACCCACCCAACTGACAGCCAGCCAGCAGACAAGCACAGAGAGTTCCGTGGGTCTGTCTGTGATGTCATAAAGGGCCTGCTGATCAATGGCCAGCTCTCTGATTGGCTGCTGTGTTTGATTGACAGATTGAATCTGGCAGCTGATTGGCTGTCTACCCTAAAGTGCATTACACACCCCTGATGGTACCACTGGCTAAGACTCCACCTCAGCTCATTGATTAATTATAAATTTAGAACAAATGATGGATGAAAGCAGGCAGGCCGGCCATTTTTTTTCACGCTCATTGGACTTGTTTAATGCAATGCACCTTTGTATATTCACATGCATTCGCTTCATGCTGTAACCACTGTGCATAAAAATTTGGAAACATGGCATACAGTGTATCATTTGCTGTCTAAGTCATGTTTCCCATATTTTCCATTGCAAGATACAAGCCGGTTTGAGTGTTTGGGGAACATTTTAGCTAAAATCATCCTACGGGGCCTAACTGCTTATGCTAAAGCCTGCCTATTTTGAATGGCGTAGTGGTCACTGCAACCTCCAAAAAAATCAGGACTTACTACCCCAATAACCTGCTAACTCACCCCTGAAATACTTACTTATTCACACTATTTTGTTCATTTGACTTGTTTCTAATTTGAAATGCCCATTTTTGTGGGGCCAGAAAGGTGCGTCTTTAAAAGGCGATTTCTACGATACCCCACTTTTGCGCGTCGGACCGCGACTTTTTCCGGAAACGCAGAAAAACCGCAATTTTCAGGAGAAACGAGACGTACATCCTCCCCCTCTGCCGCCCACCCACCCAACTGACAGCCAGCCAGCAGACAAGCACAGAGAGTTCCGTGGGTCTGTCTGTGATGTCATAAAGGGCCTGCTGATCAATGGCCAGCTCTCTGATTGGCTGCTGTGTTTGATTGACAGATTGAATCTGGCAGCTGATTGGCTGTCTACCCTAAAGTGCATTACACACCCCTGATGGTACCACTGGCTAAGACTCCACCTCAGCTCATTGATTAATTATAAATTTAGAACAAATGATGTATGAAAACAGGCAGGCCGGCCATTTTTTTCACGCTCATTGGACTTGTTTAATGCAATGCACCTTTGTATATTCACATGCATTCGCTTCATGCTGTAACCACTGTGCATAAAAATTTGGAAACATGGCATACAGTGTATCATTTGCTGTCTAAGTCATGTTTCCCATATTTTCCATTGCAAGATACAAGCCGGTTTGAGTGTTTGGGGCACATTTTAGCTAAAATCATCCTACGGGGCCTAACTGCTTATGCTAAAGCCTGCCTATTTTGAATGGCGTAGTGGTCACTGCAACCTCCAAAAAAATCAGGACTTACTACCCCAATAACCTGCTAACTCACCCCTGAAATACTTACTTATTCACACTATTTTGTTCATTTGACTTGTTTCTAATTTGAAATGCCCATTTTTGTGGGGCCAGAAAGGTGCGTCTTTAAAAGGCGATTTCTACGATACCCCACTTTTGCGCGTCGGACCGTGACTTTTTCCGGAAACGCTGAAAAACCGCAATTTTCAGGAGAAACGAGACGTACATCCTCCCCCTCTGCCGCCCACCCACCCAACTGACAGCCAGCAGACAAGCACAGAGAGTTCCGTGGGTCTGTCTGTGATGTCATAAAGGGCCTGCTGATCAATGGCCAGCTCTCTGATTGGCTGCTGTGTTTGATTGACAGATTGAATCTGGCAGCTGATTGGCTGTCTACCCTAAAGTGCATTACACACCCCTGATGGTACCACTGGCTAAGACTCCACCTCAGCTCATTGATTAATTATAAATTTAGAACAAATGATGGATGAAAGCAGGCAGGCCGGCCATTTTTTTCACGCTCATTGGACTTGTTTAATGCAATGCACCTTTGTATATTCACATGCATTCGCTTCATGCTGTAACCACTGTGCATAAAAATTTGGAAACATGGCATACAGTGTATCATTTGCTGTCTAAGTCATGTTTCCCATATTTTCCATTGCAAGATACAAGCCGGTTTGAGTGTTTGGGGCACATTTTAGCTAAAATCATCCTACGGGGCCTAACTGCTTATGCCAAAGCCTGCCTATTTTGAATGGCGTAGTGGTCACTGCAACCTCCAAAAAAATCAGGACTTACTACCCCAATAACCTGCTAACTCACCCCTGAAATACTTACTTATTCACACTATTTTGTTCATTTGACTTGTTTCTAATTTGAAATGCCCATTTTTGTGGGGCCAGAAAGGTGCGTCTTTAAAAGGCGATTTCTACGATACCCCACTTTTGCGCGTCGGACCGCGACTTTTTCCGGAAACGCCGAAAAACCGCAATTTTCAGGAGAAACGAGACGTACATCCACCCCCTCTGCCGCCCACCCACCCAACTGACAGCCAGCCAGCAGACAAGCACAGAGAGTTCCATGGGTCTGTCTGTGATGTCATAAAGGGCCTGCTGATCAATGGCCAGCTCTCTGATTGGCTGCTGTGTTTGATTGACAGATTGAATCTGGCAGCTGATTGGCTGTCTACCCTAAAGTGCATTACACACCCCTGATGGTACCACTGGCTAAGACTCCACCTCAGCTCATTGATTAATTATAAATTTAGAACAAATGATGGATGAAAGCAGGCAGGCCGGCCATTTTTTTCACGCTCATTGGACTTGTTTAATGCAATGCACCTGTGTATATTCACATGCATTCACTTCATGCTGTAACCACTGTGCATAAAAATTTGGAAACATGGCATACAGTGTATCATTTGCTGTCTAAGTCATGTTTCCCATATTTTCCATTGCAAGATACAAGCCGGTTTGAGTGTTTGGGGCACATTTTAGCTAAAATCATCCTACGGGGCCTAACTGCTTATGCTAAAGCCTGCCTATTTTGAATGGCGTAGCGGTAACTGCAACCTCCAAAAAAATCAGGACTTACTACCCCAATAACCTGCTAACTCACCCCTGAAATACTTACTTATTCACACTATTTTGTTCATTTGACTTGTTTCTAATTTGAAATGCCCATTTTTGTGGGGCCAGAAAGGTGCGTCTTTAAAAGGCGATTTCTACGATACCCCACTTTTGCGCGTCGGACCGTGACTTTTTCCGGAAACGCTGAAAAACCGCAATTTTCAGGAGAAACGAGACGTACATCCTCCCCCTCTGCCGCCCACCCACCCAACTGACAGCCAGCAGACAAGCACAGAGAGTTCCGTGGGTCTGTCTGTGATGTCATAAAGGGCCTGCTGATCAATGGCCAGCTCTCTGATTGGCTGCTGTGTTTGATTGACAGATTGAATCTGGCAGCTGATTGGCTGTCTACCCTAAAGTGCATTACACACCCCTGATGGTACCACTGGCTAAGACTCCACCTCAGCTCATTGATTAATTATAAATTTAGAACAAATGATGGATGAAAGCAGGCAGGCCGGCCATTTTTTTCACGCTCATTGGACTTGTTTAATGCAATGCACCTTTGTATATTCACATGCATTCGCTTCATGCTGTAACCACTGTGCATAAAAATTTGGAAACATGGCATACAGTGTATCATTTGCTGTCTAAGTCATGTTTCCCATATTTTCCATTGCAAGATACAAGCCGGTTTGAGTGTTTGGGGCACATTTTAGCTAAAATCATCCTACGGGGCCTAACTGCTTATGCCAAAGCCTGCCTATTTTGAATGGCGTAGTGGTCACTGCAACCTCCAAAAAAATCAGGACTTACTACCCCAATAACCTGCTAACTCACCCCTGAAATACTTACTTATTCACACTATTTTGTTCATTTGACTTGTTTCTAATTTGAAATGCCCATTTTTGTGGGGCCAGAAAGGTGCGTCTTTAAAAGGCGATTTCTACGATACCCCACTTTTGCGCGTCGGACCGCGACTTTTTCCGGAAACGCCGAAAAACCGCAATTTTCAGGAGAAACGAGACGTACATCCACCCCCTCTGCCGCCCACCCACCCAACTGACAGCCAGCCAGCAGACAAGCACAGAGAGTTCCATGGGTCTGTCTGTGATGTCATAAAGGGCCTGCTGATCAATGGCCAGCTCTCTGATTGGCTGCTGTGTTTGATTGACAGATTGAATCTGGCAGCTGATTGGCTGTCTACCCTAAAGTGCATTACACACCCCTGATGGTACCACTGGCTAAGACTCCACCTCAGCTCATTGATTAATTATAAATTTAGAACAAATGATGGATGAAAGCAGGCAGGCCGGCCATTTTTTTCACGCTCATTGGACTTGTTTAATGCAATGCCCCTGTGTATATTCACATGCATTCACTTCATGCTGTAACCACTGTGCATAAAAATTTGGAAACATGGCATACAGTGTATCATTTGCTGTCTAAGTCATGTTTCCCATATTTTCCATTGCAAGATACAAGCCGGTTTGAGTGTTTGGGGCACATTTTAGCTAAAATCATCCTACGGGGCCTAAATGCTTATGCTAAAGCCTGCCTATTTTGAATGGCGTAGTGGTCACTGCAACCTCCAAAAAAATCAGGACTTACTACCCCAATAACCTGCTAACTCACCCCTGAAATACTTACTTATTCACACTATTTTGTTCATTTGACTTGTTTCTAATTTGAAATGCCCATTTTTGTGGGGCCAGAAAGGTGCGTCTTTAAAAGGCGATTTCTACGATACCCCACTTTTGCGCGTCGGACCGTGACTTTTTCCGGAAACGCTGAAAAACCGCAATTTTCAGGAGAAACGAGACGTACATCCTCCCCCTCTGCCGCCCACCCACCCAACTGACAGCCAGCAGACAAGCACAGAGAGTTCCGTGGGTCTGTCTGTGATGTCATAAAGGGCCTGCTGATCAATGGCCAGCTCTCTGATTGGCTGCTGTGTTTGATTGACAGATTGAATCTGGCAGCTGATTGGCTGTCTACCCTAAAGTGCATTACACACCCCTGATGGTACCACTGGCTAAGACTCCACCTCAGCTCATTGATTAATTATAAATTTAGAACAAATGATGGATGAAAGCAGGCAGGCCGGCCATTTTTTTCACGCTCATTGGACTTGTTTAATGCAATGCACCTTTGTATATTCACATGCATTCGCTTCATGCTGTAACCACTGTGCATAAAAATTTGGAAACATGGCATACAGTGTATCATTTGCTGTCTAAGTCATGTTTCCCATATTTTCCATTGCAAGATACAAGCCGGTTTGAGTGTTTGGGGCACATTTTAGCTAAAATCATCCTACGGGGCCTAACTGCTTATGCCAAAGCCTGCCTATTTTGAATGGCGTAGTGGTCACTGCAACCTCCAAAAAAATCAGGACTTACTACCCCAATAACCTGCTAACTCACCCCTGAAATACTTACTTATTCACACTATTTTGTTCATTTGACTTGTTTCTAATTTGAAATGCCCATTTTTGTGGGGCCAGAAAGGTACGTCTTTAAAAGGCGATTTCTACGATACCCCACTTTTGCGCGTCGGACCGCGACTTTTTCCGGAAACGCCGAAAAACCGCAATTTTCAGGAGAAACGAGACGTACATCCACCCCCTCTGCCGCCCACCCACCCAACTGACAGCCAGCCAGCAGACAAGCACAGAGAGTTCCATGGGTCTGTCTGTGATGTCATAAAGGGCCTGCTGATCAATGGCCAGCTCTCTGATTGGCTGCTGTGTTTGATTGACAGATTGAATCTGGCAGCTGATTGGCTGTCTACCCTAAAGTGCATTACACACCCCTGATGGTACCACTGGCTAAGACTCCACCTCAGCTCATTGATTAATTATAAATTTAGAACAAATGATGGATGAAAGCAGGCAGGCCGGCCATTTTTTTCACGCTCATTGGACTTGTTTAATGCAATGCACCTGTGTATATTCACATGCATTCACTTCATGCTGTAACCACTGTGCATAAAAATTTGGAAACATGGCATACAGTGTATCATTTGCTGTCTAAGTCATGTTTCCCATATTTTCCATTGCAAGATACAAGCCGGTTTGAGTGTTTGGGGCACATTTTAGCTAAAATCATCCTACGGGGCCTAAATGCTTATGCTAAAGCCTGCCTATTTTGAATGGCGTAGTGGTCACTGCAACCTCCAAAAAAATCAGGACTTACTACCCCAATAACCTGCTAACTCACCCCTGAAATACTTACTTATTCACACTATTTTGTTCATTTGACTTGTTTCTAATTTGAAATGCCCATTTTTGTGGGGCCAGAAAGGTGCGTCTTTAAAAGGCGATTTCTACGATACCCCACTTTTGCGCGTCGGACCGTGACTTTTTCCGGAAACGCTGAAAAACCGCAATTTTCAGGAGAAACGAGACGTACATCCTCCCCCTCTGCCGCCCACCCACCCAACTGACAGCCAGCCAGCAGACAAGCACAGAGAGTTCCGTGGGTCTGTCTGTGATGTCATAAAGGGCCTGCTGATCAATGGCCAGCTCTCTGATTGGCTGCTGTGTTTGATTGACAGATTGAATCTGGCAGCTGATTGGCTGTCTACCCTAAAGTGCATTACACACCCCTGATGGTACCACTGGCTAAGACTCCACCTCAGCTCATTGATTAATTATAAATTTAGAACAAATGATGGATGAAAGCAGGCAGGCCGGCCATTTTTTTCACGCTCATTGGACTTGTTTAATGCAATGCACCTTTGTATATTCACATGCATTCGCTTCATGCTGTAACCACTGTGCATAAAAATTTGGAAACATGGCATACAGTGTATCATTTGCTGTCTAAGTCATGTTTCCCATATTTTCCATTGCAAGATACAAGCCGGTTTGAGTGTTTGGGGCACATTTTAGCTAAAATCATCCTACGGGGCCTAACTGCTTATGCCAAAGCCTGCCTATTTTGAATGGCGTAGTGGTCACTGCAACCTCCAAAAAAATCAGGACTTACTACCCCAATAACCTGCTAACTCACCCCTGAAATACTTACTTATTCACACTATTTTGTTCATTTGACTTGTTTCTAATTTGAAATGCCCATTTTTGTGGGGCCAGAAAGGTGCGTCTTTAAAAGGCGATTTCTACGATACCCCACTTTTGCGCGTCGGACCGCGACTTTTTCCGGAAACACCGAAAAACCGCAATTTTCAGGAGAAACGAGACGTACATCCACCCCCTCTGCCGCCCACCCACCCAACTGACAGCCAGCCAGCAGACAAGCACAGAGAGTTCCATGGGTCTGTCTGTGATGTCATAAAGGGCCTGCTGATCAATGGCCAGCTCTCTGATTGGCTGCTGTGTTTGATTGACAGATTGAATCTGGCAGCTGATTGGCTGTCTACCCTAAAGTGCATTACACACCCCTGATGGTACCACTGGCTAAGACTCCACCTCAGCTCATTGATTAATTATAAATTTAGAACAAATGATGGATGAAAGCAGGCAGGCCGGCCATTTTTTTCACGCTCATTGGACTTGTTTAATGCAATGCCCCTGTGTATATTCACATGCATTCACTTCATGCTGTAACCACTGTGCATAAAAATTTGGAAACATGGCATACAGTGTATCATTTGCTGTCTAAGTCATGTTTCCCATATTTTCCATTGCAAGATACAAGCCGGTTTGAGTGTTTGGGGCACATTTTAGCTAAAATCATCCTACGGGGCCTAAATGCTTATGCTAAAGCCTGCCTATTTTGAATGGCGTAGTGGTCACTGCAACCTCCAAAAAAATCAGGACTTACTACCCCAATAACCTGCTAACTCACCCCTGAAATACTTACTTATTCACACTATTTTGTTCATTTGACTTGTTTCTAATTTGAAATGCCCATTTTTGTGGGGCCAGAAAGGTGCGTCTTTAAAAGGCGATTTCTACGATACCCCACTTTTGCGCGTCGGACCGTGACTTTTTCCGGAAACGCTGAAAAACCGCAATTTTCAGGAGAAACGAGACGTACATCCTCCCCCTCTGCCGCCCACCCACCCAACTGACAGCCAGCAGACAAGCACAGAGAGTTCCGTGGGTCTGTCTGTGATGTCATAAAGGGCCTGCTGATCAATGGCCAGCTCTCTGATTGGCTGCTGTGTTTGATTGACAGATTGAATCTGGCAGCTGATTGGCTGTCTACCCTAAAGTGCATTACACACCCCTGATGGTACCACTGGCTAAGACTCCACCTCAGCTCATTGATTAATTATAAATTTAGAACAAATGATGGATGAAAGCAGGCAGGCCGGCCATTTTTTTCACGCTCATTGGACTTGTTTAATGCAATGCACCTTTGTATATTCACATGCATTCGCTTCATGCTGTAACCACTGTGCATAAAAATTTGGAAACATGGCATACAGTGTATCATTTGCTGTCTAAGTCATGTTTCCCATATTTTCCATTGCAAGATACAAGCCGGTTTGAGTGTTTGGGGCACATTTTAGCTAAAATCATCCTACGGGGCCTAACTGCTTATGCCAAAGCCTGCCTATTTTGAATGGCGTAGTGGTCACTGCAACCTCCAAAAAAATCAGGACTTACTACCCCAATAACCTGCTAACTCACCCCTGAAATACTTACTTATTCACACTATTTTGTTCATTTGACTTGTTTCTAATTTGAAATGCCCATTTTTGTGGGGCCAGAAAGGTACGTCTTTAAAAGGCGATTTCTACGATACCCCACTTTTGCGCGTCGGACCGCGACTTTTTCCGGAAACGCAGAAAAACCGCAATTTTCAGGAGAAACGAGACGTACATCCACCCCCTCTGCCGCCCACCCACCCAACTGACAGCCAGCCAGCAGACAAGCACAGAGAGTTCCATGGGTCTGTCTGTGATGTCATAAAGGGCCTGCTGATCAATGGCCAGCTCTCTGATTGGCTGCTGTGTTTGATTGACAGATTGAATCTGGCAGCTGATTGGCTGTCTACCCTAAAGTGCATTACACACCCCTGATGGTACCACTGGCTAAGACTCCACCTCAGCTCATTGATTAATTATAAATTTAGAACAAATGATGGATGAAAGCAGGCAGGCCGGCCATTTTTTTCACGCTCATTGGACTTGTTTAATGCAATGCACCTGTGTATATTCACATGCATTCACTTCATGCTGTAACCACTGTGCATAAAAATTTGGAAACATGGCATACAGTGTATCATTTGCTGTCTAAGTCATGTTTCCCATATTTTCCATTGCAAGATACAAGCCGGTTTGAGTGTTTGGGGCACATTTTAGCTAAAATCATCCTACGGGGCCTAAATGCTTATGCTAAAGCCTGCCTATTTTGAATGGCGTAGTGGTCACTGCAACCTCCAAAAAAATCAGGACTTACTACCCCAATAACCTGCTAACTCACCCCTGAAATACTTACTTATTCACACTATTTTGTTCATTTGACTTGTTTCTAATTTGAAATGCCCATTTTTGTGGGGCCAGAAAGGTGCGTCTTTAAAAGGCGATTTCTACGATACCCCACTTTTGCGCGTCGGACCGTGACTTTTTCCGGAAACGCTGAAAAACCGCAATTTTCAGGAGAAACGAGACGTACATCCTCCCCCTCTGCCGCCCACCCACCCAACTGACAGCCAGCCAGCAGACAAGCACAGAGAGTTCCGTGGGTCTGTCTGTGATGTCATAAAGGGCCTGCTGATCAATGGCCAGCTCTCTGATTGGCTGCTGTGTTTGATTGACAGATTGAATCTGGCAGCTGATTGGCTGTCTACCCTAAAGTGCATTACACACCCCTGATGGTACCACTGGCTAAGACTCCACCTCAGCTCATTGATTAATTATAAATTTAGAACAAATGATGGATGAAAGCAGGCAGGCCGGCCATTTTTTTCACGCTCATTGGACTTGTTTAATGCAATGCACCTTTGTATATTCACATGCATTCGCTTCATGCTGTAACCACTGTGCATAAAAATTTGGAAACATGGCATACAGTGTATCATTTGCTGTCTAAGTCATGTTTCCCATATTTTCCATTACAAGATACAAGCCGGTTTGAGTGTTTGGGGCACATTTTAGCTAAAATCATCCTACGGGGCCTAAATGCTTATGCTAAAGCCTGCCTATTTTGAATGGCGTAGTGGTCACTGCAACCTCCAAAAAAATCAGGACTTACTACCCCAATAACCTGCTAACTCACCCCTGAAATACTTACTTATTCACACTATTTTGTTCATTTGACTTGTTTCTAATTTGAAATGCCCATTTTTGTGGGGCCAGAAAGGTGCGTCTTTAAAAGGCGATTTCTACGATACCCCACTTTTGCGCGTCGGACCGTGACTTTTTCCGGAAACGCTGAAAAACCGCAATTTTCAGGAGAAACGAGACGTACATCCTCCCCCTCTGCCGCCCACCCACCCAACTGACAGCCAGCCAGCAGACAAGCACAGAGAGTTCCGTGGGTCTGTCTGTGATGTCATAAAGGGCCTGCTGATCAATGGCCAGCTCTCTGATTGGCTGCTGTGTTTGATTGACAGATTGAATCTGGCAGCTGATTGGCTGTCTACCCTAAAGTGCATTACACACCCCTGATGGTACCACTGGCTAAGACTCCACCTCAGCTCATTGATTAATTATAAATTTAGAACAAATGATGGATGAAAGCAGGCAGGCCGGCCATTTTTTTCACGCTCATTGGACTTGTTTAATGCAATGCACCTTTGTATATTCACATGCATTCGCTTCATGCTGTAACCACTGTGCATAAAAATTTGGAAACATGGCATACAGTGTATCATTTGCTGTCTAAGTCATGTTTCCCATATTTTCCATTGCAAGATACAAGCCGGTTTGAGTGTTTGGGGCACATTTTAGCTAAAATCATCCTACGGGGCCTAACTGCTTATGCCAAAGCCTGCCTATTTTGAATGGCGTAGTGGTCAATGCAACCTCCAAAAAAATCAGGACTTACTACCCCAATAACCTGCTAACTCACCCCTGAAATACTTACTTATTCACACTATTTTGTTCATTTGACTTGTTTTTAATTTGAAATGCCCATTTTTGTGGGGCCAGAAAGGTGCGTCTTTAAAAGGCGATTTCTACGATACCCTACTTTTGCGCGTCGGACCGCGACTTTTTCCGGAAACGCCGAAAAAACGCAATTTTCAGGAGAAACGAGACGTACATCCTCCCCCTCTGCCGCCCACCCACCCAACTGACAGCCAGCCAGCAGACAAGCACAGAGAGTTCCGTGGGTCTGTCTGTGATGTCATAAAGGGCCTGCTGATCAATGGCCAGCTCTCTGATTGGCTGCTGTGTTTGATTGACAGATTGAATCTGGCAGCTGATTGGCTGTCTACCCTAAAGTGCATTACACACCCCTGATGGTACCACTGGCTAAGACTCCACCTCAGCTCATTGATTAATTATAAATTTAGAACAAATGATGGATGAAAGCAGGCAGGCCGGCCATTTTTTTTCACGCTCATTGGACTTGTTTAATGCAATGCACCTTTGTATATTCACATGCATTCGCTTCATGCTGTAACCACTGTGCATAAAAATTTGGAAACATGGCATACAGTGTATCATTTGCTGTCTAAGTCATGTTTCCCATATTTTCCATTGCAAGATACAAGCCGGTTTGAGTGTTTGGGGAACATTTTAGCTAAAATCATCCTACGGGGCCTAACTGCTTATGCTAAAGCCTGCCTATTTTGAATGGCGTAGTGGTCACTGCAACCTCCAAAAAAATCAGGACTTACTACCCCAATAACCTGCTAACTCACCCCTGAAATACTTACTTATTCACACTATTTTGTTCATTTGACTTGTTTCTAATTTGAAATGCCCATTTTTGTGGGGCCAGAAAGGTGCGTCTTTAAAAGGCGATTTCTACGATACCCCACTTTTGCGCGTCGGACCGCGACTTTTTCCGGAAACGCAGAAAAACCGCAATTTTCAGGAGAAACGAGACGTACATCCTCCCCCTCTGCCGCCCACCCACCCAACTGACAGCCAGCCAGCAGACAAGCACAGAGAGTTCCGTGGGTCTGTCTGTGATGTCATAAAGGGCCTGCTGATCAATGGCCAGCTCTCTGATTGGCTGCTGTGTTTGATTGACAGATTGAATCTGGCAGCTGATTGGCTGTCTACCCTAAAGTGCATTACACACCCCTGATGGTACCACTGGCTAAGACTCCACCTCAGCTCATTGATTAATTATAAATTTAGAACAAATGATGTATGAAAACAGGCAGGCCGGCCATTTTTTTCACGCTCATTGGACTTGTTTAATGCAATGCACCTTTGTATATTCACATGCATTCGCTTCATGCTGTAACCACTGTGCATACAAATTTGGAAACATGGCATACAGTGTATCATTTGCTGTCTAAGTCATGTTTCCCATATTTTCCATTGCAAGATACAAGCCGGTTTGAGTGTTTGGGGCACATTTTAGCTAAAATCATCCTACGGGGCCTAACTGCTTATGCTAAAGCCTGCCTATTTTGAATGGCGTAGTGGTCACTGCAACCTCCAAAAAAATCAGGACTTACTACCCCAATAACCTGCTAACTCACCCCTGAAATACTTACTTATTCACACTATTTTGTTCATTTGACTTGTTTCTAATTTGAAATGCCCATTTTTGTGGGGCCAGAAAGGTGCGTCTTTAAAAGGCGATTTCTACGATACCCCACTTTTGCGCATCGGACCGCGACTTTTTCCGGAAACGCAGAAAAAACGCAATTTTCAGGAGAAACGAGACGTACATCCTCCCCCTCTGCAGCCCACCCACCCAACTGACAGCCAGCCAGCAGACAAGCACAGAGAGTTCCGTGGGTCTGTCTGTGATGTCATAAAGGGCCTGCTGATCAATGGCCAGCTCTCTGATTGGCTGCTGTGTTTGATTGACAGATTGAATTTGGCAGCTGATTGGCTGTCTACCCTAAAGTGCATTACACACCCCTGATGGTACCACTGGCTAAGACTCCACCTCAGCTCATTGATTAATTATAAATTTAGAACAAATGATGGATGAAAGCAGGCAGGCCGGCCATTTTTTTCACGCTCATTGGACTTGTTTAATGCAATGCACCTGTGTATATTCACATGCATTCACTTCATGCTGTAACCACTGTGCATAAAAATTTGGAAACATGGCATACAGTGTATCATTTGCTGTCTAAGTCATGTTTCCCATATTTTCCATTGCAAGATACAAGCCGGTTTGAGTGTTTGGGGCACATTTTAGCTAAAATCATCCTACGGGGCCTAACTGCTTATGCTAAAGCCTGCCTATTTTGAATGGCGTAGTGGTCACTGCAACCTCCAAAAAAATCAGGACTTACTACCCCAATAACCTGCTAACTCACCCCTGAAATACTTACTTATTCACACTATTTTGTTCATTTGACTTGTTTCTAATTTGAAATGCCCATTTTTGTGGGGCCAGAAAGGTGCGTCTTTAAAAGGCGATTTCTACGATACCCCACTTTTGCGCGTCGGACCGCGACTTTTTCCGGAAACGCCGAAAAACCGCAATTTTCAGGAGAAACGAGACGTACATCCTCCCCCTCTGCCGCCCACCCACCCAACTGACAGCCAGCCAGCAGACAAGCACAGAGAGTTCCGTGGGTCTGTCTGTGATGTCATAAAGGGCCTGCTGATCAATGGCCAGCTCTCTGATTGGCTGCTGTGTTTGATTGACAGATTGAATCTGGCAGCTGATTGGCTGTCTACCCTAAAGTGCATTACACACCCCTGATGGTACCACTGGCTAAGACTCCACCTCAGCTCATTGATTAATTATAAATTTAGAACAAATGATGGATGAAAGCAGGCAGGCCGGCCATTTTTTTCACGCTCATTGGACTTGTTTAATGCAATGCACCTGTGTATATTCACATGCATTCACTTCATGCTGTAACCACTGTGCATAAAAATTTGGAAACATGGCATACAGTGTATCATTTGCTGTCTAAGTCATGTTTCCCATATTTTCCCTTGCAAGATACAAGCCGGTTTGAGTGTTTGGGGCACATTTTAGCTAAAATCATCCTACGGGGCCTAACTGCTTATGCTAAAGCCTGCCTATTTTGAATGGCGTAGTGGTCACTGCAACCTCCAAAAAAATCAGGACTTACTACCCCAATAACCTGCTAACTCACCCCTGAAATACTTACTTATTCACACTATTTTGTTCATTTGACTTGTTTCTAATTTGAAATGCCCATTTTTGTGGGGCCAGAAAGGTGCGTCTTTAAAAGGCGATTTCTACGATACCCCACTTTTGCGCGTCGGACCGCGACTTTTTCCGGAAACGCCGAAAAACCGCAATTTTCAGGAGAAACGAGACGTACATCCTCCCCCTCTGCCGCCCACCCACCCAACTGACAGCCAGCCAGCAGACAAGCACAGAGAGTTCCGTGGGTCTGTCTGTGATGTCATAAAGGGCCTGCTGATCAATGGCCAGCTCTCTGATTGGCTGCTGTGTTTGATTGACAGATTGAATCTGGCAGCTGATTGGCTGTCTACCCTAAAGTGCATTACACACCCCTGATGGTACCACTGGCTAAGACTCCACCTCAGCTCATTGATTAATTATAAATTTAGAACAAATGATGGATGAAAGCAGGCAGGCCGGCCATTTTTTTCACGCTCATTGGACTTGTTTAATGCAATGCACCTGTGTATATTCACATGCATTCACTTCATGCTGTAACCACTGTGCATAAAAATTTGGAAACATGGCATACAGTGTATCATTTGCTGTCTAAGTCATGTTTCCCATATTTTCCATTGCAAGATACAAGCCGGTTTGAGTGTTTGGGGCACATTTTAGCTAAAATCATCCTACGGGGCCTAAATGCTTATGCTAAAGCCTGCCTATTTTGAATGGTGTAGTGGTCACTGCAACCTCCAAAAAAATCAGGACTTACTACCCCAATAACCTGCTAACTCACCCTTGAAATACTTACTTATTCACACTATTTTGTTCATTTGACTTGTTTCTAATTTGAAATGCCCATTTTTGTGGGGCCAGAAAGGTGCGTCTTTAAAAGGCGATTTCTACGATACCCCACTTTTGCGCGTCGGACCGCGACTTTTTCCGGAAACGCTGAAAAACCGCAATTTTCAGGAGAAACGAGACGTACATCCTCCCCCTCTGCCGCCCACCCACCCAACTGACAGCCAGCCAGCAGACAAGCACAGAGAGTTCCGTGGGTCTGTCTGTGATGTCATAAAGGGCCTGCTGATCAATGGCCAGCTCTCTGATTGGCTGCTGTGTTTGATTGACAGATTGAATCTGGCAGCTGATTGGCTGTCTACCCTAAAGTGCATTACACACCCCTGATGGTACCACTGGCTAAGACTCCACCTCAGCTCATTGATTAATTATAAATTTAGAACAAATGATGGATGAAAGCAGGCAGGCCGGCCATTTTTTTCACGCTCATTGGACTTGTTTAATGCAATGCACCTGTGTATATTCACATGCATTCACTTCATGCTGTAACCACTGTGCATACAAATTTGGAAACATGGCATACAGTGTATCATTTGCTGTCTAAGTCATGTTTCCCATATTTTCCATTGCAAGATACAAGCCGGTTTGAGTGTTTGGGGCACATTTTAGCTAAAATCATCCTACGGGGCCTAACTGCTTATGCTAAAGCCTGCCTATTTTGAATGGCGTAGTGGTCACTGCAACCTCCAAAAAAATCAGGACTTACTACCCCAATAACCTGCTAACTCACCCCTGAAATACTTACTTATTCACACTATTTTGTTCATTTGACTTGTTTCTAATTTGAAATGCCCATTTTTGTGGGGCCAGAAAGGTGCGTCTTTAAAAGGCGATTTCTACGATACCCCACTTTTGCGCGTCGGACCGCGACTTTTTCCGGAAACGCTGAAAAACCGCAATTTTCAGGAGAAACGAGACGTACATCCTCCCCCTCTGCCGCCCACCCACCCAACTGACAGCCAGCCAGCAGACAAGCACAGAGAGTTCCGTGGGTCTGTCTGTGATGTCATAAAGGGCCTGCTGATCAATGGCCAGCTCTCTGATTGGCTGCTGTGTTTGATTGACAGATTGAATCTGGCAGCTGATTGGCTGTCTACCCTAAAGTGCATTACACACCCCTGATGGTACCACTGGCTAAGACTCCACCTCAGCTCATTGATTAATTATAAATTTAGAACAAATGATGGATGAAAGCAGGCAGGCCGGCCATTTTTTTCACGCTCATTGGACTTGTTTAATGCAATGCACCTTTGTATATTCACATGCATTCGCTTCATGCTGTAACCACTGTGCATAAAAATTTGGAAACATGGCATACAGTGTATCATTTGCTGTCTAAGTCATGTTTCCCATATTTTCCATTGCAAGATACAAGCCGGTTTGAGTGTTTGGGGCACATTTTAGCTAAAATCATCCTACGGGGCCTAAATGCTTATGCTAAAGCCTGCCTATTTTGAATGGCGTAGTGGTCACTGCAACCTCCAAAAAAATCAGGACTTACTACCCCAATAACCTGCTAACTCACCCCTGAAATACTTACTTATTTACACTATTTTGTTCATTTGACTTGTTTCTAATTTGAAATGCCCATTTTTGTGGGGCCAGAAAGGTGCGTCTTTAAAAGCCGATTTCTACGATACCCCACTTTTGCGCGTCGGACCGCGACTTTTTCCGGAAACGCTGAAAAACCGCAATTTTCAGGAGAAACGAGACGTACATCCTCCCCCTCTGCCGCCCACCCACCCAACTGACAGCCAGCCAGCAGACAAGCACAGAGAGTTCCGTGGGTCTGTCTGTGATGTCATAAAGGGCCTGCTGATCAATGGCCAGCTCTCTGATTGGCTGCTGTGTTTGATTGACAGATTGAATCTGGCAGCTGATTGGCTGTCTACCCTAAAGTGCATTACACACCCCTGATGGTACCACTGGCTAAGACTCCACCTCAGCTCATTGATTAATTATAAATTTAGAACAAATGATGGATGAAAGCAGGCAGGCCGGCCATTTTTTTCACGCTCATTGGACTTGTTTAATGCAATGCACCTGTGTATATTCACATGCATTCACTTCATGCTGTAACCACTGTGCATAAAAATTTGGAAACATGGCATACAGTGTATCATTTGCTGTCTAAGTCATGTTTCCCATATTTTCCATTGCAAGATACAAGCCGGTTTGAGTGTTTGGGGCACATTTTAGCTAAAATCATCCTACGGGGCCTAAATGCTTATGCTAAAGCCTGCCTATTTTGAATGGCGTAGTGGTCACTGCAACCTCCAAAAAAATCAGGACTTACTACCCCAATAACCTGCTAACTCACCCCTGAAATACTTACTTATTCACACTATTTTGTTCATTTGACTTGTTTCTAATTTGAAATGCCCATTTTTGTGGGGCCAGAAAGGTGCGTCTTTAAAAGCCGATTTCTACGATACCCCACTTTTGCGCGTCGGACCGCGACTTTTTCCGGAAACGCTGAAAAACCGCAATTTTCAGGAGAAACGAGACGTACATCCTGCCCCTCTGCCGCCCACCCACCCAACTGACAGCCAGCCAGCAGACAAGCACAGAGAGTTCCGTGGGTCTGTCTGTGATGTCATAAAGGGCCTGCTGATCAATGGCCAGCTCTCTGATTGGCTGCTGTGTTTGATTGACAGATTGAATCTGGCAGCTGATTGGCTGTCTACCCTAAAGTGCATTACACACCCCTGATGGTACCACTGGCTAAGACTCCACCTCAGCTCATTGATTAATTATAAATTTAGAACAAATGATGGATGAAAGCAGGCAGGCCGGCCATTTTTTTCACGCTCATTGGACTTGTTTAATGCAATGCACCTTTGTATATTCACATGCATTCGCTTCATGCTGTAACCACTGTGCATAAAAATTTGGAAACATGGCATACAGTGTATCATTTGCTGTCTAAGTCATGTTTCCCATATTTTCCATTGCAAGATACAAGCCGGTTTGAGTGTTTGGGGCACATTTTAGCTAAAATCATCCTACGGGGCCTAACTGCTTATGCTAAAGCCTGCCTATGTTGAATGGCGTAGTGGTCACTGCAACCTCCAAAAAAATCAGGACTTACTACCCCAATAACCTGCTAACTCACCCCTGAAATACTTACTTATTCACACTATTTTGTTCATTTGACTTGTTTCTAATTTGAAATGCCCATTTTTCTGGGGCCAGAGAGGTGCGTCTTTAAAAGGCGATTTCTACGATACCCCACTTTTGCGCGTCGGACCGCGACTTTTTCCGGAAACGCCGAAAAACCGCAATTTTCAGGAGAAACGAGACGTACATCCTCCCCCTCTGCCGCCCACCCACCCAACTGACAGCCAGCCAGCAGACAAGCACAGAGAGTTCCGTGGGTCTGTCTGTGATGTCATAAAGGGCCTGCTGATCAATGGCCAGCTCTCTGATTGGCTGCTGTGTTTGATTGACAGATTGAATCTGGCAGCTGATTGGCTGTCTACCCTAAAGTGCATTACACACCCCTGATGGTACCACTGGCTAAGACTCCACCTCAGCTCATTGATTAATTATAAATTTAGAACAAATGATGGATGAAAGCAGGCAGGCCGGCCATTTTTTTCACGCTCATTGGACTTGTTTAATGCAATGCACCTGTGTATATTCACATGCATTCACTTCATGCTGTAACCACTGTGCATAAAAATTTGGAAACATGGCATACAGTGTATCATTTGCTGTCTAAGTCATGTTTCCCATATTTTCCATTGCAAGATACAAGCCGGTTTGAGTGTTTGGGGCACATTTTAGCTAAAATCATCCTACGGGGCCTAAATGCTTATGCTAAAGCCTGCCTATTTTGAATGGCGTAGTGGTCACTGCAACCTCCAAAAAAATCAGGACTTACTACCCCAATAACCTGCTAACTCACCCCTGAAATACTTACTTATTCACACTATTTTGTTCATTTGACTTGTTTCTAATTTGAAATGCCCATTTTTGTGGGGCCAGAAAGGTGCGTCTTTAAAAGGCGATTTCTACGATACCCCACTTTTGCGCGTCGGACCGCGACTTTTTCCGGAAACGCTGAAAAACCGCAATTTTCAGGAGAAACGAGACGTACATCCTCCCCCTCTGCCGCCCACCCACCCAACTGACAGCCAGCCAGCAGACAAGCACAAAGAGTTCCGTGGGTCTGTCTGTGATGTCATAAAGGGCCTGCTGATCAATGGCCAGCTCTCTGATTGGCTGCTGTGTTTGATTGACAGATTGAATCTGGCAGCTGATTGGCTGTCTACCCTAAAGTGCATTACACACCCCTGATGGTACCACTGGCTAAGACTCCACCTCAGCTCATTGATTAATTATAAATTTAGAACAAATGATGGATGAAAGCAGGCAGGCCGGCCATTTTTTTCACGCTCATTGGACTTGTTTAATGCAATGCACCTTTGTATATTCACATGCATTCGCTTCATGCTGTAACCACTGTGCATAAAAATTTGGAAACATGGCATACAGTGTATCATTTGCTGTCTAAGTCATGTTTCCCATATTTTCCATTGCAAGATACAAGCCGGTTTGAGTGTTTGGGGCACATTTTAGCTAAAATCATCCTACGGGGCCTAACTGCTTATGCCAAAGCCTGCCTATTTTGAATGGCGTAGTGGTCAATGCAACCTCCAAAAAAATCAGGACTTACTACCCCAATAACCTGCTAACTCACCCCTGAAATACTTACTTATTCACACTATTTTGTTCATTTGACTTGTTTCTAATTTGAAATGCCCATTTTTGTGGGGCCAGAAGGGTGCGTCTTTAAAAGGCGATTTCTACGATACCCCACTTTTGCGCGTCGGACCGCGACTTTTTCCGGAAACGCCGAAAAACCGCAATTTTCAGGAGAAACGAGACGTACATCCTCCCCCTCTGCCGCCCACCCACCCAACTGACAGCCAGCCAGCAGACAAGCACAGAGAGTTCCGTGGGTCTGTCTGTGATGTCATAAAGGGCCTGCTGATCAATGGCCAGCTCTCTGATTGGCTGCTGTGTTTGATTGACAGATTGAATCTGGCAGCTGATTGGCTGTCTACCCTAAAGTGCATTACACACCCCTGATGGTACCACTGGCTAAGACTCCACCTCAGCTCATTGATTAATTATAAATTTAGAACAAATGATGGATGAAAGCAGGCAGGCCGGCCATTTTTTTCACGCTCATTGGACTTGTTTAATGCAATGCACCTTTGTATATTCACATGCATTCGCTTCATGCTGTAACCACTGTGCATAAAAATTTGGAAACATGGCATACAGTGTATCATTTGCTGTCTAAGTCATGTTTCCCATATTTTCCATTGCAAGATACAAGCCGGTTTGAGTGTTTGGGGCACATTTTAGCTAAAATCATCCTACGGGGCCTAACTGCTTATGCTAAAGCCTGCCTATTTTGAATGGCGTAGTGGTCACTGCAACCTCCAAAAAAATCAGGACTTACTACCCCAATAACCTGCTAACTCACCCCTGAAATACTTACTTATTCACACTATTTTGTTCATTTGACTTGTTTCTAATTTGAAATGCCCATTTTTGTGGGGCCAGAAAGGTGCGTCTTTAAAAGGCGATTTCTACGATACCCCACTTTTGCGCGTCGGACCGCGACTTTTTCCGAAAACGCCGAAAAACCGCAATTTTCAGGAGAAACGAGACGTACATCCTCCCCCTCTGCCGCCCACCCACCCAACTGACAGCCAGCCAGCAGACAAGCACAGAGAGTTCCGTGGGTCTGTCTGTGATGTCATAAAGGGCCTGCTGATCAATGGCCAGCTCTCTGATTGGCTGCTGTGTTTGATTGACAGATTGAATCTGGCAGCTGATTGGCTGTCTACCCTAAAGTGCATTACACACCCCTGATGGTACCACTGGCTAAGACTCCACCTCAGCTCATTGATTAATTATAAATTTAGAACAAATGATGGATGAAAGCAGGCAAGCCAGCCATTTTTTTCACGCTCATTGGACTTGTTTAATGCAATGCACCTGTGTATATTCACATGCATTCACTTCATGCTGTAACCACTGTGCATAAAAATTTGGAAACATGGCATACAGTGTATCATTTGCTGTCTAAGTCATGTTTCCCATATTTTCCATTGCAAGATACAAGCCGGTTTGAGTGTTTGGGGCACATTTTAGCTAAAATCATCCTACGGGGCCTAAATGCTTATGCTAAAGCCTGCCTATTTTGAATGGCGTAGTGGTCACTGCAACCTCCAAAAAAATCAGGACTTACTACCCCAATAACCTGCTAACTCACCCCTGAAATACTTACTTATTCACACTATTTTGTTCATTTGACTTGTTTCTAATTTGAAATGCCCATTTTTGTGGGGCCAGAAAGGTGCGTCTTTAAAAGGCGATTTCTACGATACCCCACTTTTGCGCGTCGGACCGCGACTTTTTCCGGAAACGCTGAAAAACCGCAATTTTCAGGAGAAACGAGACGTACATCCTCCCCCTCTGCCGCCCACCCACCCAACTGACAGCCAGCCAGCAGACAAGCACAGAGAGTTCCGTGGGTCTGTCTGTGATGTCATAAAGGGCCTGCTGATCAATGGCCAGCTCTCTGATTGGCTGCTGTGTTTGATTGACAGATTGAATCTGGCAGCTGATTGGCTGTCTACCCTAAAGTGCATTACACACCCCTGATGGTACCACTGGCTAAGACTCCACCTCAGCTCATTGATTAATTATAAATTTAGAACAAATGATGGATGAAAGCAGGCAGGCCGGCCATTTTTTTCACGCTCATTGGACTTGTTTAATGCAATGCACCTTTGTATATTCACATGCATTCGCTTCATGCTGTAACCACTGTGCATAAAAATTTGGAAACATGGCATACAGTGTATCATTTGCTGTCTAAGTCATGTTTCCCATATTTTCCATTGCAAGATACAAGCCGGTTTGAGTGTTTGGGGCACATTTTAGCTAAAATCATCCTACGGGGCCTAACTGCTTATGCCAAAGCCTGCCTATTTTGAATGGCGTAGTGGTCAATGCAACCTCCAAAAAAATCAGGACTTACTACCCCAATAACCTGCTAACTCACCCCTGAAATACTTACTTATTCACACTATTTTGTTCATTTGACTTGTTTCTAATTTGAAATGCCCATTTTTGTGGGGCCAGAAAGGTGCGTCTTTAAAAGGCGATTTCTACGATACCCCACTTTTGCGCGTCGGACCGCGACTTTTTCCGGAAACGCCGAAAAAACGCAATTTTCAGGAGAAACGAGACGTACATCCTCCCCCTCTGCCGCCCACCCACCCAACTGACAGCCAGCCAGCAGACAAGCACAGAGAGTTCCGTGGGTCTGTCTGTGATGTCATAAAGGGCCTGCTGATCAATGGCCAGCTCTCTGATTGGCTGCTGTGTTTGATTGACAGATTGAATCTGGCAGCTGATTGGCTGTCTACCCTAAAGTGCATTACACACCCCTGATGGTACCACTGGCTAAGACTCCACCTCAGCTCATTGATTAATTATAAATTTAGAACAAATGATGGATGAAAGCAGGCAGGCCGGCAATTTTTTTCACGTTTATTGGACTTGTTTAATGCAATGCACCTGTGTATATTCACATGCATTCACTTCATGCTGTAACCACTGTGCATAAAAATTTGGAAACATGGCATACAGTGTATCATTTGCTGTCTAAGTCATGTTTCCCATATTTTCCATTGCAAGATACAAGCCGGTTTGAGTGTTTGGGGCACATTTTAGCTAAAATCATCCTACGGGGCCTAAATGCTTATGCTAAAGCCTGCCTATTTTGAATGGCGTAGTGGTCACTGCAACCTCCAAAAAAATCAGGACTTACTACCCCAATAACCTGCTAACTCACCCCTGAAATACTTACTTATTCACACTATTTTGTTCATTTGACTTGTCTCTAATTTGAAATGCCCATTTTTGTGGGGCCAGAAAGGTGCGTCTTTAAAAGGCGATTTCTACGATACCCCACTTTTGCGCGTCGGACCGCGACTTTTTCCGGAAACGCTGAAAAACCGCAATTTTCAGGAGAAACGAGACGTACATCCTCCCCCTCTGCCGCCCACCCACCCAACTGACAGCCAGCCAGCAGACAAGCACAGAGAGTTCCGTGGGTCTGTCTGTGATGTCATAAAGGGCCTGCTGATCAATGGCCAGCTCTCTGATTGGCTGCTGTGTTTGATTGACAGATTGAATCTGGCAGCTGATTGGCTGTCTACCCTAAAGTGCATTACACACCCCTGATGGTACCACTGGCTAAGACTCCACCTCAGCTCATTGATTAATTATAAATTTAGAACAAATGATGGATGAAAGCAGGCAGGCCGGCCATTTTTTTCACGCTCATTGGACTTGTTTAATGCAATGCACCTTTGTATATTCACATGCATTCGCTTCATGCTGTAACCACTGTGCATAAAAATTTGGAAACATGGCATACAGTGTATCATTTGCTGTCTAAGTCATGTTTCCCATATTTTCCATTGCAAGATACAAGCCGGTTTGAGTGTTTGGGGCACATTTTAGCTAAAATCATCCTACGGGGCCTAACTGCTTATGCCAAAGCCTGCCTATTTTGAATGGCGTAGTGGTCAATGCAACCTCCAAAAAAATCAGGACTTACTACCCCAATAACCTGCTAAGTCACCCCTGAAATACTTACTTATTCACACTATTTTGTTCATTTGACTTGTTTCTAATTTGAAATGCCCATTTTTGTGGGGCCAGAAAGGTGCGTCTTTAAAAGGCGATTTCTACGATACCCCACTTTTGCGCGTCGGACCGCGACTTTTTCCGGAAACGCCGAAAAACCGCAATTTTCAGGAGAAACGAGACGTACATCCTCCCCCTCTGCCGCCCACCCACCCAACTGACAGCCAGCCAGCAGACAAGCACAGAGAGTTCCGTGGGTCTGTCTGTGATGTCATAAAGGGCCTGCTGATCAATGGCCAGCTCTCTGATTGGCTGCTGTGTTTGATTGACAGATTGAATCTGGCAGCTGATTGGCTGTCTACCCTAAAGTGCATTACACACCCCTGATGGTACCACTGGCTAAGACTCCACCTCAGCTCATTGATTAATTATAAATTTAGAACAAATGATGGATGAAAACAGGCAGGCCGGCCATTTTTTTCACGCTCATTGGACTTGTTTAATGCAATGCACCTTTGTATATTCACATGCATTCGCTTCATGCTGTAACCACTGTGCATAAAAATTTGGAAACATGGCATACAGTGTATCATTTGCTGTCTAAGTCATGTTTCCCATATTTTCCATTGCAAGATACAAGCCGGTTTGAGTGTTTGGGGCACATTTTAGCTAAAATCATCCTACGGGGCCTAAATGCTTATGCTAAAGCCTGCCTATTTTGAATGGCGTAGTGGTCACTGCAACCTCCAAAAAAATCAGGACTTACTACCCCAATAACCTGCTAACTCACCCCTGAAATACTTACTTATTCACACTATTTTGTTCATTTGACTTGTCTCTAATTTGAAATGCCCATTTTTGTGGGGCCAGAAAGGTGCGTCTTTAAAAGGCGATTTCTACGATACCCCACTTTTGCGCGTCGGACCGCGACTTTTTCCGGAAACGCTGAAAAACCGCAATTTTCAGGAGAAACGAGACGTACATCCTCCCCCTCTGCCGCCCACCCACCCAACTGACAGCCAGCCAGCAGACAAGCACAGAGAGTTCCGTGGGTCTGTCTGTGATGTCATAAAGGGCCTGCTGATCAATGGCCAGCTCTCTGATTGGCTGCTGTGTTTGATTGACAGATTGAATCTGGCAGCTGATTGGCTGTCTACCCTAAAGTGCATTACACACCCCTGATGGTACCACTGGCTAAGACTCCACCTCAGCTCATTGATTAATTATAAATTTAGAACAAATGATGGATGAAAGCAGGCAGGCCGGCCATTTTTTTCACGCTCATTGGACTTGTTTAATGCAATGCACCTTTGTATATTCACATGCATTCGCTTCATGCTGTAACCACTGTGCATAAAAATTTGGAAACATGGCATACAGTGTATCATTTGCTGTCTAAGTCATGTTTCCCATATTTTCCATTGCAAGATACAAGCCGGTTTGAGTGTTTGGGGCACATTTTAGCTAAAATCATCCTACGGGGCCTAACTGCTTATGCCAAAGCCTGCCTATTTTGAATGGCGTAGTGGTCAATGCAACCTCCAAAAAAATCAGGACTTACTACCCCAATAACCTGCTAAGTCACCCCTGAAATACTTACTTATTCACACTATTTTGTTCATTTGACTTGTTTCTAATTTGAAATGCCCATTTTTGTGGGGCCAGAAAGGTGCGTCTTTAAAAGGCGATTTCTACGATACCCCACTTTTGCGCGTCGGACCGCGACTTTTTCCGGAAACGCCGAAAAACCGCAATTTTCAGGAGAAACGAGACGTACATCCTCCCCCTCTGCCGCCCACCCACCCAACTGACAGCCAGCCAGCAGACAAGCACAGAGAGTTCCGTGGGTCTGTCTGTGATGTCATAAAGGGCCTGCTGATCAATGGCCAGCTCTCTGATTGGCTGCTGTGTTTGATTGACAGATTGAATCTGGCAGCTGATTGGCTGTCTACCCTAAAGTGCATTACACACCCCTGATGGTACCACTGGCTAAGACTCCACCTCAGCTCATTGATTAATTATAAATTTAGAACAAATGATGGATGAAAACAGGCAGGCCGGCCATTTTTTTCACGCTCATTGGACTTGTTTAATGCAATGCACCTTTGTATATTCACATGCATTCGCTTCATGCTGTAACCACTGTGCATAAAAATTTGGAAACATGGCATACAGTGTATCATTTGCTGTCTAAGTCATGTTTCCCATATTTTCCATTGCAAGATACAAGCCGGTTTGAGTGTTTGGGGCACATTTTAGCTAAAATCATCCTATGGGGCCTAACTGCTTATGCTAAAGCCTGCCTATTTTGAATGGCGTAGTGGTCACTGCAACCTCCAAAAAAATCAGGACTTACTACCCCAATAACCTGCTAACTCACCCCTGAAATACTTACTTATTCACACTATTTTGTTCATTTGACTTGTTTCTAATTTGAAATGCCCATTTTTGTGGGGCCAGAAAGGTGCGTCTTTAAAAGGCGATTTCTACGATACCCCACTTTTGCGCGTCGGACCGCGACTTTTTCCAGGAAACGCCGAAAAACCGCAATTTTCAGGAGAAACGAGACGTACATCCTCCCCCTCTGCCGCCCACCCACCCAACTGACAGCCAGCCAGCAGACAAGCACAGAGAGTTCCGTGGGTCTGTCTGTGATGTCATAAAGGGCCTGCTGATCAATGGCCAGCTCTCTGATTGGCTGCTGTGTTTGATTGACAGATTGAATCTGGCAGCTGATTGGCTGTCTACCCTAAAGTGCATTACACACCCCTGATGGTACCACTGGCTAAGACTCCACCTCAGCTCATTGATTAATTATAAATTTAGAACAAATGATGGATGAAAGCAGGCAGGCCGGCCATTTTTTTCACGCTCATTGGACTTGTTTAATGCAATGCACCTTTGTATATTCACATGCATTCGCTTCATGCTGTAACCACTGTGCATAAAAATTTGGAAACATGGCATACAGTGTATCATTTGCTGTCTAAGTCATGTTTCCCATATTTTCCATTGCAAGATACAAGCCGGTTTGAGTGTTTGGGGCACATTTTAGCTAAAATCATCCTACGGGCCTAACTGCTTATGCTAAAGCCTGCCTATTTTGAATGGCGTAGTGGTCACTGCAACCTCCAAAAAAATCAGGACTTACTACCCCAATAACCTGCTAACTCACCCCTGAAATACTTACTTATTCACACTATTTTGTTCATTTGACTTGTCTCTAATTTGAAATGCCCATTTTTGTGGGGCCAGAAAGGTGCGTCTTTAAAAGGCGATTTCTACGATACCCCACTTTTGCGCGTCGGACCGCGACTTTTTCCGGAAACGCTGAAAAACCGCAATTTTCAGGAGAAACGAGACGTACATCCTCCCCCTCTGCCGCCCACCCACCCAACTGACAGCCAGCCAGCAGACAAGCACAGAGAGTTCCGTGGGTCTGTCTGTGATGTCATAAAGGGCCTGCTGATCAATGGCCAGCTCTCTGATTGGCTGCTGTGTTTGATTGACAGATTGAATCTGGCAGCTGATTGGCTGTCTACCCTAAAGTGCATTACACACCCCTGATGGTACCACTGGCTAAGACTCCACCTCAGCTCATTGATTAATTATAAATTTAGAACAAATGATGGATGAAAGCAGGCAGGCCGGCCATTTTTTTCACGCTCATTGGACTTGTTTAATGCAATGCACCTTTGTATATTCACATGCATTCGCTTCATGCTGTAACCACTGTGCATAAAAATTTGGAAACATGGCATACAGTGTATCATTTGCTGTCTAAGTCATGTTTCCCATATTTTCCATTGCAAGATACAAGCCGGTTTGAGTGTTTGGGGCACATTTTAGCTAAAATCATCCTACGGGGCCTAACTGCTTATGCCAAAGCCTGCCTATTTTGAATGGCGTAGTGGTCAATGCAACCTCCAAAAAAATCAGGACTTACTACCCCAATAACCTGCTAAGTCACCCCTGAAATACTTACTTATTCACACTATTTTGTTCATTTGACTTGTTTCTAATTTGAAATGCCCATTTTTGTGGGGCCAGAAAGGTGCGTCTTTAAAAGGCGATTTCTACGATACCCCACTTTTGCGCGTCGGACCGCGACTTTTTCCGGAAACGCCGAAAAACCGCAATTTTCAGGAGAAACGAGACGTACATCCTCCCCCTCTGCCGCCCACCCACCCAACTGACAGCCAGCCAGCAGACAAGCACAGAGAGTTCCGTGGGTCTGTCTGTGATGTCATAAAGGGCCTGCTGATCAATGGCCAGCTCTCTGATTGGCTGCTGTGTTTGATTGACAGATTGAATCTGGCAGCTGATTGGCTGTCTACCCTAAAGTGCATTACACACCCCTGATGGTACCACTGGCTAAGACTCCACCTCAGCTCATTGATTAATTATAAATTTAGAACAAATGATGGATGAAAACAGGCAGGCCGGCCATTTTTTTCACGCTCATTGGACTTGTTTAATGCAATGCACCTTTGTATATTCACATGCATTCGCTTCATGCTGTAACCACTGTGCATAAAAATTTGGAAACATGGCATACAGTGTATCATTTGCTGTCTAAGTCATGTTTCCCATATTTTCCATTGCAAGATACAAGCCGGTTTGAGTGTTTGGGGCACATTTTAGCTAAAATCATCCTATGGGGCCTAACTGCTTATGCTAAAGCCTGCCTATTTTGAATGGCGTAGTGGTCACTGCAACCTCCAAAAAAATCAGGACTTACTACCCCAATAACCTGCTAACTCACCCCTGAAATACTTACTTATTCACACTATTTTGTTCATTTGACTTGTTTCTAATTTGAAATGCCCATTTTTGTGGGGCCAGAAAGGTGCGTCTTTAAAAGGCGATTTCTACGATACCCCACTTTTGCGCGTCGGACCGCGACTTTTTCCAGGAAACGCCGAAAAACCGCAATTTTCAGGAGAAACGAGACGTACATCCTCCCCCTCTGCCGCCCACCCACCCAACTGACAGCCAGCCAGCAGACAAGCACAGAGAGTTCCGTGGGTCTGTCTGTGATGTCATAAAGGGCCTGCTGATCAATGGCCAGCTCTCTGATTGGCTGCTGTGTTTGATTGACAGATTGAATCTGGCAGCTGATTGGCTGTCTACCCTAAAGTGCATTACACACCCCTGATGGTACCACTGGCTAAGACTCCACCTCAGCTCATTGATTAATTATAAATTTAGAACAAATGATGGATGAAAGCAGGCAGGCCGGCCATTTTTTTCACGCTCATTGGACTTGTTTAATGCAATGCACCTTTGTATATTCACATGCATTCGCTTCATGCTGTAACCACTGTGCATAAAAATTTGGAAACATGGCATACAGTGTATCATTTGCTGTCTAAGTCATGTTTCCCATATTTTCCATTGCAAGATACAAGCCGGTTTGAGTGTTTGGGGCACATTTTAGCTAAAATCATCCTACGGGCCTAACTGCTTATGCTAAAGCCTGCCTATTTTGAATGGCGTAGTGGTCACTGCAACCTCCAAAAAAATCAGGACTTACTACCCCAATAACCTGCTAACTCACCCCTGAAATACTTACTTATTCACACTATTTTGTTCATTTGACTTGTTTCTAATTTGAAATGCCCATTTTTGTGGGGCCAGAAAGGTGCGTCTTTAAAAGGCGATTTCTACGATACCCCACTTTTGCGCGTCGGACCGCGACTTTTTCCGGAAACGCCGAAAAACCGCAATTTTCAGGAGAAACGAGACGTACATCCTCCCCCTCTGCCGCCCACCCACCCAACTGACAGCCAGCCAGCAGACAAGCACAGAGAGTTCCGTGGGTCTGTCTGTGATGTCATAAAGGGCCTGCTGATCAATGGCCAGCTCTCTGATTGGCTGCTGTGTTTGATTGACAGATTGAATCTGGCAGCTGATTGGCTGTCTACCCTAAAGTGCATTACACACCCCTGATGGTACCACTGGCTAAGACTCCACCTCAGCTCATTGATTAATTATAAATTTAGAACAAATGATGGATGAAAGCAGGCAGGCCGGCCATTTTTTTCACGCTCATTGGACTTGTTTAATGCAATGCACCTTTGTATATTCACATGCATTCGCTTCATGCTGTAACCACTGTGCATAAAAATTTGGAAACATGGCATACAGTGTATCATTTGCTGTCTAAGTCATGTTTCCCATATTTTCCATTGCAAGATACAAGCCGGTCTGAGTGTTTGGGGCACATTTTAGCTAAAATCATCCTACGGGGCCTAACTGCTTATGCTAAAGCCTGCCTATTTTGAATGGCGTAGTGGTCACTGCAACCTCCAAAAAAATCAGGACTTACTACCCCAATAACCTGCTAACTCACCCCTGAAATACTTACTTTTTCACACTATTTTGTTCATTTGACTTGTTTCTAATTTGAAATGCCCATTTTTGTGGGGCCAGAAAGGTGCGTCTTTAAAAGGCGATTTCTACGATACCCCACTTTTGCGCGTCGGACTGCGACTTTTTCCGGAAACGCCGAAAAACCGCAATTTTCAGGAGAAACGAGACGTACATCCTCCCCCTCTGCCGCCCACCCACCCAACTGACAGCCAGCCAGCAGACAAGCACAGAGAGTTCCGTGGGTCTGTCTGTGATGTCATAAAGGGCCTGCTGATCAATGGCCAGCTCTCTGATTGGCTGCTGTGTTTGATTGACAGATTGAATCTGGCAGCTGATTGGCTGTCTACCCTAAAGTGCATTACACACCCCTGATGGTACCACTGGCTAAGACTCCACCTCAGCTCATTGATTAATTATAAATTTAGAACAAATGATGGATGAAAGCAGGCAGGCCGGCCATTTTTTTCACGCTCATTGGACTTGTTTAATGCCATGCACCTTTGTATATTCACATGCATTCGCTTCATGCTGTAACCACTGTGCATGAAAATTTGGAAAACATGGCATACAGTGTATCATTTGCTGTCTAAGTCATGTTTCCCATATTTTCCATTGCAAGATACAAGCCGGTTTGAGTGTTTGGGGAACATTTTAGCTAAAATCATCCTACGGGGCCTAACTGCTTATGCTAAAGCCTGCCTATTTTGAATGGCGTAGTGGTCACTGCAACCTCCAAAAAAATCAGGACTTACTACCCCAATAACCTGCTAACTCACCCCTGAAATACTTACTTAATCACACTATTTTGTTCATTTGACTTGTTTCTAATTTGAAATGCCCATTTTTGTGGGGCCAGAAAGGTGCATCTTTAAAAGGCAATTTCTACGATACCCCACTTTTGCGCGTCGGACCGCGACTTTTTCCGGAAACGCAGAAAAATCGAAATTTTCAGGAGAAACGAGACGTACATCCTCCCCTTTTGCCGCCCACCCACCCAACTGACAGCCAGCCAGCAGACAAGCACAGAGAGTTCCGTGGGTCTGTCTGTGATGTCATAAAGGGCCTGCTGATCAATGGCCAGCTCTCTGATTGGCTGCTGTGTTTGATTGACAGATTGAATCTGGCAGCTGATTGGCTGTCTACCCTAAAGTGCATTACACACCCCTGATGGTACCACTGGCTAAGACTCCACCTCAGCTCATTGATTAATTATAAATTTAGAACAAATGATAGATGAAAGCAGGCAGGCCGGCCATTTTTTTCACACTCATTGGACTTGTTTAATGCAATGCACCTGTGTATATTCACATGCATTCGCTTCATGCTGTAACCACTGTGCATAAAAATTTGGAAACATGGCATACAGTGTATCATTTGCTGTCTAAGTCATGTTTCCCATATTTTCCATTGCAAGATACAAGCCGGTTTGAGTGTTTGGGGCACATTTTAGCTAAAATCATCCTACGGGGCCTAACTGCTTATGCTAAAGCCTGCCTATTTTGAATGGCGTAGTGGTCACTGCAACCTCCAAAAAAATCAGGACTTACTACCCCAATAACCTGCTAACTCACCCCTGAAATACTTACTTATTCACACTATTTTGTTCATTTGACTTGTTTCTAATTTGAAATGCCCATTTTTGTGGGGCCAGAAAGGTGCGTCTTTAAAAGGCGATTTCTACGATACCCCACTTTTGCGCGTCGGACCGCGACTTTTTCCGGAAACGCCGAAAAACCGCAATTTTCAGGAGAAACGAGACGTACATCCTCCCCCTCTGCCGCCCACCCACCCAACTGACAGCCAGCCAGCAGACAAGCACAGAGAGTTCCGTGGGTCTGTCTGTGATGTCATAAAGGGCCTGCTGATCAATGGCCAGCTCTCTGATTGGCTGCTGTGTTTGATTGACAGATTGAATCTGGCAGCTGATTGGCTGTCTACCCTAAAGTGCATTACACACCCCTGATGGTACCACTGGCTAAGACTCCACCTCAGCTCATTGATTGATTATAAATTTAGAACAAATGATGGATGAAAGCAGGCAGGCCGGCCATTTTTTTCACGCTCATTGGACTTGTTTAATGCAATGCACCTTTGTATATTCACATGCATTCGCTTCATGCTGTAACCACTGTGCATAAAAATTTGGAAACATGGCATACAGTGTATCATTTGCTGTCTAAGTCATGTTTCCCATATTTTCCATTGCAAGATACAAGCCGGTTTGAGTGTTTGGGGCACATTTTAGCTAAAATCATCCTACGGGGCCTAACTGCTTATGCTAAAGCCTGCCTATTTTGAATGGCGTAGTGGTCACTGCAACCTCCAAAAAAATCAGGACTTACTACCCCAATAACCTGCTAACTCACCCCTGAAATACTTACTTATTCACACTATTTTGTTCATTTGACTTGTTTCTAATTTGAAATGCCCATTTTTGTGGGGCCAGAAAGGTGCGTCTTTAAAAGGCGATTTCTACGATACCCCACTTTTGCGCGTCGGACCACGACTTTTTCCGGAAACGCCGAAAAACCGCAATTTTCAGGAGAAACGAGACGTACATCCTCCCCCTCTGCCGCCCACCCACCCAACTGACAGCCAGCCAGCAGACAAGCACAGAGAGTTCCGTGGGTCTGTCTGTGATGTCATAAAGGGCCTGCTGATCAATGGCCAGCTCTCTGATTGGCTGCTGTGTTTGATTGACAGATTGAATCTGGCAGCTGATTGGCTGTCTACCCTAAAGTGCATTACACACCCCTGATGGTACCACTGGCTAAGACTCCACCTCAGCTCATTGATTAATTATAAATTTAGAACAAATGATGGATGAAAGCAGGCAGGCCGGCCATTTTTTTCACGCTCATTGGACTTGTTTAATGCCATGCACCTTTGTATATTCACATGCATTCGCTTCATGCTGTAACCACTGTGCATAAAAATTTGGAAAACATGGCATACAGTGTATCATTTGCTGTCTAAGTCATGTTTCCCATATTTTCCATTGCAAGATACAAGCCGTTTGAGTGTTTGGGGCACATTTTAGCTAAAATCATCCTACGGGGCCTAACTGCTTATGCTAAAGCCTGCCTATTTTGAATGGCGTAGTGGTCACTGCAACCTCCAAAAAAATCAGGACTTACTACCCCAATAACCTGCTAACTCACCCCTGAAATACTTACTTATTCACACTATTTTGTTCATTTGACTTGTTTCTAATTTGAAATGCCCATTTTTGTGGGGCCAGAAAGGTGCGTCTTTAAAAGGCAATTTCTACGATACCCCACTTTTGCGCGTCGGACCGCGACTTTTTCCGGAAACGCCGAAAAACCGCAATTTTCAGGAGAAACGAGACGTACATCCTCCCCCTTTGCCGCCCACCCACCCAACTGACAGCCAGCCAGCAGACAAGCACAGAGAGTTCCGTGGGTCTGTCTGTGATGTCATAAAGGGCCTGCTGATCAATGGCCAGCTCTCTGATTGGCTGCTGTGTTTGATTGACAGATTGAATCTGGCAGCTGATTGGCTGTCTACCCTAAAGTGCATTACACACCCCTGATGGTACCACTGGCTAAGACTCCACCTCAGCTCATTGATTAATTATAAATTTAGAACAAATGATGGATGAAAGCAGGCAGGCCGGCCATTTTTCTCACACTCATTGGACTTGTTTAATGCAATGCACCTGTGTATATTCACATGCATTCGCTTCATGCTGTAACCACTGTGCATAAAAATTTGGAAACATGGCATACAGTGTATCATTTGCTGTCTAAGTCATGTTTCCCATATTTTCCATTGCAAGACACAAGCCGGTTTGAGTGTTTGGGGCACATTTTAGCTAAAATCATCCTACGGGGCCTAACTGCTTATGCTAAAGCCTGCCTATTTTGAATGGCGTAGTGGTCACTGCAACCTCCAAAAAAATCAGGACTTACTACCCCAATAACCTGCTAACTCACCCCTGAAATACTTACTTATTCACACTATTTTGTTCATTTGACTTGTTTCTAATTTGAAATGCCCATTTTTGTGGGGCCAGAAAGGTGTGTCTTTAAAAGGCGATTTCTACGATACCCCACTTTTGCGCATCGGACCGCGACTTTTTCCGGAAACGCAGAAATAACGCAATTTTCAGGAGAAACGAGACGTACATCCTCCCCCTCTGCCGCCCACCCACCCAACTGACAGCCAGCCAGCAGACAAGCACAGAGAGTTCCGTGGGTCTGTCTGTGATGTCATAAAGGGCCTGCTGATCAATGGCCAGCTCTCTGATTGGCTGCTGTGTTTGATTGACAGATTGAATCTGGCAGCTGATTGGCTGCCTACCCTAAAGTGCATTACACACCCCTGATGGTACCACTGGCTAAGACTCCACCTCAGCTCATTGATTAATTATAAATTTAGAACAAATGATGGATGAAAGCAGGCAGGCCGGCCATTTTTTTCACGCTCATTGGACTTGTTTAATGCAATGCACCTGTGTATATTCACATGCATTCACTTCATGCTGTAACCACTGTGCATAAAAATTTGGAAACATGGCATACAGTGTATCATTTGCTGTCTAAGTCATGTTTCCCATATTTTCCATTGCAAGATACAAGCCGGTTTGAGTGTTTGGGGCACATTTTAGCTAAAATCATCCTACGGGGCCTAACTGCTTATGCTAAAGCCTGCCTATTTTGAATGGCGTAGTGGTCACTGCAACCTCCAAAAAAATCAGGACTTACTACCCCAATAACCTGCTAACTCACCCCTGAAATACTTACTTATTCACACTATTTTGTTCATTTGACTTGTTTCTAATTTGAAATGCCCATTTTTGTGGGGCCAGAAAGGTGCGTCTTTAAAAGGCGATTTCTACGATACCCCACTTTTGCGCGTCGGACCGCGACTTTTTCCGGAAACGCAGAAAAACCGCAATTTTCAGGAGAAACGAGACGTACATCCTCCCCCTCTGCCGCCCACCCACCCAACTGACAGCCAGCCAGCAGACAAGCACAGAGAGTTCCGTGGGTCTGTCTGTGATGTCATAAAGGGCCTGCTGATCAATGGCCAGCTCTCTGATTGGCTGCTGTGTTTGATTGACAGATTGAATCTGGCAGCTGATTGGCTGTCTACCCTAAAGTGCATTACACACCCCTGATGGTACCACTGGCTAAGACTCCACCTCAGCTCATTGATTAATTATAAATTTAGAACAAATGATGGATGAAAGCAGGCAGGCCGGCCATTTTTTTCACGCTCATTGGACTTGTTTAATGCAATGCACCTGTGTATATTCACATGCATTCGCTTCATGCTGTAACCACTGTGCATAAAAATTTGGAAACATGGCATACAGTGTATCATTTGCTGTCTAAGTCATGTTTCCCATATTTTCCATTGCAAGATACAAGCCGGTTTGAGTGTTTGGGGCACATTTTAGCTAAAATCATCCTACGGGGCCTAAATGCTTATGCTAAAGCCTGCCTATTTTGAATGGCGTAGTGGTCACTGCAACCTCCAAAAAAATCAGGGGTGAGATTTAATAGGATGAGAGATTCAGAAAGTGAGAGATTTGGTGAGAAATCTCCAGTTTTTTTAAAGCGGCAATCATTTACACTGCAAAGCCAGTTTGATTTTGCAGTGTAAATGATTGCCGCTTTAAAAAAAACTGGAGATTTCTCACCAAATCTCTCATTTTCTGAAACTCTCATCCCATTAAATCTCACCCCAGGACTTACTACCCCAATAACCTGCTAACTCACCCCTGAAATACTTACTTATTCACACTATTTTGTTCATTTGACTTGTTTCTAATTTGAAATGCCCATTTTTGTGGGGCCAGAAAGGTGCGTCTTTAAAAGGCGATTTCTACGATACCCCACTTTTGCGCGTCGGACCGCGACTTTTTCCGGAAACGCTGAAAAACCGCAATTTTCAGGAGAAACGAGACGTACATCCTCCCCCTCTGCCGCCCACCCACCCAACTGACAGCCAGCCAGCAGACAAGCACAGAGAGTTCCGTGGGTCTGTCTGTGATGTCATAAAGGGCCTGCTGATCAATGGCCAGCTCTCTGATTGGCTGCTGTGTTTGATTGACAGATTGAATCTGGCAGCTGATTGGCTGTCTACCCTAAAGTGCATTACACACCCCTGATGGTACCACTGGCTAAGACTCCACCTCAGCTCATTGATTAATTATAAATTTAGAACAAATGATGGATGAAAGCAGGCAGGCCGGCCATTTTTTTCACGCTCATTGGACTTGTTTAATGCAATGCACCTGTGTATATTCACATGCATTCACTTCATGCTGTAACCACTGTGCATAAAAATTTGGAAACATGGCATACAGTGTATCATTTGCTGTCTAAGTCATGTTTCCCATATTTTCCATTGCAAGATACAAACCGGTTTGAGTGTTTGGGGCACATTTTAGCTAAAATCATCCTACGGGGCCTAAATGCTTATGCTAAAGCCTGCTTTTTTTGAATGGCGTAGTGGTCACTGCAACCTCCAAAAAAATCAGGACTTACTACCCCAATAACCTGCTAACTCACCCCTGAAATACTTACTTATTCACACTATTTTGTTCATTTGACTTGTTTCTAATTTGAAATGCCCATTTTTGTGGGGCCAGAAAGGTGCGTCTTTAAAAGGCGATTTCTACGATACCCCACTTTTGCGCGTCGGACCGCGACTTTTTCCGGAAACGCCGAAAAACCGCAATTTTCAGGAGAAACGAGACGTACATCCTCCCCCTCTGCCGCCCACCCACCCAACTGACAGCCAGCCAGCAGACAAGCACAGAGAGTTCCGTGGGTCTGTCTGTGATGTCATAAAGGGCCTGCTGATCAATGGCTAGCTCTCTGATTGGCTGCTGTGTTTGATTGACAGATTGAATCTGGCAGCTGATTGGCTGTCTACCCTAAAGTGCATTACACACCCCTGATGGTACCACTGGCTAAGACTCCACCTCAGCTCATTGATTAATTATAAATTTAGAACAAATGATGGATGAAAGCAGGCAGGCCGGCCATTTTTTTCACGCTCATTGGACTTGTTTAATGCAATGCACCTTTGTATATTCACATGCATTCGCTTCATGCTGTAACCACTGTGCATAAAAATTTGGAAACATGGCATACAGTGTATCATTTGCTGTCTAAGTCATGTTTCCCATATTTTCCATTGCAAGATACAAGCCGGTTTGAGTGTTTGGGGCACATTTTAGCTAAAATCATCCTACGGGGCCTAACTGCTTTTGCCAAAGCCTGCCTATTTTGAATGGCGTAGTGGTCACTGCAACCTCCAAAAAAATCAGGACTTACTACCCCAATAACCTGCTAACTCACCCCTGAAATACTTACTTATTCACACTATTTTGTTCATTTGACTTGTTTCTAATTTGAAATGCCCATTTTTGTGGGGCCAGAAAGGTGCGTCTTTAAAAGGCGATTTCTACGATACCCCACTTTTGCGCGTCGGACCGCGACTTTTTCCGGAAACGCCGAAAAACCGCAATTTTCAGGAGAAACGTGACGTACATCCTCCCCCTCTGCCGCCCACCCACCCAACTGACAGCCAGCCAGCAGACAAGCACAGAGAGTTCCGTGGGTCTGTCTGTGATGTCATAAATGGCCTGCTGATCAATGGCCAGCTCTCTGATTGGCTGCTGTGTTTGATTGACAGATTGAATCTGGCAGCTGATTGGCTGTCTACCCTAAAGTGCATTACACACCCCTGATGGTACCACTGGCTAAGACTCCACCTCAGCTCATTGATTAATTATAAATTTAGAACAAATGATGGATGAAAGCAGGCAGGCCGGCCATTTTTTTCACGCTCATTGGACTTGTTTAATGCAATGCACCTGTGTATATTCACATGCATTCACTTCATGCTGTAACCACTGTGCATAAAAATTTGGAAACATGGCATACAGTGTATCATTTGCTGTCTAAGTCATGTTTCCCATATTTTCCATTGCAAGATACAAGCCGGTTTGAGTGTTTGGGGCACATTTTAGCTAAAATCATCCTACGGGGCCTAACTGCTTATGCTAAAGCCTGCCTATTTTGAATGGCGTAGTGGTCACTGCAACCTCCAAAAAAATCAGGACTTACTACCCCAATAACCTGCTAACTCACCCCTGAAATACTTACTTATTCACACTATTTTGTTCATTTGACTTGTTTCTAATTTGAAATGCCCATTTTTGTGGGGCCAGAAAGGTGCGTCTTTAAAAGGCGATTTCTACGATACCCCACTTTTGCGCGTCGGACCGCGACTTTTTCCGGAAACGCAGAAAAACCGCAATTTTCAGGAGAAACGAGACGTACATCCTCCCCCTCTGCCGCCCACCCACCCAACTGACAGCCAGCCAGCAGACAAGCACAGAGAGTTCCGTGGGTCTGTCTGTGATGTCATAAAGGGCCTGCTGATCAATGGCCAGCTCTCTGATTGGCTGCTGTGTTTGATTGACAGATTGAATCTGGCAGCTGATTGGCTGTCTACCCTAAAGTGCATTACACACCCCTGATGGTACCACTGGCTAAGACTCCACCTCAGCTCATTGATTAATTATAAATTTAGAACAAATGATGGATGAAAGCAGGCAGGCCGGCCATTTTTTTCACGCTCATTGGACTTGTTTAATGCAATGCACCTGTGTATATTCACATGCATTCACTTCATGCTGTAACCACTGTGCATAAAAATTTGGAAACATGGCATACAGT
Source organism: Crinia signifera (assembly GCF_055691185.1). Taxonomy (NCBI): domain Eukaryota; kingdom Metazoa; phylum Chordata; class Amphibia; order Anura; family Myobatrachidae; genus Crinia; species Crinia signifera. The sequence continues at coordinate 319,523 of NW_028142730.1, read as the reverse complement.
GTATCATTTGCTGTCTAAGTCATGTTTCCCATATTTTCCATTGCAAGATACAAGCCGGTTTGAGTGTTTGGGGCACATTTTAGCTAAAATCATCCTACGGGGCCTAAATGCTTATGCTAAAGCCTGCCTATTTTGAATGGCGTAGTGGTCACTGCAACCTCCAAAAAAATCAGGACTTACTACCCCAATAACCTGCTAACTCACCCCTGAAATACTTACTTATTCACACTATTTTGTTCATTTGACTTGTTTCTAATTTGAAATGCCCATTTTTGTGGGGCCAGAAAGGTGCGTCTTTAAAAGGCGATTTCTACGATACCCCACTTTTGCGCGTCGGACCGCGACTTTTTCCGGAAACGCTGAAAAACCGCAATTTTCAGGAGAAACGAGACGTACATCCTCCCCCTCTGCCGCCCACCCACCCAACTGACAGCCAGCCAGCAGACAAGCACAGAGAGTTCCGTGGGTCTGTCTGTGATGTCATAAAGGGCCTGCTGATCAATGGCCAGCTCTCTGATTGGCTGCTGTGTTTGATTGACAGATTGAATCTGGCAGCTGATTGGCTGTCTACCCTAAAGTGCATTACACACCCCTGATGGTACCACTGGCTAAGACTCCACCTCAGCTCATTGATTAATTATAAATTTAGAACAAATGATGGATGAAAGCAGGCAGGCCGGCCATTTTTTTCACGCTCATTGGACTTGTTTAATGCAATGCACCTGTGTATATTCACATGCATTCACTTCATGCTGTAACCACTGTGCATAAAAATTTGGAAACATGGCATACAGTGTATCATTTGCTGTCTAAGTCATGTTTCCCATATTTTCCATTGCAAGATACAAGCCGGTTTGAGTGTTTGGGGCACATTTTAGCTAAAATCATCCTACGGGGCCTAAATGCTTATGCTAAAGCCTGCCTATTTTGAATGGCGTAGTGGTCACTGCAACCTCCAAAAAAATCAGGACTTACTACCCCAATAACCTGCTAACTCACCCCTGAAATACTTACTTATTCACACTATTTTGTTCATTTGACTTGTTTCTAATTTGAAATGCCCATTTTTGTGGGGCCAGAAAGGTGCGTCTTTAAAAGGCGATTTCTACGATACCCCACTTTTGCGCGTCGGACCGCGACTTTTTCCGGAAACGCTGAAAAACCGCAATTTTCAGGAGAAACGAGACGTACATCCTCCCCCTCTGCCGCCCACCCACCCAACTGACAGCCAGCCAGCAGACAAGCACAGAGAGTTCCGTGGGTCTGTCTGTGATGTCATAAAGGGCCTGCTGATCAATGGCCAGCTCTCTGATTGGCTGCTGTGTTTGATTGACAGATTGAATCTGGCAGCTGATTGGCTGTCTACCCTAAAGTGCATTACACACCCCTGATGGTACCACTGGCTAAGACTCCACCTCAGCTCATTGATTAATTATAAATTTAGAACAAATGATGGATGAAAGCAGGCAGGCCGGCCATTTTTTTCACGCTCATTGGACTTGTTTAATGCAATGCACCTTTGTATATTCACATGCATTCGCTTCATGCTGTAACCACTGTGCATAAAAATTTGGAAACATGGCATACAGTGTATCATTTGCTGTCTAAGTCATGTTTCCCATATTTTCCATTGCAAGATACAAGCCGGTTTGAGTGTTTGGGGCACATTTTAGCTAAAATCATCCTACGGGGCCTAACTTCTTATGCCAAAGCCTGCCTATTTTGAATGGCGTAGTGGTCAATGCAACCTCCAAAAAAATCAGGACTTACTACCCCAATAACCTGCTAACTCACCCCTGAAATACTTACTTATTCACACTATTTTGTTCATTTGACTTGTTTCTAATTTGAAATGCCCATTTTTGTGGGGCCAGAAAGGTGCGTCTTTAAAAGGCGATTTCTACGATACCCCACTTTTGCGCGTCGGACCGCGACTTTTTCCGGAAACGCCGAAAAACCGCAATTTTCAGGAGAAACGAGACGTACATCCTCCCCCTCTGCCGCCCACCCACCCAACTGACAGCCAGCCAGCAGACAAGCACAGAGAGTTCCGTGGGTCTGTCTGTGATGTCATAAAGGGCCTGCTGATCAATGGCCAGCTCTCTGATTGGCTGCTGTGTTTGATTGACAGATTGAATCTGGCAGCTGATTGGCTGTCTACCCTAAAGTGCATTACACACCCCTGATGGTACCACTGGCTAAGACTCCACCTCAGCTCATTGATTAATTATAAATTTAGAACAAATGATGGATGAAAGCAGGCAGGCCGGCCATTTTTTTCACGCTCATTGGACTTGTTTAATGCAATGCACCTTTGTATATTCACATGCATTCGCTTCATGCTGTAACCACTGTGCATAAAAATTTGGAAACATGGCATACAGTGTATCATTTGCTGTCTAAGTCATGTTTCCCATATTTTCCATTGCAAGATACAAGCCGGTTTGAGTGTTTGGGGCACATTTTAGCTAAAATCATCCTACGGGGCCTAAATGCTTATGCTAAAGCCTGCCTATTTTGAATGGCGTAGTGGTCACTGCAACCTCCAAAAAAATCAGGACTTACTACCCCAATAACCTGCTAACTCATCCCTGAAATACTTACTTATTCACACTATTTTGTTCATTTGACTTGTTTCTAATTTGAAATGCCCATTTTTGTGGGGCCAGAAAGGTGCGTCTTTAAAAGGCGATTTCTACGATACCCCACTTTTGCGCGTCGGACCGCGACTTTTTCCGGAAACGCTGAAAAACCGCAATTTTCAGGAGAAACGAGACGTACATCCTCCCCCTCTGCCGCCCACCCACCCAACTGACAGCCAGCCAGCAGACAAGCACAGAGAGTTCCGTGGGTCTGTCTGTGATGTCATAAAGGGCCTGCTGATCAATGGCCAGCTCTCTGATTGGCTGCTGTGTTTGATTGACAGATTGAATCTGGCAGCTGATTGGCTGTCTACCCTAAAGTGCATTACACACCCCTGATGGTACCACTGGCTAAGACTCCACCTCAGCTCATTGATTAATTATAAATTTAGAACAAATGATGGATGAAAGCAGGCAGGCCGGCCATTTTTTTCACGCTCATTGGACTTGTTTAATGCAATGCACCTTTGTATATTCACATGCATTCGCTTCATGCTGTAACCACTGTGCATAAAAATTTGGAAACATGGCATACAGTGTATCATTTGCTGTCTAAGTCATGTTTCCCATATTTTCCATTGCAAGATACAAGCCGGTTTGAGTGTTTGGGGCACATTTTAGCTAAAATCATCCTACGGGGCCTAACTGCTTATGCCAAAGCCTGCCTATTTTGAATGGCGTAGTGGTCAATGCAACCTCCAAAAAAATCAGGACTTACTACCCCAATAACCTGCTAACTCACCCCTGAAATACTTACTTATTCACACTATTTTGTTCATTTGACTTGTTTCTAATTTGAAATGCCCATTTTTGTGGGGCCAGAAAGGTGCGTCTTTAAAAGGCGATTTCTACGATACCCCACTTTTGCGCGTCGGACCGCGACTTTTTCCGGAAACGCCGAAAAACCGCAATTTTCAGGAGAAACGAGACGTACATCCTCCCCCTCTGCCGCCCACCCACCCAACTGACAGCCAGCCAGCAGACAAGCACAGAGAGTTCCGTGGGTCTGTCTGTGATGTCATAAAGGGCCTGCTGATCAATGGCCAGCTCTCTGATTGGCTGCTGTGTTTGATTGACAGATTGAATCTGGCAGCTGATTGGCTGTCTACCCTAAAGTGCATTACTCACCCCTGATGGTACCACTGGCTAAGACTCCACCTCAGCTCATTGATTAATTATAAATTTAGAACAAATGATGGATGAAAGCAGGCAGGCCGGCCATTTTTTTCACGCTCATTGGACTTGTTTAATGCAATGCACCTTTGTATATTCACATGCATTCGCTTCATGCTGTAACCACTGTGCATAAAAATTTGGAAACATGGCATACAGTGTATCATTTGCTGTCTAAGTCATGTTTCCCATATTTTCCATTGCAAGATACAAGCCGGTTTGAGTGTTTGGGGCACATTTTAGCTAAAATCATCCTACGGGGCCTAACTGCTTATGCTAAAGCCTGCCTATTTTGAATGGCGTAGTGGTCACTGCAACCTCCAAAAAAATCAGGACTTACTACCCCAATAACCTGCTAACTCACCCCTGAAATACTTACTTATTCACACTATTTTGTTCATTTGACTTGTTTCTAATTTGAAATGCCCATTTTTGTGGGGCCAGAAAGGTGCGTCTTTAAAAGGCGATTTCTACGATACCCCACTTTTGCGCGTCGGACCGCGACTTTTTCCGAAAACGCCGAAAAACCGCAATTTTCAGGAGATAACCTGCTAACTCACCCCTGAAATACTTACTTATTCACACTATTTTGTTCATTTGACTTGTTTCTAATTTGAAATGCCCATTTTTGTGGGGCCAGAAAGGTGCGTCTTTAAAAGGCGATTTCTACGATACCCCACTTTTGCGCGTCGGACCGCGACTTTTTCCGAAAACGCCGAAAAACCGCAATTTTCAGGAGAAACGAGGCGTACATCCTCCCCCTCTGCCGCCCACCCACCCAACTGACAGCCAGCCAGCAGACAAGCACAGAGAGTTCCGTGGGTCTGTCTGTGATGTCATAAAGGGCCTGCTGATCAATGGCCAGCTCTCTGATTGGCTGCTGTGTTTGATTGACAGATTGAATCTGGCAGCTGATTGGCTGTCTACCCTAAAGTGCATTACACACCCCTGATGGTACCAGTGGCTAAGACTCCACCTCAGCTCATTGATTAATTATAAATTTAGAACAAATGATGGATGAAAGCAGGCAGGCCGGCCATTTTTTTCACGCTCATTGGACTTGTTTAATGCAATGCACCTGTGTATATTCACATGCATTCGCTTCATGCTGTAACCACTGTGCATAAAAATTTGGAAACATGGCATACAGTGTATCATTTGCTGTCTAAGTCATGTTTCCCATATTTTCCATTGCAAGATACAAGCCGGTTTGAGTGTTTGGGGCACATTTTAGCTAAAATCATCCTACGGGGCCTAAATGCTTATGCTAAAGCCTGCCTATTTTGAATGGCGTAGTGGTCACTGCAACCTCCAAAAAAATCAGGACTTACTACCCCAATAACCTGCTAACTCACCCCTGAAATACTTACTTATTCACACTATTTTGTTCATTTGACTTGTTTCTAATTTGAAATGCCCATTTTTGTGGGGCCAGAAAGGTGCGTCTTTAAAAGGCGATTTCTACGATACCCCACTTTTGCGCGTCGGACCGCGACTTTTTCCGGAAACGCTGAAAAACCGCAATTTTCAGGAGAAACGAGACGTACATCCTCCCCCTCTGCCGCCCACCCACCCAACTGACAGCCAGCCAGCAGACAAGCACAGAGAGTTCCGTGGGTCTGTCTGTGATGTCATAAAGGGCCTGCTGATCAATGGCCAGCTCTCTGATTGGCTGCTGTGTTTGATTGACAGATTGAATCTGGCAGCTGATTGGCTGTCTACCCTAAAGTGCATTACACACCCCTGATGGTACCACTGGCTAAGACTCCACCTCAGCTCATTGATTAATTATAAATTTAGAACAAATGATGGATGAAAGCAGGCAGGCCGGCCATTTTTTTCACGCTCATTGGACTTGTTTAATGCAATGCACCTGTGTATATTCACATGCATTCACTTCATGCTGTAACCACTGTGCATAAAAATTTGGAAACATGGCATACAGTGTATCATTTGCTGTCTTAGTCATGTTTCCCATATTTTCCATTGCAAGATACAAGCCGGTTTGAGTGTTTGGGGCACATTTTAGCTAAAATCATCCTACGGGGCCTAAATGCTTATGCTAAAGCCTGCCTATTTTGAATGGCGTAGTGGTCACTGCAACCTCCAAAAAAATCAGGACTTACTACCCCAATAACCTGCTAACTCACCCCTGAAATACTTACTTATTCACACTATTTTGTTCATTTGACTTGTTTCTAATTTGAAATGCCCATTTTTGTGGGGCCAGAAAGGTGCGTCTTTAAAAGGCGATTTCTACGATACCCCACTTTTGCGCGTCGGACCGCGACTTTTTCCGGAAACGCTGAAAAACCGCAATTTTCAGGAGAAACGAGACGTACATCCTCCCCCTCTGCCGCCCACCCACCCAACTGACAGCCAGCCAGCAGACAAGCACAGAGAGTTCCGTGGGTCTGTCTGTGATGTCATAAAGGGCCTGCTGATCAATGGCCAGCTCTCTGATTGGCTGCTGTGTTTGATTGACAGATTGAATCTGGCAGCTGATTGGCTGTCTACCCTAAAGTGCATTACACACCCCTGATGGTACCACTGGCTAAGACTCCACCTCAGCTCATTGATTAATTATAAATTTAGAACAAATGATGGATGAAAGCAGGCAGGCCGGCCATTTTTTTCACGCTCATTGGACTTGTTTAATGCAATGCACCTTTGTATATTCACATGCATTCGCTTCATGCTGTAACCACTGTGCATAAAAATTTGGAAACATGGCATACAGTGTATCATTTGCTGTCTAAGTCATGTTTCCCATATTTTCCATTGCAAGATACAAGCCGGTTTGAGTGTTTGGGGCACATTTTAGCTAAAATCATCCTACGGGGCCTAACTGCTTATGCCAAAGCCTGCCTATTTTGAATGGCGTAGTGGTCAATGCAACCTCCAAAAAAATCAGGACTTACTACCCCAATAACCTGCTAACTCACCCCTGAAATACTTACTTATTCACACTATTTTGTTCATTTGACTTGTTTCTAATTTGAAATGCCCATTTTTGTGGGGCCAGAAAGGTGCGTCTTTAAAAGGCGATTTCTACGATACCCCACTTTTGCGCGTCGGACCGCGACTTTTTCCGGAAACGCCGAAAAACCGCAATTTTCAGGAGAAACGAGACGTACATCCTCCCCCTCTGCCGCCCACCCACCCAACTGACAGCCAGCCAGCAGACAAGCACAGAGAGTTCCGTGGGTCTGTCTGTGATGTCATAAAGGGCCTGCTGATCAATGGCCAGCTCTCTGATTGGCTGCTGTGTTTGATTGACAGATTGAATCTGGCAGCTGATTGGCTGTCTACCCTAAAGTGCATTACACACCCCTGATGGTACCACTGGCTAAGACTCCACCTCAGCTCATTGATTAATTATAAATTTAGAACAAATGATGGATGAAAGCAGGCAGGCCGGCCATTTTTTTCACGCTCATTGGACTTGTTTAATGCAATGCACCTTTGTATATTCACATGCATTCGCTTCATGCTGTAACCACTGTGCATAAAAATTTGGAAACATGGCATACAGTGTATCATTTGCTGTCTAAGTCATGTTTCCCATATTTTCCATTGCAAGATACAAGCCGGTTTGAGTGTTTGGGGCACATTTTAGCTAAAATCATCCTACGGGGCCTAACTGCTTATGCTAAAGCCTGCCTATTTTGAATGGCGTAGTGGTCACTGCAACCTCCAAAAAAATCAGGACTTACTACCCCAATAACCTGCTAACTCACCCCTGAAATACTTACTTATTCACACTATTTTGTTCATTTGACTTGTTTCTAATTTGAAATGCCCATTTTTGTGGGGCCAGAAAGGTGCGTCTTTAAAAGGCGATTTCTACGATACCCCACTTTTGCGCGTCGGACCGCGACTTTTTCCGAAAACGCCGAAAAACCGCAATTTTCAGGAGATAACCTGCTAACTCACCCCTGAAATACTTACTTATTCACACTATTTTGTTCATTTGACTTGTTTCTAATTTGAAATGCCCATTTTTGTGGGGCCAGAAAGGTGCGTCTTTAAAAGGCGATTTCTACGATACCCCACTTTTGCGCGTCGGACCGCGACTTTTTCCGAAAACGCCGAAAAACCGCAATTTTCAGGAGAAACGAGACGTACATCCTCCCCCTCTGCCGCCCACCCACCCAACTGACAGCCAGCCAGCAGACAAGCACAGAGAGTTCCGTGGGTCTGTCTGTGATGTCATAAAGGGCCTGCTGATCAATGGCCAGCTCTCTGATTGGCTGCTGTGTTTGATTGACAGATTGAATCTGGCAGCTGATTGGCTGTCTACCCTAAAGTGCATTACACACCCCTGATGGTACCACTGGCTAAGACTCCACCTCAGCTCATTGATTAATTATAAATTTAGAACAAATGATGGATGAAAGCAGGCAGGCCGGCCATTTTTTTCACGCTCATTGGACTTGTTTAATGCAATGCACCTGTGTATATTCACATGCATTCACTTCATGCTGTAACCACTGTGCATAAAAATTTGGAAACATGGCATACAGTGTATCATTTGCTGTCTAAGTCATGTTTCCCATATTTTCCATTGCAAGATACAAGCCGGTTTGAGTGTTTGGGGCACATTTTAGCTAAAATCATCCTACGGGGCCTAAATGCTTATGCTAAAGCCTGCCTATTTTGAATGGCGTAGTGGTCACTGCAACCTCCAAAAAAATCAGGACTTACTACCCCAATAACCTGCTAACTCACCCCTGAAATACTTACTTATTCACACTATTTTGTTCATTTGACTTGTTTCTAATTTGAAATGCCCATTTTTGTGGGGCCAGAAAGGTGCGTCTTTAAAAGGCGATTTCTACGATACCCCACTTTTGCGCGTCGGACCGCGACTTTTTCCGGAAACGCTGAAAAACCGCAATTTTCAGGAGAAACGAGACGTACATCCTCCCCCTCTGCCGCCCACCCACCCAACTGACAGCCAGCCAGCAGACAAGCACAGAGAGTTCCGTGGGTCTGTCTGTGATGTCATAAAGGGCCTGCTGATCAATGGCCAGCTCTCTGATTGGCTGCTGTGTTTGATTGACAGATTGAATCTGGCAGCTGATTGGCTGTCTACCCTAAAGTGCATTACACACCCCTGATGGTACCACTGGCTAAGACTCCACCTCAGCTCATTGATTAATTATAAATTTAGAACAAATGATGGATGAAAGCAGGCAAGCCGGCCATTTTTTTCACGCTCATTGGACTTGTTTAATGCAATGCACCTGTGTATATTCACATGCATTCACTTCATGCTGTAACCACTGTGCATAAAAATTTGGAAACATGGCATTCAGTGTATCATTTGCTGTCTAAGTCATGTTTCCCATATTTTCCATTGCAAGATACAAGCCGGTTTGAGTGTTTGGGGCACATTTTAGCTAAAATCATCCTACGGGGCCTAACTGCTTATGCCAAAGCCTGCCTATTTTGAATGGCGTAGTGGTCAATGCAACCTCCAAAAAAATCAGGACTTACTACCCCAATAACCTGCTAACTCACCCCTGAAATACTTACTTATTCACACTATTTTGTTCATTTGACTTGTTTCTAATTTGAAATGCCCATTTTTGTGGGGCCAGAAAGGTGCGTCTTTAAAAGGCGATTTCTACGATACCCCACTTTTGCGCGTCGGACTGCGACTTTTTCCGGAAACGCCGAAAAACCGCAATTTTCAGGAGAAACGAGGCGTACATCCTCCCCCTCTGCCGCCCACCCACCCAACTGACAGCCAGCCAGCAGACAAGCACAGAGAGTTCCGTGGGTCTGTCTGTGATGTCATAAAGGGCCTGCTGATCAATGGCCAGCTCTCTGATTGGCTGCTGTGTTTGATTGACAGATTGAATCTGGCAGCTGATTGGCTGTCTACCCTAAAGTGCATTACACACCCCTGATGGTACCACTGGCTAAGACTCCACCTCAGCTCATTGATTAATTATAAATTTAGAACAAATGATGGATGAAAGCAGGCAGGCCGGCCATTTTTTTCACGCTCATTGGACTTGTTTAATGCAATGCACCTTTGTATATTCACATGCATTCGCTTCATGCTGTAACCACTGTGCATAAAAATTTGGAAACATGGCATACAGTGTATCATTTGCTGTCTAAGTCATGTTTCCCATATTTTCCATTGCAAGATACAAGCCGGTTTGAGTGTTTGGGGCACATTTTAGCTAAAATCATCCTACGGGGCCTAACTGCTTATGCTAAAGCCTGCCTATTTTGAATGGCGTAGTGGTCACTGCAACCTCCAAAAAAATCAGGACTTACTACCCCAATAACCTGCTAACTCACCCCTGAAATACTTACTTATTCACACTATTTTGTTCATTTGACTTGTTTCTAATTTGAAATGCCCATTTTTGTGGGGCCAGAAAGGTGCGTCTTTAAAAGGCGATTTCTACGATACCCCACTTTTGCGCGTCGGACCGCGACTTTTTCCGGAAACGCAGAAAAACCGCAATTTTCAGGAGAAACGAGACGTACATCCTCCCCCTCTGCCGCCCACCCACCCAACTGACAGCCAGCCAGCAGACAAGCACAGAGAGTTCCGTGGGTCTGTCTGTGATGTCATAAAGGGCCTGCTGATCAATGGCCAGCTCTCTGATTGGCTGCTGTGTTTGATTGACAGATTGAATCTGGCAGCTGATTGGCTGTCTACCCTAAAGTGCATTACACACCCCTGATGGTACCACTGGCTAAGACTCCACCTCAGCTCATTGATTAATTATAAATTTAGAACAAATGATGGATGAAAGCAGGCAAGCCGGCCATTTTTTTCACGCTCATTGGACTTGTTTAATGCAATGCACCTGTGTATATTCACATGCATTCACTTCATGCTGTAACCACTGTGCATAAAAATTTGGAAACATGGCATTCAGTGTATCATTTGCTGTCTAAGTCATGTTTCCCATATTTTCCATTGCAAGATACAAGCCGGTTTGAGTGTTTGGGGCACATTTTAGCTAAAATCATCCTACGGGGCCTAAATGCTTATGCTAAAGCCTGCCTATTTTGAATGGCGTAGTGGTCACTGCAACCTCCAAAAAAATCAGGACTTACTACCCCAATAACCTGCTAACTCACCCCTGAAATACTTACTTATTCACACTATTTTGTTCATTTGACTTGTTTCTAATATGAAATGCCCATTTTTGTGGGGCCAGAAAGGTGCGTCTTTAAAAGGCGATTTCTACGATACCCCACTTTTGCGTGTCGGACCGCGACTTTTTCCGGAAACGCTGAAAAACCGCAATTTTCAGGAGAAACGAGACGTACATCCTCCCCCTCTGCCGCCCACCCACCCAACTGACAGCCAGCCAGCAGACAAGCACAGAGAGTTCCGTGGGTCTGTCTGTGATGTCATAAAGGGCCTGCTGATCAATGGCCAGCTCTCTGATTGGCTGCTGTGTTTGATTGACAGATTGAATCTGGCAGCTGATTGGCTGTTTACCCTAAAGTGCATTACACACCCCTGATGGTACCACTGGCTAAGACTCCACCTCAGCTCATTGATTAATTATAAATTTAGAACAAATGATGGATGAAAGCAGGCAGGCCGGCCATTTTTTTCACGCTCATTGGACTTGTTTAATGCAATGCACCTTTGTATATTCACATGCATTCGCTTCATGCTGTAACCACTGTGCATAAAAATTTGGAAACATGGCATACAGTGTATCATTTGCTGTCTAAGTCATGTTTCCCATATTTTCCATTGCAAGATACAAGCCGGTTTGAGTGTTTGGGGCACATTTTAGCTAAAATCATCCTACGGGGCCTAACTGCTTATGCTAAAGCCTGCCTATGTTGAATGGCGTAGTGGTCACTGCAACCTCCAAAAAAATCAGGACTTACTACCCCAATAACCTGCTAACTCACCCCTGAAATACTTACTTATTCACACTATTTTGTTCATTTGACTTGTTTCTAATTTGAAATGCCCATTTTTGTGGGGCCAGAGAGGTGCGTCTTTAAAAGGCGATTTGTACGATACCGCACTTTTGCGCGTCGGACCGCGACTTTTTCTGGAAACGCCGAAAAACCGCAATTTTCAGGAGAAACGAGACGTACATCCTCCCCCTCTGCCGCCCACCCACCCAACTGACAGCCAGCCAGCAGACAAGCACAGAGAGTTCCGTGGGTCTGTCTGTGATGTCATAAAGGGCCTGCTGATCAATGGCCAGCTCTCTGATTGGCTGCTGTGTTTGATTGACAGATTGAATCTGGCAGCTGATTGGCTGTCTACCCTAAAGTGCATTACACACCCCTGATGGTACCACTGGCTAAGACTCCACCTCAGCTCATTGATTAATTATAAATTTAGAACAAATGATGGATGAAAGCAGGCAGGCCGGCCATTTTTTTCACGCTCATTGGACTTGTTTAATGCAATGCACCTGTGTATATTCACATGCATTCACTTCATGCTGTAACCACTGTGCATAAAAATTTGGAAACATGGCATACAGTGTATCATTTGCTGTCTAAGTCATGTTTCCCATATTTTCCATTGCAAGATACAAGCCGGTTTGAGTGTTTGGGGCACATTTTAGCTAAAATCATCCTACGGGGCCTAAATGCTTATGCTAAAGCCTGCCTATTTTGAATGGCGTAGTGGTCACTGCAACCTCCAAAAAAATCAGGACTTACTACCCCAATAACCTGCTAACTCACCCCTGAAATACTTAATTATTCACACTATTTTGTTCATTTGACTTGTTTCTAATTTGAAATGCCCATTTTTGTGGGGCCAGAAAGGTGCGTCTTTAAAAGGCGATTTCTACGATACCCCACTTTTGCGCGTCGGACCGCGACTTTTTCCGGAAACGCTGAAAAACCGCAATTTTCAGGAGAAACGAGACGTACATCCTCCCCCTCTGCCGCCCACCCACCCAACTGACAGCCAGCCAGCAGACAAGCACAAAGAGTTCCGTGGGTCTGTCTGTGATGTCATAAAGGGCCTGCTGATCAATGGCCAGCTCTCTGATTGGCTGCTGTGTTTGATTGACAGATTGAATCTGGCAGCTGATTGGCTGTCTACCCTAAAGTGCATTACACACCCCTGATGGTACCACTGGCTAAGACTCCACCTCAGCTCATTGATTAATTATAAATTTAGAACAAATGATGGATGAAAGCAGGCAGGCCGGCCATTTTTTTCACGCTCATTGGACTTGTTTAATGCAATGCACCTTTGTATATTCACATGCATTCGCTTCATGCTGTAACCACTGTGCATAAAAATTTGGAAACATGGCATACAGTGTATCATTTGCTGTCTAAGTCATGTTTCCCATATTTTCCATTGCAAGATACAAGCCGGTTTGAGTGTTTGGGGCACATTTTAGCTAAAATCATCCTACGGGGCCTAACTGCTTATGCCAAAGCCTGCCTATTTTGAATGGCGTAGTGGTCAATGCAACCTCCAAAAAAATCAGGACTTACTACCCCAATAACCTGCTAACTCACCCCTGAAATACTTACTTATTCACACTATTTTGTTCATTTGACTTGTTTCTAATTTGAAATGCCCATTTTTGTGGGGCCAGAAAGGTGCGTCTTTAAAAGGCGATTTCTACGATACCCCACTTTTGCGCGTCGGACCGCGACTTTTTCCGGAAACGCCGAAAAACCGCAATTTTCAGGAGAAACGAGACGTACATCCTCCCCCTCTGCCGCCCACCCACCCAACTGACAGCCAGCCAGCAGACAAGCACAGAGAGTTCCGTGGGTCTGTCTGTGATGTCATAAAGGGCCTGCTGATCAATGGCCAGCTCTCTGATTGGCTGCTGTGTTTGATTGACAGATTGAATCTGGCAGCTGATTGGCTGTCTACCCTAAAGTGCATTACACACCCCTGATGGTACCACTGGCTAAGACTCCACCTCAGCTCATTGATTAATTATAAATTTAGAACAAATGATGGATGAAAGCAGGCAGGCCGGCCATTTTTTTCACGCTCATTGGACTTGTTTAATGCAATGCACCTTTGTATATTCACATGCATTCGCTTCATGCTGTAACCACTGTGCATAAAAATTTGGAAACATGGCATACAGTGTATCATTTGCTGTCTAAGTCATGTTTCCCATATTTTCCATTGCAAGATACAAGCCGGTTTGAGTGTTTGGGGCACATTTTAGCTAAAATCATCCTACGGGGCCTAACTGCTTATGCTAAAGCCTGCCTATTTTGAATGGCGTAGTGGTCACTGCAACCTCCAAAAAAATCAGGACTTACTACCCCAATAACCTGCTAACTCACCCCTGAAATACTTACTTATTCACACTATTTTGTTCATTTGACTTGTTTCTAATTTGAAATGCCCATTTTTGTGGGGCCAGAAAGGTGCGTCTTTAAAAGGCGATTTCTACGATACCCCACTTTTGCGTGTCGGACCGCGACTTTTTCCGGAAACGCTGAAAAACCGCAATTTTCAGGAGAAACGAGACGTACATCCTCCCCCTCTGCCGCCCACCCACCCAACTGACAGCCAGCCAGCAGACAAGCACAGAGAGTTCCGTGGGTCTGTCTGTGATGTCATAAAGGGCCTGCTGATCAATGGCCAGCTCTCTGATTGGCTGCTGTGTTTGATTGACAGATTGAATCTGGCAGCTGATTGGCTGTCTACCCTAAAGTGCATTACACACCCCTGATGGTACCACTGGCTAAGACTCCACCTCAGCTCATTGATTAATTATAAATTTAGAACAAATGATGGATGAAAGCAGGCAGGCCGGCCATTTTTTTCACGCTCATTGGACTTGTTTAATGCAATGCACCTTTGTATATTCACATGCATTCGCTTCATGCTGTAACCACTGTGCATAAAAATTTGGAAACATGGCATACAGTGTATCATTTGCTGTCTAAGTCATGTTTCCCATATTTTCCATTGCAAGATACAAGCCGGTTTGAGTGTTTGGGGCACATTTTAGCTAAAATCATCCTACGGGGCCTAACTGCTTATGCTAAAGCCTGCCTATGTTGAATGGCGTAGTGGTCACTGCAACCTCCAAAAAAATCAGGACTTACTACCCCAATAACCTGCTAACTCACCCCTGAAATACTTACTTATTCACACTATTTTGTTCATTTGACTTGTTTCTAATTTGAAATGCCCATTTTTGTGGGGCCAGAGAGGTGCGTCTTTAAAAGGCGATTTCTACGATACCGCACTTTTGCGCGTCGGACCGCGACTTTTTCTGGAAACGACGAAAAACCGCAATTTTCAGGAGAAACGAGACGTACATCCTCCCCCTCTGCCGCCCACCCACCCAACTGACAGCCAGCCAGCAGACAAGCACAGAGAGTTCCGTGGGTCTGTCTGTGATGTCATAAAGGGCCTGCTGATCAATGGCCAGCTCTCTGATTGGCTGCTGTGTTTGATTGACAGATTGAATCTGGCAGCTGATTGGCTGTCTACCCTAAAGTGCATTACACACCCCTGATGGTACCACTGGCTAAGACTCCACCTCAGCTCATTGATTAATTATAAATTTAGAACAAATGATGGATGAAAGCAGGCAGGCCGGCCATTTTTTTCACGCTCATTGGACTTGTTTAATGCAATGCACCTGTGTATATTCACATGCATTCACTTCATGCTGTAACCACTGTGCATAAAAATTTGGAAACATGGCATACAGTGTATCATTTGCTGTCTAAGTCATGTTTCCCATATTTTCCATTGCAAGATACAAGCCGGTTTGAGTGTTTGGGGCACATTTTAGCTAAAATCATCCTACGGGGCCTAAATGCTTATGCTAAAGCCTGCCTATTTTGAATGGCGTAGTGGTCACTGCAACCTCCAAAAAAATCAGGACTTACTACCCCAATAACCTGCTAACTCACCCCTGAAATACTTAATTATTCACACTATTTTGTTCATTTGACTTGTTTCTAATTTGAAATGCCCATTTTTGTGGGGCCAGAAAGGTGCGTCTTTAAAAGGCGATTTCTACGATACCCCACTTTTGCGCGTCGGACCGCGACTTTTTCCGGAAACGCTGAAAAACCGCAATTTTCAGGAGAAACGAGACGTACATCCTCCCCCTCTGCCGCCCACCCACCCAACTGACAGCCAGCCAGCAGACAAGCACAAAGAGTTCCGTGGGTCTGTCTGTGATGTCATAAAGGGCCTGCTGATCAATGGCCAGCTCTCTGATTGGCTGCTGTGTTTGATTGACAGATTGAATCTGGCAGCTGATTGGCTGTCTACCCTAAAGTGCATTACACACCCCTGATGGTACCACTGGCTAAGACTCCACCTCAGCTCATTGATTAATTATAAATTTAGAACAAATGATGGATGAAAGCAGGCAGGCCGGCCATTTTTTTCACGCTCATTGGACTTGTTTAATGCAATGCACCTTTGTATATTCACATGCATTCGCTTCATGCTGTAACCACTGTGCATAAAAATTTGGAAACATGGCATACAGTGTATCATTTGCTGTCTAAGTCATGTTTCCCATATTTTCCATTGCAAGATACAAGCCGGTTTGAGTGTTTGGGGCACATTTTAGCTAAAATCATCCTACGGGGCCTAACTGCTTATGCCAAAGCCTGCCTATTTTGAATGGCGTAGTGGTCAATGCAACCTCCAAAAAAATCAGGACTTACTACCCCAATAACCTGCTAACTCACCCCTGAAATACTTACTTATTCACACTATTTTGTTCATTTGACTTGTTTCTAATTTGAAATGCACATTTTTGTGGGGCCAGAAAGGTGCGTCTTTAAAAGGCGATTTCTACGATACCCCACTTTTGCGCGTCGGACCGCGACTTTTTCCGGAAACGCCGAAAAACCGCAATTTTCAGGAGAAACGAGACGTACATCCTCCCCCTCTGCCGCCCACCCACCCAACTGACAGCCAGCCAGCAGACAAGCACAGAGAGTTCCGTGGGTCTGTCTGTGATGTCATAAAGGGCCTGCTGATCAATGGCCAGCTCTCTGATTGGCTGCTGTGTTTGATTGACAGATTGAATCTGGCAGCTGATTGGCTGTCTACCCTAAAGTGCATTACACACCCCTGATGGTACCACTGGCTAAGACTCCACCTCAGCTCATTGATTAATTATAAATTTAGAACAAATGATGGATGAAAGCAGGCAGGCCGGCCATTTTTTTCACGCTCATTGGACTTGTTTAATGCAATGCACCTTTGTATATTCACATGCATTCGCTTCATGCTGTAACCACTGTGCATAAAAATTTGGAAACATGGCATACAGTGTATCATTTGCTGTCTAAGTCATGTTTCCCATATTTTCCATTGCAAGATACAAGCCGGTTTGAGTGTTTGGGGCACATTTTAGCTAAAATCATCCTACGGGGCCTAACTGCTTATGCTAAAGCCTGCCTATTTTGAATGGCGTAGTGGTCACTGCAACCTCCAAAAAAATCAGGACTTACTACCCCAATAACCTGCTAACTCACCCCTGAAATACTTACTTATTCACACTATTTTGTTCATTTGACTTGTTTCTAATTTGAAATGCCCATTTTTGTGGGGCCAGAAAGGTGCGTCTTTAAAAGGCGATTTCTACGATACCCCACTTTTGCGCGTCGGACCGCGACTTTTTCCGGAAACGCCGAAAAACCGCAATTTTCAGGAGAAACGAGACGTACATCCTCCCCCTCTGCCGCCCACCCACCCAACTGACAGCCAGCCAGCAGACAAGCACAGAGAGTTCCGTGGGTCTGTCTGTGATGTCATAAAGGGCCTGCTGATCAATGGCCAGCTCTCTGATTGGCTGCTGTGTTTGATTGACAGATTGAATCTGGCAGCTGATTGGCTGTCTACCCTAAAGTGCATTACACACCCCTGATGGTACCACTGGCTAAGACTCCACCTCAGCTCATTGATTAATTATAAATTTAGAACAAATGATGGATGAAAGCAGGCAGGCCGGCCATTTTTTTCACGCTCATTGGACTTGTTTAATGCAATGCACCTTTGTATATTCACATGCATTCGCTTCATGCTGTAACCACTGTGCATAAAAATTTGGAAACATGGCATACAGTGTATCATTTGCTGTCTAAGTCATGTTTCCCATATTTTCCATTGCAAGATACAAGCCGGTTTGAGTGTTTGGGGCACATTTTAGCTAAAATCATCCTACGGGGCCTAACTGCTTATGCTAAAGCCTGCCTATTTTGAATGGCGTAGTGGTCACTGCAACCTCCAAAAAAATCAGGACTTACTACCCCAATAACCTGCTAACTCACCCCTGAAATACTTACTTATTCACACTATTTTGTTCATTTGACTTGTTTCTAATTTGAAATGCCCATTTTTGTGGGGCCAGAAAGGTGCGTCTTTAAAAGGCGATTTCTACGATACCCCACTTTTGCGCGTCGGACCGCGACTTTTTCCGGAAACGCTGAAAAACCGCAATTTTCAGGAGAAACGAGACGTACATCCTCCCCCTCTGCCGCCCACCCACCCAACTGACAGCCAGCCAGCAGACAAGCACAGAGAGTTCCGTGGGTCTGTCTGTGATGTCATAAAGGGCCTGCTGATCAATGGCCAGCTCTCTGATTGGCTGCTGTGTTTGATTGACAGATTGAATCTGGCAGCTGATTGGCTGTCTACCCTAAAGTGCATTACACACCCCTGATGGTACCACTGGCTAAGACTCCACCTCAGCTCATTGATTAATTATAAATTTAGAACAAATGATGGATGAAAGCAGGCAGGCCGGCCATTTTTTTCACGCTCATTGGACTTGTTTAATGCAATGCACCTTTGTATATTCACATGCATTCGCTTCATGCTGTAACCACTGTGCATAAAAATTTGGAAACATGGCATACAGTGTATCATTTGCTGTCTAAGTCATGTTTCCCATATTTTCCATTGCAAGATACAAGCCGGTTTGAGTGTTTGGGGCACATTTTAGCTAAAATCATCCTACGGGGCCTAACTGCTTATGCCAAAGCCTGCCTATTTTGAATGGCGTAGTGGTCAATGCAACCTCCAAAAAAATCAGGACTTACTACCCCAATAACCTGCTAACTCACCCCTGAAATACTTACTTATTCACACTATTTTGTTCATTTGACTTGTTTCTAATTTGAAATGCCCATTTTTGTGGGGCCAGAAAGGTGCGTCTTTAAAAGGCGATTTCTACGATACCCCACTTTTGCGCGTCGGACCGCGACTTTTTCCGGAAACGCCGAAAAAACGCAATTTTCAGGAGAAACGAGACGTACATCCTCCCCCTCTGCCGCCCACCCACCCAACTGACAGCCAGCCAGCAGACAAGCACAGAGAGTTCCGTGGGTCTGTCTGTGATGTCATAAAGGGCCTGCTGATCAATGGCCAGCTCTCTGATTGGCTGCTGTGTTTGATTGACAGATTGAATCTGGCAGCTGATTGGCTGTCTACCCTAAAGTGCATTACACACCCCTGATGGTACCACTGGCTAAGACTCCACCTCAGCTCATTGATTAATTATAAATTTAGAACAAATGATGGATGAAAGCAGGCAGGCCGGCCATTTTTTTCACGCTCATTGGACTTGTTTAATGCAATGCACCTGTGTATATTCACATGCATTCACTTCATGCTGTAACCACTGTGCATAAAAATTTGGAAACATGGCATACAGTGTATCATTTGCTGTCTAAGTCATGTTTCCCATATTTTCCATTGCAAGATACAAGCCGGTTTGAGTGTTTGGGGCACATTTTAGCTAAAATCATCCTACGGGGCCTAAATGCTTATGCTAAAGCCTGCCTATTTTGAATGGCGTAGTGGTCACTGCAACCTCCAAAAAAATCAGGACTTACTACCCCAATAACCTGCTAACTCACCCCTGAAATACTTACTTATTCACACTATTTTGTTCATTTGACTTGTTTCTAATTTGAAATGCCCATTTTTGTGGGGCCAGAAAGGTGCGTCTTTAAAAGGCGATTTCTACGATACCCCACTTTTGCGCGTCGGACCGCGACTTTTTCCGGAAACGCTGAAAAACCGCAATTTTCAGGAGAAACGAGACGTACATCCTCCCCCTCTGCCGCCCACCCACCCAACTGACAGCCAGCCAGCAGACAAGCACAGAGAGTTCCGTGGGTCTGTCTGTGATGTCATAAAGGGCCTGCTGATCAATGGCCAGCTCTCTGATTGGCTGCTGTGTTTGATTGACAGATTGAATCTGGCAGCTGATTGGCTGTCTACCCTAAAGTGCATTACACACCCCTGATGGTACCACTGGCTAAGACTCCACCTCAGCTCATTGATTAATTATAAATTTAGAACAAATGATGGATGAAAGCAGGCAGGCCGGCCATTTTTTTCACGCTCATTGGACTTGTTTAATGCAATGCACCTTTGTATATTCACATGCATTCGCTTCATGCTGTAACCACTGTGCATAAAAATTTGGAAACATGGCATACAGTGTATCATTTGCTGTCTAAGTCATGTTTCCCATATTTTCCATTGCAAGATACAAGCCGGTTTGAGTGTTTGGGGCACATTTTAGCTAAAATCATCCTACGGGGCCTAACTGCTTATGCCAAAGCCTGCCTATTTTGAATGGCGTAGTGGTCAATGCAACCTCCAAAAAAATCAGGACTTACTACCCCAATAACCTGCTAACTCACCCCTGAAATACTTACTTATTCACACTATTTTGTTCATTTGACTTGTTTCTAATTTGAAATGCCCATTTTTGTGGGGCCAGAAAGGTGCGTCTTTAAAAGGCGATTTCTACGATACCCCACTTTTGCGCGTCGGACCGCGACTTTTTCCGGAAACGCCGAAAAACCGCAATTTTCAGGAGAAACGAGACGTACATCCTCCCCCTCTGCCGCCCACCCACCCAACTGACAGCCAGCCAGCAGACAAGCACAGAGAGTTCCGTGGGTCTGTCTGTGATGTCATAAAGGGCCTGCTGATCAATGGCCAGCTCTCTGATTGGCTGCTGTGTTTGATTGACAGATTGAATCTGGCAGCTGATTGGCTGTCTACCCTAAAGTGCATTACACACCCCTGATGGTACCACTGGCTAAGACTCCACCTCAGCTCATTGATTAATTATAAATTTAGAACAAATGATGGATGAAAGCAGGCAGGCCGGCCATTTTTTTCACGCTCATTGGACTTGTTTAATGCAATGCACCTTTGTATATTCACATGCATTCGCTTCATGCTGTAACCACTGTGCATAAAAATTTGGAAACATGGCATACAGTGTATCATTTGCTGTCTAAGTCATGTTTCCCATATTTTCCATTGCAAGATACAAGCCGGTTTGAGTGTTTGGGGCACATTTTAGCTAAAATCATCCTACGGGGCCTAACTGCTTATGCTAAAGCCTGCCTATTTTGAATGGCGTAGTGGTCACTGCAACCTCCAAAAAAATCAGGACTTACTACCCCAATAACCTGCTAACTCACCCCTGAAATACTTACTTTTTCACACTATTTTGTTCATTTGACTTGTTTCTAATTTGAAATGCCCATTTTTGTGGGGCCAGAAAGGTGCGTCTTTAAAAGGCGATTTCTACGATACCCCACTTTTGCGCGTCGGACTGCGACTTTTTCCGGAAACGCCGAAAAACCGCAATTTTCAGGAGAAACGAGACGTACATCCTCCCCCTCTGCCGCCCACCCACCCAACTGACAGCCAGCCAGCAGACAAGCACAGAGAGTTCCGTGGGTCTGTCTGTGATGTCATAAAGGGCCTGCTGATCAATGGCCAGCTCTCTGATTGGCTGCTGTGTTTGATTGACAGATTGAATCTGGCAGCTGATTGGCTGTCTACCCTAAAGTGCATTACACACCCCTGATGGTACCACTGGCTAAGACTCCACCTCAGCTCATTGATTAATTATAAATTTAGAACAAATGATGGATGAAAGCAGGCAGGCCGGCCATTTTTTTCACGCTCATTGGACTTGTTTAATGCCATGCACCTTTGTATATTCACATGCATTCGCTTCATGCTGTAACCACTGTGCATGAAAATTTGGAAAACATGGCATACAGTGTATCATTTGCTGTCTAAGTCATGTTTCCCATATTTTCCATTGCAAGATACAAGCCGGTTTGAGTGTTTGGGGCACATTTTAGCTAAAATCATCCTACGGGGCCTAACTGCTTATGCTAAAGCCTGCCTATTTTGAATGGCGTAGTGGTCACTGCAACCTCCAAAAAAATCAGGACTTACTACCCCAATAACCTGCTAACTCACCCCTGAAATACTTACTTAATCACACTATTTTGTTCATTTGACTTGTTTCTAATTTGAAATGCCCATTTTTGTGGGGCCAGAAAGGTGCATCTTTAAAAGGCAATTTCTACGATACCCCACTTTTGCGCGTCGGACCGCGACTTTTTCCGGAAACGCAGAAAAACCGAAATTTTCAGGAGAAACGAGACGTACATCCTCCCCTTTGGCCGCCCAACCCACCCAATTGACAGCCAGCCAGCAGACAAGCACAGAGAGTTCCGTGGGTCTGTCTGTGATGTCATAAAGGGCCTGCTGATCAATGGCCAGCTCTCTGATTGGCTGCTGTGTTTGATTGACAGATTGAATCTGGCAGCTGATTGGCTGTCTACCCTAAAGTGCATTACACACCCCTGATGGTACCACTGGCTAAGACTCCACCTCAGCTCATTGATTAATTATAAATTTAGAACAAATGATAGATGAAAGCAGGCAGGCCGGCCATTTTTTTCACACTCATTGGACTTGTTTAATGCAATGCACCTGTGTATATTCACATGCATTCGCTTCATGCTGTAACCACTGTGCATAAAAATTTGGAAACATGGCATACAGTGTATCATTTGCTGTCTAAGTCATGTTTCCCATATTTTCCATTGCAAGATACAAGCCGGTTTGAGTGTTTGGGGCACATTTTAGCTAAAATCATCCTACGGGGCCTAACTGCTTATGCTAAAGCCTGCCTATTTTGAATGGCGTAGTGGTCACTGCAACCTCCAAAAAAATCAGGACTTACTACCCCAATAACCTGCTAACTCACTCCTGAAATACTTACTTATTCACACTATTTTGTTCATTTGACTTGTTTCTAATTTGAAATGCCCATTTTTGTGGGGCCAGAAAGGTGCGTCTTTAAAAGGCGATTTCTACGATACCCCACTTTTGCGCGTCGGACCGCGACTTTTTCCGGAAACGCCGAAAAACCGCAATTTTCAGGAGAAACGAGACGTACATCCTCCCCCTCTGCCGCCCACCCACCCAACTGACAGCCAGCCAGCAGACAAGCACAGAGAGTTCCGTGGGTCTGTCTGTGATGTCATAAAGGGCCTGCTGATCAATGGCCAGCTCTCTGATTGGCTGCTGTGTTTGATTGACAGATTGAATCTGGCAGCTGATTGGCTGTCTACCCTAAAGTGCATTACACACCCCTGATGGTACCACTGGCTAAGACTCCACCTCAGCTCATTGATTAATTATAAATTTAGAACAAATGATGGATGAAAGCAGGCAGGTCGGCCATTTTTTTCACGCTCATTGGACTTGTTTAATGCCATGCACCTTTGTATATTCACATGCATTCGCTTCATGCTGTAACCACTGTGCATAAAAATTTGGAAAACATGGCATACAGTGTATCATTTGCTGTCTAAGTCATGTTTCCCATATTTTCCATTGCAAGATACAAGCCGGTTTGAGTGTTTGGGGCACATTTTAGCTAAAATCATCCTACGGGGCCTAACTGCTTATGCTAAAGCCTGCCTATTTTGAATGGCGTAGTGGTCACTGCAACCTCCAAAAAAATCAGGACTTACTACCCCAATAACCTGCTAACTCACCCCTGAAATACTTACTTATTCACACTATTTTGTTCATTTGACTTGTTTCTAATTTGAAATGCCCATTTTTGTGGGGCCAGAAAGGTGCGTCTTTAAAAGGCGATTTCTACGATACCCCACTTTTGCGCGTCGGACCGCGACTTTTTCCGGAAACGCCGAAAAAACGCAATTTTCAGGAGAAACGAGACGTACATCCTCCCCCTCTGCCGCCCACCCACCCAACTGACAGCCAGCCAGCAGACAAGCACAGAGAGTTCCGTGGGTCTGTCTGTGATGTCATAAAGGGCCTGCTGATCAATGGCCAGCTCTCTGATTGGCTGCTGTGTTTGATTGACAGATTGAATCTGGCAGCTGATTGGCTGTCTACCCTAAAGTGCATTACACACCCCTGATGGTACCACTGGCTAAGACTCCACCTCAGCTCATTGATTAATTATAAATTTAGAACAAATGATGGATGAAAGCAGGCAGGCCGGCCATTTTTTTCACGCTCATTGGACTTGTTTAATGCAATGCACCTTTGTATATTCACATGCATTCGCTTCATGCTGTAACCACTGTGCATAAAAATTTGGAAACATGGCATACAGTGTATCATTTGCTGTCTAAGTCATGTTTCCCATATTTTCCATTGCAAGATACAAGCCGGTTTGAGTGTTTGGGGCACATTTTAGCTAAAATCATCCTACGGGGCCTAACTGCTTATGCTAAAGCCTGCCTATTTTGAATGGCGTAGTGGTCACTGCAACCTCCAAAAAAATCAGGACTTACTACCCCAATAACCTGCTAACTCACCCCTGAAATACTTACTTATTCACACTATTTTGTTCATTTGACTTGTTTCTAATTTGAAATGCCCATTTTTGTGGGGCCAGAAAGGTGCGTCTTTAAAAGGCGATTTCTACGATACCCCACTTTTGCGCGTCGGACCGCGACTTTTTCTGGAAACGCCGAAAAACCGCAATTTTCAGGAGAAACGAGACGTACATCCTCCCCCTCTGCCGCCCACCCACCCAACTGACAGCCAGCCAGCAGACAAGCACAGAGAGTTCCGTGGGTCTGTCTGTGATGTCATAAAGGGCCTGCTGATCAATGGCCAGCTCTCTGATTGGCTGCTGTGTTTGATTGACAGATTGAATCTGGCAGCTGATTGGCTGTCTACCCTAAAGTGCATTACACACCCCTGATGGTACCACTGGCTAAGACTCCACCTCAGCTCATTGATTAATTATAAATTTAGAACAAATGATGGATGAAAGCAGGCAGGTCGGCCATTTTTTTCACGCTCATTGGACTTGTTTAATGCCATGCACCTTTGTATATTCACATGCATTCGCTTCATGCTGTAACCACTGTGCATAAAAATTTGGAAAACATGGCATACAGTGTATCATTTGCTGTCTAAGTCATGTTTCCCATATTTTCCATTGCAAGATACAAGCCGGTTTGAGTGTTTGGGGCACATTTTAGCTAAAATCATCCTACGGGGCCTAACTGCTTATGCTAAAGCCTGCCTATTTTGAATGGCGTAGTGGTCACTGCAACCTCCAAAAAAATCAGGACTTACTACCCCAATAACCTGCTAACTCACCCCTGAAATACTTACTTATTCACACTATTTTGTTCATTTGACTTGTTTCTAATTTGAAATGCCCATTTTTGTGGGGCCAGAAAGGTGCGTCTTTAAAAGGCAATTTCTACGATACCCCACTTTTGCGCGTCGGACCGCGACTTTTTCCGGAAACGCCGAAAAACCGCAATTTTCAGGAGAAACGAGACGTACATCCTCCCCCTTTGCCGCCCACCCACCCAACTGACAGCCAGCCAGCAGACAAGCACAGAGAGTTCCGTGGGTCTGTCTGTGATGTCATAAAGGGCCTGCTGATCAATGGCCAGCTCTCTGATTGGCTGCTGTGTTTGATTGACAGATTGAATCTGGCAGCTGATTGGCTGTCTACCCTAAAGTGCATTACACACCCCTGATGGTACCACTGGCTAAGACTCCACCTCAGCTCATTGATTAATTATAAATTTAGAACAAATGATGGATGAAAGCAGGCAGGCCGGCCATTTTTTTCACACTCATTGGACTTGTTTAATGCAATGCACCTGTGTATATTCACATGCATTCGCTTCATGCTGTAACCACTGTGCATAAAAATTTGGAAACATGGCATACAGTGTATCATTTGCTGTCTAAGTCATGTTTCCCATATTTTCCATTGCAAGATACAAGCCGGTTTGAGTGTTTGGGGCACATTTTAGCTAAAATCATCCTACGGGGCCTAACTGCTTATGCTAAAGCCTGCCTATTTTGAATGGCGTAGTGGTCACTGCAACCTCCAAAAAAATCAGGACTTACTACCCCAATAACCTGCTAACTCACCCCTGAAATACTTACTTATTCACACTATTTTGTTCATTTGACTTGTTTCTAATTTGAAATGCCCATTTTTGTGGGGCCAGAAAGGTGCGTCTTTAAAAGGCGATTTCTACGATACCCCACTTTTGCGCGTCGGACCGCGACTTTTTCCGGAAACGCCGAAAAACCGCAATTTTCAGGAGAAACGAGACGTACATCCTCCCCCTCTGCCGCCCACCCACCCAACTGACAGCCAGCCAGCAGACAAGCACAGAGAGTTCCGTGGGTCTGTCTGTGATGTCATAAAGGGCCTGCTGATCAATGGCCAGCTCTCTGATTGGCTGCTGTGTTTGATTGACAGATTGAATCTGGCAGCTGATTGGCTGTCTACCCTAAAGTGCATTACACACCCCTGATGGTACCACTGGCTAAGACTCCACCTCAGCTCATTGATTAATTATAAATTTAGAACAAATGATGGATGAAAGCAGGCAGGCCGGCCATTTTTTTCACGCTCATTGGACTTGTGTAATGCAATGCACCTTTGTATATTCACATGCATTCGCTTCATGCTGTAACCACTGTGCATAAAAATTTGGAAACATGGCATACAGTGTATCATTTGCTGTCTAAGTCATGTTTCCCATATTTTCCATTGCAAGATACAAGCCGGTTTGAGTGTTTGGGGCACATTTTAGCTAAAATCATCCTACGGGGCCTAACTGCTTATGCTAAAGCCTGCCTATTTTGAATGGCGTAGTGGTCACTGCAACCTCCAAAAAAATCAGGACTTACTACCCCAATAACCTGCTAACTCACCCCTGAAATACTTACTTATTCACACTATTTTGTTCATTTGACTTGTTTCTAATTTGAAATGCCCATTTTTGTGGGGCCAGAAAGGTGCGTCTTTAAAAGGCGATTTCTACGATACCCCACTTTTGCGCGTCGGACCGCGACTTTTTCCGGAAACACCGAAAAACCGCAATTTTCAGGAGAAACGAGACGTACATCCTCCCCCTCTGCTGCCCACCCACCCAACTGACAGCCAGCCAGCAGACAAGCACAGAGAGTTCCGTGGGTCTGTCTGTGATGTCATAAAGGGCCTGCTGATCAATGGCCAGCTCTCTGATTGGCTGCTGTGTTTGATTGACAGATTGAATCTGGCAGCTGATTGGCTGTCTACCCTAAAGTGCATTACACACCCCTGATGGTACCACTGGCTAAGACTCCACCTCAGCTCATTGATTAATTATAAATTTAGAACAAATGATGGATGAAAGCAGGCAGGCCGGCCATTTTTTTCACGCTCATTGGACTTGTTTAATGCAATGCACCTTTGTATATTCACATGCATTCGCTTCATGCTGTAACCACTGTGCATAAAAATTTGGAAACATGGCATACAGTGTATCATTTGCTGTCTAAGTCATGTTTCCCATATTTTCCATTGCAAGATACAAGCCGGTTTGAGTGTTTGGGGCACATTTTAGCTAAAATCATCCTACGGGGCCTAACTGCTTATGCTAAAGCCTGCCTATTTTGAATGGCGTAGTGGTCACTGCAACCTCCAAAAAAATCAGGACTTACTACCCCAATAACCTGCTAACTCACCCCTGAAATACTTACTTATTCACACTATTTTGTTCATTTGACTTGTTTCTAATTTGAAATGCCCATTTTTGTGGGGCCAGAAAGGTGCGTCTTTAAAAGGCGATTTCTACGATACCCCACTTTTGCGCGTCGGACCGCGACTTTTTCTGGAAACGCCGAAAAACCGCAATTTTCAGGAGAAACGAGACGTACATCCTCCCCCTCTGCCGCCCACCCACCCAACTGACAGCCAGCCAGCAGACAAGCACAGAGAGTTCCGTGGGTCTGTCTGTGATGTCATAAAGGGCCTGCTGATCAATGGCCAGCTCTCTGATTGGCTGCTGTGTTTGATTGACAGATTGAATCTGGCAGCTGATTGGCTGTCTACCCTAAAGTGCATTACACACCCCTGATGGTACCACTGGCTAAGACTCCACCTCAGCTCATTGATTAATTATAAATTTAGAACAAATGATGGATGAAAGCAGGCAGGCCGGCCATTTTTTTCACACTCATTGGACTTGTTTAATGCAATGCACCTGTGTATATTCACATGCATTCGCTTCATGCTGTAACCACTGTGCATAAAAATTTGGAAACATGGCATACAGTGTATCATTTGCTGTCTAAGTCATGTTTCCCATATTTTCCATTGCAAGATACAAGCCGGTTTGAGTGTTTGGGGCACATTTTAGCTAAAATCATCCTACGGGGCCTAACTGCTTATGCTAAAGCCTGCCTATTTTGAATGGCGTAGTGGTCACTGCAACCTCCAAAAAAATCAGGACTTACTACCCCAATAACCTGCTAACTCACCCCTGAAATACTTACTTATTCACACTATTTTGTTCATTTGACTTGTTTCTAATTTGAAATGCCCATTTTTGTGGGGCCAGAAAGGTGCGTCTTTAAAAGGCGATTTCTACGATACCCCACTTTTGCGCGTCGGACCGCGACTTTTTCCGGAAACGCCGAAAAACCGCAATTTTCAGGAGAAACGAGACGTACATCCTCCCCCTCTGCCGCCCACCCACCCAACTGACAGCCAGCCAGCAGACAAGCACAGAGAGTTCCGTGGGTCTGTCTGTGATGTCATAAAGGACCTGCTGATCAATGGCCAGCTCTCTGATTGGCTGCTGTGTTTGATTGACAGATTGAATCTGGCAGCTGATTGGCTGTCTACCCTAAAGTGCATTACACACCCCTGATGGTACCACTGGCTAAGACTCCACCTCAGCTCATTGATTAATTATAAATTTAGAACAAATGATGGATGAAAGCAGGCAGGCCGGCCATTTTTTTCACGCTCATTGGACTTGTTTAATGCAATGCACCTTTGTATATTCACATGCATTCGCTTCATGCTGTAACCACTGTGCATAAAAATTTGGAAACATGGCATACAGTGTATCATTTGCTGTCTAAGTCATGTTTCCCATATTTTCCATTGCAAGATACAAGCCGGTTTGAGTGTTTGGGGCACATTTTAGCTAAAATCATCCTACGGGGCCTAACTGCTTATGCTAAAGCCTGCCTATTTTGAATGGCGTAGTGGTCACTGCAACCTCCAAAAAAATCAGGACTTACTACCCCAATAACCTGCTAACTCACCCCTGAAATACTTACTTATTCACACTATTTTGTTCATTTGACTTGTTTCTAATTTGAAATGCCCATTTTTGTGGGGCCAGAAAGGTGCGTCTTTAAAAGGCGATTTCTACGATACCCCACTTTTGCGCGTCGGACCGCGTCTTTTTCCGGAAACACCGAAAAACCGCAATTTTCAGGAGAAACGAGACGTACATCCTCCCCCTCTGCCGCCCACCCACCCAACTGACAGCCAGCCAGCAGACAAGCACAGAGAGTTCCGTGGGTCTGTCTGTGATGTCATAAAGGGCCTGCTGATCAATGGCCAGCTCTCTGATTGGCTGCTGTGTTTGATTGACAGATTGAATCTGGCAGCTGATTGGCTGTCTACCCTAAAGTGCATTACACACCCCTGATGGTACCACTGGCTAAGACTCCACCTCAGCTCATTGATTAATTATAAATTTAGAACAAATGATGGATGAAAGCAGGCAGGCCGGCCATTTTTTTCACGCTCATTGGACTTGTTTAATGCAATGCACCTTTGTATATTCACATGCATTCGCTTCATGCTGTAACCACTGTGCATAAAAATTTGGAAACATGGCATACAGTGTATCATTTGCTGTCTAAGTCATGTTTCCCATATTTTCCATTGCAAGATACAAGCCGGTTTGAGTGTTTGGGGCACATTTTAGCTAAAATCATCCTACGGGGCCTAACTGCTTATGCTAAAGCCTGCCTATTTTGAATGGCGTAGTGGTCACTGCAACCTCCAAAAAAATCAGGACTTACTACCCCAATAACCTGCTAACTCACCCCTGAAATACTTACTTATTCACACTATTTTGTTCATTTGACTTGTTTCTAATTTGAAATGCCCATTTTTGTGGGGCCAGAAAGGTGCGTCTTTAAAAGGCGATTTCTACGATACCCCACTTTTGCGCGTCGGACCGCGACTTTTTCCGGAAACACCGAAAAACCGCAATTTTCAGGAGAAACGAGACGTACATCCTCCCCCTCTGCCGCCCACCCACCCAACTGACAGCCAGCCAGCAGACAAGCACAGAGAGTTCCGTGGGTCTGTCTGTGATGTCATAAAGGGCCTGCTGATCAATGGCCAGCTCTCTGATTGGCTGCTGTGTTTGATTGACAGATTGAATCTGGCAGCTGATTGGCTGTCTACCCTAAAGTGCATTACACACCCCTGATGGTACCACTGGCTAAGACTCCACCTCAGCTCATTGATTAATTATAAATTTAGAACAAATGATGGATGAAAGCAGGCAGGCCGGCCATTTTTTTCACGCTCATTGGACTTGTTTAATGCAATGCACCTTTGTATATTCACATGCATTCGCTTCATGCTGTAACCACTGTGCATAAAAATTTGGAAACATGGCATACAGTGTATCATTTGCTGTCTAAGTCATGTTTCCCATATTTTCCATTGCAAGATACAAGCCGGTTTGAGTGTTTGGGGCACATTTTAGCTAAAATCATCCTACGGGGCCTAACTGCTTATGCTAAAGCCTGCCTATTTTGAATGGCGTAGTGGTCACTGCAACCTCCAAAAAAATCAGGACTTACTACCCCAATAACCTGCTAACTCACCCCTGAAATACTTACTTATTCACACTATTTTGTTCATTTGACTTGTTTCTAATTTGAAATGCCCATTTTTGTGGGGCCAGAAAGGTGCGTCTTTAAAAGGCGATTTCTACGATACCCCACTTTTGCGCGTCGGACCGCGACTTTTTCTGGAAACGCCGAAAAACCGCAATTTTCAGGAGAAACGAGACGTACATCCTCCCCCTCTGCCGCCCACCCACCCAACTGACAGCCAGCCAGCAGACAAGCACAGAGAGTTCCGTGGGTCTGTCTGTGATGTCATAAAGGGCCTGCTGATCAATGGCCAGCTCTCTGATTGGCTGCTGTGTTTGATTGACAGATTGAATCTGGCAGCTGATTGGCTGTCTACCCTAAAGTGCATTACACACCCCTGATGGTACCACTGGCTAAGACTCCACCTCAGCTCATTGATTAATTATAAATTTAGAACAAATGATGGATGAAAGCAGGCAGGCCGGCCATTTTTTTCACGCTCATTGGACTTGTTTAATGCAATGCACCTTTGTATATTCACATGCATTCGCTTCATGCTGTAACCACTGTGCATAAAAATTTGGAAACATGGCATACAGTGTATCATTTGCTGTCTAAGTCATGTTTCCCATATTTTCCATTGCAAGATACAAGCCGGTTTGAGTGTTTGGGGCACATTTTAGCTAAAATCATCCTACGGGGCCTAACTGCTTATGCTAAAGCCTGCCTATTTTGAATGGCGTAGTGGTCACTGCAACCTCCAAAAAAATCAGGACTTACTACCCCAATAACCTGCTAACTCACCCCTGAAATACTTACTTATTCACACTATTTTGTTCATTTGACTTGTTTCTAATTAAAAATGCCCATTTTTGTGGGGCCAGAAAGGTGCGTCTTTAAAAGGCGATTTCTACGATACCCCACTTTTGCGCGTCGGACCGCGACTTTTTCTGGAAACGCCGAAAAACCGCAATTTTCAGGAGAAACGAGACGTACATCCTCCCCCTCTGCCGCCCACCCACCCAACTGACAGCCAGCCAGCAGACAAGCACAGAGAGTTCCGTGGGTCTGTCTGTGATGTCATAAAGGGCCTGCTGATCAATGGCCAGCTCTCTGATTGGCTGCTGTGTTTGATTGACAGATTGAATCTGGCAGCTGATTGGCTGTCTACCCTAAAGTGCATTACACACCCCTGATGGTACCACTGGCTAAGACTCCACCTCAGCTCATTGATTAATTATAAATTTAGAACAAATGATGGATGAAAGCAGGCAGGTCGGCCATTTTTTTCACGCTCATTGGACTTGTTTAATGCCATGCACCTTTGTATATTCACATGCATTCGCTTCATGCTGTAACCACTGTGCATAAAAATTTGGAAAACATGGCATACAGTGTATCATTTGCTGTCTAAGTCATGTTTCCCATATTTTCCATTGCAAGATACAAGCCGGTTTGAGTGTTTGGGGCACATTTTAGCTAAAATCATCCTACGGGGCCTAACTGCTTATGCTAAAGCCTGCCTATTTTGAATGGCGTAGTGGTCACTGCAACCTCCAAAAAAATCAGGACTTACTACCCCAATAACCTGCTAACTCACCCCTGAAATACTTACTTATTCACACTATTTTGTTCATTTGACTTGTTTCTAATTTGAAATGCCCATTTTTGTGGGGCCAGAAAGGTGCGTCTTTAAAAGGCAATTTCTACGATACCCCACTTTTGCGCGTCGGACCGCGACTTTTTCCGGAAACGCCGAAAAACCGCAATTTTCAGGAGAAACGAGACGTACATCCTCCCCCTTTGCCGCCCACCCACCCAACTGACAGCCAGCCAGCAGACAAGCACAGAGAGTTCCATGGGTCTGTCTGTGATGTCATAAAGGGCCTGCTGATCAATGGCCAGCTCTCTGATTGGCTGCTGTGTTTGATTGACAGATTGAATCTGGCAGCTGATTGGCTGTCTACCCTAAAGTGCATTACACACCCCTGATGGTACCACTGGCTAAGACTCCACCTCAGCTCATTGATTAATTATAAATTTAGAACAAATGATGGATGAAAGCAGGCAGGCCGGCCATTTTTTTCACACTCATTGGACTTGTTTAATGCAATGCACCTGTGTATATTCACATGCATTCGCTTCATGCTGTAACCACTGTGCATAAAAATTTGGAAACATGGCATACAGTGTATCATTTGCTGTCTAAGTCATGTTTCCCATATTTTCCATTGCAAGATACAAGCCGGTTTGAGTGTTTGGGGCACATTTTAGCTAAAATCATCCTACGGGGCCTAACTGCTTATGCTAAAGCCTGCCTATTTTGAATGGCGTAGTGGTCACTGCAACCTCCAAAAAAATCAGGACTTACTACCCCAATAACCTGCTAACTCACCCCTGAAATACTTACTTATTCACACTATTTTGTTCATTTGACTTGTTTCTAATTTGAAATGCCCATTTTTGTGGGGCCAGAAAGGTGCGTCTTTAAAAGGCGATTTCTACGATACCCCACTTTTGCGCGTCGGACCGCGACTTTTTCCGGAAACGCCGAAAAACCGCAATTTTCAGGAGAAACGAGACGTACATCCTCCCCCTCTGCCGCCCACCCACCCAACTGACAGCCAGCCAGCAGACAAGCACAGAGAGTTCCGTGGGTCTGTCTGTGATGTCATAAAGGGCCTGCTGATCAATGGCCAGCTCTCTGATTGGCTGCTGTGTTTGATTGACAGATTGAATCTGGCAGCTGATTGGCTGTCTACACTAAAGTGCATTACACACCCCTGATGGTACCACTGGCTAAGACTCCACCTCAGCTCATTGATTAATTATAAATTTAGAACAAATGATGGATGAAAGCAGGCAGGCCGGCCATTTTTTTCACGCTCATTGGACTTGTTTAATGCAATGCACCTTTGTATATTCACATGCATTCGCTTCATGCTGTAACCACTGTGCATAAAAATTTGGAAACATGGCATACAGTGTATCATTTGCTGTCTAAGTCATGTTTCCCATATTTTCCATTGCAAGATACAAGCCGGTTTGAGTGTTTGGGGCACATTTTAGCTAAAATCATCCTACGGGGCCTAACTGCTTATGCTAAAGCCTGCCTATTTTGAATGGCGTAGTGGTCACTGCAACCTCCAAAAAAATCAGGACTTACTACCCCAATAACCTGCTAACTCACCCCTGAAATACTTACTTATTCACACTATTTTGTTCATTTGACTTGTTTCTAATTTGAAATGCCCATTTTTGTGGGGCCAGAAAGGTGCGTCTTTAAAAGGCGATTTCTACGATACCCCACTTTTGCGCGTCGGACCGCGACTTTTTCCGGAAACGCCGAAAAACCGCAATTTTCAGGAGAAACGAGACGTACATCCTCCCCCTCTGCCGCCCACCCACCCAACTGACAGCCAGCCAGCAGACAAGCACAGAGAGTTCCGTGGGTCTGTCTGTGATGTCATAAAGGGCCTGCTGATCAATGGCCAGCTCTCTGATTGGCTGCTGTGTTTGATTGACAGATTGAATCTGGCAGCTGATTGGCTGTCTACCCTAAAGTGCATTACACACCCCTGATGGTACCACTGGCTAAGACTCCACCTCAGCTCATTGATTAATTATAAATTTAGAACAAATGATGGATGAAAGCAGGCAGGCCGGCCATTTTTTTCACGCTCATTGGACTTGTTTAATGCAATGCACCTTTGTATATTCACATGCATTCGCTTCATGCTGTAACCACTGTGCATAAAAATTTGGAAACATGGCATACAGTGTATCATTTGCTGTCTAAGTCATGTTTCCCATATTTTCCATTGCAAGATACAAGCCGGTTTGAGTGTTTGGGGCACATTTTAGCTAAAATCATCCTACGGGGCCTAACTGCTTATGCTAAAGCCTGCCTATTTTGAATGGCGTAGTGGTCACTGCAACCTCCAAAAAAATCAGGACTTACTACCCCAATAACCTGCTAACTCACCCCTGAAATACTTACTTATTCACACTATTTTGTTCATTTGACTTGTTTCTAATTTGAAATGCCCATTTTTGTGGGGCCAGAAAGGTGCGTCTTTAAAAGGCGATTTCTACGATACCCCACTTTTGCGCGTCGGACCGCGACTTTTTCCGGAAACACCGAAAAACCGCAATTTTCAGGAGAAACGAGACGTACATCCTCCCCCTCTGCCGCCCACCCACCCAACTGAAAGCCAGCCAGCAGACAAGCACAGAGAGTTCCGTGGGTCTGTCTGTGATGTCATAAAGGGCCTGCTGATCAATGGCCAGCTCTCTGATTGGCTGCTGTGTTTGATTGACAGATTGAATCTGGCAGCTGATTGGCTGTCTACCCTAAAGTGCATTACACACCCCTGATGGTACCACTGGCTAAGACTCCACCTCAGCTCATTGATTAATTATAAATTTAGAACAAATGATGGATGAAAGCAGGCAGGCCGGCCATTTTTTTCACGCTCATTGGACTTGTTTAATGCAATGCACCTTTGTATATTCACATGCATTCGCTTCATGCTGTAACCACTGTGCATAAAAATTTGGAAACATGGCATACAGTGTATCATTTGCTGTCTAAGTCATGTTTCCCATATTTTCCATTGCAAGATACAAGCCGGTTTGAGTGTTTGGGGCACATTTTAGCTAAAATCATCCTACGGGGCCTAACTGCTTATGCTAAAGCCTGCCTATTTTGAATGGCGTAGTGGTCACTGCAACCTCCAAAAAAATCAGGACTTACTACCCCAATAACCTGCTAACTCACCCCTGAAATACTTACTTATTCACACTATTTTGTTCATTTGACTTGTTTCTAATTTGAAATGCCCATTTTTGTGGGGCCAGAAAGGTGCGTCTTTAAAAGGCGATTTCTACGATACCCCACTTTTGCGCGTCGGACCGCGACTTTTTCTGGAAACGCCGAAAAACCGCAATTTTCAGGAGAAACGAGACGTACATCCTCCCCCTCTGCCGCCCACCCACCCAACTGACAGCCAGCCAGCAGACAAGCACAGAGAGTTCCGTGGGTCTGTCTGTGATGTCATAAAGGGCCTGCTGATCAATGGCCAGCTCTCTGATTGGCTGCTGTGTTTGATTGACAGATTGAATCTGGCAGCTGATTGGCTGTCTACCCTAAAGTGCATTACACACCCCTGATGGTACCACTGGCTAAGACTCCACCTCAGCTCATTGATTAATTATAAATTTAGAACAAATGATGGATGAAAGCAGGCAGGTCGGCCATTTTTTTCACGCTCATTGGACTTGTTTAATGCCATGCACCTTTGTATATTCACATGCATTCGCTTCATGCTGTAACCACTGTGCATAAAAATTTGGAAAACATGGCATACAGTGTATCATTTGCTGTCTAAGTCATGTTTCCCATATTTTCCATTGCAAGATACAAGCCGGTTTGAGTGTTTGGGGCACATTTTAGCTAAAATCATCCTACGGGGCCTAACTGCTTATGCTAAAGCCTGCCTATTTTGAATGGCGTAGTGGTCACTGCAACCTCCAAAAAAATCAGGACTTACTACCCCAATAACCTGCTAACTCACCCCTGAAATACTTACTTATTCACACTATTTTGTTCATTTGACTTGTTTCTAATTTGAAATGCCCATTTTTGTGGGGCCAGAAAGGTGCGTCTTTAAAAGGCAATTTCTACGATACCCCACTTTTGCGCGTCGGACCGCGACTTTTTCCGGAAACGCCGAAAAACCGCAATTTTCAGGAGAAACGAGACGTACATCCTCCCCCTTTGCCGCCCACCCACCCAACTGACAGCCAGCCAGCAGACAAGCACAGAGAGTTCCGTGGGTCTGTCTGTGATGTCATAAAGGGCCTGCTGATCAATGGCCAGCTCTCTGATTGGCTGCTGTGTTTGATTGACAGATTGAATCTGGCAGCTGATTGGCTGTCTACCCTAAAGTGCATTACACACCCCTGATGGTACCACTGGCTAAGACTCCACCTCAGCTCATTGATTAATTATAAATTTAGAACAAATGATGGATGAAAGCAGGCAGGCCGGCCATTTTTTTCACACTCATTGGACTTGTTTAATGCAATGCACCTGTGTATATTCACATGCATTCGCTTCATGCTGTAACCACTGTGCATAAAAATTTGGAAACATGGCATACAGTGTATCATTTGCTGTCTAAGTCATGTTTCCCATATTTTCCATTGCAAGATACAAGCCGGTTTGAGTGTTTGGGGCACATTTTAGCTAAAATCATCCTACGGGGCCTAACTGCTTATGCTAAAGCCTGCCTATTTTGAATGGCGTAGTGGTCACTGCAACCTCCAAAAAAATCAGGACTTACTACCCCAATAACCTGCTAACTCACCCCTGAAATACTTACTTATTCACACTATTTTGTTCATTTGACTTGTTTCTAATTTGAAATGCCCATTTTTGTGGGGCCAGAAAGGTGCGTCTTTAAAAGGCGATTTCTACGATACCCCACTTTTGCGCGTCGGACCGCGACTTTTTCCGGAAACGCCGAAAAACCGCAATTTTCAGGAGAAACGAGACGTACATCCTCCCCCTCTGCCGCCCACCCACCCAACTGACAGCCAGCCAGCAGACAAGCACAGAGAGTTCCGTGGGTCTGTCTGTGATGTCATAAAGGGCCTGCTGATCAATGGCCAGCTCTCTGATTGGCTGCTGTGTTTGATTGACAGATTGAATCTGGCAGCTGATTGGCTGTCTACACTAAAGTGCATTACACACCCCTGATGGTACCACTGGCTAAGACTCCACCTCAGCTCATTGATTAATTATAAATTTAGAACAAATGATGGATGAAAGCAGGCAGGCCGGCCATTTTTTTCACGCTCATTGGACTTGTTTAATGCAATGCACCTTTGTATATTCACATGCATTCGCTTCATGCTGTAACCACTGTGCATAAAAATTTGGAAACATGGCATACAGTGTATCATTTGCTGTCTAAGTCATGTTTCCCATATTTTCCATTGCAAGATACAAGCCGGTTTGAGTGTTTGGGGCACATTTTAGCTAAAATCATCCTACGGGGCCTAACTGCTTATGCTAAAGCCTGCCTATTTTGAATGGCGTAGTGGTCACTGCAACCTCCAAAAAAATCAGGACTTACTACCCCAATAACCTGCTAACTCACCCCTGAAATACTTACTTATTCACACTATTTTGTTCATTTGACTTGTTTCTAATTTGAAATGCCCATTTTTGTGGGGCCAGAAAGGTGCGTCTTTAAAAGGCGATTTCTACGATACCCCACTTTTGCGCGTCGGACCGCGACTTTTTCCGGAAACACCGAAAAACCGCAATTTTCAGGAGAAACGAGACGTACATCCTCCCCCTCTGCCGCCCACCCACCCAACTGACAGCCAGCCAGCAGACAAGCACAGAGAGTTCCGTGGGTCTGTCTGTGATGTCATAAAGGGCCTGCTGATCAATGGCCAGCTCTCTGATTGGCTGCTGTGTTTGATTGACAGATTGAATCTGGCAGCTGATTGGCTGTCTACCCTAAAGTGCATTACACACCCCTGATGGTACCACTGGCTAAGACTCCACCTCAGCTCATTGATTAATTATAAATTTAGAACAAATGATGGATGAAAGATGGCAGGCCGGCCATTTTTTTCACGCTCATTGGACTTGTTTAATGCAATGCACCTTTGTATATTCACATGCATTCGCTTCATGCTGTAACCACTGTGCATAAAAATTTGGAAACATGGCATACAGTGTATCATTTGCTGTCTAAGTCATGTTTCCCATATTTTCCATTGCAAGATACAAGCCGGTTTGAGTGTTTGGGGCACATTTTAGCTAAAATCATCCTACGGGGCCTAACTGCTTATGCTAAAGCCTGCCTATTTTGAATGGCGTAGTGGTCACTGCAACCTCCAAAAAAATCAGGACTTACTACCCCAATAACCTGCTAACTCACCCCTGAAATACTTACTTATTCACACTATTTTGTTCATTTGACTTGTTTCTAATTTGAAATGCCCATTTTTGTGGGGCCAGAAAGGTGCGTCTTTAAAAGGCGATTTCTACGATACCCCACTTTTGCGCGTCGGACCGCGACTTTTTCCGGAAACGCCGAAAAACCGCAATTTTCAGGAGAAACGAGACGTACATCCTCCCCCTCTGCCGCCCACCCACCCAACTGACAGCCAGCCAGCAGACAAGCACAGAGAGTTCCGTGGGTCTGTCTGTGATGTCATAAAGGGCCTGCTGATCAATGGCCAGCTCTCTGATTGGCTGCTGTGTTTGATTGACAGATTGAATCTGGCAGCTGATTGGCTGTCTACCCTAAAGTTCATTACACACCCCTGATGGTACCACTGGCTAAGACTCCACCTCAGCTCATTGATTAATTATAAATTTAGAACAAATGATGGATGAAAGCAGGCAGGCCGGCCATTTTTTTCACGCTCATTGGACTTGTTTAATGCAATGCACCTTTGTATATTCACATGCATTCGCTTCATGCTGTAACCACTGTGCATAAAAATTTGGAAACATGGCATACAGTGTATCATTTGCTGTCTAAGTCATGTTTCCCATATTTTCCATTGCAAGATACAAGCCGGTTTGAGTGTTTGGGGCACATTTTAGCTAAAATCATCCTACGGGGCCTAACTGCTTATGCTAAAGCCTGCCTATTTTGAATGGCGTAGTGGTCACTGCAACCTCCAAAAAAATCAGGACTTACTACCCCAATAACCTGCTAACTCACCCCTGAAATACTTACTTATTCACACTATTTTGTTCATTTGACTTGTTTCTAATTTGAAATGCCCATTTTTGTGGGGCCAGAAAGGTGCGTCTTTAAAAGGCGATTTCTACGATACCCCACTTTTGCGCGTCGGACCGCGACTTTTTCCGGAAACGCCGAAAAAACGCAATTTTCAGGAGAAACGAGACGTACATCCTCCCCCTCTGCCGCCCACCCACCCAACTGACAGCCAGCCAGCAGACAAGCACAGAGAGTTCCGTGGGTCTGTCTGTGATGTCATAAAGGGCCTGCTGATCAATGGCCAGCTCTCTGATTGGCTGCTGTGTTTGATTGACAGATTGAATCTGGCAGCTGATTGGCTGTCTACCCTAAAGTGCATTACACACCCCTGATGGTACCACTGGCTAAGACTCCACCTCAGCTCATTGATTAATTATAAATTTAGAACAAATGATGGATGAAAGCAGGCAGGCCGGCCATTTTTTTCACGCTCATTGGACTT
This sequence comes from Crinia signifera, assembly GCF_055691185.1. NCBI lineage: Eukaryota > Metazoa > Chordata > Amphibia > Anura > Myobatrachidae > Crinia > Crinia signifera. The sequence continues at coordinate 279,464 of NW_028142730.1, read as the reverse complement.
GTTTAATGCAATGCACCTTTGTATATTCACATGCATTCGCTTCATGCTGTAACCACTGTGCATAAAAATTTGGAAACATGGCATACAGTGTATCATTTGCTGTCTAAGTCATGTTTCCCATATTTTCCATTGCAAGATACAAGCCGGTTTGAGTGTTTGGGGCACATTTTAGCTAAAATCATCCTACGGGGCCTAACTGCTTATGCTAAAGCCTGCCTATTTTAAATGGCGTAGTGGTCACTGCAACCTCCAAAAAAATCAGGACTTACTACCCCAATAACCTGCTAACTCACCCCTGAAATACTTACTTATTCACACTATTTTGTTCATTTGACTTGTTTCTAATTTGAAATGCCCATTTTTGTGGGGCCAGAAAGGTGCGTCTTTAAAAGGCGATTTCTACGATACCCCACTTTTGCGCGTCGGACCGCGACTTTTTCCGGAAACGCCGAAAAACCGCAATTTTCAGGAGAAACGAGACGTACATCCTCCCCCTCTGCCGCCCACCCACCCAACTGACAGCCAGCCAGCAGACAAGCACAGAGAGTTCCGTGGGTCTGTCTGTGATGTCATAAAGGGCCTGCTGATCAATGGCCAGCTCTCTGATTGGCTGCTGTGTTTGATTGACAGATTGAATCTGGCAGCTGATTGGCTGTCTACCCTAAAGTGCATTACACACCCCTGATGGTACCACTGGCTAAGACTCCACCTCAGCTCATTGATTTATTATAAATTTAGAACAAATGATGGATGAAAGCAGGCAGGCCGGCCATTTTTTTCACGCTCATTGGACTTGTTTAATGCAATGCACCTTTGTATATTCACATGCATTCGCTTCATGCTGTAACCACTGTGCATAAAAATTTGGAAACATGGCATACAGTGTATCATTTGCTGTCTAAGTCATGTTTCCCATATTTTCCATTGCAAGATACAAGCCGGTTTGAGTGTTTGGGGCACATTTTAGCTAAAATCATCCTACGGGGCCTAACTGCTTATGCTAAAGCCTGCCTATTTTGAATGGCGTAGTGGTCACTGCAACCTCCAAAAAAATCAGGACTTACTACCCCAATAACCTGCTAACTCACCCCTGAAATACTTACTTATTCACACTATTTTGTTCATTTGACTTGTTTCTAATTTGAAATGCCCATTTTTGTGTTGCCAGAAAGGTGCGTCTTTAAAAGGCGATTTCTACGATACCCCACTTTTGCGCGTCGGACCGCGACTTTTTCCGGAAACGCCGAAAAACCGCAATTTTCAGGAGAAACGAGACGTACATCCTCCCCCTCTGCCGCCCACCCACCCAACTGACAGCCAGCCAGCAGACAAGCACAGAGAGTTCCGTGGGTCTGTCTGTGATGTCATAAAGGGCCTGCTGATCAATGGCCAGCTCTCTGATTGGCTGCTATGTTTGATTGACAGATTGAATCTGGCAGCTGATTGGCTGTCTACCCTAAAGTGCATTACACACCCCTGATGGTACCACTGGCTAAGACTCCACCTCAGCTCATTGATTAATTATAAATTTAGAACAAATGATAGATGAAAGCAGGCAGGCCGGCCATTTTTTTCACGCTCATTGGACTTGTTTAGTGCAATGCACCTTTGTATATTCACATGCATTCGCTTCATGCTGTAACCACTGTGCATAAAAATTTGGAAACATGGCATACAGTGTATCATTTGCTGTCTAAGTCATGTTTCCCATATTTTCCATTGCAAGATACAAGCCGGTTTGAGTGTTTGGTTCACATTTTAGCTAAAATCATCCTACGGGGCCTAACTGCTTATGCTAAAGCCTGCCTATTTTGAATGGCGTAGTGGTCACTGCAACCTCCAAAAAAATCAGGACTTACTACCCCAATAACCTGCTAACTCACCCCTGAAATACTTACTTATTCACACTATTTTGTTCATTTGACTTGTTTCTAATTTGAAATGCCCATTTTTGTGGGGCCAGAAAGGTGCGTCTTTAAAAGGCGATTTCTACGATACCCCACTTTTGCGCGTCGGAACGCGACTTTTTCCGGAAACGCCGAAAAACCGCAATTTTCAGGAGAAACGAGACGTACATCTTCCCCCTCTGCCGCCCACCCACCCAACTGACAGCCAGCCAGCAGACAAGCACAGAGAGTTCCGTGGGTCTGTCTGTGATGTCATAAAGGGCCTGCTGATCAATGGCCAGCTCTCTGATTGGCTGCTGTGTTTGATTGACAGATAGAATCTGGCAGCTGATTGGCTGTCTACCCTAAAGTGCATTACACACCCCTGATGGTACCACTGGCTAAGACTCCACCTCAGCTCATTGATTAATTATAAATTTAGAACAAATGATGGATGAAAGCAGGCAGGCCGGCCATTTTTTTCACGCTCATTGGACTTTTTTAATGCAATGCACCTTTGTATATTCACATGCATTCGCTTCATGCTGTAACCACTGTGCATAAAAATTTGGAAACATGGCATACAGTGTATCATTTGCTGTCTAAGTCATGTTTCCCATATTTTCCATTGCAAGATACAAGCCGGTTTGAGTGTTTGGGGCACATTTTAGCTAAAATCATCCTACGGGGCCTAACTGCTTATGCTAAAGCCTGCCTATTTTGAATGGCGTAGTGGTCACTGCAACCTCCAAAAAAATCAGGACTTACTACCCCAATAACTTGCTAACTCACCCCTGAAATACTTACTTATTCACACTATTTTGTTCATTTGACTTGTTTCTAATTTGAAATGCCCATTTTTGTGGGGCCAGAAAGGTGCGTCTTTAAAAGGCGATTTCTACGATACCCCACTTTTGCGCGTCGGACCGCGACTTTTTCCGGAAACGCCGAAAAACCGCAATTTTCAGGAGAAACGAGACGTACATCCTCCCCCTCTGCCGCCCACCCACCCAACTGACAGCCAGCCAGCAGACAAGCACAGAGAGTTCCGTGGGTCTGTCTGTGATGTCATAAAGGGCCTGCTGATCAATGGCCAGCTCTCTGATTGGCTGCTGTGTTTGATTGACAGATTGAATCTGGCAGCTGATTGGCTGTCTACCCTAAAGTGCATTACACACCCCTGATGGTACCACTGGCTAAGACTCCACCTCAGCTCATTGATTAATTATAAATTTAGAACAAATGATGGATGAAAGCAGGCAGGCCGGCCATTTTTTTCACGCTCATTGGACTTGTTTAATGCAATGCACCTTTGTATATTCACATGCATTCGCTTCATGCTGTAACCACTGTGCATAAACATAAAAATTTGGAAACATGAGTGTATCATTTGCTGTCTAAGTCATGTTTCCCATATTTTCCATTGCAAGATACAAGCCGGTTTGAGTGTTTGGGGCACATTTTAGCTAAAATCATCCTACGGGGCCTAACTGCTTATGCTAAAGCCTGCCTATTTTGAATGGCGTAGTGGTCACTGCAACCTCCAAAAAAATCAGGACTTACTACCCCAATAACCTGCTAACTCACCCCTGAAATACTTACTTATTCACACTATTTTGTTCATTTGACTTGTTTCTAATTTGAAATGCCCATTTTTGTGGGGCCAGAAAGGTGCGTCTTTAAAAGGCGATTTCTACGATACCCCACTTTTGCGCGTCGGACCGCGACTTTTTCCGGAAACGCCGAAAAACCGCAATTTTCAGGAGAAACGAGACGTACATCCTCCCCCTTTGCCGCCCACCCACCCAACTGACAGCCAGCCAGCAGACAAGCACAGAGAGTTCCGTGGGTCTGTCTGTGATGTCATAAAGGGCCTGCTGATCAATGGCCAGCTCTCTGATTGGCTGCTGTGTTTGATTGACAGATTGAATCTGGCAGCTGATTGGCTGTCTACCCTAAAGTGCATTACACACCCCTGATGGTACCACTGGCTAAGACTCCACCTCAGCTCATTGATTAATTATAAATTTAGAACAAATGATGGATGAAAGCAGGCAGGCCGGCCATTTTTTTCACGCTCATTGGACTTGTTTAATGCAATGCACCTTTGTATATTCACATGCATTCGCTTCATGCTGTAACCACTGTGCATAAAAATTTGGAAACATGGCATACAGTGTATCATTTGCTGTCTAAGTCATGTTTCCCATATTTTCCATTGCAAGATACAAGCCGGTTTGAGTGTTTGGGGCACATTTTAGCTAAAATCATCCTACGGGGCCTAACTGCTTATGCTAAAGCCTGCCTATTTTGAATGGCGTAGTGGTCACTGCAACCTCCAAAAAAATCAGGACTTACTACCCCAATAACCTGCTAACTCACCCCTGAAATACTTACTTATTCACACTATTTTGTTCATTTGACTTGTTTCTAATTTGAAATGCCCATTTTTGTGGGGCCAGAAAGGTGCGTCTTTAAAAGGCGATTTCTACGATACCCCACTTTTGCGCGTCGGACCGCGACTTTTTCCGGAAACGCCGAAAAACCGCAATTTTCAGGAGAAACGAGACGTACATCCTCCCCCTCTGCCGCCCACCCACCCAACTGACAGCCAGCCAGCAGACAAGCACAGAGAGTTCCGTGGGTCTGTCTGTGATGTCATAAAGGGCCTGCTGATCAATGGCCAGCTCTCTGATTGGCTGCTGTGTTTGATTGACAGATTGAATCTGGCAGCTGATTGGCTGTCTACCCTAAAGTGCATTACACACCCCTGATGGTACCACTGGCTAAGACTCCACCTCAGCTCATTGATTTATTATAAATTTAGAACAAATGATGGATGAAAGCAGGCAGGCCGGCCATTTTTTTCACGCTCATTGGACTTGTTTAATGCAATGCACCTTTGTATATTCACATGCATTCGCTTCATGCTGTAACCACTGTGCATAAAAATTTGGAAACATGGCATACAGTGTATCATTTGCTGTCTAAGTCATGTTTCCCATATTTTCCATTGCAAGATACAAGCCGGTTTGAGTGTTTGGGGCACATTTTAGCTAAAATCATCCTACGGGGCCTAACTGCTTATGCTAAAGCCTGCCTATTTTGAATGGCGTAGTGGTCACTGCAACCTCCAAAAAAATCAGGACTTACTACCCCAATAACCTGCTAACTCACCCCTGAAATACTTACTTATTCACACTATTTTGTTCATTTGACTTGTTTCTAATTTGAAATGCCCATTTTTGTGGGGCCAGAAAGGTGCGTCTTTAAAAGGCGATTTCTACGATACCCCACTTTTGCGCGTCGGACCGCGACTTTTTCCGGAAACGCCGAAAAACCGCAATTTTCAGGAGAAACGAGACGTACATCCTCCCCCTCTGCCGCCCACCCACCCAACTGACAGCCAGCCAGCAGACAAGCACAGAGAGTTCCGTGGGTCTGTCTGTGATGTCATAAAGGGCCTGCTGATCAATGGCCAGCTCTCTGATTGGCTGCTATGTTTGATTGACAGATTGAATCTGGCAGCTGATTGGCTGTCTACCCTAAAGTGCATTACACACCCCTGATGGTACCACTGGCTAAGACTCCACCTCAGCTCATTGATTAATTATAAATTTAGAACAAATGATAGATGAAAGCAGGCAGGCCGGCCATTTTTTTCACGCTCATTGGACTTGTTTAGTGCAATGCACCTTTGTATATTCACATGCATTCGCTTCATGCTGTAACCACTGTGCATAAAAATTTGGAAACATGGCATACAGTGTATCATTTGCTGTCTAAGTCATGTTTCCCATATTTTCCATTGCAAGATACAAGCCGGTTTGAGTGTTTGGTTCACATTTTAGCTAAAATCATCCTACGGGGCCTAACTGCTTATGCTAAAGCCTGCCTATTTTGAATGGCGTAGTGGTCACTGCAACCTCCAAAAAAATCAGGACTTACTACCCCAATAACCTGCTAACTCACCCCTGAAATACTTACTTATTCACACTATTTTGTTCATTTGACTTGTTTCTAATTTGAAATGCCCATTTTTGTGGGGCCAGAAAGGTGCGTCTTTAAAAGGCGATTTCTACGATACCCCACTTTTGCGCGTCGGAACGCGACTTTTTCCGGAAACGCCGAAAAACCGCAATTTTCAGGAGAAACGAGACGTACATCTTCCCCCTCTGCCGCCCACCCACCCAACTGACAGCCAGCCAGCAGACAAGCACAGAGAGTTCCGTGGGTCTGTCTGTGATGTCATAAAGGGCCTGCTGATCAATGGCCAGCTCTCTGATTGGCTGCTGTGTTTGATTGACAGATAGAATCTGGCAGCTGATTGGCTGTCTACCCTAAAGTGCATTACACACCCCTGATGGTACCACTGGCTAAGACTCCACCTCAGCTCATTGATTAATTATAAATTTAGAACAAATGATGGATGAAAGCAGGCAGGCCGGCCATTTTTTTCACGCTCATTGGACTTTTTTAATGCAATGCACCTTTGTATATTCACATGCATTCGCTTCATGCTGTAACCACTGTGCATAAAAATTTGGAAACATGGCATACAGTGTATCATTTGCTGTCTAAGTCATGTTTCCCATATTTTCCATTGCAAGATACAAGCCGGTTTGAGTGTTTGGGGCACATTTTAGCTAAAATCATCCTACGGGGCCTAACTGCTTATGCTAAAGCCTGCCTATTTTGAATGGCGTAGTGGTCACTGCAACCTCCAAAAAAATCAGGACTTACTACCCCAATAACTTGCTAACTCACCCCTGAAATACTTACTTATTCACACTATTTTGTTCATTTGACTTGTTTCTAATTTGAAATGCCCATTTTTGTGGGGCCAGAAAGGTGCGTCTTTAAAAGGCGATTTCTACGATACCCCACTTTTGCGCGTCGGACCGCGACTTTTTCCGGAAACGCCGAAAAACCGCAATTTTCAGGAGAAACGAGACGTACATCCTCCCCCTCTGCCGCCCACCCACCCAACTGACAGCCAGCCAGCAGACAAGCACAGAGAGTTCCGTGGGTCTGTCTGTGATGTCATAAAGGGCCTGCTGATCAATGGCCAGCTCTCTGATTGGCTGCTGTGTTTGATTGACAGATTGAATCTGGCAGCTGATTGGCTGTCTACCCTAAAGTGCATTACACACCCCTGATGGTACCACTGGCTAAGACTCCACCTCAGCTCATTGATTAATTATAAATTTAGAACAAATGATGGATGAAAGCAGGCAGGCCGGCCATTTTTTTCACGCTCATTGGACTTGTTTAATGCAATGCACCTTTGTATATTCACATGCATTCGCTTCATGCTGTAACCACTGTGCATAAAAATTTGGAAACATGGCATACAGTGTATCATTTGCTGTCTAAGTCATGTTTCCCATATTTTCCATTGCAAGATACAAGCCGGTTTGAGTGTTTGGGGCACATTTTAGCTAAAATCATCCTACGGGGCCTAACTGCTTATGCTAAAGCCTGCCTATTTTGAATGGCGTAGTGGTCACTGCAACCTCCAAAAAAATCAGGACTTACTACCCCAATAACCTGCTAACTCACCCCTGAAATACTTACTTATTCACACTATTTTGTTCATTTGACTTGTTTCTAATTTGAAATGCCCATTTTTGTGGGGCCAGAAAGGTGCGTCTTTAAAAGGCGATTTCTACGATACCCCACTTTTGCGCGTCGGACCGCGACTTTTTCCGGAAACGCCGAAAAACCGCAATTTTCAGGAGAAACGAGACGTACATCCTCCCCCTTTGCCGCCCACCCTTCCAACTGACAGCCAGCCAGCAGACAAGCACAGAGAGTTCCGTGGGTCTGTCTGTGATGTCATAAAGGGCCTGCTGATCAATGGCCAGCTCTCTGATTGGCTGCTGTGTTTGATTGACAGATTGAATCTGGCAGCTGATTGGCTGTCTACCCTAAAGTGCATTACACACCCCTGATGGTACCACTGGCTAAGACTCCACCTCAGCTCATTGATTAATTATAAATTTAGAACAAATGATGGATGAAAGCAGGCAGGCCGGCCATTTTTTTCACGCTCATTGGACTTGTTTAATGCAATGCACCTTTGTATATTCACATGCATTCGCTTCATGCTGTAACCACTGTGCATAAAAATTTGGAAACATGGCATACAGTGTATCATTTGCTGTCTAAGTCATGTTTCCCATATTTTCCATTGCAAGATACAAGCCGGTTTGAGTGTTTGGGGCACATTTTAGCTAAAATCATCCTACGGGGCCTAACTGCTTATGCTAAAGCCTGCCTATTTTGAATGGCGTAGTGGTCACTGCAACCTCCAAAAAAATCAGGACTTACTACCCCAATAACCTGCTAACTCACCCCTGAAATACTTACTTATTCACACTATTTTGTTCATTTGACTTGTTTCTAATTTGAAATGCCCATTTTTGTGGGGCCAGAAAGGTGCGTCTTTAAAAGGCGATTTCTACGATACCCCACTTTTGCACGTCGGACCGCGACTTTTTCCGGAAACTCCGAAAAACCGCAATTTTCAGGAGAAACGAGACGTACATCCTCCCCCTCTGCCGCCCACCCACCCAACTGACAGCCAGCCAGCAGACAAGCACAGAGAGTTCCGTGGGTCTGTCTGTGATGTCATAAAGGGCCTGCTGATCAATGGCCAGCTCTCTGATTGGCTGCTGTGTTTGATTGACAGATTGAATCTGGCAGCTGATTGGCTGTCTACCCTAAAGTGCATTACACACCCCTGATGGTACCACTGGCTAAGACTCCACCTCAGCTCATTGATTAATTATAAATTTAGAACAAATGATGGATGAAAGCAGGCAGGCCGGCCATTTTTTTCACGCTCATTGGACTTGTTTAATGCAATGCACCTTTGTATATTCACATGCATTCGCTTCATGCTGTAACCACTGTGCATAAAAATTTGGAAACATGGCATACAGTGTATCATTTGCTGTCTAAGTCATGTTTCCCATATTTTCCATTGCAAGATACAAGCCGGTTTGAGTGTTTGGGGCACATTTTAGCTAAAATCATCCTACGGGGCCTAACTGCTTATGCTAAAGCCTGCCTATTTTGAATGGCGTAGTGGTCACTGCAACCTCCAAAAAAATCAGGACTTACTACCCCAATAACCTGCTAACTCACCCCTGAAATACTTACTTATTCACACTATTTTGTTCATTTGACTTGTTTCTAATTTGAAATGCCCATTTTTGTGGGGCCAGAAAGGTGCGTCTTTAAAAGGCGATTTCTACGATACCCCACTTTTGCGCGTCGGACCGCGACTTTTTCCGGAAACGCCGAAAAACCGCAATTTTCAGGAGAAACGAGACGTACATCCTCCCCCTCTGCCGCCCACCCACCCAACTGACAGCCAGCCAGCAGACAAGCACAGAGAGTTCCGTGGGTCTGTCTGTGATGTCATAAGGGGCCTGCTGATCAATGGCCAGCTCTCTGATTGGCTGCTGTGTTTGATTGACAGATTGAATCTGGCAGCTGATTGGCTGTCTACCCTAAAGTGCATTACACACCCCTGATGGTACCACTGGCTAAGACTCCACCTCAGCTCATTGATTAATTATAAATTTAGAACAAATGATGGATGAAAGCAGGCAGGCCGGCCATTTTTTTCACGCTCATTGGACTTGTTTAATGCAATGCACCTTTGTATATTCACATGCATTCGCTTCATGCTGTAACCACTGTGCATAAAAATTTGGAAACATGGCATACAGTGTATCATTTGCTGTCTAAGTCATGTTTCCCATATTTTCCATTGCAAGATACAAGCCGGTTTGAGTGTTTGGGGCACATTTTAGCTAAAATCATCCTACGGGGCCTAACTGCTTATGCTAAAGCCTGCCTATTTTGAATGGCGTAGTGGTCACTGCAACCTCCAAAAAAATCAGGACTTACTACCCCAATAACCTGCTAACTCACCCCTGAAATACTTACTTATTCACACTATTTTGTTCATTTGACTTGTTTCTAATTTGAAATGCCCATTTTTGTGGGGCCAGAAAGGTGCGTCTTTAAAAGGCGATTTCTACGATACCCCACTTTTGCGCGTCGGACCGCGACTTTTTCCGGAAACGCCGAAAAACCGCAATTTTCAGGAGAAACGAGACGTACATCCTCCCCCTCTGCCGCCCACCCAACCAACTGACAGCCAGCCAGCAGACAAGCACAGAGAGTTCCTAGGGTCTGTCTGTGATGTCATAAAGGGCCTGCTGATCAATGGCCAGCTCTCTGATTGGCTGCTGTGTTTGATTGACAGATTGAATCTGGCAGCTGATTGGCTGTCTACCCTAAAGTGCATTACACACCCCTGATGGTACCACTGGCTAAGACTCCACCTCAGCTCATTGATTAATTATAAATTTAGAACAAATGATGGATGAAAGCAGGCAGGCCGGCCATTTTTTTCACGCTCATTGGACTTGTTTAATGCAATGCACCTTTGTATATTCACATGCATTCGCTTCATGCTGTAACCACTGTGCATAAAAATTTGGAAACATGGCATACAGTGTATCATTTGCTGTCTAAGTCATGTTTCCCATATTTTCCATTGCAAGATACAAGCCGGTTTGAGTGTTTGGGGCACATTTTAGCTAAAATCATCCTACGGGGCCTAACTGCTTATGCTAAAGCCTGCCTATTTTGAATGGCGTAGTGGTCACTGCAACCTCCAAAAAAATCAGGACTTACTACCCCAATAACCTGCTAACTCACCCCTGAAATACTTACTTATTCACACTATTTTGTTCATAAAGGGCCTATTTTGTTCATAAAGGGCCTGCTGATCAATGGCCAGCTCTCTGATTGGCTGCTGTGTTTGATTGACTGATTGAATTTGGCAGCTGATTGGCTGTCTACCCTAAAGTGCATTACACACCCCTGATGGTACCACTGGCTAAGACTCCACCTCAGCTCATTGATTAATTATAAATTTAGAACAAATGATGGATGAAAGCAGGCAGGCCGGCCATTTTTTTCACGCTCATTGGACTTGTTTAATGCAATGCACCTTTGTATATTCACATGCATTCGCTTCATGCTGTAACCACTGTGCATAAAAATTTGGAAACATGGCATACAGTGTATCATTTGCTGTCTAAGTCATGTTTCCCATATTTTCCATTGAAAGATACAAGCCGGTTTGAGTGTTTGGGGCACATTTTAGCTAAAATCATCCTACGGGGCCTAACTGCTTATGCTAAAGCCTGCCTATTTTGAATGGCGTAGTGGTCACTGCAACCTCCAAAAAAATCAGGACTTACTACCCCAATAACCTGCTAACTCACCCCTGAAATACTTATTCACACTATTTTGTTCATTTGACTTGTTTCTAATTTGAAATGCCCATTTTTGTGGGGCCAGAAAGGTGCGTCTTTAAAAGGCGATTTCTACGATACCCCACTTTTGCGCGTCGGACCGCGACTTTTTCCGGAAACGCCGAAAAACCGCAATTTTCAGGAGAAACGAGACGTACATCCTCCCCCTCTGCCGCCCACCCACCCAACTGACAGCCAGCCAGCAGACAAGCACAGAGAGTTCCGTGGGTCTGTCTGTGATGTCATAAAGGGCCTGCTGATCAATGGCCAGCTCTCTGATTGGCTGCTGTGTTTGATTGACAGATTGAATCTGGCAGCTGATTGGCTGTCTACCCTAAAGTGCATTACACACCCCTGATGGTACCACTGGCTAAGACTCCACCTCAGCTCATTGATTAATTATAAATTTAGAACAAATGATGGATGAAAGCAGGCAGGCCGGCCATTTTTTTCACGCTCATTGGACTTGTTTAATGCAATGCACCTTTGTATATTCACATGCATTCGCTTCATGCTGTAACCACTGTGCATAAAAATTTGGAAACATGGCATACAGTGTATCATTTGCTGTCTAAGTCATGTTTCCCATATTTTCCATTGCAAGATACAAGCCGGTTTGAGTGTTTGGGGCACATTTTAGCTAAAATCATCCTACGGAGCCTAACTGCTTATGCTAAAGCCTGCCTATTTTGAATGGCGTAGTGGTCACTGCAACCTCCAAAAAAATCAGGACTTACTACCCCAATAACCTGCTAACTCACCCCTGAAATACTTACTTATTCACACTATTTTGTTCATTTGACTTGTTTCTAATTTGAAATGCCCATTTTTGTGGGGCCAGAAAGGTGCGTCTTTAAAAGGCGATTTCTACGATACCCCACTTTTGCACGTCGGACCGCGACTTTTTCCGGAAACTCCGAAAAACCGCAATTTTCAGGAGAAACGAGACGTACATCCTCCCCCTCTGCCGCCCACCCACCCAACTGACACCAGCCAGCAGACAAGCACAGAGAGTTCCGTGGGTCTGTCTGTGATGTCATAAAGGGCCTGCTGATCAATGGCCAGCTCTCTGATTGGCTGCTGTGTTTGATTGACAGATTGAATCTGGCAGCTGATTGGCTGTCTACCCTAAAGTGCATTACACACCCCTGATGGTACCACTGGCTAAGACTCCACCTCAGCTCATTGATTAATTATAAATTTAGAACAAATGATGGATGAAAGCAGGCAGGCCGGCCATTTTTTTCACGCTCATTGGACTTGTTTAATGCAATGCACCTTTGTATATTCACATGCATTCGCTTCATGCTGTAACCACTGTGCATAAAAATTTGGAAACATGGCATACAGTGTATCATTTGCTGTCTAAGTCATGTTTCCCATATTTTCCATTGCAAGATACAAGCCGGTTTGAGTGTTTGGGGCACATTTTAGCTAAAATCATCCTACGGGGCCTAACTGCTTATGCTAAAGCCTGCCTATTTTGAATGGCGTAGTGGTCACTGCAACCTCCAAAAAAATCAGGACTTACTACCCCAATAACCTGCTAACTCACCCCTGAAATACTTACTTATTCACACTATTTTGTTCATTTGACTTGTTTCTAATTTGAAATGCCCATTTTTGTGGGGCCAGAAAGGTGCGTCTTTAAAAGGCGATTTCTACGATACCCCACTTTTGCGCGTCGGACCGCGACTTTTTCCGGAAACGCCGAAAAACCGCAATTTTCAGGAGAAACGAGACGTACATCCTCCCCCTCTGCCGCCCACCCAACCAACTGACAGCCAGCCAGCAGACAAGCACAGAGAGTTCCTAGGGTCTGTCTGTGATGTCATAAAGGGCCTGCTGATCAATGGCCAGCTCTCTGATTGGCTGCTGTGTTTGATTGACAGATTGAATCTGGCAGCTGATTGGCTGTCTACCCTAAAGTGCATTACACACCCCTGATGGTACCACTGGCTAAGACTCCACCTCAGCTCATTGATTAATTATAAATTTAGAACAAATGATGGATGAAAGCAGGCAGGCCGGCCATTTTTTTCACGCTCATTGGACTTGTTTAATGCAATGCACCTTTGTATATTCACATGCATTCGCTTCATGCTGTAACCACTGTGCATAAAAATTTGGAAACATGGCATACAGTGTATCATTTGCTGTCTAAGTCATGTTTCCCATATTTTCCATTGCAAGATACAAGCCGGTTTGAGTGTTTGGGGCACATTTTAGCTAAAATCATCCTACGGGGCCTAACTGCTTATGCTAAAGCCTGCCTATTTTGAATGGCGTAGTGGTCACTGCAACCTCCAAAAAAATCAGGACTTACTACCCCAATAACCTGCTAACTCACCCCTGAAATACTTACTTATTCACACTATTTTGTTCATAAAGGGCCTATTTTGTTCATAAAGGGCCTGCTGATCAATGGCCAGCTCTCTGATTGGCTGCTGTGTTTGATTGACTGATTGAATTTGGCAGCTGATTGGCTGTCTACCCTAAAGTGCATTACACACCCCTGATGGTACCACTGGCTAAGACTCCACCTCAGCTCATTGATTAATTATAAATTTAGAACAAATGATGGATGAAAGCAGGCAGGCCGGCCATTTTTTTCACGCTCATTGGACTTGTTTAATGCAATGCACCTTTGTATATTCACATGCATTCGCTTCATGCTGTAACCACTGTGCATAAAAATTTGGAAACATGGCATACAGTGTATCATTTGCTGTCTAAGTCATGTTTCCCATATTTTCCATTGAAAGATACAAGCCGGTTTGAGTGTTTGGGGCACATTTTAGCTAAAATCATCCTACGGGGCCTAACTGCTTATGCTAAAGCCTGCCTATTTTGAATGGCGTAGTGGTCACTGCAACCTCCAAAAAAATCAGGACTTACTACCCCAATAACCTGCTAACTCACCCCTGAAATACTTATTCACACTATTTTGTTCATTTGACTTGTTTCTAATTTGAAATGCCCATTTTTGTGGGGCCAGAAAGGTGCGTCTTTAAAAGGCGATTTCTACGATACCCCACTTTTGCACGTCGGACCGCGACTTTTTCCGGAAACGCTGAAAAACCGCAATTTTCAGGAGAAACGAGACGTACATCCTCCCCCTCTGCCGCCCACCCACCCAACTGACAGCCAGCCAGCAGACAAGCACAGAGAGTTCCGTGGGTCTGTCTGTGATGTCATAAAGGGCCTGCTGATCAATGGCCAGCTCTCTGATTGGCTGCTGTGTTTGATTGACAGATTGAATCTGGCAGCTGATTGGCTGTTTACCCTAAAGTGCATTACACACCCCTGATGGTACCACTGGCTAAGACTCCACCTCAGCTCATTGATTAATTATAAATTTAGAACAAATGATGGATGAAAGCAGGCAGGCCGGCCATTTTTTTCACGCTCATTGGACTTGTTTAATGCAATGCACCTTTGTATATTCACATGCATTCGCTTCATGCTGTAACCACTGTGCATAAAAATTTGGAAACATGGCATACAGTGTATCATTTGCTGTCTAAGTCATGTTTCCCATATTTTCCATTGCAAGATACAAGCCGGTTTGAGTGTTTGGGGCACATTTTAGCTAAAATCATCCTACGGAGCCTAACTGCTTATGCTAAAGCCTGCCTATTTTGAATGGCGTAGTGGTCACTGCAACCTCCAAAAAAATCAGGACTTACTACCCCAATAACCTGCTAACTCACCCCTGAAATACTTACTTATTCACACTATTTTGTTCATTTGACTTGTTTCTAATTTGAAATGCCCATTTTTGTGGGGCCAGAAAGGTGCGTCTTTAAAAGGCGATTTCTACGATACCCCACTTTTGCACGTCGGACCGCGACTTTTTCCGGAAACTCCGAAAAACCGCAATTTTCAGGAGAAACGAGACGTACATCCTCCCCCTCTGCCGCCCACCCACCCAACTGACACCAGCCAGCAGACAAGCACAGAGAGTTCCGTGGGTCTGTCTGTGATGTCATAAAGGGCCTGCTGATCAATGGCCAGCTCTCTGATTGGCTGCTGTGTTTGATTGACAGATTGAATCTGGCAGCTGATTGGCTGTCTACCCTAAAGTGCATTACACACCCCTGATGGTACCACTGGCTAAGACTCCACCTCAGCTCATTGATTAATTATAAATTTAGAACAAATGATGGATGAAAGCAGGCAGGCCGGCCATTTTTTTCACGCTCATTGGACTTGTTTAATGCAATGCACCTTTGTATATTCACATGCATTCGCTTCATGCTGTAACCACTGTGCATAAATATTTGGAAACATGGCATACAGTGTATCATTTGCTGTCTAAGTCATGTTTCCCATATTTTCCATTGCAAGATACAAGCCGGTTTGAGTGTTTGGGGCACATTTTAGCTAAAATCATCCTACGGAGCCTAACTGCTTATGCTAAAGCCTGCCTATTTTGAATGGCGTAGTGGTCACTGCAACCTCCAAAAAAATCAGGACTTACTACCCCAATAACCTGCTAACTCACCCCTGAAATACTTACTTATTCACACTATTTTGTTCATTTGACTTGTTTCTAATTTGAAATGCCCATTTTTGTGGGGCCAGAAAGGTGCGTCTTTAAAAGGCGATTTCTACGATACCCCACTTTTGCACGTCGGACCGCGACTTTTTCCGGAAACTCCGAAAAACCGCAATTTTCAGGAGAAACGAGACGTACATCCTCCCCCTCTGCCGCCCACCCAACCAACTGACAGCCAGCCAGCAGACAAGCACAGAGAGTTCCTAGGGTCTGTCTGTGATGTCATAAAGGGCCTGCTGATCAATGGCCAGCTCTCTGATTGGCTGCTGTGTTTGATTGACAGATTGAATCTGGCAGCTGATTGGCTGTCTACCCTAAAGTGCATTACACACCCCTGATGGTACCACTGGCTAAGACTCCACCTCAGCTCATTGATTAATTATAAATTTAGAACAAATGATGGATGAAAGCAGGCAGGCCGGCCATTTTTTTCACGCTCATTGGACTTGTTTAATGCAATGCACCTTTGTATATTCACATGCATTCGCTTCATGCTGTAACCACTGTGCATAAAAATTTGGAAACATGGCATACAGTGTATCATTTGCTGTCTAAGTCATGTTTCCCATATTTTCCATTGCAAGATACAAGCCGGTTTGAGTGTTTGGGGCACATTTTAGCTAAAATCATCCTACGGGGCCTAACTGCTTATGCTAAAGCCTGCCTATTTTGAATGGCGTAGTGGTCACTGCAACCTCCAAAAAAATCAGGACTTACTACCCCAATAACCTGCTAACTCACCCCTGAAATACTTACTTATTCACACTATTTTGTTCATAAAGGGCCTATTTTGTTCATAAAGGGCCTGCTGATCAATGGCCAGCTCTCTGATTGGCTGCTGTGTTTGATTGACTGATTGAATTTGGCAGCTGATTGGCTGTCTACCCTAAAGTGCATTACACACCCCTGATGGTACCACTGGCTAAGACTCCACCTCAGCTCATTGATTAATTATAAATTTAGAACAAATGATGGATGAAAGCAGGCAGGCCGGCCATTTTTTTCACGCTCATTGGACTTGTTTAATGCAATGCACCTTTGTATATTCACATGCATTCGCTTCATGCTGTAACCACTGTGCATAAAAATTTGGAAACATGGCATACAGTGTATCATTTGCTGTCTAAGTCATGTTTCCCATATTTTCCATTGAAAGATACAAGCCGGTTTGAGTGTTTGGGGCACATTTTAGCTAAAATCATCCTACGGGGCCTAACTGCTTATGCTAAAGCCTGCCTATTTTGAATGGCGTAGTGGTCACTGCAACCTCCAAAAAAATCAGGACTTACTACCCCAATAACCTGCTAACTCACCCCTGAAATACTTATTCACACTATTTTGTTCATTTGACTTGTTTCTAATTTGAAATGCCCATTTTTGTGGGGCCAGAAAGGTGCGTCTTTAAAAGGCGATTTCTACGATACCCCACTTTTGCGCGTCGGACCGCGACTTTTTCCGGAAACGCCGAAAAACCGCAATTTTCAGGAGAAACGAGACGTACATCCTCCCCCTCTGCCGCCCACCCACCCAACTGACAGCCAGCCAGCAGACAAGCACAGAGAGTTCCGTGGGTCTGTCTGTGATGTCATAAAGGGCCTGCTGATCAATGGCCAGCTCTCTGATTGGCTGCTGTGTTTGATTGACAGATTGAATCTGGCAGCTGATTGGCTGTCTACCCTAAAGTGCATTACACACCCCTGATGGTACCACTGGCTAAGACTCCACCTCAGCTCATTGATTAATTATAAATTTAGAACAAATGATGGATGAAAGCAGGCAGGCCGGCCATTTTTTTCACGCTCATTGGACTTGTTTAATGCAATGCACCTTTGTATATTCACATGCATTCGCTTCATGCTGTAACCACTGTGCATAAAAATTTGGAAACATGGCATACAGTGTATCATTTGCTGTCTAAGTCATGTTTCCCATATTTTCCATTGCAAGATACAAGCCGGTTTGAGTGTTTGGGGCACATTTTAGCTAAAATCATCCTACGGAGCCTAACTGCTTATGCTAAAGCCTGCCTATTTTGAATGGCGTAGTGGTCACTGCAACCTCCAAAAAAATCAGGACTTACTACCCCAATAACCTGCTAACTCACCCCTGAAATACTTACTTATTCACACTATTTTGTTCATTTGACTTGTTTCTAATTTGAAATGCCCATTTTTGTGGGGCCAGAAAGGTGCGTCTTTAAAAGGCGATTTCTACGATACCCCACTTTTGCACGTCGGACCGCGACTTTTTCCGGAAACTCCGAAAAACCGCAATTTTCAGGAGAAACGAGACGTACATCCTCCCCCTCTGCCGCCCACCCACCCAACTGACACCAGCCAGCAGACAAGCACAGAGAGTTCCGTGGGTCTGTCTGTGATGTCATAAAGGGCCTGCTGATCAATGGCCAGCTCTCTGATTGGCTGCTGTGTTTGATTGACAGATTGAATCTGGCAGCTGATTGGCTGTCTACCCTAAAGTGCATTACACACCCCTGATGGTACCACTGGCTAAGACTCCACCTCAGCTCATTGATTAATTATAAATTTAGAACAAATGATGGATGAAAGCAGGCAGGCCGGCCATTTTTTTCACGCTCATTGGACTTGTTTAATGCAATGCACCTTTGTATATTCACAAGCATTCGCTTCATGCTGTAACCACTGTGCATAAATATTTGGAAACATGGCATACAGTGTATCATTTGCTGTCTAAGTCATGTTTCCCATATTTTCCATTGCAAGATACAAGCCGGTTTGAGTGTTTGGGGCACATTTTAGCTAAAATCATCCTACGGAGCCTAACTGCTTATGCTAAAGCCTGCCTATTTTGAATGGGATAGTGGTCACTGCAACCTCCAAAAAAATCAGGACTTACTACCCCAATAACCTGCTAACTCACCCCTGAAATACTTACTTATTCACACTATTTTGTTCATTTGACTTGTTTCTAATTTGAAATGCCCATTTTTGTGGGGCCAGAAAGGTGCGTCTTTAAAAGGCGATTTCTACGATACCCCACTTTTGCACGTCGGACCGCGACTTTTTCCGGAAACTCCGAAAAACCGCAATTTTCAGGAGAAACGAGACGTACATCCTCCCCCTCTGCCGCCCACCCACCCAACTGACAGCCAGCCAGCAGACAAGCACAGAGAGTTCCGTGGGTCTGTCTGTGATGTCATAAAGGGCCTGCTGATCAATGGCCAGCTCTCTGATTGGCTGCTGTGTTTGATTGACAGATTGAATCTGGCAGCTGATTGGCTGTCTACCCTAAAGTGCATTACACACCCCTGATGGTACCACTGGCTAAGACTCCACCTCAGCTCATTGATTAATTATAAATTTAGAACAAATGATGGATGAAAGCAGGCAGGCCATTTTTTTCACGCTCATTGGACTTGTTTAATGCAATGCACCTTTGTATATTCACATGCATTCGCTTCATGCTGTAACCACTGTGCATAAATATTTGGAAACATGGCATACAGTGTATCATTTGCTGTCTAAGTCATGTTTCCCATATTTTCCATTGCAAGATACAAGCCGGTTTGAGTGTTTGGGGCACATTTTAGCTAAAATCATCCTACGGGGCCTAACTGCTTATGCTAAAGCCTGCCTATTTTGAATGGCGTAGTGGTCACTGCAACCTCCAAAAAAATCAGGACTTACTACCCCAATAACCTGCTAACTCACCCCTGAAATACTTACTTATTCACACTATTTTGTTCATTTGACTTGTTTCTAATTTGAAATGCCCATTTTTGTGGGGCCAGAAAGGTGCGTCTTTAAAAGGCGAATTCTACGATACCCCACTTTTGCGCGTCGGACCGCGACTTTTTCCGGAAACGCCGAAAAACCGCAATTTTCAGGAGAAACGAGACGTACATCCTCCCCCTCTGCCGCCCACCCACCCAACTGACAGCCAGCCAGCAGACAAGCACAGAGAGTTCCGTGGGTCTGTCTGTGATGTCATAAAGGGCCTGCTGATCAATGGCCAGCTCTCTGATTGGCTGCTGTGTTTGATTGACAGATTGAATCTGGCAGCTGATTGGCTGTCTACCCTAAAGTGCATTACACACCCCTGATGGTACCACTGGCTAAGACTCCACCTCAGCTCATTGATTAATTATAAATTTAGAACAAATGATGGATGAAAGCAGGCAGGCCGGCCATTTTTTTCACGCTCATTGGACTTGTTTAATGCAATGCACCTTTGTATATTCACATGCATTCGCTTCATGCTGTAACCACTGTGCATAAAAATTTGGAAACATGGCATACAGTGTATCATTTTCTGTCTAAGTCATGTTTCCCATATTTTCCATTGCAAGATACAAGCCGGTTTGAGTGTTTGGGGCACATTTTAGCTAAAATCATCCTACGGGGCCTAACTGCTTATGCTAAAGCCTGCCTATTTTGAATGGCGTAGTGGTCACTGCAACCTCCAAAAAAATCAGGACTTACTACCCCAATAACCTGCTAACTCACCCCTGAAATACTTACTTATTCACACTATTTTGTTCATTTGACTTGTTTCTAATTTGAAATGCCCATTTTTGTGGGGCCAGAAAGGTGCGTCTTTAAAAGGCGATTTCTACGATACCCCACTTTTGCGCGTCGGACCGCGATTTTTTTGCGGAAACGCCGAAAAACCGCAATTTTCAGGAGAAACGAGACGTACATCCTCCCCCTCTGCCGCCCACCCACCCAACTGACAGCCAGCCAGCAGACAAGCACAGAGAGTTCCGTGGGTCTGTCTGTGATGTCATAAGGGGCCTGCTGATCAATGGCCAGCTCTCTGATTGGCTGCTGTGTTTGATTGACAGATTGAATCTGGCAGCTGATTGGCTGTCTACCCTAAAGTGCATTACACACCCCTGATGGTACCACTGGCTAAGACTCCACCTCAGCTCATTGATTAATTATAAATTTAGAACAAATGATGGATGAAAGCAGGCAGGCCGGCCATTTTTTTCACGCTCATTGGACTTGTTTAATGCAATGCACCTTTGTATATTCACATGCATTCGCTTCATGCTGTAACCACTGTGCATAAAAATTTGGAAACATGGCATACAGTGTATCATTTGCTGTCTAAGTCATGTTTCCCATATTTTCCATTGCAAGATACAAGCCGGTTTGAGTGTTTGGGGCACATTTTAGCTAAAATCATCCTACGGGGCCTAACTGCTTATGCTAAAGCCTGCCTATTTTGAATGGCGTAGTGGTCACTGCAACCTCCAAAAAAATCAGGACTTACTACCCCAATAACCTGCTAACTCACCCCTGAAATACTTACTTATTCACACTATTTTGTTCATTTGACTTGTTTCTAATTTGAAATGCCCATTTTTGTGGGGCCAGAAAGGTGCGTCTTTAAAAGGCGATTTCTACGATACCCCACTTTTGCGCGTCGGACCGCGACTTTTTCCGGAAACGCCGAAAAACCGCAATTTTCAGGAGAAACGAGACGTACATCCTCCCCCTCTGCCGCCCACCCAACCAACTGACAGCCAGCCAGCAGACAAGCACAGAGAGTTCCTAGGGTCTGTCTGTGATGTCATAAAGGGCCTGCTGATCAATGGCCAGCTCTCTGATTGGCTGCTGTGTTTGATTGACAGATTGAATCTGGCAGCTGATTGGCTGTCTACCCTAAAGTGCATTACACACCCCTGATGGTACCACTGGCTAAGACTCCACCTCAGCTCATTGATTAATTATAAATTTAGAACAAATGATGGATGAAAGCAGGCAGGCCGGCCATTTTTTTCACGCTCATTGGACTTGTTTAATGCAATGCACCTTTGTATATTCACATGCATTCGCTTCATGCTGTAACCACTGTGCATAAAAATTTGGAAACATGGCATACAGTGTATCATTTGCTGTCTAAGTCATGTTTCCCATATTTTCCATTGCAAGATACAAGCCGGTTTGAGTGTTTGGGGCACATTTTAGCTAAAATCATCCTACGGGGCCTAACTGCTTATGCTAAAGCCTGCCTATTTTGAATGAAGTAGTGGTCACTGCAACCTCCAAAAAAATCAGGACTTACTACCCCAATAACCTGCTAACTCACCCCTGAAATACTTACTTATTCACACTATTTTGTTCATAAAGGGCCTATTTTGTTCATAAAGGGCCTGCTGATCAATGGCCAGCTCTCTGATTGGCTGCTGTGTTTGATTGACTGATTGAATTTGGCAGCTGATTGGCTGTCTACCCTAAAGTGCATTACACACCCCTGATGGTACCACTGGCTAAGACTCCACCTCAGCTCATTGATTAATTATAAATTTAGAACAAATGATGGATGAAAGCAGGCAGGCCGGCCATTTTTTTCACGCTCATTGGACTTGTTTAATGCAATGCACCTTTGTATATTCACATGCATTCGCTTCATGCTGTAACCACTGTGCATAAAAATTTGGAAACATGGCATACAGTGTATCATTTGCTGTCTAAGTCATGTTTCCCATATTTTCCATTGCAAGATACAAGCCGGTTTGAGTGTTTGGGGCACATTTTAGCTAAAATCATCCTACGGGGCCTAACTGCTTATGCTAAAGCCTGCCTATTTTGAATGGCGTAGTGGTCACTGCAACCTCCAAAAAAATCAGGACTTACTACCCCAATAACCTGCTAACTCACCCCTGAAATACTTACTTATTCACACTATTTTGTTCATTTGACTTGTTTCTAATTTGAAATGCCCATTTTTGTGGGGCCAGAAAGGTGCGTCTTTAAAAGGCGATTTCTACGATACCCCACTTTTGCGCGTCGGACCGCGACTTTTTCCGGAAACGCCGAAAAACTGCAATTTTCAGGAGAAACGAGACGTACATCCTCCCCCTCTGCCGCCCACCCACCCAACTGACAGCCAGCCAGCAGACAAGCACAGAGAGTTCCGTGGGTCTGTCTGTGATGTCATAAAGGGCCTGCTGATCAATTGCCAGCTCTCTGATTGGCTGCTGTGTTTGATTGACAGATTGAATCTGGCAGCTGATTGGCTGTCTACCCTAAAGTGCATTACACACCCCTGATGGTACCACTGGCTAAGACTCCACCTCAGCTCATTGATTAATTATAAATTTAGAACAAATGATGGATGAAAGCAGGCAGGCCGGCCATTTTTTTCACGCTCATTGGACTTGTTTAATGCAATGCACCTTTGTATATTCACATGCATTCGCTTCATGCTGTAACCACTGTGCATAAAAATTTGGAAACATGGCATACAGTGTATCATTTGCTGTCTAAGTCATGTTTCCCATATTTTCCATTGCAAGATACAAGCCGGTTTGAGTGTTTGGGGCACATTTTAGCTAAAATCATCCTACGGAGCCTAACTGCTTATGCTAAAGCCTGCCTATTTTGAATGGCGTAGTGGTCACTGCAACCTCCAAAAAAATCAGGACTTACTACCCCAATAACCTGCTAACTCACCCCTGAAATACTTACTTATTCACACTATTTTGTTCATTTGACTTGTTTCTAATTTGAAATGCCCATTTTTGTGGGGCCAGAAAGGTGCGTCTTTAAAAGGCGATTTCTACGATACCCCACTTTTGCACGTCGGACCGCGACTTTTTCCGGAAACTCCGAAAAACCGCAATTTTCAGGAGAAACGAGACGTACATCCTCCCCCTCTGCCGCCCACCCACCCAACTGACAGCCAGCCAGCAGACAAGCACAGAGAGTTCCGTGGGTCTGTCTGTGATGTCATAAAGGGCCTGCTGATCAAT
Organism: Crinia signifera; assembly: GCF_055691185.1. Taxonomy (NCBI): domain Eukaryota; kingdom Metazoa; phylum Chordata; class Amphibia; order Anura; family Myobatrachidae; genus Crinia; species Crinia signifera. The sequence goes on along the minus strand of NW_028142730.1, from coordinate 255,932 downwards.
GGCCAGCTCTCTGATTGGCTGCTGTGTTTGATTGACAGATTGAATCTGGCAGCTGATTGGCTGTCTACCCTAAAGTGCATTACACACCCCTGATGGTACCACTGGCTAAGACTCCACCTCAGCTCATTGATTAATTATAAATTTAGAACAAATGATGGATGAAAGCAGGCAGGCCGGCCATTTTTTTCACGCTCATTGGACTTGTTTAATGCAATGCACCTTTGTATATTCACATGCATTCGCTTCATGCTGTAACCACTGTGCATAAATATTTGGAAACATGGCATACAGTGTATCATTTGCTGTCTAAGTCATGTTTCCCATATTTTCCATTGCAAGATACAAGCCGGTTTGAGTGTTTGGGGCACATTTTAGCTAAAATCATCCTAGGGGGCCTAACTGCTTATGCTAAAGCCTGCCTATTTTGAATGGCGTAGTGGTCACTGCAACCTCCAAAAAAATCAGGACTTACTACCCCAATAACCTGCTAACTCACCCCTGAAATACTTACTTATTCACACTATTTTGTTCATTTGACTTGTTTCTAATTTGAAATGCCCATTTTTGTGGGGCCAGAAAGGTGCGTCTTTAAAAGGCGAATTCTACGATACCCCACTTTTGCGCGTCGGACCGCGACTTTTTCCGGAAACGCCGAAAAACCGCAATTTTCAGGAGAAACGAGACGTACATCCTCCCCCTCTGCCGCCCACCCACCCAACTGACAGCCAGCCAGCAGACAAGCACAGAGAGTTCCGTGGGTCTGTCTGTGATGTCATAAAGGGCCTGCTGATCAATGGCCAGCTCTCTGATTGGCTGCTGTGTTTGATTGACAGATTGAATCTGGCAGCTGATTGGCTGTCTACCCTAAAGTGCATTACACACCCCTGATGGTACCACTGGCTAAGACTCCACCTCAGCTCATTGATTAATTATAAATTTAGAACAAATGATGGATGAAAGCAGGCAGGCCGGCCATTTTTTTCACGCTCATTGGACTTGTTTAATGCAATGCACCTTTGTATATTCACATGCATTCGCTTCATGCTGTAACCACTGTGCATAAAAATTTGGAAACATGGCATACAGTGTATCATTTGCTGTCTAAGTCATGTTTCCCATATTTTCCATTGCAAGATACAAGCCGGTTTGAGTGTTTGGGGCACATTTTAGCTAAAATCATCCTACGGGGCCTAACTGCTTATGCTAAAGCCTGCCTATTTTGAATGGCGTAGTGGTCACTGCAACCTCCAAAAAAATCAGGACTTACTACCCCAATAACCTGCTAACTCACCCCTGAAATACTTACTTATTCACACTATTTTGTTCATTTGACTTGTTTCTAATTTGAAATGCCCATTTTTGTGGGGCCAGAAAGGTGCGTCTTTAAAAGGCGATTTCTACGATACCCCACTTTTGCGCGTCGGACCGCGACTTTTTCCGGAAACGCCGAAAAACCGCAATTTTCAGGAGAAACGAGACGTACATCCTCCCCCTCTGCCGCCCACCCACCCAACTGACAGCCAGCCAGCAGACAAGCACAGAGAGTTCCGTGGGTCTGTCTGTGATGTCATAAGGGGCCTGCTGATCAATGGCCAGCTCTCTGATTGGCTGCTGTGTTTGATTGACAGATTGAATCTGGCAGCTGATTGGCTGTCTACCCTAAAGTGCATTACACACCCCTGATGGTACCACTGGCTAAGACTCCACCTCAGCTCATTGATTAATTATAAATTTAGAACAAATGATGGATGAAAGCAGGCAGGCCGGCCATTTTTTTCACGCTCATTGGACTTGTTTAATGCAATGCACCTTTGTATATTCACATGCATTCGCTTCATGCTGTAACCACTGTGCATAAAAATTTGGAAACATGGCATACAGTGTATCATTTGCTGTCTAAGTCATGTTTCCCATATTTTCCATTGCAAGATACAAGCCGGTTTGAGTGTTTGGGGCACATTTTAGCTAAAATCATCCTACGGGGCCTAACTGCTTATGCTAAAGCCTGCCTATTTTGAATGGCGTAGTGGTCACTGCAACCTCCAAAAAAATCAGGACTTACTACCCCAATAACCTGCTAACTCACCCCTGAAATACTTACTTATTCACACTATTTTGTTCATTTGACTTGTTTCTAATTTGAAATGCCCATTTTTGTGGGGCCAGAAAGGTGCGTCTTTAAAAGGCGATTTCTACGATACCCCACTTTTGCACGTCGGACCGCGACTTTTTCCTGAAACGCCGAAAAACCGCAATTTTCAGGAGAAACGAGACGTACATCCTCCCCCTCTGCCGCCCACCCACCCAACTGACAGCCAGCCAGCAGACAAGCACAGAGAGTTCCGTGGGTCTGTCTGTGATGTCATAAAGGGCCTGCTGATCAATGGCCAGCTCTCTGATTGGCTGCTGTGTTTGATTGACAGATTGAATCTGGCAGCTGATTGGCTGTCTACCCTAAAGTGCATTACACACCCCTGATGGTACCACTGGCTAAGACTCCACCTCAGCTCATTGATTAATTATAAATTTAGAACAAATGATGGATGAAAGCAGGCAGGCCGGCCATTTTTTTCACGCTCATTGGACTTGTTTAATGCAATGCACCTTTGTATATTCACATGCATTCGCTTCATGCTGTAACCACTGTGCATAAAAATTTGGAAACATGGCATACAGTGTATCATTTTCTGTCTAAGTCATGTTTCCCATATTTTCCATTGCAAGATACAAGCCGGTTTGAGTGTTTGGGGCACATTTTAGCTAAAATCATCCTACGGGGCCTAACTGCTTATGCTAAAGCCTGCCTATTTTGAATGGCGTAGTGGTCACTGCAACCTCCAAAAAAATCAGGACTTACTACCCCAATAACCTGCTAACTCACCCCTGAAATACTTACTTATTCACACTATTTTGTTCATTTGACTTGTTTCTAATTTGAAATGCCCATTTTTGTGGGGCCAGAAAGGTGCGTCTTTAAAAGGCGATTTCTACGATACCCCACTTTTGCGCGTCGGACCGCGACTTTTTCCGGAAACGCCGAAAAACCGCAATTTTCAGGAGAAACGAGACGTACATCCTCCCCCTCTGCCGCCCACCCACCCAACTGACAGCCAGCCAGCAGACAAGCACAGAGAGTTTCGTGGGTCTGTCTGTGATGTCATAAAGGGCCTGCTGATCAATGGCCAGCTCTCTGATTGGCTGCTGTGTTTGATTGACAGATTGAATCTGGCAGCTGATTGGCTGTCTACCCTAAAGTGCATTACACACCCCTGATGGTACCACTGGCTAAGACTCCACCTCAGCTCATTGATTAATTATAAATTTAGAACAAATGATGGATGAAAGCAGGCAGGCCGGCCATTTTTTTCACGCTCATTGGACTTGTTTAATGCAATGCACCTTTGTATATTCACATGCATTCGCTTCATGCTGTAACCACTGTGCATAAAAATTTGGAAACATGGCATACAGTGTATCATTTGCTGTCTAAGTCATGTTTCCCATATTTTCCATTGCAAGATACAAGCCGGTTTGAGTGTTTGGGGCACATTTTAGCTAAAATCATCCTACGGAGCCTAACTGCTTATGCTAAAGCCTGCCTATTTTGAATGGCGTAGTGGTCACTGCAACCTCCAAAAAAATCAGGACTTACTACCCCAATAACCTGCTAACTCACCCCTGAAATACTTACTTATTCACACTATTTTGTTCATTTGACTTGTTTCTAATTTGAAATGCCCATTTTTGTGGGGCCAGAAAGGTGCGTCTTTAAAAGGCGATTTCTACGATACCCCACTTTTGCGCGTCGGACCGCGACTTTTTCCGGAAACGCCGAAAAACCGCAATTTTCAGGAGAAACGAGACGTACATCCTCCCCCTCTGCCGCCCACCCACCCAACTGACAGCCAGCCAGCAGACAAGCACAGAGAGTTCCGTGGGTCTGTCTGTGATGTCATAAAGGGCCTGCTGATCAATGGCCAGCTCTCTGATTGGCTGCTGTGTTTGATTGACAGATTGAATCTGGCAGCTGATTGGCTGTCTACCCTAAAGTGCATTACACACACCCTGATGGTACCACTGGCTAAGACTCCACCTCAGCTCATTGATTAATTATAAATTTAGAACAAATGATGGATGAAAGCAGGCAGGCCGGCCATTTTTTTCACGCTCATTGGACTTGTTTAATGCAATGCACCTTTGTATATTCACATGCATTCGCTTCATGCTGTAACCACTGTGCATAAAAATTTGGAAACATGGCATACAGTGTATCATTTTCTGTCTAAGTCATGTTTCCCATATTTTCCATTGCAAGATACAAGCCGGTTTGAGTGTTTGGGGCACATTTTAGCTAAAATCATCCTACGGGGCCTAACTGCTTATGCTAAAGCCTGCCTATTTTGAATGGCGTAGTGGTCACTGCAACCTCCAAAAAAATCAGGACTTACTACCCCAATAACCTGCTAACTCACCCCTGAAATACTTACTTATTCACACTATTTTGTTCATTTGACTTGTTTCTAATTTGAAATGCCCATTTTTGTGGGGCCAGAAAGGTGCGTCTTTAAAAGGCGATTTCTACGATACCCCACTTTTGCGCGTCGGACCGCGACTTTTTCCGGAAACGCCGAAAAACCGCAATTTTCAGGAGAAACGAGACGTACATCCTCCCCCTCTGCCGCCCACCCAACCAACTGACAGCCAGCCAGCAGACAAGCACAGAGAGTTCCTAGGGTCTGTCTGTGATGTCATAAAGGGCCTGCTGATCAATGGCCAGCTCTCTGATTGGCTGCTGTGTTTGATTGACAGATTGAATCTGGCAGCTGATTGGCTGTCTACCCTAAAGTGCATTACACACCCCTGATGGTACCACTGGCTAAGACTCCACCTCAGCTCATTGATTAATTATAAATTTAGAACAAATGATGGATGAAAGCAGGCAGGCCGGCCATTTTTTTCACGCTCATTGGACTTGTTTAATGCAATGCACCTTTGTATATTCACATGCATTCGCTTCATGCTGTAACCACTGTGCATAAAAATTTGGAAACATGGCATACAGTGTATCATTTGCTGTCTAAGTCATGTTTCCCATATTTTCCATTGCAAGATACAAGCCGGTTTGAGTGTTTGGGGCACATTTTAGCTAAAATCATCCTACGGGGCCTAACTGCTTATGCTAAAGCCTGCCTATTTTGAATGGCGTAGTGGTCACTGCAACCTCCAAAAAAATCAGGACTTACTACCCCAATAACCTGCTAACTCACCCCTGAAATACTTACTTATTCACACTATTTTGTTCATAAAGGGCCTATTTTGTTCATAAAGGGCCTGCTGATCAATGGCCAGCTCTCTGATTGGCTGCTGTGTTTGATTGACTGATTGAATTTGGCAGCTGATTGGCTGTCTACCCTAAAGTGCATTACACACCCCTGATGGTACCACTGGCTAAGACTCCACCTCAGCTCATTGATTAATTATAAATTTAGAACAAATGATGGATGAAAGCAGGCAGGCCGGCCATTTTTTTCACGCTCATTGGACTTGTTTAATGCAATGCACCTTTGTATATTCACATGCATTCGCTTCATGCTGTAACCACTGTGCATAAAAATTTGGAAACATGGCATACAGTGTATCATTTGCTGTCTAAGTCATGTTTCCCATATTTTCCATTGCAAGATACAAGCCGGTTTGAGTGTTTGGGGCACATTTTAGCTAAAATCATCCTACGGGGCCTAACTGCTTATGCTAAAGCCTGCCTATTTTGAATGGCGTAGTGGTCACTGCAACCTCCAAAAAAATCAGGACTTACTACCCCAATAACCTGCTAACTCACCCCTGAAATACTTACTTATTCACACTATTTTGTTCATTTGACTTGTTTCTAATTTGAAATGCCCATTTTTGTGGGGCCAGAAAGGTGCGTCTTTAAAAGGCGATTTCTACGATACCCCACTTTTGCGCGTCGGACCGCGACTTTTTCCGGAAACGCCGAAAAACCGCAATTTTCAGGAGAAACGAGACGTACATCCTCCCCCTCTGCCGCCCACCCACCCAACTGACAGCCAGCCAGCAGACAAGCACAGAGAGTTCCGTGGGTCTGTCTGTGATGTCATAAAGGGCCTGCTGATCAATGGCCAGCTCTCTGATTGGCTGCTGTGTTTGATTGACAGATTGAATCTGGCAGCTGATTGGCTGTCTACCCTAAAGTGCATTACACACCCCTGATGGTACCACTGGCTAAGACTCCACCTCAGCTCATTGATTAATTATAAATTTAGAACAAATGATGGATGAAAGCAGGCAGGCCGGCCATTTTTTTCACGCTCATTGGACTTGTTTAATGCAATGCACCTTTGTATATTCACATGCATTCGCTTCATGCTGTAACCACTGTGCATAAAAATTTGGAAACATGGCATACAGTGTATCATTTGCTGTCTAAGTCATGTTTCCCATATTTTCCATTGCAAGATACAAGCCGGTTTGAGTGTTTGGGGCACATTTTAGCTAAAATCATCCTACGGAGCCTAACTGCTTATGCTAAAGCTTGCCTATTTTGAATGGCGTAGTGGTCACTGCAACCTCCAAAAAAATCAGGACTTACTACCCCAATAACCTGCTAACTCACCCCTGAAATACTTACTTATTCACACTATTTTGTTCATTTGACTTGTTTCTAATTTGAAATGCCCATTTTTGTGGGGCCAGAAAGGTGCGTCTTTAAAAGGCGATTTCTACGATACCCCACTTTTGCGCGTCGGACCGCGACTTTTTCCGGAAACGCTGAAAAACCGCAATTTTCAGGAGAAACGAGACGTACATCCTCCCCCTCTGCCGCCCACCCACCCAACTGACAGCCAGCCAGCAGACAAGCACAGAGAGTTCCGTGGGTCTGTCTGTGATGTCATAAAGGGCCTGCTGATCAATGGCCAGCTCTCTGATTGGCTGCTGTGTTTGATTGACAGATTGAATCTGGCAGCTGATTGGCTGTCTACCCTAAAGTGCATTACACACCCCTGATGGTACCACTGGCTAAGACTCCACCTCAGCTCATTGATTAATTATAAATTTAGAACAAATGATGGATGAAAGCAGGCAGGCCGGCCATTTTTTTCACGCTCATTGAAATTGTTTAATGCAATGCACCTTTGTATATTCACATGCATTCGCTTCATGCTGTAACCACTGTGCATAAAAATTTGGAAACATGGCATACAGTGTATCATTTGCTGTCTAAGTCATGTTTCCCATATTTTCCATTGCAAGATACAAGCCGGTTTGAGTGTTTGGGGCACATTTTAGCTAAAATCATCCTACGGGGCCTAACTGCTTATGCTAAAGCCTGCCTATTTTGAATGGCGTAGTGGTCACTGCAACCTCCAAAAAAATCAGGACTTACTACCCCAATAACCTGCTAACTCACCCCTGAAATACTTACTTATTCACACTATTTTGTTCATTTGACTTGTTTCTAATTTGAAATGCCCATTTTTGTGGGGCCAGAAAGGTGCGTCTTTAAAAGGCGATTTCTACGATACCCCACTTTTGCGCGTCGGACCGCGACTTTTTCCGGAAACGCTGAAAAACCGCAATTTTCAGGAGAAACGAGACGTACATCCTCCCCCTCTGCCGCCCACCCACCCAACTGACAGCCAGCCAGCAGACAAGCACAGAGAGTTCCGTGGGTCTGTCTGTGATGTCATAAAGGGCCTGCTGATCAATGGCCAGCTCTCTGATTGGCTGCTGTGTTTGATTGACAGATTGAATCTGGCAGCTGATTGGCTGTCTACCCTAAAGTGCATTACACACCCCTGATGGTACCACTGGCTAAGACTCCACCTCAGCTCATTGATTAATTATAAATTTAGAACAAATGATGGATGAAAGCAGGCAGGCCGGCCATTTTTTTCACGCTCATTGGACTTGTTTAATGCAATGCACCTTTGTATATTCACATGCATTCGCTTCATGCTGTAACCACTGTGCATAAAAATTTGGAAACATGGCATACAGTGTATCATTTGCTGTCTAAGTCATGTTTCCCATATTTTCCATTGCAAGATACAAGCCGGTTTGAGTGTTTGGGGCACATTTTAGCTAAAATCATCCTACGGGGCCTAACTGCTTATGCTAAAGCCTGCCTATTTTGAATGGCGTAGTGGTCACTGCAACCTCCAAAAAAATCAGGACTTACTACCCCAATAACCTGCTAACTCACCCCTGAAATACTTACTTATTCACACTATTTTGTTCATTTGACTTGTTTCTAATTTGAAATGCCCATTTTTGTGGGGCCAGAAAGGTGCGTCTTTAAAAGGTGATTTCTACGATACCCCACTTTTGCGCGTCGGACCGCGACTTTTTCCGGAAACGCCGAAAAACCGCAATTTTAAGGAGAAACGAGACGTACATCCTCCCCCTCTGCCGCCCACCCACCCAACTGACAGCCAGCCAGCAGACAAGCACAGAGAGTTCCGTGGGTCTGTCTGTGATGTCATAAAGGGCCTGCTGATCAATGGCCAGCTCTCTGATTGGCTGCTGTGTTTGATTGACAGATTGAATTTGGCAGCTGATTGGCTGTCTACCCTAAAGTGCATTACACACCCCTGATGGTACCACTGGCTAAGACTCCACCTCAGCTCATTGATTAATTATAAATTTAGAACAAATGATGGATGAAAGCAGGCAGGCCGGCCATTTTTTTCACGCTCATTGGACTTGTTTAATGCAATGCACCTTTGTATATTCACATGCATTCGCTTCATGCTGTAACCACTGTGCATAAAAATTTGGAAACATGGCATACAGTGTATCATTTGCTGTCTAAGTCATGTTTCCCATATTTTCCATTGCAAGATACAAGCCGGTTTGAGTGTTTGGGGCACATTTTAGCTAAAATCATCCTACGGGGCCTAACTGCTTATGCTAAAGCCTGCCTATTTTGAATGGCGTAGTGGTCACTGCAACCTCCAAAAAAATCAGGACTTACTACCCCAATAACCTGCTAACTCACCCCTGAAATACTTACTTATTCACACTATTTTGTTCATTTGACTTGTTTCTAATTTGAAATGCCCATTTTTGTGGGGCCAGAAAGGTGCGTCTTTAAAAGGCGATTTCTACGATACCCCACTTTTGCGCGTCGGACCGCGACTTTTTCCGGAAACGCCGAAAAACCGCAATTTTCAGGAGAAACGAGACGTACATCCTCCCCCTCTGCCGCCCACCCACCCAACTGACAGCCAGCCAGCAGACAAGCACAGAGAGTTCCGTGGGTCTGTCTGTGATGTCATAAAGGGCCTGCTGATCAATGGCCAGCTCTCTGATTGGCTGCTGTGTTTGATTGACAGATTGAATCTGGCAGCTGATTGGCTGTCTACCCTAAAGTGCATTACACACCCCTGATGGTACCACTGGCTAAGACTCCACCTCAGCTCATTGATTAATTATAAATTTAGAACAAATGATGGATGAAAGCAGGCAGGCCGGCCATTTTTTTCACGCTCATTGGACTTGTTTAATGCAATGCACCTTTGTATATTCACATGCATTCGCTTCATGCTGTAACCACTGTGCATAAAAATTTGGAAACATGGCATACAGTGTATCATTTGCTGTCTAAGTCATGTTTCCCATATTTTCCATTGCAAGATACAAGCCGGTTTGAGTGTTTGGGGCACATTTTAGCTAAAATCATCCTACGGAGCCTAACTGCTTATGCTTAAGCCTGCCTATTTTGAATGGCGTAGTGGTCACTGCAACCTCCAAAAAAATCAGGACTTACTACCCCAATAACCTGCTAACTCACCCCTGAAATACTTACTTATTCACACTATTTTGTTCATTTGACTTGTTTCTAATTTGAAATGCCCATTTTTGTGGGGCCAGAAAGGTGCGTCTTTAAAAGGTGATTTCTACGGTACCCCACTTTTGCGCGTCGGACCGCGACTTTTTCCGGAAACGCCGAAAAACCGCAATTTTCAGGAGAAACGAGACGTACATCCTCCCCCTCTGCCGCCCACCCACCCAACTGACAGCCAGCCAGCAGACAAGCACAGAGAGTTCCGTGGGTCTGTCTGTGATGTCATAAAGGGCCTGCTGATCAATGGCCAGCTCTCTGATTGGCTGCTGTGTTTGATTGACAGATTGAATTTGGCAGCTGATTGGCTGTCTACCCTAAAGTGCATTACACACCCCTGATGGTACCACTGGCTAAGACTCCACCTCAGCTCATTGATTAATTATAAATTTAGAACAAATGATGGATGAAAGCAGGCAGGCCGGCCATTTTTTTCACGCTCATTGGACTTGTTTAATGCAATGCACCTTTGTATATTCACATGCATTCGCTTCATGCTGTAACCACTGTGCATAAAAATTTGGAAACATGGCATACAGTGTATCATTTGCTGTCTAAGTCATGTTTCCCATATTTTCCATTGCAAGATACAAGCCGGTTTGAGTGTTTGGGGCACATTTTAGCTAAAATCATCCTACGGGGCCTAACTGCTTATGCTAAAGCCTGCCTATTTTGAATGGCGTAGTGGTCACTGCAACCTCCAAAAAAATCAGGACTTACTACCCCAATAACCTGCTAACTCACCCCTGAAATACTTACTTATTCACACTATTTTGTTCATTTGACTTGTTTCTAATTTGAAATGCCCATTTTTGTGGGGCCAGAAAGGTGCGTCTTTAAAAGGCGATTTCTACGATACCCCACTTTTGCGCGTCGGACCGCGACTTTTTCCGGAAACGCCGAAAAACCGCAATTTTCAGGAGAAACGAGACGTACATCCTCCCCCTCTGCCGCCCACCCACCCAACTGACAGCCAGCCAGCAGACAAGCACAGAGAGTTCCGTGGGTCTGTCTGTGATGTCATAAAGGGCCTGCTGATCAATGGCCAGCTCTCTGATTGGCTGCTGTGTTTGATTGACAGATTGAATCTGGCAGCTGATTGGCTGTCTACCCTAAAGTGCATTACACACCCCTGATGGTACCACTGGCTAAGACTCCACCTCAGCTCATTGATTAATTATAAATTTAGAACAAATGATGGATGAAAGCAGGCAGGCCGGCCATTTTTTTCACGCTCATTGGACTTGTTTAATGCAATGCACCTTTGTATATTCACATGCATTCGCTTCATGCTGTAACCACTGTGCATAAAAATTTGGAAACATGGCATACAGTGTATCATTTGCTGTCTAAGTCATGTTTCCCATATTTTCCATTGCAAGATACAAGCCGGTTTGAGTGTTTGGGGCACATTTTAGCTAAAATCATCCTACGGAGCCTAACTGCTTATGCTTAAGCCTGCCTATTTTGAATGGCGTAGTGGTCACTGCAACCTCCAAAAAAATCAGGACTTACTACCCCAATAACCTGCTAACTCACCCCTGAAATACTTACTTATTCACACTATTTTGTTCATTTGACTTGTTTCTAATTTGAAATGCCCATTTTTGTGGGGCCAGAAAGGTGCGTCTTCAAAAGGCGATTTCTACGATACCCCACTTTTGCGCGTCGGACCGCGACTTTTTCCGGAAACGCCGAAAAACCGCAATTTTCAGGAGAAACGAGACGTACATCCTCCCCCTCTGCCGCCCACCCACCCAACTGACAGCCAGCCAGCAGACAAGCACAGAGAGTTCCGTGGGTCTGTCTGTGATGTCATAAAGGGCCTGCTGATCAATGGCCAGCTCTCTGATTGGCTGCTGTGTTTGATTGACAGATTGAATCTGGCAGCTGATTGGCTGTCTACCCTAAAGTGCATTACACACCCCTGATGGTACCACTGGCTAAGACTCCACCTCAGCTCATTGATTAATTATAAATTTAGAACAAATGATGGATGAAAGCAGGCAGGCCGGCCATTTTTTTCATGCTCATTGGACTTGTTTAATGCAATGCACCTTTGTATATTCACATGCATTCGCTTCATGCTGTAACCACTGTGCATAAAAATTTGGAAACATGGCATACAGTGTATCATTTGCTGTCTAAGTCATGTTTCCCATATTTTCCATTGCAAGATACAAGCCGGTTTGAGTGTTTGGGGCACATTTTAGCTAAAATCATCCTACGGGGCCTAACTGCTTATGCTAAAGCCTGCCTATTTTGAATGGCGTAGTGGTCACTGCAACCTCCAAAAAAATCAGGACTTACTACCCCAATAACCTGCTAACTCACCCCTGAAATACTTACTTATTCACACTATTTTGTTCATTTAACTTGTTTCTAATTTGAAATGCCCATTTTTGTGGGGCCAGAAAGGTGCGTCTTTAAAAGGCGATTTCTACGATACCCCACTTTTGCGCGTCGGACCGCGACTTTTTCCGGAAACGCCGAAAAAACGCAATTTTCAGGAGAAACGAGACGTACATCCTCCCCCTCTGCCGCCCACCCACCCAACTGACAGCCAGCCAGCAGACAAGCACAGAGAGTTCCGTGGGTCTGTCTGTGATGTCATAAAGGGCCTGCTGATCAATGGCCAGCTCTCTGATTGGCTGCTGTGTTTGATTGACAGATTGAATCTGGCAGCTGATTGGCTGTCTACCCTATAGTGCATTACACACCCCTGATGGTACCACTGGCTAAGACTCCACCTCAGCTCATTGATTAATTATAAATTTAGAACAAATGATGGATGAAAGCAGGCAGGCCGGCCATTTTTTTCACGCTCATTGGACTTGTTTAATGCAATGCACCTTTGTATATTCACATGCATTCGCTTCATGCTGTAACCACTGTGCATAAAAATTTGGAAACATGGCATACTGTGTATCATTTGCTGTCTAAGTCATGTTTCCCATATTTTCCATTGCAAGATACAAGCCGGTTTGAGTGTTTGGGGCACATTTTAGCTAAAATCATCCTACGGGGCCTAACTGCTTATGCTAAAGCCTGCCTATTTTGAATGGCGTAGTGGTCACTGCAACCTCCAAAAAAATCAGGACTTACTACCCCAATAACCTGCTAACTCACCCCTGAAATACTTACTTATTCACACTATTTTGTTCATTTGACTTGTTTCTAATTTGAAATGCCCATTTTTGTGGGGCCAGAAAGGTGCGTCTTTAAAAGGCGATTTCTACGATACCCCACTTTTGCGCGTCGGACCGCGACTTTTTCCGGAAACGCCGAAAAACCGCAATTTTCAGGAGAAACGAGACGTACATCCTCCCCCTCTGCCGCCCACCCACCCAACTGACAGCCAGCCAGCAGACTAGCACAGAGAGTTCCGTGGGTCTGTCTGTGATGTCATAAAGGGCCTGCTGATCAATGGCCAGCTCTCTGATTGGCTGCTGTGTTTGATTGACAGATTGAATCTGGCAGCTGATTGGCTGTCTACCCTAAAGTGCATTACACACCCCTGATGGTACCACTGGCTAAGACTCCAGCTCAGCTCATTGATTAATTATAAATTTAGAACAAATGATGGATGAAAGCAGGCAGGCCGGCCATTTTTTCACGCTCATTGGACTTGTTTAATGCAATGCACCTTTGTATATTCACATGCATTCGCTTCATGCTGTAACCACTGTGCATAAAAATTTGGAAACATGGCATACAGTGTATCATTTGCTGTCTAAGTCATGTTTCCCATATTTTCCATTGCAAGATACAAGCCGGTTTGAGTGTTTGGGGCACATTTTAGCTAAAATCATCCTACGGGGCCTAACTGCTTATGCTAAAGCCTGCCTATTTTGAATGGCGTAGTGGTCACTGCAACCTCCAAAAAAATCAGGACTTACTACCCCAATAACCTGCTAACTCACCCCTGAAATACTTACTTATTCACACTATTTTGTTCATTTGACTTGTTTCTAATTTGAAATGCCCATTTTTGTGGGGCCAGAAAGGTGCGTCTTTAAAAGGCGATTTCTACGATACCCCACTTTTGCGCGTCGGACCGCGACTTTTTCCGGAAACGCCGAAAAACCGCAATTTTCAGGAGAAACGAGACGTACATCCTCCCCCTCTGCCGCCCACCCAACCAACTGACAGCCAGCCAGCAGACAAGCACAGAGAGTTCCTAGGGTCTGTCTGTGATGTCATAAAGGGCCTGCTGATCAATGGCCAGCTCTCTGATTGGCTGCTGTGTTTGATTGACAGATTGAATCTGGCAGCTGATTGGCTGTCTACCCTAAAGTGCATTACACACCCCTGATGGTACCACTGGCTAAGACTCCACCTCAGCTCATTGATTAATTATAAATTTAGAACAAATGATGGATGAAAGCAGGCAGGCCGGCCATTTTTTTCACGCTCATTGGACTTGTTTAATGCAATGCACCTTTGTATATTCACATGCATTCGCTTCATGCTGTAACCACTGTGCATAAAAATTTGGAAACATGGCATACTGTGTATCATTTGCTGTCTAAGTCATGTTTCCCATATTTTCCATTGCAAGATACAAGCCGGTTTGAGTGTTTGGGGCACATTTTAGCTAAAATCATCCTACGGGGCCTAACTGCTTATGCTAAAGCCTGCCTATTTTGAATGGCGTAGTGGTCACTGCAACCTCCAAAAAAATCAGGACTTACTACCCCAATAACCTGCCAACTCACCCCTGAAATACTTACTTATTCACACTATTTTGTTCATTTGACTTGTTTCTAATTTGAAATGCCCATTTTTGTGGGGCCAGAAAGGTGCGTCTTTAAAAGGCGATTTCTACGATACCCCACTTTTGCGCGTCGGACCGCGACTTTTTCCGGAAACGCCGAAAAACCGCAATTTTCAGGAGAAACGAGACGTACATCCTCCCCCTCTGCCGCCCACCCACCCAACTGACAGCCAGCCAGCAGACTAGCACAGAGAGTTCCGTGGGTCTGTCTGTGATGTCATAAAGGGCCTGCTGATCAATGGCCAGCTCTCTGATTGGCTGCTGTGTTTGATTGACAGATTGAATCTGGCAGCTGATTGGCTGTCTACCCTAAAGTGCATTACACACCCCTGATGGTACCACTGGCTAAGACTCCAGCTCAGCTCATTGATTAATTATAAATTTAGAACAAATGATGGATGAAAGCAGGCAGGCCGGCCATTTTTTCACGCTCATTGGACTTGTTTAATGCAATGCACCTTTGTATATTCACATGCATTCGCTTCATGCTGTAACCACTGTGCATAAAAATTTGGAAACATGGCATACAGTGTATCATTTGCTGTCTAAGTCATGTTTCCCATATTTTCCATTGCAAGATACAAGCCGGTTTGAGTGTTTGGGGCACATTTTAGCTAAAATCATCCTACGGGGCCTAACTGCTTATGCTAAAGCCTGCCTATTTTGAATGGCGTAGTGGTCACTGCAACCTCCAAAAAAATCAGGACTTACTACCCCAATAACCTGCTAACTCACCCCTGAAATACTTACTTATTCACACTATTTTGTTCATTTGACTTGTTTCTAATTTGAAATGCCCATTTTTGTGGGGCCAGAAAGGTGCGTCTTTAAAAGGCGATTTCTACGATACCCCACTTTTGCGCGTCGGACCGCGACTTTTTCCGGAAACGCCGAAAAACCGCAATTTTCAGGAGAAACGAGACGTACATCCTCCCCCTCTGCCGCCCACCCAACCAACTGACAGCCAGCCAGCAGACAAGCACAGAGAGTTCCTAGGGTCTGTCTGTGATGTCATAAAGGGCCTGCTGATCAATGGCCAGCTCTCTGATTGGCTGCTGTGTTTGATTGACAGATTGAATCTGGCAGCTGATTGGCTGTCTACCCTAAAGTGCATTACACACCCCTGATGGTACCACTGGCTAAGACTCCACCTCAGCTCATTGATTAATTATAAATTTAGAACAAATGATGGATGAAAGCAGGCAGGCCGGCCATTTTTTTCACGCTCATTGGACTTGTTTAATGCAATGCACCTTTGTATATTCACATGCATTCGCTTCATGCTGTAACCACTGTGCATAAAAATTTGGAAACATGGCATACAGTGTATCATTTGCTGTCTAAGTCATGTTTCCCATATTTTCCATTGCAAGATACAAGCCGGTTTGAGTGTTTGGGGCACATTTTAGCTAAAATCATCCTACGGGGCCTAACTGCTTATGCTAAAGCCTGCCTATTTTGAATGGCGTAGTGGTCACTGCAACCTCCAAAAAAATCAGGACTTACTACCCCAATAACCTGCTAACTCACCCCTGAAATACTTACTTATTCACACTATTTTGTTCATAAAGGGCCTATTTTGTTCATAAAGGGCCTGCTGATCAATGGCCAGCTCTCTGATTGGCTGCTGTGTTTGATTGACTGATTGAATTTGGCAGCTGATTGGCTGTCTACCCTAAAGTGCATTACACACCCCTGATGGTACCACTGGCTAAGACTCCACCTCAGCTCATTGATTAATTATAAATTTAGAACAAATGATGGATGAAAGCAGGCAGGCCGGCCATTTTTTTCACGCTCATTGGACTTGTTTAATGCAATGCACCTTTGTATATTCACATGCATTCGCTTCATGCTGTAACCACTGTGCATAAAAATTTGGAAACATGGCATACAGTGTATCATTTGCTGTCTAAGTCATGTTTCCCATATTTTCCATTGCAAGATACAAGCCGGTTTGAGTGTTTGGGGCACATTTTAGCTAAAATCATCCTACGGGGCCTAACTGCTTATGCTAAAGCCTGCCTATTTTGAATGGCGTAGTGGTCACTGCAACCTCCAAAAAAATCAGGACTTACTACCCCAATAACCTGCTAACTCACCCCTGAAATACTTACTTATTCACACTATTTTGTTCATTTGACTTGTTTCTAATTTGAAATGCCCATTTTTGTGGGGCCAGAAAGGTGCGTCTTTAAAAGGCGATTTCTACGATACCCCACTTTTGCGCGTCGGACCGCGACTTTTTCCGGAAACGCCGAAAAACCGCAATTTTCAGGAGAAACGAGACGTACATCCTCCCCCTCTGCCGCCCACCCACCCAACTGACAGCCAGCCAGCAGACAAGCACAGAGAGTTCCGTGGGTCTGTCTGTGATGTCATAAAGGGCCTGCTGATCAATGGCCAGCTCTCTGATTGGCTGCTGTGTTTGATTGACAGATTGAATCTGGCAGCTGATTGGCTGTCTACCCTAAAGTGCATTACACACCCCTGATGGTACCACTGGCTAAGACTCCACCTCAGCTCATTGATTAATTATAAATTTAGAACAAATGATGGATGAAAGCAGGCAGGCCGGCCATTTTTTTCACGCTCATTGGACTTGTTTAATGCAATGCACCTTTGTATATTCACATGCATTCGCTTCATGCTGTAACCACTGTGCATAAAAATATGGAAACATGGCATACAGTGTATCATTTGCTGTCTAAGTCATGTTTCCCATATTTTCCATTGCAAGATACAAGCCGGTTTGAGTGTTTGGGGCACATTTTAGCTAAAATCATCCTACGGAGCCTAACTGCTTATGCTAAAGCCTGCCTATTTTGAATGGCGTAGTGGTCACTGCAACCTCCAAAAAAATCAGGACTTACTACCCCAATAACCTGCTAACTCACCCCTGAAATACTTACTTATTCACACTATTTTGTTCATTTGACTTGTTTCTAATTTGAAATGCCCATTTTTGTGGGGCCAGAAAGGTGCGTCTTTAAAAGGCGATTTCTACGATACCCCACTTTTGCGCGTCGGACCGCGACTTTTTCCGGAAACGCAGAAAAACCGCAATTTTCAGGAGAAACGAGACGTACATCCTCCCCCTCTGCCGCCCACCCACCCAACTGACAGCCAGCCAGCAGACAAGCACAGAGAGTTCCGTGGGTCTGTCTGTGATGTCATAAAGGGCCTGCTGATCAATGGCCAGCTCTCTGATTGGCTGCTGTGTTTGATTGACAGATTGAATTTGGCAGCTGATTGGCTGTCTACCCTAAAGTGCATTACACACCCCTGATGGTACCACTGGCTAAGACTCCACCTCAGCTCATTGATTAATTATAAATTTAGAACAAATGATGGATGAAAGCAGGCAGGCCGGCCATTTTTTTCACGCTCATTGGACTTGTTTAATGCAATGCACCTTTGTATATTCACATGCATTCGCTTCATGCTGTAACCACTGTGCATAAAAATTTGGAAACATGGCATACAGTCTATCATTTGCTGTCTAAGTCATGTTTCCCATATTTTCCATTGCAAGATACAAGCCGGTTTGAGTGTTTGGGGCACATTTTAGCTAAAATCATCCTACGGGGCCTAACTGCTTATGCTAAAGCCTGCCTATTTTGAATGGCGTAGTGGTCACTGCAACCTCCAAAAAAATCAGGACTTACTACCCCAATAACCTGCTAACTCACCCCTGAAATACTTACTTATTCACACTATTTTGTTCATTTGACTTGTTTCTAATTTGAAATGCCCATTTTTGTGGGGCCAGAAAGGTGCGTCTTTAAAAGGCGATTTCTACGATACCCCACTTTTGCACGTCGGACCGCGACTTTTTCCGGAAACGCCGAAAAACCGCAATTTTCAGGAGAAACGAGACGTACATCCTCCCCCTCTGCCGCCCACCCACCCAACTGACAGCCAGCCAGCAGACAAGCACAGAGAGTTCCGTGGGTCTGTCTGTGATGTCATAAAGGGCCTGCTGATCAATGGCCAGCTCTCTGATTGGCTGCTGTGTTTGATTGACAGATTGAATCTGGCAGCTGATTGGCTGTCTACCCTAAAGTGCATTACACACCCCTGATGGTACCACTGGCTAAGACTCCACCTCAGCTCATTGATTAATTATAAATTTAGAACAAATGATGGATGAAAGCAGGCAGGCCGGCCATTTTTTTCACGCTCATTGGACTTGTTTAATGCAATGCACCTTTGTATATTCACATGCATTCGCTTCATGCTGTAACCACTGTGCATAAAAATTTGGAAACATGGCATACAGTGTATCATTTTCTGTCTAAGTCATGTTTCCCATATTTTCCATTGCAAGATACAAGCCGGTTTGAGTGTTTGGGGCACATTTTAGCTAAAATCATCCTACGGGGCCTAACTGCTTATGCTAAAGCCTGCCTATTTTGAATGGCGTAGTGGTCACTGCAACCTCCAAAAAAATCAGGACTTACTACCCCAATAACCTGCTAACTCACCCCTGAAATACTTACTTATTCACACTATTTTGTTCATTTGACTTGTTTCTAATTTGAAATGCCCATTTTTGTGGGGCCAGAAAGGTGCGTCTTTAAAAGGCGATTTCTACGATACCCCACTTTTGCGCGTCGGACCGCGACTTTTTCCGGAAACGCCGAAAAACCGCAATTTTCAGGAGAAACGAGACGTACATCCTCCCCCTCTGCCGCCCACCCACCCAACTGACAGCCAGCCAGCAGACAAGCACAGAGAGTTCCGTGGGTCTGTCTGTGATGTCATAAAGGGCCTGCTGATCAATGGCCAGCTCTCTGATTGGCTGCTGTGTTTGATTGACAGATTGAATCTGGCAGCTGATTGGCTGTCTACCCTAAAGTGCATTACACACCCCTGATGGTACCACTGGCTAAGACTCCACCTCAGCTCATTGATTAATTATAAATTTAGAACAAATGATGGATGAAAGCAGGCAGGCCGGCCATTTTTTTCACGCTCATTGGACTTGTTTAATGCAATGCACCTTTGTATATTCACATGCATTCGCTTCATGCTGTAACCACTGTGCATAAAAATTTGGAAACATGGCATACAGTGTATCATTTGCTGTCTAAGTCATGTTTCCCATATTTTCCATTGCAAGATACAAGCCGGTTTGAGTGTTTGGGGCACATTTTAGCTAAAATCATCCTACGGGGCCTAACTGCTTATGCTAAAGCCTGCCTATTTTGAATGGCGTAGTGGTCACTGCAACCTCCAAAAAAATCAGGACTTACTACCCCAATAACCTGCTAACTCACCCCTGAAATACTTACTTATTCACACTATTTTGTTCATTTGACTTGTTTCTAATTTGAAATGCCCATTTTTGTGGGGCCAGAAAGGTGCGTCTTTAAAAGGCGATTTCTACGATACCCCACTTTTGCGCGTCGGACCGCGACTTTTTCCGGAAACGCCGAAAAACCGCAATTTTCAGGAGAAACGAGACGTACATCCTCCCCCTCTGCCGCCCACCCAACCAACTGACAGCCAGCCAGCAGACAAGCACAGAGAGTTCCTAGGGTCTGTCTGTGATGTCATAAAGGGCCTGCTGATCAATGGCCAGCTCTCTGATTGGCTGCTGTGTTTGATTGACAGATTGAATCTGGCAGCTGATTGGCTGTCTACCCTAAAGTGCATTACACACCCCTGATGGTACCACTGGCTAAGACTCCACCTCAGCTCATTGATTAATTATAAATTTAGAACAAATGATGGATGAAAGCAGGCAGGCCGGCCATTTTTTTCACGCTCATTGGACTTGTTTAATGCAATGCACCTTTGTATATTCACATGCATTCGCTTCATGCTGTAACCACTGTGCATAAAAATTTGGAAACATGGCATACAGTGTATCATTTGCTGTCTAAGTCATGTTTCCCATATTTTCCATTGCAAGATACAAGCCGGTTTGAGTGTTTGGGGCACATTTTAGCTAAAATCATCCTACGGGGCCTAACTGCTTATGCTAAAGCCTGCCTATTTTGAATGGCGTAGTGGTCACTGCAACCTCCAAAAAAATCAGGACTTACTACCCCAATAACCTGCTAACTCACCCCTGAAATACTTACTTATTCACACTATTTTGTTCATAAAGGGCCTATTTTGTTCATAAAGGGCCTGCTGATCAATGGCCAGCTCTCTGATTGGCTGCTGTGTTTGATTGACTGATTGAATTTGGCAGCTGATTGGCTGTCTACCCTAAAGTGCATTACACACCCCTGATGGTACCACTGGCTAAGACTCCACCTCAGCTCATTGATTAATTATAAATTTAGAACAAATGATGGATGAAAGCAGGCAGGCCGGCCATTTTTTTCACGCTCATTGGACTTGTTTAATGCAATGCACCTTTGTATATTCACATGCATTCGCTTCATGCTGTAACCACTGTGCATAAAAATTTGGAAACATGGCATACAGTGTATCATTTGCTGTCTAAGTCATGTTTCCCATATTTTCCATTGCAAGATACAAGCCGGTTTGAGTGTTTGGGGCACATTTTAGCTAAAATCATCCTACGGGGCCTAACTGCTTATGCTAAAGCCTGCCTATTTTGAATGGCGTAGTGGTCACTGCAACCTCCAAAAAAATCAGGACTTACTACCCCAATAACCTGCTAACTCACCCCTGAAATACTTACTTATTCACACTATTTTGTTCATTTGACTTGTTTCTAATTTGAAATGCCCATTTTTGTGGGGCCAGAAAGGTGCGTCTTTAAAAGGCGATTTCTACGATACCCCACTTTTGCGCGTCGGACCGCGACTTTTTCCGGAAACGCCGAAAAACCGCAATTTTCAGGAGAAACGAGACGTACATCCTCCCCCTCTGCCGCCCACCCACCCAACTGACAGCCAGCCAGCAGACAAGCACAGAGAGTTCCGTGGGTCTGTCTGTGATGTCATAAAGGGCCTGCTGATCAATGGCCAGCTCTCTGATTGGCTGCTGTGTTTGATTGACAGATTGAATCTGGCAGCTGATTGGCTGTCTACCCTAAAGTGCATTACACACCCCTGATGGTACCACTGGCTAAGACTCCACCTCAGCTCATTGATTAATTATAAATTTAGAACAAATGATGGATGAAAGCAGGCAGGCCGGCCATTTTTTTCACGCTCATTGGACTTGTTTAATGCAATGCACCTTTGTATATTCACATGCATTCGCTTCATGCTGTAACCACTGTGCATAAAAATATGGAAACATGGCATACAGTGTATCATTTGCTGTCTAAGTCATGTTTCCCATATTTTCCATTGCAAGATACAAGCCGGTTTGAGTGTTTGGGGCACATTTTAGCTAAAATCATCCTACGGAGCCTAACTGCTTATGCTAAAGCCTGCCTATTTTGAATGGCGTAGTGGTCACTGCAACCTCCAAAAAAATCAGGACTTACTACCCCAATAACCTGCTAACTCACCCCTGAAATACTTACTTATTCACACTATTTTGTTCATTTGACTTGTTTCTAATTTGAAATGCCCATTTTTGTGGGGCCAGAAAGGTGCGTCTTTAAAAGGTGATTTCTACGATACCCCACTTTTGCGCGTCGGACCGCGACTTTTTCCGGAAACGCAGAAAAACCGCAATTTTCAGGAGAAACGAGACGTACATCCTCCCCCTCTGCCGCCCACCCACCCAACTGACAGCCAGCCAGCAGACAAGCACAGAGAGTTCCGTGGGTCTGTCTGTGATGTCATAAAGGGCCTGCTGATCAATGGCCAGCTCTCTGATTGGCTGCTGTGTTTGATTGACAGATTGAATTTGGCAGCTGATTGGCTGTCTACCCTAAAGTGCATTACACACCCCTGATGGTACCACTGGCTAAGACTCCACCTCAGCTCATTGATTAATTATAAATTTAGAACAAATGATGGATGAAAGCAGGCAGGCCGGCCATTTTTTTCACGCTCATTGGACTTGTTTAATGCAATGCACCTTTGTATATTCACATGCATTCGCTTCATGCTGTAACCACTGTGCATAAAAATTTGGAAACATGGCATACAGTCTATCATTTGCTGTCTAAGTCATGTTTCCCATATTTTCCATTGCAAGATACAAGCCGGTTTGAGTGTTTGGGGCACATTTTAGCTAAAATCATCCTACGGGGCCTAACTGCTTATGCTAAAGCCTGCCTATTTTGAATGGCGTAGTGGTCACTGCAACCTCCAAAAAAATCAGGACTTACTACCCCAATAACCTGCTAACTCACCCCTGAAATACTTACTTATTCACACTATTTTGTTCATTTGACTTGTTTCTAATTTGAAATGCCCATTTTTGTGGGGCCAGAAAGGTGCGTCTTTAAAAGGCGATTTCTACGATACCCCACTTTTGCACGTCGGACCGCGACTTTTTCCGGAAACGCCGAAAAACCGCAATTTTCAGGAGAAACGAGACGTACATCCTCCCCCTCTGCCGCCCACCCACCCAACTGACAGCCAGCCAGCAGACAAGCACAGAGAGTTCCGTGGGTCTGTCTGTGATGTCATAAAGGGCCTGCTGATCAATGGCCAGCTCTCTGATTGGCTGCTGTGTTTGATTGACAGATTGAATCTGGCAGCTGATTGGCTGTCTACCCTAAAGTGCATTACACACCCCTGATGGTACCACTGGCTAAGACTCCACCTCAGCTCATTGATTAATTATAAATTTAGAACAAATGATGGATGAAAGCAGGCAGGCCGGCCATTTTTTTCACGCTCATTGGACTTGTTTAATGCAATGCACCTTTGTATATTCACATGCATTCGCTTCATGCTGTAACCACTGTGCATAAAAATTTGGAAACATGGCATACAGTGTATCATTTTCTGTCTAAGTCATGTTTCCCATATTTTCCATTGCAAGATACAAGCCGGTTTGAGTGTTTGGGGCACATTTTAGCTAAAATCATCCTACGGGGCCTAACTGCTTATGCTAAAGCCTGCCTATTTTGAATGGCGTAGTGGTCACTGCAACCTCCAAAAAAATCAGGACTTACTACCCCAATAACCTGCTAACTCACCCCTGAAATACTTACTTATTCACACTATTTTGTTCATTTGACTTGTTTCTAATTTGAAATGCCCATTTTTGTGGGGCCAGAAAGGTGCGTCTTTAAAAGGCGATTTCTACGATACCCCACTTTTGCGCGTCGGACCGCGACTTTTTCCGGAAACGCCGAAAAACCGCAATTTTCAGGAGAAACGAGACGTACATCCTCCCCCTCTGCCGCCCACCCACCCAACTGACAGCCAGCCAGCAGACAAGCACAGAGAGTTCCGTGGGTCTGTCTGTGATGTCATAAAGGGCCTGCTGATCAATGGCCAGCTCTCTGATTGGCTGCTGTGTTTGATTGACAGATTGAATCTGGCAGCTGATTGGCTGTCTACCCTAAAGTGCATTACACACCCCTGATGGTACCACTGGCTAAGACTCCACCTCAGCTCATTGATTAATTATAAATTTAGAACAAATGATGGATGAAAGCAGGCAGGCCGGCCATTTTTTTCACGCTCATTGGACTTGTTTAATGCAATGCACCTTTGTATATTCACATGCATTCGCTTCATGCTGTAACCACTGTGCATAAAAATTTGGAAACATGGCATACAGTGTATCATTTTCTGTCTAAGTCATGTTTCCCATATTTTCCATTGCAAGATACAAGCCGGTTTGAGTGTTTGGGGCACATTTTAGCTAAAATCATCCTACGGGGCCTAACTGCTTATGCTAAAGCCTGCCTATTTTGAATAGCGTAGTGGTCACTGCAACCTCCAAAAAAATCAGGACTTACTACCCCAATAACCTGCTAACTCACCCCTGAAATACTTACTTATTCACACTATTTTGTTCATTTGACTTGTTTCTAATTTGAAATGCCCATTTTTGTGGGGCCAGAAAGGTGCGTCTTTAAAAGGCGATTTCTACGATACCCCACTTTTGCGCGTCGGACCGCGGCTTTTTCCGGAAACGCCGAAAAACCGCAATTTTCAGGAGAAACAAGACGTACATCCTCCCCCTCTGCCGCCCACCCACCCAACTGACAGCCAGCCAGCAGACAAGCACAGAGAGTTCTGTGGGTCTGTCTGTGATGTCATAAAGGGCCTGCTGATCAATGGCCAGCTCTCTGATTGGCTGCTGTGTTTGATTGACAGATTGAATCTGGCAGCTGATTGGCTGTCTACCCTAAAGTGCATTACACACCCCTGATGGTACCACTGGCTAAGACTCCACCTCAGCTCATTGATTAATTATAAATTTAGAACAAATGATGGATGAAAGCAGGCAGGCCGGACATTTTTTTCACGCTCATTGGACTTGTTTAATGCAATGCACCTTTGTATATTCACATGCATTCGCTTCATGCTGTAACCACTGTGCATACAAATTTGGAAACATGGCATACAGTGTATCATTTGCTGTCTAAGTCATGTTTCCCATATTTTCCATTGCAAGATACAAGCCGGTTTGAGTGTTTGGGGCACATTTTAGCTAAAATCATCCTACGGAGCCTAACTGCTTATGCTAAAGCCTGCCTATTTTGAATGGCGTAGTGGTCACTGCAACCTCCAAAAAAATCAGGACTTACTACCCCAATAACCTGCTAACTCACCCCTGAAATACTTACTTATTCACACTATTTTGTTCATTTGACTTGTTTCTAATTTGAAATGCCCATTTTTGTGGGGCCAGAAAGGTGCGTCTTTAAAAGGCGATTTCTACGATACCCCACTTTTGCGCGTCGGACCGCGACTTTTTCCGGAAACGCCGAAAAACCGCAATTTTCAGGAGAAACGAGACGTACATCCTCCCCCTCTGCCGCCCACCCAACTGACAGCCAGCCAGCAGACAAGCACAGAGAGTTCCGTGGGTCTGTCTGTGATGTCATAAAGGGCCTGCTGATCAATGGCCAGCTCTCTGATTGGCTGCTGTGTTTGATTGACAGATTGAATCTGGCAGCTGATTGGCTGTCTACCCTAAAGTGCATTACACACCCCTGATGGTACCACTGGCTAAGACTCCACCTCAGCTCATTGATTAATTATAAATTTAGAACAAATGATGGATGAAAGCAGGCAGGCCGGCCATTTTTTTCACGCTCATTGGACTTGTTTAATGCAATGCACCTTTGTATATTCACATGCATTCGCTTCATGCTGTAACCACTGTGCATAAAAATTTGGAAACATGGCATACAGTGTATCATTTGCTGTCTAAGTCATGTTTCCCATATTTTCCATTGCAAGATACAAGCCGGTTTGAGTGTTTGGGGCACATTTTAGCTAAAATCATCCTACGGGGCCTAACTGCTTATGCTAAAGCCTGCCTATTTTGAATGGCGTAGTGGTCACTGCAACCTCCAAAAAAATCAGGACTTACTACCCCAATAACCTGCTAACTCACCCCTGAAATACTTACTTATTCACACTATTTTGTTCATTTGACTTGTTTCTAATTTGAAATGCCCATTTTTGTGGGGCCAGAAAGGTGCGTCTTTAAAAGGTGATTTCTACGATACCCCACTTTTGCGCGTCGGACCGCGACTTTTTCCGGAAACGCCGAAAAACCGCAATTTTCAGGAGAAACGAGACGTACATCCTCCCCCTCTGCCGCCCACCCACCCAACTGACAGCCAGCCAGCAGACAAGCACAGAGAGTTCCGTGGGTCTGTCTGTGATGTCATAAAGGGCCTGCTGATCAATGGCCAGCTCTCTGATTGGCTGCTGTGTTTGATTGACAGATTGAATTTGGCAGCTGATTGGCTGTCTACCCTAAAGTGCATTACACACCCCTGATGGTACCACTGGCTAATACTCCACCTCAGCTCATTGATTAATTATAAATTTAGAACAAATGATGGATGAAAGCAGGCAGGCCGGCCATTTTTTTCACGCTCATTGGACTTGTTTAATGCAATGCACCTTTGTATATTCACATGCATTCGCTTCATGCTGTAACCACTGTGCATAAAAATTTGGAAACATGGCATACAGTCTATCATTTGCTGTCTAAGTCATGTTTCCCATATTTTCCATTGCAAGATACAAGCCGGTTTGAGTGTTTGGGGCACATTTTAGCTAAAATTATCCTACGGGGCCTAACTGCTTATGCTAAAGCCTGCCTATTTTGAATGGCGTAGTGGTCACTGCAACCTCCAAAAAAATCAGGACTTACTACCCCAATAACCTGCTAACTCACCCCTGAAATACTTACTTATTCACACTATTTTGTTCATTTGACTTGTTTCTAATTTGAAATGCCCATTTTTGTGGGGCTAGAAAGGTGCGTCTTTAAAAGGCGATTTCTACGATACCCCACTTTTGCACGTCGGACCGCGACTTTTTCCGGAAACGCCGAAAAACCGCAATTTTCAGGAGAAACGAGACGTACATCCTCCCCCTCTGCCGCCCACCCACCCAACTGACAGCCAGCCAGCAGACAAGCACAGAGAGTTCCGTGGGTCTGTCTGTGATGTCATAAAGGGCCTGCTGATCAATGGCCAGCTCTCTGATTGGCTGCTGTGTTTGATTGACAGATTGAATCTGGCAGCTGATTGGCTGTCTACCCTAAAGTGCATTACACACCCCTGATGGTACCACTGGCTAAGACTCCACCTCAGCTCATTGATTAATTATAAATTTAGAACAAATGATGGATGAAAGCAGGCAGGCCGGCCATTTTTTTCACGCTCATTGGACTTGTTTAATGCAATGCACCTTTGTATATTCACATGCATTCGCTTCATGCTGTAACCACTGTGCATAAAAATTTGGACAAAAGAAAAAAGTTTGGTACCGTGTTAGCCAGTTGATAAGAAAAGTTTTATTGTTCCTCAGTGAGAAAAACAAAATAGCAATCTAGCAAATATGATACCTTTTAATGGCTAACAAAAATAAATGTTGTTAAAATGCAAGCTTTCGAGACTTCTTAGGTCTCTTCCTCAGGCATGGTATAACAAGGTGTGTGAAGAACCACATATATATACACAGCAGAGTAGGAACAAGATGTGATAGATGGACATTCTTAAGATTAAAACAAAACAAAATAACAGAATGAGCTTGTAAATTGAGTCCTTAATTGGTTTGTAGATAGATACCCAGAAATCAACTTCTCCAATATAAAGAAAGAGAAAGAAACAACCGTGTACCCCTGGTAGTCACCTACAACCCACAGCTTGAGGTGCTAAGAAAAACTGCAAAAAAACTACATCACATCATACACAAAGATGACCGCCTGAAAACAATATTCCCAGACCCTCCACTACTATGTTACCGACAACCTGAAACCTGAAAAATATTATAATCCGAAGTTCACTGCCATCCATTACACAAAGAGGAACCTATCCCTGCAATGTAAGGAGCTGCAAAACCTGTGCCCATATCCTCACTACAGACAGTGTACGGATCCCCAAAACACAACAGGACTATAAGATCCCAGGGACATTCACATGTTCTACTACCAATGTAGTGTACCTGATTCTGTGCACCAAATGTCCTATTGGGGGTCTGTATGTTGGAGAAACAGGACAAAAACTTAAGGCAAGGATGAGGTCCCATCGCCACACAATAAAAGAAAAAAAGACACACTTTCCTGTGGCCAAACATTTCTGCAGCCCAGGACACAATCAGGATCATATGAAAGTGATTATACTAAAAGGAAATTTCAAATCACAAAGAGACAGGAGGGTCTGGGAATACAAATTAATGACAACGTTTGACACCCTTAACACAGGACTGAATCTATCCGAGGGATTTATGGCCCACTACAACATCTGAGGAATCTGGCCCAGAGAGAGTGAGGGCATCGGAGCTCTAACTCTGGTCTGTCATCAACTTAGAGACAATAAAACTTTCACACTACTTATCTACAAACCAATTAAGGACTCAATTTACAAGCTCATTCTGTTATTTTGTTTTGTTTTAATCTTAAGAATGTCCATCTATCACATCTTGTTCCTACTCTGCTGTGTATATATATGTGGTTCTTCACACACCTTGTTATACCATGCCTGAGGAAGAGACCTAAGAAGTCTCGAAAGCTTGCATTTTAACAACATTTATTTTTGTTAGCCATTAAAAGGTATCATATTTGCTAGATTGCTATTTTGTTTTTCTCACTGAGGAACAATAAAACTTTTCTTAAAAATTTGGAAACATGGCATACAGTGTATCATTTGCTGTCTAAGTCATGTTTCCCATATTTTCCATTGCAAGATACAAGCCGGTTTGAGTGTTTGGGGCACATTTTAGCTAAAATCATCCTACGGAGCCTAACTGCTTATGCTAAAGCCTGCCTATTTTGAATGGCGTAGTGGTCACTGCAACCTCCAAAAAAATCAGGACTTACTACCCCAATAACCTGCTAACTCACCCCTGAAATACTTACTTATTCACACTATTTTGTTCATTTGACTTGTTTCTAATTTGAAATGCCCATTTTTGTGGGGCCAGAAAGGTGCGTCTTTAAAAGGCGATTTCTACGATACCCCACTTTTGCACGTCGGACCGCGACTTTTTCCGGAAACGCCGAAAAACCGCAATTTTCAGGAGAAACGAGACGTACATCCTCCCCCTCTGCCGCCCACCCACCCAACTGACAGCCAGCCAGCAGACAAGCACAGAGAGTTCCGTGGGTCTGTCTGTGATGTCATAAAGGGCCTGCTGATCAATGGCCAGCTCTCTGATTGGCTGCTGTGTTTGATTGACAGATTGAATCTGGCAGCTGATTGGCTGTCTACCCTAAAGTGCATTACACACCCCTGATGGTACCACTGGCTAAGACTCCACCTCAGCTCATTGATTAATTATAAATTTAGAACAAATGATGGATGAAAGCAGGCAGGCCGGCCATTTTTTTCACGCTCATTGGACTTGTTTAATGCAATGCACCTTTGTATATTCACATGCATTCGCTTCATGCTGTAACCACTGTGCATAAAAATTTGGAAACATGGCATACAGTGTATCATTTTCTGTCTAAGTCATGTTTCCCATATTTTCCATTGCAAGATACAAGCCGGTTTGAGTGTTTGGGGCACATTTTAGCTAAAATCATCCTACGGGGCCTAACTGCTTATGCTAAAGCCTGCCTATTTTGAATGGCGTAGTGGTCACTGCAACCTCCAAAAAAATCAGGACTTACTACCTCAATAACCTGCTAACTCACCCCTGAAATACTTACTTATTCACACTATTTTGTTCATTTGACTTGTTTCTAATTTGAAATGCCCATTTTTGTGGGGCCAGAAAGGTGCGTCTTTAAAAGGCGATTTCTACGATACCCCACTTTTGCGCGTCGGACCGCGACTTTTTCCGGAAACGCCGAAAAACCGCAATTTTCAGGAGAAACGAGACGTACATCCTCCACCTCTGCCGCCCACCCACCCAACTGACAGCCAGCCAGCAGACAAGCACAGAGAGTTTCGTGGGTCTGTCTGTGATGTCATAAAGGGCCTGCTGATCAATGGCCAGCTCTCTGATTGGCTGCTGTGTTTGATTGACAGATTGAATCTGGCAGCTGATTGGCTGTCTACCCTAAAGTGCATTACACACCCCTGATGGTACCACTGGCTAAGACTCCACCTCAGCTCATTGATTAATTATAAATTTAGAACAAATGATGGATGAAAGCAGGCAGGCCGGCCATTTTTTTCACGCTCATTGGACTTGTTTAATGCAATGCACCTTTGTATATTCACATGCATTCGCTTCATGCTGTAACCACTGTGCATAAAAATTTGGAAACATGGCATACAGTGTATCATTTGCTGTCTAAGTCATGTTTCCCATATTTTCCATTGCAAGATACAAGCCGGTTTGAGTGTTTGGGGCACATTTTAGCTAAAATCATCCTACGGGGCCTAACTGCTTATGCTAAAGCCTGCCTATTTTGAATGGCGTAGTGGTCACTGCAACCTCCAAAAAAATCAGGACTTACTACCCCAATAACCTGCTAACTCACCCCTGAAATACTTACTTATTCACACTATTTTGTTCATTTGACTTGTTTCTAATTTGAAATGCCCATTTTTGTGGGGCCAGAAAGGTGCGTCTTTAAAAGGCGATTTCTACGATACCCCACTTTTGCGCGTCGGACCGCGACTTTTTCCGGAAATGCCGAAAAACCGCAATTTTCAGGAGAAACGAGACGTACATCCTCCCCCTCTGCCGCCCACCCACCCAACTGACAGCCAGCCAGCAGACAAGCACAGAGAGTTCCGTGGGTCTGTCTGTGATGTCATAAAGGGCCTGCTGATCAATGGCCAGCTCTCTGATTGGCTGCTGTGTTTGATTGACAGATTGAATCTGGCAGCTGATTGGCTGTCTACCCTAAAGTGCATTACACACCCCTGATGGTACCACTGGCTAAGACTCCACCTCAGCTCATTGATTAATTATAAATTTAGAACAAATGATGGATGAAAGCAGGCAGGCCGGCCATTTTTTTCACGCTCATTGGACTTGTTTAATGCAATGCACCTTTGTATATTCACATGCATTCGCTTCATGCTGTAACCACTGTGCATAAAAATTTGGAAACATGGCATACAGTGTATCATTTTCTGTCTAAGTCATGTTTCCCATATTTTCCATTGCAAGATACAAGCCGGTTTGAGTGTTTGGGGCACATTTTAGCTAAAATCATCCTACGGGGCCTAACTGCTTATGCTAAAGCCTGCCTATTTTGAATGGCGTAGTGGTCACTGCAACCTCCAAAAAAATCAGGACTTACTACCCCAATAACCTGCTAACTCACCCCTGAAATACTAACTTATTCACACTATTTTGTTCATTTGACTTGTTTCTAATTTGAAATGCCCATTTTTGTGGGGCCAGAAAGGTGCGTCTTTAAAAGGCGATTTCTACGATACCCCACTTTTGCGCGTCGGACCGCGACTTTTTCCGGAAACGCCGAAAAACCGCAATTTTCAGGAGAAACGAGACGTACATCCTCCCCCTCTGCCGCCCACCCACCCAACTGACAGCCAGCCAGCAGACAAGCACAGAGAGTTCCGTGGGTCTGTCTGTGATGTCATAAAGGGCCTGCTGATCAATGGCCAGCTCTCTGATTGGCTGCTGTGTTTGATTGACAGATTGAATCTGGCAGCTGATTGGCTGTCTACCCTAAAGTGCATTACACACCCCTGATGGTACCACTGGCTAAGACTCCACCTCAGCTCATTGATTAATTATAAATTTAGAACAAATGATGGATGAAAGCAGGCAGGCCGGACATTTTTTTCACGCTCATTGGACTTGTTTAATGCAATGCACCTTTGTATATTCACATGCATTCGCTTCATGCTGTAACCACTGTGCATAAAAATTTGGAAACATGGGATACAGTGTATCATTTTCTGTCTAAGTCATGTTTCCCATATTTTCCATTGCAAGATACAAGCCGGTTTGAGTGTTTGGGGCACATTTTAGCTAAAATCATCCTACGGGGCCTAACTGCTTATGCTAAAGCCTGCCTATTTTGAATGGCGTAGTGGTCACTGCAACCTCCAAAAAAATCAGGACTTACTACCCCAATAACCTGCTAACTCACCCCTGAAATACTTACTTATTCACACTATTTTGTTCATTTGACTTGTTTCTAATTTGAAATGCCCATTTTTGTGGGGCCAGAAAGGTGCGTCTTTAAAAGGCGATTTCTACGATACCCCACTTTTGCACGTCGGACCGCGACTTTTTCCGGAAACGCCGAAAAACCGCAATTTTCAGGAGAAACGAGACGTACATCCTCCCCCTCTGCCGCCCACCCACCCAACTGACAGCCAGCCAGCAGACAAGCACAGAGAGTTCCGTGGGTCTGTCTGTGATGTCATAAAGGGCCTGCTGATCAATGGCCAGCTCTCTGATTGGCTGCTGTGTTTGATTGACAGATTGAATCTGGCAGCTGATTGGCTGTCTACCCTAAAGTGCATTACACACCCCTGATGGTACCACTGGCTAAGACTCCACCTCAGCTCATTGATTAATTATAAATTTAGAACAAATGATGGATGAAAGCAGGCAGGCCGGCCATTTTTTTCACGCTCATTGGACTTGTTTAATGCAATGCACCTTTGTATATTCACATGCATTCGCTTCATGCTGTAACCACTGTGCATAAAAATTTGGAAACATGGCATACAGTGTATCATTTTCTGTCTAAGTCATGTTTCCCATATTTTCCATTGCAAGATACAAGCCGGTTTGAGTGTTTGGGGCACATTTTAGCTAAAATCATCCTACGGGGCCTAACTGCTTATGCTAAAGCCTGCCTATTTTGAATGGCGTAGTGGTCACTGCAACCTCCAAAAAAATCAGGACTTACTACCCCAATAACCTGCTAACTCACCCCTGAAATACTTACTTATTCACACTATTTTGTTCATTTGACTTGTTTCTAATTTGAAATGCCCATTTTTGTGGGGCCAGAAAGGTGCGTCTTTAAAAGGCGATTTCTACGATACCCCACTTTTGCGCGTCGGACCGCGACTTTTTCCGGAAACGCCGAAAAACCGCAATTTTCAGGAGAAACGAGACGTACATCCTCCCCCTCTGCCGCCCACCCACCCAACTGACAGCCAGCCAGCAGACAAGCACAGAGAGTTCCGTGGGTCTGTCTGTGATGTCATAAAGGGCCTGCTGATCAATGGCCAGCTCTCTGATTGGCTGCTGTGTTTGATTGACAGATTGAATCTGGCAGCTGATTGGCTGTCTACCCTAAAGTGCATTACACACCCCTGATGGTACCACTGGCTAAGACTCCACCTCAGCTCATTGATTAATTATAAATTTAGAACAAATGATGGATGAAAGCAGGCAGGCCGGCCATTTTTTTCACGCTCATTGGACTTGTTTAATGCAATGCACCTTTGTATATTCACATGCATTCGCTTCATGCTGTAACCACTGTGCATAAAAATTTGGAAACATGGCATACAGTGTATCATTTTCTGTCTAAGTCATGTTTCCCATATTTTCCATTGCAAGATACAAGCCGGTTTGAGTGTTTGGGGCACATTTTAGCTAAAATCATCCTACGGGGCCTAACTGCTTATGCTAAAGCCTGCCTATTTTGAATGGCGTAGTGGTCACTGCAACCTCCAAAAAAATCAGGACTTACTACCCCAATAACCTGCTAACTCACCCCTGAAATACTTACTTATTCACACTATTTTGTTCATTTGACTTGTTTCTAATTTGAAATGCCCATTTTTGTGGGGCCAGAAAGGTGCGTCTTTAAAAGCCGATTTCTACGATACCCCACTTTTGCACGTCGGACCGCGACTTTTTCCGGAAACGCCGAAAAACCGCAATTTTCAGGAGAAACGAGACGTACATCCTCCCCCTCTGCCGCCCACCCACCCAACTGACAGCCAGCCAGCAGACAAGCACAGAGAGTTCCGTGGGTCTGTCTGTGATGTCATAAAGGGCCTGCTGATCAATGGCCAGCTCTCTGATTGGCTGCTGTGTTTGATTGACAGATTGAATCTGGCAGCTGATTGGCTGTCTACCCTAAAGTGCATTACACACCCCTGATGGTACCACTGGCTAAGACTCCACCTCAGCTCATTGATTAATTATAAATTTAGAACAAATGATGGATGAAAGCAGGCAGGCCGGCCATTTTTTTCACGCTCATTGGACTTGTTTAATGCAATGCACCTTTGTATATTCACATGCATTTGCTTCATGCTGTAACCACTGTGCATAAAAATTTGGAAACATGGCATACAGTGTATCATTTTCTGTCTAAGTCATGTTTCCCATATTTTCCATTGCAAGATACAAGCCGGTTTGAGTGTTTGGGGCACATTTTAGCTAAAATCATCCTACGGGGCCTAACTGCTTATGCTAAAGCCTGCCTATTTTGAATGGCGTAGTGGTCACTGCAACCTCCAAAAAAATCAGGACTTACTACCCCAATAACCTGCTAACTCACCCCTGAAATACTTACTTATTCACACTATTTTGTTCATTTGACTTGTTTCTAATTTGAAATGCCCATTTTTGTGGGGCCAGAAAGGTGCGTCTTTAAAAGCCGATTTCTACGATACCCCACTTTTGCACGTCGGACCGCGACTTTTTCCGGAAACGCCGAAAAACCGCAATTTTCAGGAGAAACGAGACGTACATCCTCCCCCTCTGCCGCCCACCCACCCAACTGACAGCCAGCCAGCAGACAAGCACAGAGAGTTCCGTGGGTCTGTCTGTGATGTCATAAAGGGCCTGCTGATCAATGGCCAGCTCTCTGATTGGCTGCTGTGTTTGATTGACAGATTGAATCTGGCAGCTGATTGGCTGTCTACCCTAAAGTGCATTACACACCCCTGATGGTACCACTGGCTAAGACTCCACCTCAGCTCATTGATTAATTATAAATTTAGAACAAATGATGGATGAAAGCAGGCAGGCCGGCCATTTTTTTCACGCTCATTGGACTTGTTTAATGCAATGCACCTTTGTATATTCACATGCATTCGCTTCATGCTGTAACCACTGTGCATAAAAATTTGGAAACATGGCATACAGTGTATCATTTGCTGTCTAAGTCATGTTTCCCATATTTTCCATTGCAAGATACAAGCCGGTTTGAGTGTTTGGGGCACATTTTAGCTAAAATCATCCTACGGGGCCTAACTGCTTATGCTAAAGCCTGCCTATTTTGAATGGCGTAGTAGTCACTGCAACCTCCAAAAAAATCAGGACTTACTACCCCAATAACCTGCTAACTCACCCCTGAAATACTTACTTATTCACACTATTTTGTTCATTTGACTTGTTTCTAATTTGAAATGTCCATTTTTGTGGGGCCTGAAAGGTGCGTCTTTAAAAGGCGATTTCTACGATACCCCACTTTTGCACGTCGGACCGCGACTTTTTCCGGAAACGCCGAAAAACCGCAATTTTCAGGAGAAACGAGACGTACATCCTCCCCCTCTGCCGCCCACCCACCCAACTGACAGCCAGCCAGCAGACAAGCACAGAGAGTTCCGTGGGTCTGTCTGTGATGTCATAAAGGGCCTGCTGATCAATGGCCAGCTCTCTGATTGGCTGCTGTGTTTGATTGACAGATTGAATCTGGCAGCTGATTGGCTGTCTACCCTAAAGTGCATTACACACCCCTGATGGTACCACTGGCTAAGACTCCACCTCAGCTCATTGATTAATTATAAATTTAGAACAAATGATGGATGAAAGCAGGCAGGCCGGCCATTTTTTTCACGCTCATTGGACTTGTTTAATGCAATGCACCTTTGTATATTCACATGCATTCGCTTCATGCTGTAACCACTGTGCATAAAAATTTGGAAACATGGCATACAGTGTATCATTTTCTGTCTAAGTCATGTTTCCCATATTTTCCATTGCAAGATACAAGCCGGTTTGAGTGTTTGGGGCACATTTTAGCTAAAATCATCCTACGGGGCCTAACTGCTTATGCTAAAGCCTGCCTATTTTGAATGGCGTAGTGGTCACTGCAACCTCCAAAAAAATCAGGACTTACTACCTCAATAACCTGCTAACTCACCCCTGAAATACTTACTTATTCACACTATTTTGTTCATTTGACTTGTTTCTAATTTGAAATGCCCATTTTTGTGGGGCCAGAAAGGTGCGTCTTTAAAAGGCGATTTCTACGATACCCCACTTTTGCGCGTCGGACCGCGACTTTTTCCGGAAACGCCGAAAAACCGCAATTTTCAGGAGAAACGAGACGTACATCCTCCCCCTCTGCCGCCCACCCACCCAACTGACAGCCAGCCAGCAGACAAGCACAGAGAGTTTCGTGGGTCTGTCTGTGATGTCATAAAGGGCCTGCTGATCAATGGCCAGCTCTCTGATTGGCTGCTGTGTTTGATTGACAGATTGAATCTGGCAGCTGATTGGCTGTCTACCCTAAAGTGCATTACACACCCCTGATGGTACCACTGGCTAAGACTCCACCTCAGCTCATTGATTAATTATAAATTTAGAACAAATGATGGATGAAAGCAGGCAGGCCGGCCATTTTTTTCACGCTCATTGGACTTGTTTAATGCAATGCACCTTTGTATATTCACATGCATTCGCTTCATGCTGTAACCACTGTGCATAAAAATTTGGAAACATGGCATACAGTGTATCATTTGCTGTCTAAGTCATGTTTCCCATATTTTCCATTGCAAGATACAAGCCGGTTTGAGTGTTTGGGGCACATTTTAGCTAAAATCATCCTACGGGGCCTAACTGCTTATGCTAAAGCCTGCCTATTTTGAATGGCGTAGTGGTCACTGCAACCTCCAAAAAAATCAGGACTTACTACCCCAATAACCTGCTAACTCACCCCTGAAATACTTACTTATTCACACTATTTTGTTCATTTGACTTGTTTCTAATTTGAAATGCCCATTTTTGTGGGGCCAGAAAGGTGCGTCTTTAAAAGGCGATTTCTACGATACCCCACTTTTGCGCGTCGGACCGCGACTTTTTCCGGAAACGCCGAAAAACCGCAATTTTCAGGAGAAACGAGACGTACATCCTCCCCCTCTGCCGCCCACCCACCCAACTGACAGCCAGCCAGCAGACAAGCACAGAGAGTTCCGTGGGTCTGTCTGTGATGTCATAAAGGGCCTGCTGATCAATGGCCAGCTCTCTGATTGGCTGCTGTGTTTGATTGACAGATTGAATCTGGCAGCTGATTGGCTGTCTACCCTAAAGTGCATTACACACCCCTGATGGTACCACTGGCTAAGACTCCACCTCAGCTCATTGATTAATTATAAATTTAGAACAAATGATGGATGAAAGCAGGCAGGCCGGCCATTTTTTTCACGCTCATTGGACTTGTTTAATGCAATGCACCTTTGTATATTCACATGCATTCGCTTCATGCTGTAACCACTGTGCATAAAAATTTGGAAACATGGCATACAGTGTATCATTTTCTGTCTAAGTCATGTTTCCCATATTTTCCATTGCAAGATACAAGCCGGTTTGAGTGTTTGGG
Source organism: Crinia signifera (assembly GCF_055691185.1). Taxonomy (NCBI): domain Eukaryota; kingdom Metazoa; phylum Chordata; class Amphibia; order Anura; family Myobatrachidae; genus Crinia; species Crinia signifera. The sequence continues at coordinate 218,295 of NW_028142730.1, read as the reverse complement.
GCACATTTTAGCTAAAATCATCCTACGGGGCCTAACTGCTTATGCTAAAGCCTGCCTATTTTGAATGGCGTAGTGGTCACTGCAACCTCCAAAAAAATCAGGACTTACTACCCCAATAACCTGCTAACTCACCCCTGAAATACTAACTTATTCACACTATTTTGTTCATTTGACTTGTTTCTAATTTGAAATGCCCATTTTTGTGGGGCCAGAAAGGTGCGTCTTTAAAAGGCGATTTCTACGATACCCCACTTTTGCGCGTCGGACCGCGACTTTTTCCGGAAACGCCGAAAAACCGCAATTTTCAGGAGAAACGAGACGTACATCCTCCCCCTCTGCCGCCCACCCACCCAACTGACAGCCAGCCAGCAGACAAGCACAGAGAGTTCCGTGGGTCTGTCTGTGATGTCATAAAGGGCCTGCTGATCAATGGCCAGCTCTCTGATTAGCTGCTGTGTTTGATTGACAGATTGAATCTGGCAGCTGATTGGCTGTCTACCCTAAAGTGCATTACACACCCCTGATGGTACCACTGGCTAAGACTCCACCTCAGCTCATTGATTAATTATAAATTTAGAACAAATGATGGATGAAAGCAGGCAGGCCGGACATTTTTTTCACGCTCATTGGACTTGTTTAATGCAATGCACCTTTGTATATTCACATGCATTCGCTTCATGCTGTAACCACTGTGCATAAAAATTTGGAAACATGGGATACAGTGTATCATTTTCTGTCTAAGTCATGTTTCCCATATTTTCCATTGCAAGATACAAGCCGGTTTGAGTGTTTGGGGCACATTTTAGCTAAAATCATCCTACGGGGCCTAACTGCTTATGCTAAAGCCTGCCTATTTTGAATGGCGTAGTGGTCACTGCAACCTCCAAAAAAATCAGGACTTACTACCCCAATAACCTGCTAACTCACCCCTGAAATACTTACTTATTCACACTATTTTGTTCATTTGACTTGTTTCTAATTTGAAATGCCCATTTTTGTGGGGCCAGAAAGGTGCGTCTTTAAAAGGCGATTTCTACGATACCCCACTTTTGCACGTCGGACCGCGACTTTTTCCGGAAACGCCGAAAAACCGCAATTTTCAGGAGAAACGAGACGTACATCCTCCCCCTCTGCCGCCCACCCACCCAACTGACAGCCAGCCAGCAGACAAGCACAGAGAGTTCCGTGGGTCTGTCTGTGATGTCATAAAGGGCCTGCTGATCAATGGCCAGCTCTCTGATTGGCTGCTGTGTTTGATTGACAGATTGAATCTGGCAGCTGATTGGCTGTCTACCCTAAAGTGCATTACACACCCCTGATGGTACCACTGGCTAAGACTCCACCTCAGCTCATTGATTAATTATAAATTTAGAACAAATGATGGATGAAAGCAGGCAGGCCGGCCATTTTTTTCACGCTCATTGGACTTGTTTAATGCAATGCACCTTTGTATATTCACATGCATTCGCTTCATGCTGTAACCACTGTGCATAAAAATTTGGAAACATGGCATACAGTGTATCATTTTCTGTCTAAGTCATGTTTCCCATATTTTCCATTGCAAGATACAAGCCGGTTTGAGTGTTTGGGGCACATTTTAGCTAAAATCATCCTACGGGGCCTAACTGCTTATGCTAAAGCCTGCCTATTTTGAATGGCGTAGTGGTCACTGCAACCTCCAAAAAAATCAGGACTTACTACCCCAATAACCTGCTAACTCACCCCTGAAATACTTACTTATTCACACTATTTTGTTCATTTGACTTGTTTCTAATTTGAAATGCCCATTTTTGTGGGGCCAGAAAGGTGCGTCTTTAAAAGGCGATTTCTACGATACCCCACTTTTGCGCGTCGGACCGCGACTTTTTCCGGAAACGCCGAAAAACCGCAATTTTCAGGAGAAACGAGACGTACATCCTCCCCCTCTGCCGCCCACCCACCCAACTGACAGCCAGCCAGCAGACAAGCACAGAGAGTTCCGTGGGTCTGTCTGTGATGTCATAAAGGGCCTGCTGATCAATGGCCAGCTCTCTGATTGGCTGCTGTGTTTGATTGACAGATTGAATCTGGCAGCTGATTGGCTGTCTACCCTAAAGTGCATTACACACCCCTGATGGTACCACTGGCTAAGACTCCACCTCAGCTCATTGATTAATTATAAATTTAGAACAAATGATGGATGAAAGCAGGCAGGCCGGCCATTTTTTTCACGCTCATTGGACTTGTTTAATGCAATGCACCTTTGTATATTCACATGCATTCGCTTCATGCTGTAACCACTGTGCATAAAAATTTGGAAACATGGCATACAGTGTATCATTTTCTGTCTAAGTCATGTTTCCCATATTTTCCATTGCAAGATACAAGCCGGTTTGAGTGTTTGGGGCACATTTTAGCTAAAATCATCCTACGGGGCCTAACTGCTTATGCTAAAGCCTGCCTATTTTGAATGGCGTAGTGGTCACTGCAACCTCCAAAAAAATCAGGACTTACTACCCCAATAACCTGCTAACTCACCCCTGAAATACTTACTTATTCACACTATTTTGTTCATTTGACTTGTTTCTAATTTGAAATGCCCATTTTTGTGGGGCCAGAAAGGTGCGTCTTTAAAAGCCGATTTCTACGATACCCCACTTTTGCACGTCGGACCGCGACTTTTTCCGGAAACGCCGAAAAACCGCAATTTTCAGGAGAAACGAGACGTACATCCTCCCCCTCTGCCGCCCACCCACCCAACTGACAGCCAGCCAGCAGACAAGCACAGAGAGTTCCGTGGGTCTGTCTGTGATGTCATAAAGGGCCTGCTGATCAATGGCCAGCTCTCTGATTGGCTGCTGTGTTTGATTGACAGATTGAATCTGGCAGCTGATTGGCTGTCTACCCTAAAGTGCATTACACACCCCTGATGGTACCACTGGCTAAGACTCCACCTCAGCTCATTGATTAATTATAAATTTAGAACAAATGATGGATGAAAGCAGGCAGGCCGGCCATTTTTTTCACGCTCATTGGACTTGTTTAATGCAATGCACCTTTGTATATTCACATGCATTTGCTTCATGCTGTAACCACTGTGCATAAAAATTTGGAAACATGGCATACAGTGTATCATTTTCTGTCTAAGTCATGTTTCCCATATTTTCCATTGCAAGATACAAGCCGGTTTGAGTGTTTGGGGCACATTTTAGCTAAAATCATCCTACGGGGCCTAACTGCTTATGCTAAAGCCTGCCTATTTTGAATGGCGTAGTGGTCACTGCAACCTCCAAAAAAATCAGGACTTACTACCCCAATAACCTGCTAACTCACCCCTGAAATACTTACTTATTCACACTATTTTGTTCATTTGACTTGTTTCTAATTTGAAATGCCCATTTTTGTGGGGCCAGAAAGGTGCGTCTTTAAAAGCCGATTTCTACGATACCCCACTTTTGCACGTCGGACCGCGACTTTTTCCGGAAACGCCGAAAAACCGCAATTTTCAGGAGAAACGAGACGTACATCCTCCCCCTCTGCCGCCCACCCACCCAACTGACAGCCAGCCAGCAGACAAGCACAGAGAGTTCCGTGGGTCTGTCTGTGATGTCATAAAGGGCCTGCTGATCAATGGCCAGCTCTCTGATTGGCTGCTGTGTTTGATTGACAGATTGAATCTGGCAGCTGATTGGCTGTCTACCCTAAAGTGCATTACACACCCCTGATGGTACCACTGGCTAAGACTCCACCTCAGCTCATTGATTAATTATAAATTTAGAACAAATGATGGATGAAAGCAGGCAGGCCGGCCATTTTTTTCACGCTCATTGGACTTGTTTAATGCAATGCACCTTTGTATATTCACATGCATTCGCTTCATGCTGTAACCACTGTGCATAAAAATTTGGAAACATGGCATACAGTGTATCATTTGCTGTCTAAGTCATGTTTCCCATATTTTCCATTGCAAGATACAAGCCGGTTTGAGTGTTTGGGGCACATTTTAGCTAAAATCATCCTACGGGGCCTAACTGCTTATGCTAAAGCCTGCCTATTTTGAATGGCGTAGTAGTCACTGCAACCTCCAAAAAAATCAGGACTTACTACCCCAATAACCTGCTAACTCACCCCTGAAATACTTACTTATTCACACTATTTTGTTCATTTGACTTGTTTCTAATTTGAAATGTCCATTTTTGTGGGGCCTGAAAGGTGCGTCTTTAAAAGGCGATTTCTACGATACCCCACTTTTGCACGTCGGACCGCGACTTTTTCCGGAAACGCCGAAAAACCGCAATTTTCAGGAGAAACGAGACGTACATCCTCCCCCTCTGCCGCCCACCCACCCAACTGACAGCCAGCCAGCAGACAAGCACAGAGAGTTCCGTGGGTCTGTCTGTGATGTCATAAAGGGCCTGCTGATCAATGGCCAGCTCTCTGATTGGCTGCTGTGTTTGATTGACAGATTGAATCTGGCAGCTGATTGGCTGTCTACCCTAAAGTGCATTACACACCCCTGATGGTACCACTGGCTAAGACTCCACCTCAGCTCATTGATTAATTATAAATTTAGAACAAATGATGGATGAAAGCAGGCAGGCCGGCCATTTTTTTCACGCTCATTGGACTTGTTTAATGCAATGCACCTTTGTATATTCACATGCATTCGCTTCATGCTGTAACCACTGTGCATAAAAATTTGGAAACATGGCATACAGTGTATCATTTTCTGTCTAAGTCATGTTTCCCATATTTTCCATTGCAAGATACAAGCCGGTTTGAGTGTTTGGGGCACATTTTAGCTAAAATCATCCTACGGGGCCTAACTGCTTATGCTAAAGCCTGCCTATTTTGAATGGCGTAGTGGTCACTGCAACCTCCAAAAAAATCAGGACTTACTACCCCAATAACCTGCTAACTCACCCCTGAAATACTTACTTATTCACACTATTTTGTTCATTTGACTTGTTTCTAATTTGAAATGCCCATTTTTGTGGGGCCAGAAAGGTGCGTCTTTAAAAGCCGATTTCTACGATACCCCACTTTTGCACGTCGGACCGCGACTTTTTCCGGAAACGCCGAAAAACCGCAATTTTCAGGAGAAACGAGACGTACATCCTCCCCCTCTGCCGCCCACCCACCCAACTGACAGCCAGCCAGCAGACAAGCACAGAGAGTTCCGTGGGTCTGTCTGTGATGTCATAAAGGGCCTGCTGATCAGTGGCCAGCTCTCTGATTGGCTGCTGTGTTTGATTGACAGATTGAATCTGGCAGCTGATTGGCTGTCTACCCTAAAGTGCATTACACACCCCTGATGGTACCACTGGCTAAGACTCCACCTCAGCTCATTGATTAATTATAAATTTAGAACAAATGATGGATGAAAGCAGGCAGGCCGGCCATTTTTTTCACGCTCATTGGACTTGTTTAATGCAATGCACCTTTGTATATTCACATGCATTCGCTTCATGCTGTAACCACTGTGCATAAAAATTTGGAAACATGGCATACAGTGTATCATTTTCTGTCTAAGTCATGTTTCCCATATTTTCCATTGCAAGATACAAGCCGGTTTGAGTGTTTGGGGCACATTTTAGCTAAAATCATCCTACGGGGCCTAACTGCTTATGCTAAAGCCTGCCTATTTTGAATGGCGTAGTGGTCACTGCAACCTCCAAAAAAATCAGGACTTACTACCCCAATAACCTGCTAACTCACCCCTGAAATACTTACTTATTCACACTATTTTGTTCATTTGACTTGTTTCCAATTTGAAATGCCCATTTTTGTGGGGCCAGAAAGGTGCGTCTTTAAAAGGCGATTTCTACGATACCCCACTTTTGCGCGTCGGACCGCGACTTTTTCCGGAAACGCCGAAAAACCGCAATTTTCAGGAGAAACGAGACGTACATCCTCCCCCTCTGCCGCCCACCCACCCAACTGACAGCCAGCCAGCAGACAAGCACAGAGAGTTCCGTGGGTCTGTCTGTGATGTCATAAAGGGCCTGCTGATCAATGGCCAGCTCTCTGATTGGCTGCTGTGTTTGATTGACAGATTGAATCTGGCAGCTGATTGGCTGTCTACCCTAAAGTGCATTACACACCCCTGATGGTACCACTGGCTAAGACTCCACCTCAGCTCATTGATTAATTATAAATTTAGAACAAATGATGGATGAAAGCAGGCAGGCCGGCCATTTTTTTCACGCTCATTGGACTTGTTTAATGCAATGCACCTTTGTATATTCACATGCATTTGCTTCATGCTGTAACCACTGTGCATAAAAATTTGGAAACATGGCATACAGTGTATCATTTGCTGTCTAAGTCATGTTTCCCATATTTTCCATTGCAAGATACAAGCCGGTTTGAGTGTTTGGGGCACATTTTAGCTAAAATCATCCTACGGGGCCTAACTGCTTATGCTAAAGCCTGCCTATTTTGAATGGCGTAGTGGTCACTGCAACCTCCAAAAAAATCAGGACTTACTACCCCAATAACCTGCTAACTCACCCCTGAAATACTTACTTATTCACACTATTTTGTTTATTTGACTTGTTTCTAATTTGAAATGCCCATTTTTGTGGGGCCAGAAAGGTGCGTCTTTAAAAGGCGATTTGTACGATACCCCACTTTTGCGCGTCGGACCGCGACTTTTTCCGGAAACGCCGAAAAACCACAATTTTCAGGAGAAACGAGACGTACATCCTCCCCCTCTGCCGCCCACCCACCCAACTGACAGCCAGCCAGCAGACAAGCACAGAGAGTTCCGTGGGTCTGTCTGTGATGTCATAAAGGGCCTGCTGATCAATGGCCAGCTCTCTGATTGGCTGCTGTGTTTGATTGACAGATTGAATCTGGCAGCTGATTGGCTGTCTACCCTAAAGTGCATTACACACCCCTGATGGTACCACTGGCTAAGACTCCACCTCAGCTCATTGATTAATTATAAATTTAGAACAAATGATGGATGAAAGCAGGCAGGCCGGACATTTTTTTCACGCTCATTGGACTTGTTTAATGCAATGCACCTTTGTATATTCACATGCATTCGCTTCATGCTGTAACCACTGTGCATAAAAATTTGGAAACATGGCATAAAGTGTATCATTTTCTGTCTAAGTCATGTTTCCCATATTTTCCATTGCAAGATACAAGCCGGTTTGAGTGTTTGGGGCACATTTTTGCTAAAATCATCCTACGGGGCCTAACTGCTTATGCTAAAGCCTGCCTATTTTGAATGGCGTAGTGGTCACTGCAACCTCCAAAAAAATCAGGACTTACTACCCCAATAACCTGCTAACTCACCCCTGAAATACTTACTTATTCACACTATTTTGTTCATTTGACTTGTTTCCAATTTGAAATGCCCATTTTTGTGGGGCCAGAAAGGTGCGTCTTTAAAAGGCGATTTCTACGATACCCCACTTTTGCGCGTCGGACCGCGACTTTTTCCGGAAACGCCGAAAAACCGCAATTTTCAGGAGAAACGAGACGTACATCCTCCCCCTCTGCCGCCCACCCACCCAACTGACAGCCAGCCAGCAGACAAGCACAGAGAGTTCCGTGGGTCTGTCTGTGATGTCATAAAGGGCCTGCTGATCAATGGCCAGCTCTCTCATTGGCTGCTGTGTTTGATTGACAGATTGAATCTGGCAGCTGATTGGCTGTCTACCCTAAAGTGCATTACACACCCCTGATGGTACCACTGGCTAAGACTCCACCTCAGCTCATTGATTAATTATAAATTTAGAACAAATGATGGATGAAAGCAGGCAGGCCGGCCATTTTTTTCACGCTCATTGGACTTGTTTAATGCAATGCACCTTTGTATATTCACATGCATTTGCTTCATGCTGTAACCACTGTGCATAAAAATTTGGAAACATGGCATACAGTGTATCATTTGCTGTCTAAGTCATGTTTCCCATATTTTCCATTGCAAGATACAAGCCGGTTTGAGTGTTTGGGGCACATTTTAGCTAAAATCATCCTACGGGGCCTAACTGCTTATGCTAAAGCCTGCCTATTTTGAATGGCGTAGTGGTCACTGCAACCTCCAAAAAAATCAGGACTTACTACCCCAATAACCTGCTAACTCACCCCTGAAATACTTACTTATTCACACTATTTTGTTTATTTGACTTGTTTCTAATTTGAAATGCCCATTTTTGTGGGGCCAGAAAGGTGCGTCTTTAAAAGGCGATTTCTACGATACCCCACTTTTGCGCGTCGGACCGCGACTTTTTCCGGAAACGCCGAAAAACCACAATTTTCAGGAGAAACGAGACGTACATCCTCCCCCTCTGCCGCCCACCCACCCAACTGACAGCCAGCCAGCAGACAAGCACAGAGAGTTCCATGGGTCTGTCTGTGATGTCATAAAGGGCCTGCTGATCAATGGCCAGCTCTCTGATTGGCTGCTGTGTTTGATTGACAGATTGAATCTGGCAGCTGATTGGCTGTCTACCCTAAAGTGCATTACACACCCCTGATGGTACCACTGGCTAAGACTCCACCTCAGCTCATTAATTAATTATAAATTTAGAACAAATGATGGATGAAAGCAGGCAGGCCGGCCATTTTTTTCACGCTCATTGGACTTGTTTAATGCAATGCACCTTTGTATATTCACATGCATTCGCTTCATGCTGTAACCACTGTGCATAAAAATTTGGAAACATGGCATACAGTGTATCATTTTCTGTCTAAGTCATGTTTCCCATATTTTCCATTGCAAGATACAAGCCGGTTTGAGTGTTTGGGGCACATTTTAGCTAAAATCATCCTACGGGGCCTAACTGCTTATGCTAAAGCCTGCCTATTTTGAATGGCGTAGTGGTCACTGCAACCTCCAAAAAAATCAGGACTTACTACCCCAATAACCTGCTAACTCACCCCTGAAATACTTACTTATTCACACAATTTTGTTCATTTGACTTGTTTCTAATTTGAAATGCCTATTTTTGTGGGGCCAGAAAGGTGCGTCTTTAAAAGGCGATTTCTACGATACCCCACTTTTGCGCGTCGGACCGCGACTTTTTCCGGAAACGCCGAAAAACCGCAATTTTCAGGAGAAACGAGACGTACATCCTCCCCCTCTGCCGCCCACCCACCCAACTGACAGCCAGACAGCAGACAAGCACAGAGAGTTCCGTGGGTCTGTCTGTGATGTCATAAAGGGCCTGCTGATCAATGGCCAGCTCTCTGATTGGCTGCTGTGTTTGATTGACAGATTGAATCTGGCAGCTGATTGGCTGTCTACCCTAAAGTGCATTACACACCCCTGATGGTACCACTGGCTAAGACTCCACCTCAGCTCATTGATTAATTATAAATTTAGAACAAATGATGGATGAAAGCAGGCAGGCCGGCCATTTTTTTCACGCTCATTGGACTTGTTTAATGCAATGCACCTGTGTATATTCACATGCATTCACTTCATTCTGTAACCACTGTGCATAAAAATTTGGAAACATGGCATACAGTGTATCATTTGCTGTCTAAGTCATGTTTCCCATATTTTCCATTGCAAGATACAAGCCGGTTTGAGTGTTTGGGGCACATTTTAGCTAAAATCATCCTACGGGGCCTAACTGCTTATGCTAAAGCCTGCCTATTTTGAATGGCGTAGTGGTCACTGCAACCTCCAAAAAAATCAGGACTTACTACCCCAATAACCTGCTAACTCACCCCTGAAATACTTACTTATTCACGCTATTTTGTTCATTTGACTTGTTTCTAATTTGAAATGCCCATTTTTGTGGGGCCAGAAAGGTGCGTCTTTAAAAGGCGATTTCTACGATACCCCACTTTCGCGCGTCGGACCGCGACTTTTTCCGGAAACACTGAAAAACCGCAATTTTCAGGAGAAACGAGACGTACATCCTCCCCCTCTGCCGCCCACCCACCCAACTGACAGCCAGCCAGCAGACAAGCACAGAGAGTTCCGTGGGTCTGTCTGTGATGTCATAAAGGGCCTGCTGATCAATGGCCAGCTCTCTGATTGGCTGCTGTGTTTGATTGACAGATTGAATCTGGCAGCTGATTGGCTGTCTACCCTAAAGTGCATTACACACCCCTGATGGTACCACTGGCTAAGACTCCACCTCAGCTCATTGATTAATTATAAATTTAGAACAAATGATGGATGAAAGCAGGCAGGCCGGACATTTTTTTCACGCTCATTGGACTTGTTTAATGCAATGCACCTTTGTATATTCACATGCATTCGCTTCATGCTGTAACCACTGTGCATAAAAATTTGGAAACATGGCATAAAGTGTATCATTTTCTGTCTAAGTCATGTTTCCCATATTTTCCATTGCAAGATACAAGCCGGTTTGAGTGTTTGGGGCACATTTTTGCTAAAATCATCCTACGGGGCCTAACTGCTTATGCTAAAGCCTGCCTATTTTGAATGGCGTAGTGGTCACTGCAACCTCCAAAAAAATCAGGACTTACTACCCCAATAACCTGCTAACTCACCCCTGAAATACTTACTTATTCACACTATTTTGTTCATTTGACTTGTTTCTAATTTGAAATGCCCATTTTTGTGGGGCCAGAAAGGTGCGTCTTTAAAAGGCGATTTCTACGATACCCCACTTTTGCGCGTCGGACCGCGACTTTTTCCGGAAACGCAGAAAAACCACAATTTTCAGGAGAAACGAGACGTACATCCTCCCCCTCTGCCGCCCACCCACCCAACTGACAGCCAGCCAGCAGACAAGCACAGAGAGTTCCGTGGGTCTGTCTGTGATGTCATAAAGGGCCTGCTGATCAATGGCCAGCTCTCTGATTGGCTGCTGTGTTTGATTGACAGATTGAATCTGGCAGCTGATTGGCTGTCTACCCTAAAGTGCATTACACACCCCTGATGGTACCACTGGCTAAGACTCCACCTCAGCTCATTAATTAATTATAAATTTAGAACAAATGATGGATGAAAGCAGGCAGGCCGGCCATTTTTTTCACGCTCATTGGACTTGTTTAATGCAATGCACCTTTGTATATTCACATGCATTCGCTTCATGCTGTAACCACTGTGCATAAAAATTTGGAAACATGGCATACAGTGTATCATTTTCTGTCTAAGTCATGTTTCCCATATTTTCCATTGCAAGATACAAGCCGGTTTGAGTGTTTGGGGCACATTTTAGCTAAAATCATCCTACGGGGCCTAACTGCTTATGCTAAAGCCTGCCTATTTTGAATGGCGTAGTGGTCACTGCAACCTCCAAAAAAATCAGGACTTACTACCCCAATAACCTGCTAACTCACCCCTGAAATACTTACTTATTCACACAATTTTGTTCATTTGACTTGTTTCTAATTTGAAATGCCTATTTTTGTGGGGCCAGAAAGGTGCGTCTTTAAAAGGCGATTTCTACGATACCCCACTTTTGCGCGTCGGACCGCGACTTTTTCCGGAAACGCCGAAAAACCGCAATTTTCAGGAGAAACGAGACGTACATCCTCCCCCTCTGCCGCCCACCCACCCAACTGACAGCCAGACAGCAGACAAGCACAGAGAGTTCCGTGGGTCTGTCTGTGATGTCATAAAGGGCCTGCTGATCAATGGCCAGCTCTCTGATTGGCTGCTGTGTTTGATTGACAGATTGAATCTGGCAGCTGATTGGCTGTCTACCCTAAAGTGCATTACACACCCCTGATGGTACCACTGGCTAAGACTCCACCTCAGCTCATTGATTAATTATAAATTTAGAACAAATGATGGATGAAAGCAGGCAGGCCGGCCATTTTTTTCACGCTCATTGGACTTGTTTAATGCAATGCACCTGTGTATATTCACATGCATTCACTTCATTCTGTAACCACTGTGCATAAAAATTTGGAAACATGGCATACAGTGTATCATTTGCTGTCTAAGTCATGTTTCCCATATTTTCCATTGCAAGATACAAGCCGGTTTGAGTGTTTGGGGCACATTTTAGCTAAAATCATCCTACGGGGCCTAACTGCTTATGCTAAAGCCTGCCTATTTTGAATGGCGTAGTGGTCACTGCAACCTCCAAAAAAATCAGGACTTACTACCCCAATAACCTGCTAACTCACCCCTGAAATACTTACTTATTCACGCTATTTTGTTCATTTGACTTGTTTCTAATTTGAAATGCCCATTTTTGTGGGGCCAGAAAGGTGCGTCTTTAAAAGGCGATTTCTACGATACCCCACTTTCGCGCGTCGGACCGCGACTTTTTCCGGAAACACTGAAAAACCGCAATTTTCAGGAGAAACGAGACGTACATCCTCCCCCTCTGCCGCCCACCCACCCAACTGACAGCCAGCCAGCAGACAAGCACAGAGAGTTCCGTGGGTCTGTCTGTGATGTCATAAAGGGCCTGCTGATCAATGGCCAGCTCTCTGATTGGCTGCTGTGTTTGATTGACTGATTGAATTTGGCAGCTGATTGTCTGTCTACCCTAAAGTGCATTACACACCCCTGATGGTACCACTGGCTAAGAATCCACCTCAGCTCATTGATTAATTATAAATTTAGAACAAATGATGGATGAAAGCAGGCAGGCCGGCCATTTTTTTCACGCTCATTGGACTTGTTTAATGCAATGCACCTTTGTATATTCACATGCATTCGCTTCATGCTGTAACCACTGTGCATAAAAATTTGGAAACATGGCATACAATGTATCATTTGCTGTCTAAGTCATGTTTCCCATATTTTCCATTGCAAGATACAAGCCGGTTTGAGTGTTTGGGGCACATTTTAGCTAAAATCATCCTACGGGGCCTAACTGCTTATGCTAAAGCCTGCCTATTTTGAATGGCGTAGTGGTCACTGCAACCTCCAAAAAAATCAGGACTTACTACCCCAATAACCTGCTTACTCACCCCTAAAATACTTACTTATTCACACTATTTTGTTCATTTGACTTGTTTCTAATTTGAAATGCCCATTTTTGTGGGGCCAGAAAGGTGCGTCTTTAAAAGGCGATTTCTACGATACCCCACTTTTGCGCGTAGGACCGCGGCTTTTTCCGGAAACGCCGAAAAACCGCAATTTTCAGGAGAAACGAGACGTACATCCTCCCCCTCTGCCGCCCACCCACCCAACTGACAGCCAGCCAGCAGACAAGCACAGAGAGTTCCGTGGGTCTGTCTGTGATGTCATAAAGGGCCTGCTGATCAATGGCCAGCTCTCTGATTGGATGCTGTGTTTGATTGACAGATTGAATCTGGCAGCTGATTGGCTGTCTACCCTAAAGTGCATTACACACCCCTGATGGTACCACTGGCTAAGACTCCACCTCAGCTCATTGATTAATTATAAATTTAGAACAAATGATGGATGAAAGCAAGCAGGCCGGACATTTTTTTCACGCTCATTGGACTTGTTTAATGCAATGCACCTTTGTATATTCACATGCATTCGCTTCATGCTGTAACCACTGTGCATAAAAATTTGGAAACATGGCATACAGTGTATCATTTTCTGTCTAAGTCATGTTTCCCATATTTTCCATTGCAAGATACAAGCCGGTTTGAGTGTTTGGGGCACATTTTAGCTAAAATCATCCTACGGGGCCTAACTGCTTATGCTAAAGCCTGCCTATTTTGAATGGCGTAGTGGTCACTGCAACCTCCAAAAAAATCAGGACTTACTACCCCAATAACCTGCTAACTCACCCCTGAAATACTTACTTATTCACACTATTTTGTTCATTTGACTTGTTTCTAATTTGAAATGCCCATTTTTGTGGGGCCAGAAAGGTGCGTCTTTAAAAGCCGATTTCTACGATACCCCACTTTTGCACGTCGGACCGCGATTTTTTCCGGAAACGCCGAAAAAACGCAATTTTCAGGAGAAACGAGACGTACATCCTCCCCCTCTGCCGCCCACCCACCCAACTGACAGCCAGCCAGCAGACAAGCACAGAGAGTTCCGTGGGTCTGTCTGTGATGTCATAAAGGGCCTGCTGATCAATGGCCAGCTCTCTGATTGGCTGCTGTGTTTGATTGACAGATTGAATCTGGCAGCTGATTGGCTGTCTACCCTAAAGTGCATTACACACCCCTGATGGTACCACTGGCTAAGACTCCACCTCAGCTCATTGATTAATTATAAATTTAGAACAAATGATGGATGAAAGCAGGCAGGCCGGCCATTTTTTTCACGCTCATTGGACTTGTTTAATGCAATGCACCTTTGTATATTCACATGCATTCGCTTCATGCTGTAACCACTGTGCATAAAAATTTGGAAACATGGCATACAGTGTATCATTTTCTGTCTAAGTCATGTTTCCCATATTTTCCATTGCAAGATACAAGCCGGTTTGAGTGTTTGGGGCACATTTTAGCTAAAATCATCCTACGGGGCCTAACTGCTTATGCTAAAGCCTGCCTATTTTGAATGGCGTAGTGGTCACTGCAACCTCCAAAAAAATCAGGACTTACTACCCCAATAACCTGCTAACTCACCCCTGAAATACTTACTTATTCACACTATTTTGTTCATTTGACTTGTTTCTAATTTGAAATGCCCATTTTTGTGGGGCCAGAAAGGTGCGTCTTTAAAAGGCGATTTCTACGATACCCCACTTTTGCGCGTCGGACCGAGACTTTTTCCGGAAACACAGAAAAACCGCAATTTTCAGGACAAACGAGACGTACATCCTCCCCCTCTGCCGCCCACCCACCCAACTGACAGCCAGCCAGCAGACAAGCACAGAGAGTTCCGTGGGTCTGTCTGTGATGTCATAAAGGGCCTGCTGATCAATGGCCAGCTCTCTGATTGGCTGCTGTGTTTGATTGACAGATTGAATCTGGCAGCTGATTGGCTGTCTACCCTAAAGTGCATTACACACCCCTGATGGTACCACTGGCTAAGACTCCACCTCAGCTCATTGATTAATTATAAATTTAGAACAAATGATGGATGAAAGCAGGCAGGCCGGCCATTTTTTTCACGCTCATTGGACTTGTTTAATGCAATGCACCTTTGTATATTCACATGCATTCGCTTCATGCTGTAACCACTGTGCATAAAAATTTGGAAACATGGCATACAGTGTATCATTTGCTGTCTAAGTCATGTTTCCCATATTTTCCATTGCAAGATACAAGCCGGTTTGAGTGTTTGGGGCACATTTTAGCTAAAATCATCCTACGGGGCCTAACTGCTTATGCTAAAGCCTGCCTATTTTGAATGGCGTAGTGGTCACTGCAACCTCCAAAAAAATCAGGACTTACTACCCCAATAACCTGCTAACTCACCCCTGAAATACTTACTTATTCACACTATTTTGTTCATTTGACTTGTTTCTAATTTGAAATGCCCATTTTTGTGGGGCCAGAAAGATGCGTCTTTAAAAGGCGATTTCTACGATACACCACTTTTGCGCGTCGGACCGCGACTTTTTCCGGAAACGCCGAAAAACCGCAATTTTCAGGAGAAACGAGACGTACATCCTCCCCCTCTGCCGCCCACCCACCCAACTGACAGCCAGCCAGCAGACAAGCACAGAGAGTTCCGTGGGTCTGTCTGTGATGTCATAAAGGGCCTGCTGATCAATGGCCAGCTCTCTGATTGGCTGCTGTGTTTGATTGACAGATTGAATCTTGCAGCTGATTGGCTGTCTACCCTAAAGTGCATTACACACCCCTGATGGTACCACTGGCTAAGACTCCACCTCAGCTCATTGATTAATTATAAATTTAGAACAAATGATGGATGAAAGCAGGCAGGCCGGCCATTTTTTTCACGCTCATTGGACTTGTTTAATGCAATGCACCTGTGTATATTCACATGCATTCACTTCATGCTGTAACCACTGTGCATAAAAATTTGGAAACATGGCATACAGTGTATCATTTGCTGTCTAAGTCATGTTTCCCATATTTTCCATTGCAAGATACAAGCCGGTTTGAGTGTTTGGGGCACATTTTAGCTAAAATCATCCTACGGGGCCTAACTGCTTATGCTAAAGCCTGCCTATTTTGAATGGCGTAGTGGTCACTGCAACCTCCAAAAAAATCAGGACTTACTACCCCAATAACCTGCTAACTCACCCCTGAAATACTTACTTATTCACGCTATTTTGTTCATTTGACTTGTTTCTAATTTGAAATGCCCATTTTTGTGGGGCCAGAAAGGTGCGTCTTTAAAAGGCGATTTCTACGATACCCCTCTTTTGCGCGTCGGACCGCGACTTTTTCCGGAAACACAGAAAAACCGCAATTTTCAGGAGAAACGAGACGTACATCCTCCCCCTCTGCCGCCCACCCACCCAACTGACAGCCAGCCAGCAGACAAGCACAGAGAGTTCCGTGGGTCTGTCTGTGATGTCATAAAGGGCCTGCTGATCAATGGCCAGCTCTCTGATTGGCTGCTGTGTTTGATTGACAGATTGAATCTGGCAGCTGATTGGCTGTCTACCCTAAAGTGCATTACACACCCCTGATGGTACCACTGGCTAATACTCCACCTCAGCTCATTGATTAATTATAAATTTAGAACAAATGATGGATGAAAGCAGGCAGGCCGGCCATTTTTTTCACGCTCATTGGACTTGTTTAATACAATGCACCTGTGTATATTCACATGCATTCGCTTCATGCTGTAACCACTGTGCATAAAAATTTGGAAACATGGCATACAGTGTATCATTTGCTGTCTAAGTCATGTTTCCCATATTTTCCATTGCAAGATACAAGCCGGTTTGAGTGTTTGGGGCACATTTTAGCTAAAATCATCCTACGGGGCCTAACTGCTTATGCTAAAGCCTGCCTATTTTGAATGGCGTAGTGGTCACTGCAACCTCCAAAAAAATCAGGACTTACTACCCCAATAACCTGCAAACTCACCCCTGAAATACTTACTTATTCACACTATTTTGTTCATTTGACTTGTTTCTAATTTGAAATGCCCATTTTTGTGGGGCCAGAAAGGTGCGTCTTTAAAAGGCGATTTCTACGATACCCCACTTTTGCGCGTCGGACCGCGACTTTTTCCGGAAACGCAGAAAAACCGCAATTTTCAGGAGAAACGAGACGTACATCCTCCCCCTCTGCCGCCCACCCACCCAACTGACAGCCAGCCAGCAGACAAGCACAGAGAGTTCCGTGGGTCTGTCTGTGATGTCATAAAGGGCCTGCTGATCAATGGCTAGCTCTCTGATTGGCTGCTGTGTTTGATTGACAGATTGAATCTGGCAGCTGATTGGCTGTCTACCCTAAAGTGCATTACACACCCCTGATGGTACCACTGGCTAAGACTCCACCTCAGCTCATTGATTAATTATAAATTTAGAACAAATGATGGATGAAAGCAGGCAGGCCGGCCATTTTTTTCACGCTCATTGGACTTGTTTAATGCAATGCACCTTTGTATATTCACATGCATTTGCTTCATGCTGTAACCACTGTGCATAAAAATTTGGAAACATGGCATACAGTGTATCATTTGCTGTCTAAGTCATGTTTCCCATATTTTCCATTGCAAGATACAAGCCGGTTTGAGTGTTTGGGGCACATTTTAGCTAAAATCATCCTACGGGGCCTAACTGCTTATGCTAAAGCCTGCCTATTTTGAATGGCGTAGTGGTCACTGCAACCTCCAAAAAAATCAGGACTTACTACCCCAATAACCTGCTAACTCACCCCTGAAATACTTACTTATTCACACTATTTTGTTCATTTGACTTGTTTCTAATTTGAAATGCCCATTTTTGTGGGGCCAGAAAGGTGCGTCTTTAAAAGGCGATTTCTACGATACCCCACTTTTGCGCATCGGACCGCGACTTTTTCCGGAAACGCCGAAAAACCGCAATTTTCAGGAGAAACGAGACGTACATCCTCCCCCTCTGCCGCCCACCCACCCAACTGACAGCCAGCCAGCAGACAAGCACAGAGAGTTCCGTGGGTCTGTCTGTGATGTCATAAAGGGCCTGCTGATCAATGGCTAGCTCTCCGATTGGCTGCTGTGTTTGATTGACAGATTGAATCTGGCAGCTGATTGGCTGTCTACCCTAAAGTGCATTACACACCCCTGATGGTACCACTGGCTAAGACTCCACCTCAGCTCATTGATTAATTATAAATTTAGAACAAATGATGGATGAAAGCAGGCAGGCCGGCCATTTTTTTCACGCTCATTGGACTTGTTTAATGCAATGCACCTTTGTATATTCACATGCATTTGCTTCATGCTGTAACCACTGTGCATAAAAATTTGGAAACATGGCATACAGTGTATCATTTGCTGTCTAAGTCATGTTTCCCATATTTTCCATTGCAAGATACAAGCCGGTTTGAGTGTTTGGGGCACATTTTAGCTAAAATCATCCTACGGGGCCTAACTGCTTATGCTAAAGCCTGCCTATTTTGAATGGCGTAGTGGTCACTGCAACCTCCAAAAAAATCAGGACTTACTACCCCAATAACCTGCTAACTCACCCCTGAAATACTTACTTATTCACACTATTTTGTTCATTTGACTTGTTTCTAATTTGAAATGCCCATTTTTGTGGGGCCAGAAAGGTGCGTCTTTAAAAGGCGATTTCTACGATACCCCACTTTTGCGCATCGGACCGCGACTTTTTCCGGAAACGCCGAAAAACCGCAATTTTCAGGAGAAACGAGACGTACATCCTCCCCCTCTGCCGCCCACCCACCCAACTGACAGCCAGCCAGCAGAGAAGCACAGAGAGTTCCGTGGGTCTGTCTGTGATGTCATAAAGGGCCTGCTGATCAATGGCCAGCTCTCTGATTGGCTGCTGTGTTTGATTGACAGATTGAATCTGGCAGCTGATTGGCTGTCTACCCTAAAGTGCATTACACACCCCTGATGGTACCACTGGCTAAGAATCCACCTCAGCTCATTGATTAATTATAAATTTAGAACAAATGATGGATGAAAGCAGGCAGGCCGGCCATTTTTTTTTACGCTCATTGGACTTGTTTAATGCAATGCACCTTTGTATATTCACATGCATTCGCTTCATGCTGTAACCACTGTGCATACAAATTTGGAAACATGGCATACAGTGTATCATTTTCTGTCTAAGTCATGTTTCCCATATTTTCCATTGCAAGATACAAGCCGGTTTGAGTGTTTGGGGCACATTTTAGCTAAAATCATCCTACGGGGCCTAACTGCTTATGCTAAAGCCTGCCTATTTTGAATGGCGTAGTGGTCACTGCAACCTCCAAAAAAATCAGGACTTACTACCCCAATAACCTGCTAACTCACCCCTGAAATACTTAATTATTCACACTATTTTGTTCATTTGACTTGTTTCTAATTTGAAATGCCCATTTTTGTGGGGCCAGAAAGGTGCGTCTTTAAAAGGCGATTTCTACGATACCCCACTTTTGCGCATCGGACCGCGACTTTTTCCGGAAACGCCGAAAAACCGCAATTTTCAGGAGAAACGAGACGTACATCCTCCCCCTCTGCCGCCCACCCACCCAACTGACAGCCAGCCAGCAGAGAAGCACAGAGAGTTCCGTGGGTCTGTCTGTGATGTCATAAAGGGCCTGCTGATCAATGGCCAGCTCTCTGATTGGCTGCTGTGTTTGATTGACAGATTGAATCTGGCAGCTGATTGGCTGTCTACCCTAAAGTGCATTACACACCCCTGATGGTACCACTGGCTAAGAATCCACCTCAGCTCATTGATTAATTATAAATTTAGAACAAATGATGGATGAAAGCAGGCAGGCCGGCCATTTTTTTCACGCTCATTGGACTTGTTTAATGCAATGCACCTGTGTATATTCACATGCATTCACTTCATTCTGTAACCACTGTGCATAAAAATTTGGAAACATGGCATACAGTGTATCATTTGCTGTCTAAGTCATGTTTCCCATATTTTCCATTGCAAGATACAAGCCGGTTTGAGTGTTTGGGGCACATTTTAGCTAAAATCATCCTACGGGGCCTAACTGCTTATGCTAAAGCCTGCCTATTTTGAATGGCGTAGTGGTTACTGCAACCTCCAAAAAAATCAGGACTTACTACCCCAATAACCTGCTAACTCACCCCTGAAATACTTACTTATTCACGCTATTTTGTTCATTTGACTTGTTTCTAATTTGAAATGCCCATTTTTGTGGGGCCAGAAAGGTGCGTCTTTAAAAGGCGATTTCTACGATACCCCTCTTTTGCGCGTCGGACCGCGACTTTTTCCGGAAACACAGAAAAACCGCAATTTTCAGGAGAAACGAGACGTACATCCTCCCCCTCTGCCGCCCACCCACCCAACTGACAGCCAGCCAGCAGACAAGCACAGAGAGTTCCGTGGGTCTGTCTGTGATGTCATAAAGGGCCTGCTGATCAATGGCCAGCTCTCTGATTGGCTGCTGTGTTTGATTGACAGATTGAATCTGGCAGCTGATTGGCTGTCTACCCTAAAGTGCATTACACACCCCTGATGGTACCACTGGCTAAGACTCCACCTCAGCTCATTGATTAATTATAAATTTAGAACAAATGATGGATGAAAGCAGGCAGGCCGGCCATTTTTTTCACGCTCATTGGACTTGTTTAATACAATGCACCTGTGTATATTCACATGCATTCGCTTCATGCTGTAACCACTGTGCATAAAAATTTGGAAACATGGCATACAGTGTATCATTTGCTGTCTAAGTCATGTTTCCCATATTTTCCATTGCAAGATACAAGCCGGTTTGAGTGTTTGGGGCACATTTTAGCTAAAATCATCCTACGGGGCCTAACTGCTTATGCTAAAGCCTGCCTATTTTGAATGGCGTAGTGGTCACTGCAACCTCCAAAAAAATCAGGACTTACTACCCCAATAACCTGCTAACTCACCCCTGAAATACTTACTTATTCACACTATTTTGTTCATTTGACTTGTTTCTAATTTGAAATGCCCATTTTTGTGGGGCCAGAAAGGTGCGTCTTTAAAAGGCGATTTCTACGATACCCCACTTTTGCGCGTCGGACCGCGACTTTTTCCGGAAACGCAGAAAAACCGCAATTTTCAGGAGAAACGAGACGTACATCCTCCCCCTCTGCCGCCCACCCACCCAACTGACAGCCAGCCAGCAGACAAGCACAGAGAGTTCCGTGGGTCTGTCTGTGATGTCATAAAGGGCCTGCTGATCAATGGCTAGCTCTCTGATTGGCTGCTGTGTTTGATTGACAGATTGAATCTGGCAGCTGATTGGCTGTCTACCCTAAAGTGCATTACACACCCCTGATGGTACCACTGGCTAAGACTCCACCTCAGCTCATTGATTAATTATAAATTTAGAACAAATGATGGATGAAAGCAGGCAGGCCGGCCATTTTTTTCACGCTCATTGGACTTGTTTAATGCAATGCACCTTTGTATATTCACATGCATTTGCTTCATGCTGTAACCACTGTGCATACAAATTTGGAAACATGGCATACAGTGTATCATTTTCTGTCTAAGTCATGTTTCCCATATTTTCCATTGCAAGATACAAGCCGGTTTGAGTGTTTGGGGCACATTTTAGCTAAAATCATCCTACGGGGCCTAACTGCTTATGCTAAAGCCTGCCTATTTTGAATGGCGTAGTGGTCACTGCAACCTCCAAAAAAATCAGGACTTACTACCCCAATAACCTGCTAACTCACCCCTGAAATACTTAATTATTCACACTATTTTGTTCATTTGACTTGTTTCTAATTTGAAATGCCCATTTTTGTGGGGCCAGAAAGGTGCGTCTTTAAAAGGCGATTTCTACGATACCCCACTTTTGCGCATCGGACCGCGACTTTTTCCGGAAACGCCGAAAAACCGCAATTTTCAGGAGAAACGAGACGTACATCCTCCCCCTCTGCCGCCCACCCACCCAACTGACAGCCAGCCAGCAGAGAAGCACAGAGAGTTCCGTGGGTCTGTCTGTGATGTCATAAAGGGCCTGCTGATCAATGGCCAGCTCTCTGATTGGCTGCTGTGTTTGATTGACAGATTGAATCTGGCAGCTGATTGGCTGTCTACCCTAAAGTGCATTACACACCCCTGATGGTACCACTGGCTAAGAATCCACCTCAGCTCATTGATTAATTATAAATTTAGAACAAATGATGGATGAAAGCAGGCAGGCCGGCCATTTTTTTCACGCTCATTGGACTTGTTTAATGCAATGCACCTGTGTATATTCACATGCATTCACTTCATTCTGTAACCACTGTGCATAAAAATTTGGAAACATGGCATACAGTGTATCATTTGCTGTCTAAGTCATGTTTCCCATATTTTCCATTGCAAGATACAAGCCGGTTTGAGTGTTTGGGGCACATTTTAGCTAAAATCATCCTACGGGGCCTAACTGCTTATGCTAAAGCCTGCCTATTTTGAATGGCGTAGTGGTCACTGCAACCTCCAAAAAAATCAGGACTTACTACCCCAATAACCTGCTAACTCACCCCTGAAATACTTACTTATTCACGCTATTTTGTTCATTTGACTTGTTTCTAATTTGAAATGCCCATTTTTGTGGGGCCAGAAAGGTGCGTCTTTAAAAGGCGATTTCTACGATACCCCTCTTTTGCGCGTCGGACCGCGACTTTTTCCGGAAACACAGAAAAACCGCAATTTTCAGGAGAAACGAGACGTACATCCTCCCCCTCTGCCGCCCACCCACCCAACTGACAGCCAGCCAGCAGACAAGCACAGAGAGTTCCGTGGGTCTGTCTGTGATGTCATAAAGGGCCTGCTGATCAATGGCCAGCTCTCTGATTGGCTGCTGTGTTTGATTGACAGATTGAATCTGGCAGCTGATTGGCTGTCTACCCTAAAGTGCATTACACACCCCTGATGGTACCACTGGCTAAGACTCCACCTCAGCTCATTGATTAATTATAAATTTAGAACAAATGATGGATGAAAGCAGGCAGGCCGGCCATTTTTTTCACGCTCATTGGACTTGTTTAATACAATGCACCTGTGTATATTCACATGCATTCGCTTCATGCTGTAACCACTGTGCATAAAAATTTGGAAACATGGCATACAGTGTATCATTTGCTGTCTAAGTCATGTTTCCCATATTTTCCATTGCAAGATACAAGCCGGTTTGAGTGTTTGGGGCACATTTTAGCTAAAATCATCCTACGGGGCCTAACTGCTTATGCTAAAGCCTGCCTATTTTGAATGGCGTAGTGGTCACTGCAACCTCCAAAAAAATCAGGACTTACTACCCCAATAACCTGCTAACTCACCCCTGAAATACTTACTTATTCACACTATTTTGTTCATTTGACTTGTTTCTAATTTGAAATGCCCATTTTTGTGGGGCCAGAAAGGTGCGTCTTTAAAAGGCGATTTCTACGATACCCCACTTTTGCGCGTCGGACCGCGACTTTTTCCGGAAACGCAGAAAAACCGCAATTTTCAGGAGAAACGAGACGTACATCCTCCCCCTCTGCCGCCCACCCACCCAACTGACAGCCAGCCAGCAGACAAGCACAGAGAGTTCCGTGGGTCTGTCTGTGATGTCATAAAGGGCCTGCTGATCAATGGCTAGCTCTCTGATTGGCTGCTGTGTTTGATTGACAGATTGAATCTGGCAGCTGATTGGCTGTCTACCCTAAAGTGCATTACACACCCCTGATGGTACCACTGGCTAAGACTCCACCTCAGCTCATTGATTAATTATAAATTTAGAACAAATGATGGATGAAAGCAGGCAGGCCGGCCATTTTTTTCACGCTCATTGGACTTGTTTAATGCAATGCACCTTTGTATATTCACATGCATTTGCTTCATGCTGTAACCACTGTGCATAAAAAATTTGGAAACATGGCATACAGTGTATCATTTGCTGTCTAAGTCATGTTTCCCATATTTTCCATTGCAAGATACAAGCCGGTTTGAGTGTTTGGGGCACATTTTAGCTAAAATCATCCTACGGGGCCTAACTGCTTATGCTAAAGCCTGCCTATTTTGAATGGCGTAGTGGTCACTGCAACCTCCAAAAAAATCAGGACTTACTACCCCAATAACCTGCTAACTCACCCCTGAAATACTTACTTATTCACACTATTTTGTTCATTTGACTTGTTTCTAATTTGAAATGCCCATTTTTGTGGGGCCAGAAAGGTGCGTCTTTAAAAGGCGATTTCTACGATACCCCACTTTTGCGCATCGGACCGCGACTTTTTCCGGAAACGGCGAAAAAACGCAATTTTCAGGAGAAACGAGACGTACATCCTCCCCCTCTGCCGCCCACCCACCCAACTGACAGCCAGCCAGCAGAGAAGCACAGAGAGTTCCGTGGGTCTGTCTGTGATGTCATAAAGGGCCTGCTGATCAATGGCCAGCTCTCTGATTGGCTGCTGTGTTTGATTGACAGATTGAATCTGGCAGCTGATTGGCTGTCTACCCTAAAGTGCATTACACACCCCTGATGGTACCACTGGCTAAGAATCCACCTCAGCTCATTGATTAATTATAAATTTAGAACAAATGATGGATGAAAGCAGGCAGGCCGGCCATTTTTTTTACGCTCATTGGACTTGTTTAATGCAATGCACCTTTGTATATTCACATGCATTCGCTTCATGCTGTAACCACTGTGTATAAAAATTTGGAAACATGGCATACAGTGTATCATTTTCTGTCTAAGTCATGTTTCCCATATTTTCCATTGCAAGATACAAGCCGGTTTGAGTGTTTGGGGCACATTTTAGCTAAAATCATTCTACGGGGCCTAACTGCTTATGCTAAAGCCTGCCTATTTTGAATGGCGTAGTGGTCACTGCAACCTCCAAAAAAATCAGGACTTACTACCCCAATAACCTGCTAACTCACCCCTGAAATACTTAATTATTCACACTATTTTGTTCATTTGACTTGTTTCTAATTTGAAATGCCCATTTTTGTGGGGCCAGAAAGGTGCGTCTTTAAAAGGCGATTTCTACGATACCCCACTTTTGCGCGTCGGACCGCGACTTTTTCCGGAAACGCCGAAAAACCGCAATTTTCAGGAGAAACGAGACGTACATCCTCCCCCTCTGCCGCCCACCCACCCAACTGACAGCCAGCCAGCAGACAAGCACAGAGAGTTCCGTGGGTCTGTCTGTGATGTCATAAAGGGCCTGCTGATCAATGGCCAGCTCTCTGATTGGCTGCTGTGTTTGATTGACTGATTGAATTTGGCAGCTGATTGGCTGTCTACCCTAAAGTGCATTACACACCCCTGATGGTACCACTGGCTAAGACTCCACCTCAGCTCATTGATTAATTATAAATTTAGAACAAATGATGGATGAAAGCAGGCAGGCCGGCCATTTTTTTCACGCTCATTGGACTTGTTTAATGCAATGCACCTTTGTATATTCACATGCATTCGCTTCATGCTGTAACCACTGTGCATAAAAATTTGGAAACATGGCATACAGTCTATCATTTGCTGTCTAAGTCATGTTTCCCATATTTTCCATTGCAAGATACAAGCCGGTTTGAGTGTTTGGGGCACATTTTAGCTAAAATCATCCTACGGGGCCTAACTGCTTATGCTAAAGCCTGCCTATTTTGAATGGCGTAGTGGTCACTGCAACCTCCTAAAAAAATCAGGACTTACTACCCCAATAACTTGCTAACTCACCCCTGAAATACTTACTTATTCACACTATTTTGTTCATTTGACTTGTTTCTAATTTGAAATGCCCATTTTTGTGGGGCCAGAAAGGTGCGTCTTTAAAAGGCGATTTCTACGATACCCCACTTTTGCGCGTCGGACCGCGACTTTTTCCGGAAACGCCGAAAAACCGCAATTTTCAGGAGAAACGAGACGTACATCCTCCCCCTCTGCCGCCCACCCACCCAACTGACAGCCAGCCAGCAGACAAGCACAGAGAGTTCCGTGGGTCTGTCTGTGATGTCATAAAGGGCCTGCTGATCAATGGCCAGCTCTCTGATTGGCTGCTGTGTTTGATTGACAGATTGAATCTGGCAGCTGATTGGCTGTCTACCCTAAAGTGCATTACACACCCCTGATGGTACCACTGGCTAAGACTCCACCTCAGCTCATTGATTAATTATAAATTTAGAACAAATGATGGATGAAAGCAGGCAGGCTGGCCATTTTTTTCACGCTCATTGGACTTGTTTAATGCAATGCACCTTTGTATATTCACATGCATTCGCTTCATGCTGTAACCACTGTGCATAAAAATTTGGAAACATGGCATACAGTGTATCATTTGCTGTCTAAGT
This sequence comes from Crinia signifera, assembly GCF_055691185.1. Classification (NCBI taxonomy): domain Eukaryota; kingdom Metazoa; phylum Chordata; class Amphibia; order Anura; family Myobatrachidae; genus Crinia; species Crinia signifera. The sequence goes on along the minus strand of NW_028142730.1, from coordinate 192,109 downwards.
CATGTTTCCCATATTTTCCATTGCAAGATACAAGCCGGTTTGAGTGTTTGGGGCACATTTTAGCTAAAATCATCCTACGGGGCCTAACTGCTTATGCTAAAGCCTGCCTATTTTGAATGGCGTAGTGGTCACTGCAACCTCCAAAAAAATCAGGACTTACTACCCCAATAACCTGCTAACTCACCCCTGAAATACTTACTTATTCACACTATTTTGTTCATTTGACTTGTTTCTAATTTGAAATGCCCATTTTTGTGGGGCCAGAAAGGTGCGTCTTTAAAAGGCGATTTCTACGATACCCCACTTTTGCGCGTCGGACCGCGACTTTTTCCGGAAACGCCGAAAAACCGCAATTTTCAGGAGAAACGAGACGTACATCCTCCCCCTCTGCCGCCCACCCACCCAACTGACAGCCAGCCAGCAGACAAGCACAGAGAGTTCCGTGGGTCTGTCTGTGATGTCATAAAGGGCCTGCTGATCAATGGCCAGCTCTCTGATTGGCTGCTGTGTTTGATTGACTGATTGAATTTGGCAGCTGATTGGCTGTCTACCCTAAAGTGCATTACACACCCCTGATGGTACCACTGGCTAAGACTCCACCTCAGCTCATTGATTAATTATAAATTTAGAACAAATGATGGATGAAAGCAGGCAGGCCGGCCATTTTTTTCACGCTCATTGGACTTGTTTAATGCAATGCACCTTTGTATATTCACATGCATTCGCTTCATGCTGTAACCACTGTGCATAAAAATTTGGAAACATGGCATACAGTCTATCATTTGCTGTCTAAGTCATGTTTCCCATATTTTCCATTGCAAGATACAAGCCGGTTTGAGTGTTTGGGGCACATTTTAGCTAAAATCATCCTACGGGGCCTAACTGCTTATGCTAAAGCCTGCCTATTTTGAATGGCGTAGTGGTCACTGCAACCTCCTAAAAAAATCAGGACTTACTACCCCAATAACTTGCTAACTCACCCCTGAAATACTTACTTATTCACACTATTTTGTTCATTTGACTTGTTTCTAATTTGAAATGCCCATTTTTGTGGGGCCAGAAAGGTGCGTCTTTAAAAGGCGATTTCTACGATACCCCACTTTTGCACGTCGGACCGCGACTTTTTCCGGAAACGCCGAAAAACCGCAATTTTCAGGAGAAACGAGACGTACATCCTCCCCCTCTGCCGCCCACCCACCCAACTGACAGCCAGCCAGCAGACAAGCACAGAGAGTTCCGTGGGTCTGTCTGTGATGTCATAAAGGGCCTGCTGATCAATGGCCAGCTCTCTGATTGGCTGCTGTGTTTGATTGACAGATTGAATCTGGCAGCTGATTGGCTGTCTACCCTAAAGTGCATTACACACCCCTGATGGTACCACTGGCTAAGACTCCACCTCAGCTCATTGATTAATTATAAATTTAGAACAAATGATGGATGAAAGCAGGCAGGCTGGCCATTTTTTTCACGCTCATTGGACTTGTTTAATGCAATGCACCTTTGTATATTCACATGCATTCGCTTCATGCTGTAACCACTGTGCATAAAAATTTGGAAACATGGCATACAGTGTATCATTTGCTGTCTAAGTCATGTTTCCCATATTTTCCATTGCAAGATACAAGCCGGTTTGAGTGTTTGGGGCACATTTTAGCTAAAATCATCCTACGGGGCCTAACTGCTTATGCTAAAGCCTGCCTATTTTGAATGGCGTAGTGATCACTGCAACCTCCAAAAAAATCAGGACTTACTACCCCAATAACCTGCTAACTCACCCCTGAAATACTTACTTATTCACACTATTTTGTTCATTTGACTTGTTTCTAATTTGAAATGCCCATTTTTGTGGGGCCAGAAAGGTGCGTCTTTAAAAGGCGATTTCTACGATACCCCACTTTTGCGCGTCGGACCGCGACTTTTTCCGGAAACGCCGAAAAACCGCAATTTTCAGGAGAAACGAGACGTACATCCTCCCCCTCTGCCGCCCACCCACCCAACTGACAGCCAGACAGCAGACAAGCACAGAGAGTTCCGTGGGTCTGTCTGTGATGTCATAAAGGGCCTGCTGATCAATGGCCAGCTCTCTGATTGGCTGCTGTGTTTGATTGACAGATTGAATCTGGCAGCTGATTGGCTGTCTACCCTAAAGTGCATTACACACCCCTGATGGTACCACTGGCTAAGACTCCACCTCAGCTCATTGATTAATTATAAATTTAGAACAAATGATGGATGAAAGCAGGCAGGCCGGCCATTTTTTTCACGCTCATTGGACTTGTTTAATGCAATGCACCTGTGTATATTCACATGCATTCACTTCATTCTGTAACCACTGTGCATAAAAATTTGGAAACATGGCATACAGTGTATCATTTGCTGTCTAAGTCATGTTTCCCATATTTTCCATTGCAAGATACAAGCCGGTTTGAGTGTTTGGGGCACATTTTAGCTAAAATCATCCTACGGGGCCTAACTGCTTATGCTAAAGCCTGCCTATTTTGAATGGCGTAGTGGTCACTGCAACCTCCAAAAAAATCAGGACTTACTACCCCAATAACCTGCTAACTCACCCCTGAAATACTTACTTATTCACACTATTTTGTTCATTTGACTTGTTTCTAATTTGAAATGCCCATTTTTGTGGGGCCAGAAAGGTGCGTCTTTAAAAGGCGATTTCTACGATACCCCACTTTTGCGCGTCGGACCGCGACTTTTTCCGGAAACGCTGAAAAACCGCAATTTTCAGGAGAAACGAGACGTACATCCTCCCCCTCTGCCGCCCACCCACCCAACTGACAGCCAGCCAGCAGACAAGCACAGAGAGTTCCGTGGGTCTGTCTGTGATGTCATAAAGGGCCTGCTGATCAATGGCCAGCTCTCTGATTGGCTGCTGTGTTTGATTGACAGATTGAATCTGGCAGCTGATTGGCTGTCTACCCTAAAGTGCATTACACACCCCTGATGGTACCACTGGCTAAGACTCCACCTCAGCTCATTGATTAATTATAAATTTAGAACAAATGATGGATGAAAGCAGGCAGGCCGGCCATTTTTTTCACGCTCATTGGACTTGTTTAATGCAATGCACCTTTGTATATTTACATGCATTCGCTTCATGCTGTAACCACTGTGCATAAAAATTTGGAAACATGGCATACAGTGTATCATTTTCTGTCTAAGTCATGTTTCCCATATTTTCCATTGCAAGATACAAGCCGGTTTGAGTGTTTGGGGCACATTTTAGCTAAAATCATCCTACGGGGCCTAACTGCTTATGCTAAAGCCTGCCTATTTTGAATGGCGTAGTGGTCACTGCAACCTCCAAAAAAATCAGGACTTACTACCCCAATAACCTGCTAACTCACCCCTGAAATACTTACTTATTCACACTATTTTGTTCATTTGACTTGTTTCTAATTTGAAATGCCCATTTTTGTGGGGCCAGAAAGGTGCGTCTTTAAAAGGCGATTTCTACGATACCCCACTTTTGCGCGTCGGACCGCGACTTTTTCCGGAAACGCTGAAAAACCGCAATTTTCAGGACAAACGAGACGTACATCCTCCCCCTCTGCCGCCCACCCACCCAACTGACAGCCAGCCAGCAGACAAGCACAGAGAGTTCCGTGGGTCTGTCTGTGATGTCATAAAGGGCCTGCTGATCAATGGCCAGCTCTCTGATTGGCTGCTGTGTTTGATTGACAGATTGAATCTGGCAGCTGATTGGTTGTCTACCCTAAAGTGCATTACACACCCCTGATGGTACCACTGGCTAAGACTCCACCTCAGCTCATTGATTAATTATAAATTTAGAACAAATGATGGATGAAAGCAGGCAGGCCGGCCATTTTTTTCACGCTCATTGGACTTTTTTAATGCAATGCACCTTTGTATATTCACATGCATTCGCTTCATGCTGTAACCACTGTGCATAAAAATTTGGAAACATGGCATACAGTGTATCATTTGCTGTCTAAGTCATGTTTCCCATATTTTCCATTGCAAGATACAAGCCGGTTTGAGTGTTTGGGGCACATTTTAGCTAAAATCATCCTACGGGGCCTAACTGCTTATGCTAAAGCCTGCCTATTTTGAATGGCGTAGTGGTCACTGCAACCTCCAAAAAAATCAGGACTTACTACCCCAATAACCTGCTAACTCACCCCTGAAATACTTACTTATTCACACTATTTTGTTCATTTGACTTGTTTCTAATTTGAAATGCCCATTTTTGTGGGGCCAGAAAGGTGCGTCTTTAAAAGGCGATTTCTACGATACCCCACTTTTGCGTGTCGGACCGCGACTTTTTCCGGAAACGCCGAAAAACCGCAATTTTCAGGAGAAACGAGACGTACATCCTCCCCCTCTGCCGCCCACCCACCCAACTGACAGCCAGCCAGCAGACAAGCACAGAGAGTTCCGTGGGTCTGTCTGTGATGTCATAAAGGGCCTGCTGATCAATGGCCAGCTCTCTGGTTGGCTGCTGTGTTTGATTGACAGATTGAATCTGGCAGCTGATTGGCTGTCTACCCTAAAGTGCATTACACACCCCTGATGGTACCACTGGCTAAGACTCCACCTCAGCTCATTGATTAATTATAAATTTAGAACAAATGATGGATGAAAGCAGGCAGGCCGGCCATTTTTTTCACGCTCATTGGACTTGTTTAATGCAATGCACCTGTGTATATTCACATGCATTCACTTCATGCTGTAACCACTGTGCATAAAAATTTGGAAACATGGCATACAGTGTATCATTTGCTGTCTAAGTCATGTTTCCCATATTTTCCATTTCAAGATACAAGCCGGTTTGAGTGTTTGGGGCACATTTTAGCTAAAATCATCCTACGGGGCCTAACTGCTTATGCTAAAGCCTGCCTATTTTGAATGGCGTAGTGGTCACTGCAACCTCCAAAAAAATCAGGACTTACTACCCCAATAACCTGCTAACTCACCCCTGAAATACTTACTTATTCACACTATTTTGTTCATTTGACTTGTTTCTAATTTGAAATGCCCATTTTTGTGGGGCCAGAAAGGTGCGTCTTTAAAAGGCGATTTCTACGATACCCCACTTTTGCGCGTCGGACCGCGACTTTTTCCGGAAACGCAGAAAAACCGCAATTTTCAGGAGAAACGAGACGTACATCCTCCCCCTCTGCCGCCCACCCACCCAACTGACAGCCAGCCAGCAGACAAGCACAGAGAGTTCCGTGGGTCTGTCTGTGATGTCATAAAGGGCCTGCTGATCAATGGCCAGCTCTCTGATTGGCTGCTGTGTTTGATTGACAGATTGAATCTGGCAGCTGATTGGCTGTCTACCCTAAAGTGCATTACACACCCCTGATGGTACCACTGGCTAAGACTCCACCTCAGCTCATTGATTAATTATAAATTTAGAACAAATGATGGATGAAAGCAGGCAGGCCGGCCATTTTTTTCACGCTCATTGGACTTGTTTAATGCAATGCACCTTTGTATATTTACATGCATTCGCTTCATGCTGTAACCACTGTGCATAAAAATTTGGAAACATGGCATACAGTGTATCATTTTCTGTCTAAGTCATGTTTCCCATATTTTCCATTGCAAGATACAAGCCGGTTTGAGTGTTTGGGGCACATTTTAGCTAAAATCATCCTACGGGGCCTAACTGCTTATGCTAAAGCCTGCCTATTTTGAATGGCGTAGTGGTCACTGCAACCTACAAAAAAATCAGGACTTACTACCCCAATAACCTGCTAACTCACCCCTGAAATACTTACTTATTCACACTATTTTGTTCATTTGACTTGTTTCTAATTTGAAATGCCCATTTTTGTGGGGCCAGAAAGGTGCGTCTTTAAAAGGCGATTTCTACGATACCCCACTTTTGCGCGTCGGACCGCGACTTTTTCCGGAAACGCTGAAAAACCGCAATTTTCAGGACAAACGAGACGTACATCCTCCCCCTCTGCCGCCCACCCACCCAACTGACAGCCAGCCAGCAGACAAGCACAGAGAGTTCCGTGGGTCTGTCTGTGATGTCATAAAGGGCCTGCTGATCAATGGCCAGCTCTCTGATTGGCTGCTGTGTTTGATTGACAGATTGAATCTGGCAGCTGATTGGTTGTCTACCCTAAAGTGCATTACACACCCCTGATGGTACCACTGGCTAAGACTCCACCTCAGCTCATTGATTAATTATAAATTTAGAACAAATGATGGATGAAAGCAGGCAGGCCGGCCATTTTTTTCACGCTCATTGGACTTGTTTAATGCAATGCACCTTTGTATATTCACATGCATTCGCTTCATGCTGTAACCACTGTGCATAAAAATTTGGAAACATGGCATACAGTGTATCATTTGCTGTCTAAGTCATGTTTCCCATATTTTCCATTGCAAGATACAAGCCGGTTTGAGTGTTTGGGGCACATTTTAGCTAAAATCATCCTACGGGGCCTAACTGCTTATGCTAAAGCCTGCCTATTTTGAATGGCGTAGTGGTCACTGCAACCTCCAAAAAAATCAGGACTTACTACCCCAATAACCTGCTAACTCACCCCTGAAATACTTACTTATTCACACTATTTTGTTCATTTGACTTGTTTCTAATTTGAAATGCCCATTTTTGTGGGGCCAGAAAGGTGCGTCTTTAAAAGGCGATTTCTACGATACCCCACTTTTGCGCGTCGGACCGCGACTTTTTCCGGAAACGCAGAAAAACCGCAATTTTCAGGAGAAACGAGACGTACATCCTCCCCCTCTGCCGCCCACCCACCCAACTGACAGTCAGCCAGCAGACAAGCACAGAGAGTTCCGTGGGTCTGTCTGTGATGTCATAAAGGGCCTGCTGATCAATGGCCAGCTCTCTGATTGGCTGCTGTGTTTGATTGACAGATTGAATCTGGCAGCTGATTGGCTGTCTACCCTAAAGTGCATTACACACCCCTGATGGTACCACTGGCTAAGACTCCACCTCAGCTCATTGATTAATTATAAATTTAGAACAAATGATGGATGAAAGCAGGCAGGCCGGCCATTTTTTTCACGCTCATTGGACTTGTTTAATGCAATGCACCTTTGTATATTCACATGCATTTGCTTCATGCTGTAACCACTGTGCATAAAAATTTGGAAACATGGCATACAGTGTATCATTTTCTGTCTAAGTCATGTTTCCCATATTTTCCATTGCAAGATACAAGCCGGTTTGAGTGTTTGGGGCACATTTTAGCTAAAATCATCCTACGGGGCCTAACTGCTTATGCTAAAGCCTGCCTATTTTGAATGGCGTAGTGGTCACTGCAACCTCCAAAAAAATCAGGACTTACTACCCCAATAACCTGCTAACTCACCCCTGAAATACTTAATTATTCACACTATTTTGTTCATTTGACTTGTTTCTAATTTGAAATGCCCATTTTTGTGGGGCCAGAAAGGTGCGTCTTTAAAAGGCGATTTCTACGATACCCCACTTTTGCGCGTCGGACCGCGACTTTTTCCGGAAACGCCGAAAAACCACAATTTTCAGGAGAAACGAGACGTACATCCTCCCCCTCTGCCGCCCACCCACCCAACTGACAGCCAGCCAGCAGACAAGCACAGAGAGTTCCGTGGGTCTGTCTGTGATGTCATAAAGGGCCTGCTGATCAATGGCCAGCTCTCTGATTGGCTGCTGTGTTTGATTGACAGATTGAATCTGGCAGCTGATTGGCTGTCTACCCTAAAGTGCATTACACACCCCTGATGGTACCACTGGCTAAGACTCCACCTCAGCTCATTGATTAATTATAAATTTAGAACAAATGATGGATGAAAGCAGGCAGGCCGGCCATTTTTTTCACGCTCATTGGACTTGTTTAATGCAATGCACCTTTGTATATTCACATGCATTCGCTTCATGCTGTAACCACTGTGCATAAAAATTTGGAAACATGGCATACAGTGTATCATTTGCTGTCTAAGTCATGTTTCCCATATTTTCCATTGCAAGATACAAGCCGGTTTGAGTGTTTGGGGCACATTTTAGCTAAAATCATCCTACGGGGCCTAACTGCTTATGCTAAAGCCTGCCTATTTTGAATGGCGTAGTGGTCACTGCAACCTCCAAAAAAATCAGGACTTACTACCCCAATAACCTGCTAACTCACCCCTGAAATACTTACTTATTCACACTATTTTGTTCATTTGACTTGTTTCTAATTTGAAATGCCCATTTTTGTGGGGCCAGAAAGGTGCGTCTTTAAAAGGCGATTTCTACGATACCCCACTTTTGCGCGTCGGACCGCAAATTTTTCCGGAAACGCCGAAAAACCGCAGTTTTCAGGAGAAACGAGACGTACATCCTCCCCCTCTGCCGCCCACCCACCCAACTGACAGCCAGCCAGCAGACAAGCACAGAGAGTTCCGTGGGTCTGTCTGTGATGTCATAAAGGGCCTGCTGATCAATGGCCAGCTCTCTGATTGGCTGCTGTGTTTGATTGACTGATTGAATTTGGCAGCTGATTGGCTGTCTACCCTAAAGTGCATTACACACCCCTGATGGTACCACTGGCTAAGACTCCACCTCAGCTCATTGATTAATTATAAATTTAGAACAAATGATGGATGAAAGCAGGCAGGCCGGCCATTTTTTTCACGCTCATTGGACTTGTTTAATGCAATGCACCTTTGTATATTCACATGCATTCGCTTCATGCTGTAACCACTGTGCATAAAAATTTGGAAACATGGCATACAGTCTATCATTTGCTGTCTAAGTCATGTTTCCCATATTTTCCATTGCAAGATACAAGCCGGTTTGAGTGTTTGGGGCACATTTTAGCTAAAATCATCCTACGGGGCCTAACTGCTTATGCTAAAGCCTGCCTATTTTGAATGGCGTAGTGGTCACTGCAACCTCCTAAAAAATCAGGACTTACTACCCCAATAACTTGCTAACTCACCCCTGAAATACTTACTTATTCACACTATTTTGTTCATTTGACTTGTTTCTAATTTGAAATGCCCATTTTTGTGGGGCCAGAAAGGTGCGTCTTTAAAAGGCGATTTCTACGATACCCCACTTTTGCGCGTCGGACCGCGACTTTTTCCGGAAACACAGAAAAACCGCAATTTTCAGGAGAAACGAGACGTACATCCTCCCCCTCTGCCGCCCACCCACCCAACTGACAGCCAGCCAGCAGACAAGCACAGAGAGTTCCGTGGGTCTGTCTGTGATGTCATAAAGGGCCTGCTGATCAATGGCCAGCTCTCTGATTGGCTGCTGTGTTTGATTGACAGATTGAATCTGGCAGCTGATTGGCTGTCTACCCTAAAGTGCATTACACACCCCTGATGGTACCACTGGCTAAGACTCCACCTCAGCTCATTGATTAATTATAAATTTAGAACAAATGATGGATGAAAGCAGGCAGGCCGGCCATTTTTTTCACGCTCATTGGACTTGTTTAATACAATGCACCTGTGTATATTCACATGCATTCGCTTCATGCTGTAACCACTGTGCATAAAAATTTGGAAACATGGCATACAGTGTATCATTTGCTGTCTAAGTCATGTTTCCCATATTTTCCATTGCAAGATACAAGCCGGTTTGAGTGTTTGGGGCACATTTTAGCTAAAATCATCCTACGGGGCCTAACTGCTTATGCTAAAGCCTGCCTATTTTGAATGGCGTAGTGGTCACTGCAACCTCCAAAAAAATCAGGACTTACTACCCCAATAACCTGCTAACTCACCCCTGAAATACTTACTTATTCACACTATTTTGTTCATTTGACTTGTTTCTAATTTGAAATGCCCATTTTTGTGGGGCCAGAAAGGTGCGTCTTTAAAAGGCGATTTCTACGATACCCCACTTTTGCGCGTCGGACCGCGACTTTTTCCGGAAACGCAGAAAAACCGCAATTTTCAGGAGAAACGAGACGTACATCCTCCCCCTCTGCCGCCCACCCACCCAACTGACAGCCAGCCAGCAGACAAGCACAGAGAGTTCCGTGGGTCTGTCTGTGATGTCATAAAGGGCCTGCTGATCAATGGCCAGCTCTCTGATTGGCTGCTGTGTTTGATTGACAGATTGAATCTGGCAGCTGATTGGCTGTCTACCCTAAAGTGCATTACACACCCCTGATGGTACCACTGGCTAAGACTCCACCTCAGCTCATTGATTAATTATAAATTTAGAACAAATGATGGATGAAAGCAGGCAGGCCGGCCATTTTTTTCACGCTCATTGGACTTGTTTAATGCAATGCACCTTTGTATATTCACATGCATTTGCTTCATGCTGTAACCACTGTGCATAAAAATTTGGAAACATGGCATACAGTGTATCATTTGCTGTCTAAGTCATGTTTCCCATATTTTCCATTGCAAGATACAAGCCGGTTTGAGTGTTTGGGGCACATTTTAGCTAAAATCATCCTACGGGGCCTAACTGCTTATGCTAAAGCCTGCCTATTTTGAATGGCGTAGTGGTCACTGCAACCTCCAAAAAAATCAGGACTTACTACCCCAATAACCTGCTAACTCACCCCTGAAATACTTACTTATTCACACTATTTTGTTCATTTGACTTGTTTCTAATTTGAAATGCCCATTTTTGTGGGGCCAGAAAGGTGCGTCTTTAAAAGGCGATTTCTACGATACCCCACTTTTGCGCGTCGGACCGCGACTTTTTCCGGAAACGCAGAAAAACCGCAATTTTCAGGAGAAACGAGACAAACATCCTCCCCCTCTGCCGCCCACCCACCCAACTGACAGCCAGCCAGCAGAGAAGCACAGAGAGTTCCGTGGGTCTGTCTGTGATGTCATAAAGGGCCTGCTGATCAATGGCCAGCTCTCTGATTGGCTGCTGTGTTTGATTGACAGATTGAATCTGGCAGCTGATTGGCTGTCTACCCTAAAGTGCATTACACACCCCTGATGGTACCACTGGCTAAGAATCCACCTCAGCTCATTGATTAATTATAAATTTAGAACAAATGATGGATGAAAGCAGGCAGGCCGGCCATTTTTTTCACGCTCATTGGACTTGTTTAATGCAATGCACCTTTGTATATTCACATGCATTTGCTTCATGCTGTAACCACTGTGCATAAAAATTTGGAAACATGGCATACAGTGTATCATTTGCTGTCTAAGTCATGTTTCCCATATTTTCCATTGCAAGATACAAGCCGGTTTGAGTGTTTGGGGCACATTTTAGCTAAAATCATCCTACGGGGCCTAACTGCTTATGCTAAAGCCTGCCTATTTTGAATGGCGTAGTGGTCACTGCAACCTCCAAAAAAATCAGGACTTACTACCCCAATAACCTGCTAACTCACCCCTGAAATACTTACTTATTCACACTATTTTGTTCATTTGACTTGTTTCTAATTTGAAATGCCCATTTTTGTGGGGCCAGAAAGGTGCGTCTTTAAAAGGCGATTTCTACGATACCCCACTTTTGCGCATCGGACCGCGACTTTTTCCGGAAACGCCGAAAAACCGCAATTTTCAGGAGAAACGAGACGTACATCCTCCCCCTCTGCCGCCCACCCACCCAACTGACAGCCAGCCAGCAGAGAAGCACAGAGAGTTCCGTGGGTCTGTCTGTGATGTCATAAAGGGCCTGCTGATCAATGGCCAGCTCTCTGATTGGCTGCTGTGTTTGATTGACAGATTGAATCTGGCAGCTGATTGGCTGTCTACCCTAAAGTGCATTACACACCCCTGATGGTACCACTGGCTAAGAATCCACCTCAGCTCATTGATTAATTATAAATTTAGAACAAATGATGGATGAAAGCAGGCAGGCCGGCCATTTTTTTTACGCTCATTGGACTTGTTTAATGCAATGCACCTTTGTATATTCACATGCATTCGCTTCATGCTGTAACCACTGTGCATAAAAATTTGGAAACATGGCATACAGTGTATCATTTGCTGTCTAAGTCATGTTTCCCATATTTTCCATTGCAAGATACAAGCCGGTTTGAGTGTTTGGGGCACATTTTAGCTAAAATCATCCTACGGGGCCTAACTGCTTATGCTAAAGCCTGCCTATTTTGAATGGCGTAGTGGTCACTGCAACCTCCAAAAAAATCAGGACTTACTACCCCAATAACCTGCTAACTCACCCCTGAAATACTTAATTATTCACACTATTTTGTTCATTTGACTTGTTTTTAATTTGAAATGCCCATTTTTGTGGGGCCAGAAAGGTGCGTCTTTAAAAGGCGATTTCTACGATACCCCACTTTTGCGCGTCGGACCGCGACTTTTTCCGGAAACGCCGAAAAACCGCAATTTTCAGGAGAAATGAGACGTACATCCTCCCCCTCTGCCGCCCACCCACCCAACTGACAGCCAGCCAGCAGACAAGCACAGAGAGTTCCGTGGGTCTGTCTGTGATGTCATAAAGGGCCTGCTGATCAATGGCCAGCTCTCTGATTGGCTGCTGTGTTTGATTGACAGATTGAATCTGGCAGCTGATTGGCTGTCTACCCTAAAGTGCATTACAGACCCCTGATGGTACCACTGGCTAAGACTCCACCTCAGCTCATTGATTAATTATAAATTTAGAACAAATGATGGATGAAAGCAGGCAGGCCGGCCATTTTTTTCACGCTCATTGGACTTGTTTAATGCAATGCACCTGTGTATATTCACATGCATTCACTTCATGCTGTAACCACTGTGCATAAAAATTTGGAAACATGGCATACAGTGTATCATTTGCTGTCTAAGTCATGTTTCCCATATTTTCCATTGCAAGATACAAGCCGGTTTGAGTGTTTGGGGCACATTTTAGCTAAAATCATCCTACGGGGCCTAACTGCTTATGCTAAAGCCTGCCTATTTTGAATGGCGTAGTGGTCACTGCAACCTCCAAAAAAATCAGGACTTACTACCCCAATAACCTGCTAACTCACCCCTGAAATACTTACTTATTCACACTATTTTGTTAATTTGACTTGTTTCTAATTTGAAATGCCCATTTTTGTGGGGCCAGAAAGGTGCGTCTTTAAAAGGCGATTTCTACGATACCCCACTTTTGCACGTCGGACCGCGACTTTTTCCGGAAACGCCGAAAAACCGCAATTTTCAGGAGAAACGAGACGTACATCCTCCCCCTCTGCCGCCCACCCACCCAACTGACAGCCAGCCAGCAGACAAGCACAGAGAGTTCCGTGGGTCTGTCTGTGATGTCATAAAGGGCCTGCTGATCAATGGGCAGCTCTCTGATTGGCTGCTGTGTTTGATTGACAGATTGAATCCGGCAGCTGATTGGCTGTCTACCCTAAAGTGCATTACACACCCCTGATGGTACCACTGGCTAAGACTCCACCTCAGCTCATTGATTAATTATAAATTTAGAACAAATGATGGATGAAAGCAAGCAGGCCGGCCATTTTTTTCACGCTCATTGGACTTGTTTAATGCAATGCACCTTTGTATATTCACATGCAGTCGCTTCATGCTGTAACCACTGTGCATAAAAATTTGGAAACATGGCATACAGTGTATCATTTGCTGTCTAAGTCATGTTTCCCATATTTTCCATTGCAAGATACAAGCCGGTTTGAGTGTTTGGGGCACATTTTAGCTAAAATCATCCTACGGGGCCTAACTGCTTATGCTAAAGCCTGCCTATTTTGAATGGCGTAGTGGTCACTGCAACCTCCAAAAAAATCAGGACTTACTACCCCAATAACCTGCTAACTCACCCCTGAAATACTTACTTATTCACACTATTTTGTTCATTTGACTTGTTTCTAATTTGAAATGCCCATTTTTGTGGGGCCAGAAAGGTGCGTCTTTAAAAGGCGATTTCTACGATACCCCACTTTTGCGCGTCGGACCGCGACTTTTTCCGGAAACGCCGAAAAACCGCAGTTTTCAGGAGAAACGAGACGTACATCCTCCCCCTCTGCCGCCCACCCACCCAACTGACAGCCAGCCAGCAGACAAGCACAGAGAGTTCCGTGGGTCTGTCTGTGATGTCATAAAGGGCCTGCTGATCAATGGCCAGCTCTCTGATTGGCTGCTGTGTTTGATTGACTGATTGAATTTGGCAGCTGATTGGCTGTCTACCCTAAAGTGCATTACACACCCCTGATGGTACCACTGGCTAAGACTCCACCTCAGCTCATTGATTAATTATAAATTTAGAACAAATGATGGATGAAAGCAGGCAGGCCGGCCATTTTTTTCACGCTCATTGGACTTGTTTAATGCAATGCACCTGTGTATATTCACATGCATTCACTTCATGCTGTAACCACTGTGCATAAAAATTTGGAAACATGGCATACAGTGTATCATTTGCTGTCTAAGTCATGTTTCCCATATTTTCCATTGCAAGATACAAGCCGGTTTGAGTGTTTGGGGCACATTTTAGCTAAAATCATCCTACGGGGCCTAACTGCTTATGCTAAAGCCTGCCTATTTTGAATGGCGTAGTGGTCACTGCAACCTCCAAAAAAATCAGGACTTACTACCCCAATAACCTGCTAACTCACCCCTGAAATACTTACTTATTCACACTATTTTGTTAATTTGACTTGTTTCTAATTTGAAATGCCCATTTTTGTGGGGCCAGAAAGGTGCGTCTTTAAAAGGCGATTTCTACGATACCCCACTTTTGCACGTCGGACCGCGACTTTTTCCGGAAACGCCGAAAAACCGCAATTTTCAGGAGAAACGAGACGTACATCCTCCCCCTCTGCCGCCCACCCACCCAACTGACAGCCAGCCAGCAGACAAGCACAGAGAGTTCCGTGGGTCTGTCTGTGATGTCATAAAGGGCCTGCTGATCAATGGCCAGCTCTCTGATTGGCTGCTGTGTTTGATTGACAGATTGAATCCGGCAGCTGATTGGCTGTCTACCCTAAAGTGCATTACACACCCCTGATGGTACCACTGGCTAAGACTCCACCTCAGCTCATTGATTAATTATAAATTTAGAACAAATGATGGATGAAAGCAAGCAGGCCGGCCATTTTTTTCACGCTCATTGGACTTGTTTAATGCAATGCACCTTTGTATATTCACATGCAGTCGCTTCATGCTGTAACCACTGTGCATAAAAATTTGGAAACATGGCATACAGTGTATCATTTGCTGTCTAAGTCATGTTTCCCATATTTTCCATTGCAAGATACAAGCCGGTTTGAGTGTTTGGGGCACATTTTAGCTAAAATCATCCTACGGGGCCTAACTGCTTATGCTAAAGCCTGCCTATTTTGAATGGCGTAGTGGTCACTGCAACCTCCAAAAAAATCAGGACTTACTACCCCAATAACCTGCTAACTCACCCCTGAAATACTTACTTATTCACACTATTTTGTTCATTTGACTTGTTTCTAATTTGAAATGCCCATTTTTGTGGGGCCAGAAAGGTGCGTCTTTAAAAGGCGATTTCTACGATACCCCACTTTTGCGCGTCGGACCGCGACTTTTTCCGGAAACGCCGAAAAACCGCAGTTTTCAGGAGAAACGAGACGTACATCCTCCCCCTCTGCCGCCCACCCACCCAACTGACAGCCAGCCAGCAGACAAGCACAGAGAGTTCCGTGGGTCTGTCTGTGATGTCATAAAGGGCCTGCTGATCAATGGCCAGCTCTCTGATTGGCTGCTGTGTTTGATTGACTGATTGAATTTGGCAGCTGATTGGCTGTCTACCCTAAAGTGCATTACACACCCCTGATGGTACCACTGGCTAAGACTCCACCTCAGCTCATTGATTAATTATAAATTTAGAACAAATGATGGATGAAAGCAGGCAGGCCGGCCATTTTTTTCACGCTCATTGGACTTGTTTAATGCAATGCACCTTTGTATATTCACATGCATTCGCTTCATGCTGTAACCACTGTGCATAAAAATTTGGAAACATGGCATACAGTCTATCATTTGCTGTCTAAGTCATGTTTCCCATATTTTCCATTGCAAGATACAAGCCGGTTTGAGTGTTTGGGGCACATTTTAGCTAAAATCATCCTACGGGGCCTAACTGCTTATGCTAAAGCCTGCCTATTTTGAATGGCGTAGTGGTCACTGCAACCTCCTAAAAAATCAGGACTTACTACCCCAATAACTTGCTAACTCACCCCTGAAATACTTACTTATTCACACTATTTTGTTCATTTGACTTGTTTCTAATTTGAAATGCCCATTTTTGTGGGGCCAGAAAGGTGCGTCTTTAAAAGGCGATTTCTACGATACCCCACTTTTGCGCGTCGGACCGCGACTTTTTCCGGAAACACAGAAAAAACGCAATTTTCAGGAGAAACGAGACGTACATCCTCCCCCTCTGCCGCCCACCCACCCAACTGACAGCCAGCCAGCAGACAAGCACAGAGAGTTCCGTGGGTCTGTCTGTGATGTCATAAAGGGCCTGCTGATCAATGGCCAGCTCTCTGATTGGCTGCTGTGTTTGATTGACAGATTGAATCTGGCAGCTGATTGGCTGTCTACCCTAAAGTGCATTACACACCCCTGATGGTACCACTGGCTAAGACTCCACCTCAGCTCATTGATTAATTATAAATTTAGAACAAATGATGGATGAAAGCAGGCAGGCCGGCCATTTTTTTCACGCTCATTGGACTTGTTTAATACAATGCACCTGTGTATATTCACATGCATTCGCTTCATGCTGTAACCACTGTGCATAAAAATTTGGAAACATGGCATACAGTGTATCATTTGCTGTCTAAGTCATGTTTCCCATATTTTCCATTGCAAGATACAAGCCGGTTTGGGTGTTTGGGGCACATTTTAGCTAAAATCATCCTACGGGGCCTAACTGCTTATGCTAAAGCCTGCCTATTTTGAATGGCGTAGTGGTCACTGCAACCTCCAAAAAAATCAGGACTTACTACCCCAATAACCTGCTAACTCACCCCTGAAATACTTACTTATTCACACTATTTTGTTCATTTGACTTGTTTCTAATTTGAAATGCCCATTTTTGTGGGGCCAGAAAGGTGCGTCTTTAAAAGGCGATTTCTACGATACCCCACTTTTGCGCGTCGGACCGCGACTTTTTCCGGAAACGCAGAAAAACCGCAATTTTCAGGAGAAACGAGACGTACATCCTCCCCCTCTGCCGCCCACCCACCCAACTGACAGCCAGCCAGCAGACAAGCACAGAGAGTTCCGTGGGTCTGTCTGTGATGTCATAAAGGGCCTGCTGATCAATGGCCAGCTCTCTGATTGGCTGCTGTGTTTGATTGACAGATTGAATCTGGCAGCTGATTGGCTGTCTACCCTAAAGTGCATTACACACCCCTGATGGTACCACTGGCTAAGACTCCACCTCAGCTCATTGATTAATTATAAATTTAGAACAAATGATGGATGAAAGCAGGAAGGCCGGCCATTTTTTTCACGCTCATTGGACTTGTTTAATGCAATGCACCTTTGTATATTCACATGCATTTGCTTCATGCTGTAACCACTGTGCATAAAAATTTGGAAACATGGCATACAGTGTATCATTTGCTGTCTAAGTCATGTTTCCCATATTTTCCATTGCAAGATACAAGCCGGTTTGAGTGTTTGGGGCACATTTTAGCTAAAATCATCCTACGGGGCCTAACTGCTTATGCTAAAGCCTGCCTATTTTGAATGGCGTAGTGGTCACTGCAACCTCCAAAAAAATCAGGACTTACTACCCCAATAACCTGCTAACTCACCCCTGAAATACTTACTTATTCACACTATTTTGTTCATTTGACTTGTTTCTAATTTGAAATGCCCATTTTTGTGGGGCCAGAAAGGTGCGTCTTTAAAAGGCGATTTCTACGATACCCCACTTTTGCGCATCGGACCGCGACTTTTTCCGGAAACGCAGAAAAACCGCAATTTTCAGGAGAAACGAGACGTACATCCTCCCCCTCTGCCGCCCACCCACCCAACTGACAGCCAGCCAGCAGAGAAGCACAGAGAGTTCCGTGGGTCTGTCTGTGATGTCATAAAGGGCCTGCTGATCAATGGCCAGCTCTCTGATTGGCTGCTGTGTTTGATTGACAGATTGAATCTGGCAGCTGATTGGCTGTCTACCCTAAAGTGCATTACACACCCCTGATGGTACCACTGGCTAAGAATCCACCTCAGCTCATTGATTAATTATAAATTTAGAACAAATGATGGATGAAAGCAGGCAGGCCGGCCATTTTTTTTACGCTCATTGGACTTGTTTAATGCAATGCACCTTTGTATATTCACATGCATTCGCTTCATGCTGTAACCACTGTGCATAAAAATTTGGAAACATGGCATACAGTGTATCATTTTCTGTCTAAGTCATGTTTCCCATATTTTCCATTGCAAGATACAAGCCGGTTTGAGTGTTTGGGGCACATTTTAGCTAAAATCATCCTACGGGGCCTAACTGCTTATGCTAAAGCCTGCCTATTTTGAATGGCGTAGTGGTCACTGCAACCTCCAAAAAAATCAGGACTTACTACCCCAATAACCTGCTAACTCACCCCTGAAATACTTAATTATTCACACTATTTTGTTCATTTGACTTGTTTCTAATTTGAAATGCCCATTTTTGTGGGGCCAGAAAGGTGCGTCTTTAAAAGGCGATTTCTACGATACCCCACTTTTGCGCGTCGGACCGCGACTTTTTCCGGAAACGCCGAAAAACCGCAATTTTCAGGAGAAACGAGACGTACATCCTCCCCCTCTGCCGCCCACCCACCCAACTGACAGCCAGCCAGCAGACAAGCACAGAGAGTTCCGTGGGTCTGTCTGTGATGTCATAAAGGGCCTGCTGATCAATGGCCAGCTCTCTGATTGGCTGCTGTGTTTGATTGACAGATTGAATCTGGCAGCTGATTGGCTGTCTACCCTAAAGTGCATTACACACCCCTGATGGTACCACTGGCTAAGACTCCACCTCAGCTCATTGATTAATTATAAATTTAGAACAAATAATGGATGAAAGCAGGCAGGCCGGCCATTTTTTTCACGCTCATTGGACTTGTTTAATGCAATGCACCTTTGTATATTCACATGCATTCGCTTCATGCTGTAACCACTGTGCATAAAAATTTGGAAACATGGCATACAGTGTATCATTTGCTGTCTAAGTCATGTTTCCCATATTTTCCATTGCAAGATACAAGCCGGTTTGAGTGTTTGGGGCACATTTTAGCTAAAATCATCCTACGGGGCCTAACTGCTTATGCTAAAGCCTGCCTATTTTGAATGGCGTAGTGGTCACTGCAACCTCCAAAAAAATCAGGACTTACTACCCCAATAACCTGCTAACTCACCCCTGAAATACTTAATTATTCACACTATTTTGTTCATTTGACTTGTTTTTAATTTGAAATGCCCATTTTTGTGGGGCCAGAAAGGTGCGTCTTTAAAAGGCGATTTCTACGATATCCCACTTTTGCGCGTCGGACCGCGACTTTTTCCGGAAACGCCGAAAAACCGCAATTTTCAGGAGAAACGAGACGTACATCCTCCCCCTCTGCCGTCCACCCACCCAACTGACAGCCAGCCAGCAGACAAGCACAGAGAGTTCCGTGGGTCTGTCTGTGATGTCATAAAGGGCCTGCTGATCAATGGCCAGCTCTCTGATTGGCTGCTGTGTTTGATTGACAGATTGAATCTGGCAGCTGATTGGCTGTCTACCCTAAAGTGCATTACAGACCCCTGATGGTACCACTGGCTAAGACTCCACCTCAGCTCATTGATTAATTATAAATTTAGAACAAATGATGGATGAAAGCAAGCAGGCCGGCCATTTTTTTCACGCTCATTGGACTTGTTTAATGCAATGCACCTTTGTATATTCACATGCAGTCGCTTCATGCTGTAACCACTGTGCATAAAAATTTGGAAACATGGCATACAGTGTATCATTTGCTGTCTAAGTCATGTTTCCCATATTTTCCATTGCAAGATACAAGCCGGTTTGAGTGTTTGGGGCACATTTTAGCTAAAATCATCCTACGGGGCCTAACTGCTTATGCTAAAGCCTGCCTATTTTGAATGGCGTAGTGGTCACTGCAACCTCCAAAAAAATCAGGACTTACTACCCCAATAACCTGCTAACTCACCCCTGAAATACTTACTTATTCACACTATTTTGTTCATTTGACGTGTTTCTAATTTGAAATGCCCATTTTTGTGGGGCCAGAAAGGTGCGTCTTTAAAAGGCGATTTCTACGATACCCCACTTTTGCGCGTCGGACCGCGACTTTTTCCGGAAACGCCGAAAAACCGCAATTTTCAGGAGAAACAAGACGTACATCCTCCCCCTCTGCCGCCCACCCACCCAACTGACAGCCAGCCAGCAGACAAGCACAGAGAGTTCCGTGGGTCTGTCTGTGATGTCATAAAGGGACTGCTGATCAATGGCCAGCTCTCTGATTGGCTGCTGTGTTTGATTGACAGATTGAATCTGGCAGCTGATTGGCTGTCTACCCTAAAGTGCATTACACACCCCTGATGGTACCACTGGCTAAGACTCCACCTCAGCTCATTGATTAATTATAAATTTAGAACAAATGATGGATGAAAGCAGGCAGGCCGGCCATTTTTTTCACGCTCATTGGACTTGTTTAATGCAATGCACCTTTGTATATTCACATGCATTCGCTTCATGCTGTAACCACTGTGCATAAAAATTTGGAAACATGGCATACAGTGTATCATTTGCTGTCTAAGTCATGTTTCCCATATTTTCCATTGCAAGATACAAGCCGGTTTGAGTGTTTGGGGCACATTTTAGCTAAAATCATCCTACGGGGCCTAAATGCTTATGCTAAAGCCTGCCTATTTTGAATGGCGTAGTGGTCACTGCAACCTCCAAAAAAATCAGGACTTACTACCCCAATAACCTGCTAACTCACCCCTGAAATACTTAATTATTCACACTATTTTGTTCATTTGACTTGTTTTTAATTTGAAATGCCCATTTTTGTGGGGCCAGAAAGGTGCGTCTTTAAAAGGCGATTTCTACGATATCCCACTTTTGCGCGTCGGACCGCGACTTTTTCCGGAAACGCCGAAAAACCGCAATTTTCAGGAGAAACGAGACGTACATCCTCCCCCTCTGCCGCCCACCCACCCAACTGACAGCCAGCCAGCAGACAAGCACAGAGAGTTCCGTGGGTCTGTCTGTGATGTCATAAAGGGCCTGCTGATCAATGGCCAGCTCTCTGATTGGCTGCTGTGTTTGATTGACAGATTGAATCTGGCAGCTGATTGGCTGTCTACCCTAAAGTGCATTACAGACCCCTGATGGTACCACTGGCTAAGACTCCACCTCAGCTCATTGATTAATTATAAATTTAGAACAAATGATGGATGAAAGCAGGCAGGCCGGCCATTTTTTTCACGCTCATTGGACTTGTTTAATGCAATGCACCTGTGTATATTCACATGCATTCACTTCATGCTGTAACCACTGTGCATAAAAATTTGGAAACATGGCATACAGTGTATCATTTGCTGTCTAAGTCATGTTTCCCATATTTTCCATTGCAAGATACAAGCCGGTTTGAGTGTTTGGGGCACATTTTAGCTAAAATCATCCTACGGGGCCTAACTGCTTATGCTAAAGCCTGCCTATTTTGAATGGCGTAGTGGTCACTGCAACCTCCAAAAAAATCAGGACTTACTACCCCAATAGGGGGAGGGGGTTTTGGGTGATCGCACAGGACTACGATATAGGAAGGACCCCTAAGTAACAATAATCTATAGGGATATTGGTAGGGGTGTGCAACCTTAGGACAAGATAAATGGACAATTGAAGAAAGAAGAAGAATGTCCCTTAGTTCGGTGCACCTTACAGAAAAGAATTTAAAATATAACTTTTATTATTTAAATTCATAAAAGGCTGCGATAATTAAAACCATATAACATACAAGGGTGGGTAAACACACATAAAATATGGGGTGGCAGGCAGGTGTCCGCTGATAAGAGCTGGAATATTGGGATTTAATTATATCTGCAGGGATGGTAGTATTTAGGGCTAATAGTGGACCAGTACTGTGTCTGGTACTCAGATAAAGCTCTGCTAAAGAGTCTGGCTTATTGCCCTATTCTGTCAAAATTAGTTATATGTGCTCAGTACACAGTTGCCGTGTTTATGCTAATCACTGGCAATATTAACACTGAACTGCAGCTAAGATAGTCGTAGCTTTTCCTAAATGTAGTCTCTCATAGAGACCTTAACACACGTGAATTTGTGTGTAATTGGAAGGAAGTGGGGGTATTGCTGGATTAGGTATGTCGCCCAACAGCACTAGTACCCCTAGGTGCTAGAGTCCCAATGAAGGGTACCTCTAGTCTGAGCACAGAACAGGCTAGAAGCCCTAATAAGGGCTATCAAGTCTGAATATTACTACACATCAATCAAAATTGCATTGTAAGAAAAATAATAAATCTATCAGCGGAACACTGCTGTCTGCACACCGCTAGCCGGCGCGCTTCGCAGTTAAGCTTCCTCAGGGCCAACCTGCCTGAGGGATTGTGAGGGTTTAAATACCCACTATTGTTTTGTATGGCCAATCACAGCACTCGCTGTTTGGCGCCAAAAAACGCGTCATAGGAACACAAGGACCAATCTGTAGTAAGTATGGGACGCACCCCTAATAGGGCTGGAGCGTCTATCAAAATCAGGAAGTGTTTAGGAACGTGTGGCCAATGGGGATCGTGTATGCGTCATCGTCACATCCCCACCGCGGATGTGTATAGCGGTTGCCGCGGCAACCCGCCGAGTGGAGGGAGGCGGGAGCCTAGTGTGGGGACGTCACCATCTTGTCCCCGCGGCGGATGTGTATGGTGGTTGCCGCGGCAACCCGCCGGGTAGAGGGAGGCGGGAGCTTGATGTGGAGACGTCATGACGTCTATGCGTGTCCTGTGTCTCCATCCTTATGCGGTGTGCATTGTGTTGCTATGGCAACGTGGATGCCGGCTGACTGGTAACGTCTCCATCCTGATGCGGTGTGCATTATGTTGTTATGGCAACGTGGATGCCGGCTGACTGGTAACATAGAGTCATATATATGCTGGTGTATATGCATTGCCAGCATGTTTACATTCAGCGGGCCAATAGTAGTCTCCGTAGGTGTAGCCATTGGTGAATTGTCATAATGTCACCCTGGTTATTTGGAAGGAGGGCTATGTATGTGTAATTTAGAGATCATATATTGGTGTGTTATAATGAACGATCTACATGTCAGAGAGAAATTATAGCGCTTATGTGCATAATAAATATGTACATGTAATCCAGGGCAGTCTGCATCCTATTGAGTTATAAACTGTTAGATGTAAAAATCGCTGTTAGATATATAATACATAAAACAAGATTGGTCCTCCATGAGTCATCTGTCAATCACTTGTGTACATACTCAAATATAGTGTGCCCTATTAAATAGGTCGACATGCTGGACGTGGCATGTCGATCTTATGGAGTGAAAGTGCTCATGCACAGGCTATATATGAGCCTGGTCAACATTGTGAGGAAATATACGTTGCAGAACCAAGAAAATTAATGTGTAGCCAAACTTAAAAAACACACAGAAAAAACACACAAAAACATAGGTGAAAAAATGTGAAGATTCTACAGTAAAAATAAGGTGGGTACTGACCCCTTGGGTCAAAGTGTCCCCTAATTAGGGGTTTTTAGGCATCAACCAAAAGGATATTTGGAAGCGAGCCTGTGAATATTATAGAAAATATATATATAGGGTATGGGAGGTAAGGGGTGAGAGAAGGAAAGATGTGAGCATGGAGTCTCAATGGTTTTATACTCTTACATATTAAGTAGAATTAGATACACAATGATTGAATCTGATGTTAGGACAGATGGTCAATTTGTCATTTTTTATTAGTATGTCTGTGGGTTATGTTGGTGGTTGGCATGCAGTATTTCGCAGCTACCTGATATCCTCTGAATTTGACCAAATTCCTGTTCATAGTGATGCAGTAAAAATAACTAATTAGTGTACATCGGATATGCATAATCCCTGTCTGGGGTATGTTTGTATCAATGCATACACTTGCTGGTGTCGGACATAGGTAAGTATTAATTCATCCAAGGTGTATGCCCGCTGGTATCTCTCGTATCTATCATGAATCGTCAGGGACATTGGTTCGCCCTCAGGTAAGTAAATAACTGACCATGTGTATACTTGACAGAATGGACACTGTACACATGGATCATATACAACTTGATGTTGATGATATCAAAATAGGATGGGTCTATGGATTCAGAGGAATGCAGAATAGCTGTTCTCCTCATTGAGACCCCTAGGTACCATAGTGCCCATCATGAAGATCATCCGGGTTTCCCGCTTAAGGAGTTCGGTATCTAGGTCCCCTCTCCTGATACCTAGGTCAACCTGAAGCATGCCATAGGCCTGCAGGCCTGTTGGTTGGCTCTGGTGGTATTTGTGAAAATGCCTGGCAATAGGAGTTAGGACCTTCATTGCCCGTTTGTCCTTCTCGGCATTTCTGATACTTGTAATGTGTTCAAGGATCCTCTTTTTTAGTGGCCTTATGGTCTTGCCAATGTACTGTTTGTTACATGGACATTCCAAATTATATATCACTCCCACTGTATTACAATTGATATATTGTTTGATCTTATTGGTGTGTCCATATTTGTCTGTGTATTCGTGCTTTGTGATCATAGTCGAACAGGCTTTACATGACCCACATTTAAATGAGCCTTTGCTTTGATACATGGGTTTGTTGACCTTTCCCATATGGCTTTGGACCAGAATGTCTTGGAGGTTTCGGCTTCTCCGCCAGCTCAGTTGTACTCTGTCGTCTAGAATATCTGCCAAGTCTGGGTCAGTTTTGAGAATAGGTAGGTGTCTATCCAGGATATTCTGCACCTGTCGCCATTCCTGGCAGAATGTGCCGATGAAACGTACGGTGTTATCAGTTACATCGGCATTGATAGGTGGTTTGGGAACCAAGAGATGTTCTCTCTTATATTCCCTTGTATCCTTGAATGCCTTTCTCACACCTCTCTTGCTGTATCCTCTATCTGTTAATCGAGAACTGAGTTCGCTGGCTCTTTTCTTGTAAGTGTCAGCCTTTGAGCAGTTCCTTTTTATTCTAAGGAATTCCCCCTTAGGGAGCCCTTTGATCACCGGCGGAAAATGGGAACTGGTACTGTGTAGCAGAGAGTTGGTTGATGTTTCTTTACGAAAGAGATCTGTTGCAAGTGAGCCGTCTTCTTCAACAGTAATACGTAAATCTAAGTAGTTGACCCCCTGTTTGCTCATTTCATATGTGAGGCGTAAATTGTAGTGATTACAGTTAAGGACACCGATCATTTCTACAAA
Source organism: Crinia signifera (assembly GCF_055691185.1). Classification (NCBI taxonomy): domain Eukaryota; kingdom Metazoa; phylum Chordata; class Amphibia; order Anura; family Myobatrachidae; genus Crinia; species Crinia signifera. The sequence continues at coordinate 166,802 of NW_028142730.1, read as the reverse complement.
TAGATCCTGATCTCCCTCCCATAGGATGAGGAGATCGTCTATATATCTCACCCACAGCAGTATATGGTCAGTATACCGTTCATTGCTTTCGCTGAAGACCACTTCCCTCTCCCACCACCCCAGGTACAGGTTCGCATACGTGGGGGCACAAGTACTCCCCATCGCAGTCCCCCGTACCTGGAGGTAGAATTGTTCGTTACAAACGAAGTAATTCTTGGTCAGGACGAATCGAAGCAGTCTAATCAGGAGTTCCTGAAAGTCATCATCTTTCCCCATTTTTAGAAAGTATTTTACTGCTTCCAGGCCGTATTGATGGTGTATGCTCGTGTACAAACTCTCCACGTCGCATGTAATTATCCATGTGTCTTTGCTGATGGTGACATCATGGAGTTTGTTGAGCACCTCCATAGTGTCCCGTACGTAAGATGGAAGTGTGAGAACGTGTTGCCTAAGATAGGCATCCACGAACTGGCTAGCCTTCTCAGTGAGACTGCCAATACCGGACACTATGGGGCGGCCGGGTGGTGTTCTTTCATTTTTATGAACTTTGGGGAGGAGGTAAAGGGTGGGAATCCTAACCTCTTTGACTTGGAGGAAATCTGCCTGTGTTTTGGTGATGGTGCCCATATGTGCCGCTTCCTTGATCATGTTGGAGTAAAGGGACAGAAAATCGTTTGTGGGGTTAAAAGTGAGTTTTTTGTAACACGTGGTGTCACCTAGTTGTTTTTGTAACTCCGCAACATATAGGGGTCGTGACCACAGAACTATGTTGCCCCCCTTATCAGACGGCTTAATAATGGTGTCGTCCCAACATTTGATTTCGTTGAGGGCTCCCCTTTCTTCAGGACACATATTATTTTCAAAACGATAGATGTGTTTATCATTTTCCAGTTGGTCCAGATCTTTACTCACTAGATCTATATACGTTTTGACCACTGGACAAATTTGAAACTGCGGGCAAAATTTGGACTTCTTTTTCAATTTAGGTGGATTCGAGTGTGCTGGGTGAATTGACCCCAGATCTCCTGTGTCACCTTGTCCCTCCATTTGTAACTCCTCAAGGATACGGATGATATTTTCGTCCTCGCTATTAGGGATGAAATTTGTATCCTCGCTGTCAGGGAGTGGGACCGTGGGACCAAGTGGGAGGTTGGACGTGCTCCGGCTGGTGTTATCCAGAGCTTGAGTTCTTAAACAGTAGAATTTTTTAAGAAGCAATTTGCGTCCATACAGATTAAGGTCTTTTTCTGTGTCAAATCTGTTAAAAGAGCTTGTTGGAGAAAAAGATAACCCTTTCTGTAACACTTTGGTTTGTAAATCAGTTAGGGTATGTGACGAGAGGTTTATTATCCTAAGGGAGTCAGATTCTGATGTTATTTTCTGTATCTCTGAAACTCCCTGTGATCCTCGCGCCACTCTCTCATTGGTCTTTTTCTTCTTCTTCCCCCTCCTTGTCCTGGGGTGTCCCAGCCTAGACGATCTCTGGTGTCTCTGGGACTCACCCCTAAAAAATTCCTCTGTGTAGTTCTGGAGGTCTGGTCAGATGACTCATTCTCTGATGAATCCACATCGGAGGTGCTATAATTAAGGGGATTTCGTGAGGGGGCTCTTTTATTTTGTGTAGTGTTCCACCTGTAGACCTTATTGGTCCTGAAGTCCTCAATATCTCTTTGTAATTTATTCTTCTTTCTACTTATGGTTTCTTTTTCCATGCCCTCGATTTCAACTTTAAATTTGTGATATGTGTGTTGAAATTTTTCTAGCCCTTCAAAGTCCTTCAGTTTCGCACTTAATCTGGCAATTTCTGTGGCATGCCTGTCCAACATGATTCTGTCATGTCTGACCAATATCTCTATCAATTGGAGGGAGCAGTGTGTTAATGCTTTTTCCCAATCGAGTTTTAAAGTCTCATCGGCTAGCTCAAAAGAGGGGAAGACACGTGGTCTCAAACCCCTAGGTGTTATCTTTTGTTTTAGGTAGCTCTCTGATGTCATCTTATTCCAAAAATTTTTGGATTGCTTGATGAGTACGGATTTTAACTGGAACAGGTCATTCAGCCAATCCTCCTTGGCGGTATTAATATGGGAGATATCTGTTGTTAACAAAGATTCCATACATTTTTGTAAATTTGTCTGCCTGTTAGATAATTCCTGGCTTAGACTGAACACAGACACGTTCTCTCTGCTGTTTTCTGCGTTAGACATCGTGCTGTGATATTAATAATTGTGTGTGATTTAGACTGGTATAGTGAACCCACACGGTTCTCAGGTCAGGTTGTTCGTAACAGTCAAAAGGTTACTGTAAAGTTTTTGTAAAGAACATGTGCATGTGGATCCGTGCTGATCTCCCAGAAAGTGAGTTAGGAGGGCTCACTGTATACATATGATCACAGGGGGAGGGGGTTTTGGGTGATCGCACAGGACTACGATATAGGAAGGACCCCTAAGTAACAATAATCTATAGGGATATTGGTAGGGGTGTGCAACCTTAGGACAAGATAAATGGACAATTGAAGAAAGAAGAAGAATGTCCCTTAGTTCGGTGCACCTTACAGAAAAGAATTTAAAATATAACTTTTATTATTTAAATTCATAAAAGGCTGCGATAATTAAAACCATATAACATACAAGGGTGGGTAAACACACATAAAATATGGGGTGGCAGGCAGGTGTCCGCTGATAAGAGCTGGAATATTGGGATTTAATTATATCTGCAGGGATGGTAGTATTTAGGGCTAATAGTGGACCAGTACTGTGTCTGGTACTCAGATAAAGCTCTGCTAAAGAGTCTGGCTTATTGCCCTATTCTGTCAAAATTAGTTATATGTGCTCAGTACACAGTTGCCGTGTTTATGCTAATCACTGGCAATATTAACACTGAACTGCAGCTAAGATAGTCGTAGCTTTTCCTAAATGTAGTCTCTCATAGAGACCTTAACACACGTGAATTTGTGTGTAATTGGAAGGAAGTGGGGGTATTGCTGGATTAGGTATGTCGCCCAACAGCACTAGTACCCCTAGGTGCTAGAGTCCCAATGAAGGGTACCTCTAGTCTGAGCACAGAACAGGCTAGAAGCCCTAATAAGGGCTATCAAGTCTGAATATTACTACACATCAATCAAAATTGCATTGTAAGAAAAATAATAAATCTATCAGCGGAACACTGCTGTCTGCACACCGCTAGCCGGCGCGCTTCGCAGTTAAGCTTCCTCAGGGCCAACCTGCCTGAGGGATTGTGAGGGTTTAAATACCCACTATTGTTTTGTATGGCCAATCACAGCACTCGCTGTTTGGCTCCAAAAAACGCGTCATAGGAACACAAGGACCAATCTGTAGTAAGTATGGGACGCACCCCTAATAGGGCTGGAGCGTCTATCAAAATCAGGAAGTGTTTAGGAACGTGTGGCCAATGGGGATCGTGTATGCGTCATCGTCACATCCCCACCGCGGATGTGTATAGCGGTTGCCGCGGCAACCCGCCGAGTGGAGGGAGGCGGGAGCCTAGTGTGGGGACGTCACCATCTTGTCCCCGCGGCGGATGTGTATGGTGGTTGCCGCGGCAACCCGCCGGGTAGAGGGAGGCGGGAGCTTGATGTGGAGACGTCATGACGTCTATGCGTGTCCTGTGTCTCCATCCTTATGCGGTGTGCATTGTGTTGCTATGGCAACGTGGATGCCGGCTGACTGGTAACGTCTCCATCCTGATGCGGTGTGCATTATGTTGTTATGGCAACGTGGATGCCGGCTGACTGGTAACATAGAGTCATATATATGCTGGTGTATATGCATTGCCAGCATGTTTACATTCAGCGGGCCAATAGTAGTCTCCGTAGGTGTAGCCATTGGTGAATTGTCATAATGTCACCCTGGTTATTTGGAAGGAGGGCTATGTATGTGTAATTTAGAGATCATATATTGGTGTGTTATAATGAACGATCTACATGTCAGAGAGAAATTATAGCGCTTATGTGCATAATAAATATGTACATGTAATCCAGGGCAGTCTGCATCCTATTGAGTTATAAACTGTTAGATGTAAAAATCGCTGTTAGATATATAATACATAAAACAAGATTGGTCCTCCATGAGTCATCTGTCAATCACTTGTGTACATACTCAAATATAGTGTGCCCTATTAAATAGGTCGACATGCTGGACGTGGCATGTCGATCTTATGGAGTGAAAGTGCTCATGCACAGGCTATATATGAGCCTGGTCAACATTGTGAGGAAATATACGTTGCAGAACCAAGAAAATTAATGTGTAGCCAAACTTAAAAAACACACAGAAAAAACACACAAAAACATAGGTGAAAAAATGTGAAGATTCTACAGTAAAAATAAGGTGGGTACTGACCCCTTGGGTCAAAGTGTCCCCTAATTAGGGGTTTTTAGGCATCAACCAAAAGGATATTTGGAAGCGAGCCTGTGAATATTATAGAAAATATATATATAGGGTATGGGAGGTAAGGGGTGAGAGAAGGAAAGATGTGAGCATGGAGTCTCAATGGTTTTATACTCTTACATATTAAGTAGAATTAGATACACAATGATTGAATCTGATGTTAGGACAGATGGTCAATTTGTCATTTTTTATTAGTATGTCTGTGGGTTATGTTGGTGGTTGGCATGCAGTATTTCGCAGCTACCTGATATCCTCTGAATTTGACCAAATTCCTGTTCATAGTGATGCAGTAAAAATAACTAATTAGTGTACATCGGATATGCATAATCCCTGTCTGGGGTATGTTTGTATCAATGCATACACTTGCTGGTGTCGGACATAGGTAAGTATTAATTCATCCAAGGTGTATGCCCGCTGGTATCTCTCGTATCTATCATGAATCGTCAGGGACATTGGTTCGCCCTCAGGTAAGTAAATAACTGACCATGTGTATACTTGACAGAATGGACACTGTACACATGGATCATATACAACTTGATGTTGATGATATCAAAATAGGATGGGTCTATGGATTCAGAGGAATGCAGAATAGCTGTTCTCCTCATTGAGACCCCTAGGTACCATAGTGCCCATCATGAAGATCATCCGGGTTTCCCGCTTAAGGAGTTCGGTATCTAGGTCCCCTCTCCTGATACCTAGGTCAACCTGAAGCATGCCATAGGCCTGCAGGCCTGTTGGTTGGCTCTGGTGGTATTTGTGAAAATGCCTGGCAATAGGAGTTAGGACCTTCATTGCCCGTTTGTCCTTCTCGGCATTTCTGATACTTGTAATGTGTTCAAGGATCCTCTTTTTTAGTGGCCTTATGGTCTTGCCAATGTACTGTTTGTTACATGGACATTCCAAATTATATATCACTCCCACTGTATTACAATTGATATATTGTTTGATCTTATTGGTGTGTCCATATTTGTCTGTGTATTCGTGCTTTGTGATCATAGTCGAACAGGCTTTACATGACCCACATTTAAATGAGCCTTTGCTTTGATACATGGGTTTGTTGACCTTTCCCATATGGCTTTGGACCAGAATGTCTTGGAGGTTTCGGCTTCTCCGCCAGCTCAGTTGTACTCTGTCGTCTAGAATATCTGCCAAGTCTGGGTCAGTTTTGAGAATAGGTAGGTGTCTATCCAGGATATTCTGCACCTGTCGCCATTCCTGGCAGAATGTGCCGATGAAACGTACGGTGTTATCAGTTACATCGGCATTGATAGGTGGTTTGGGAACCAAGAGATGTTCTCTCTTATATTCCCTTGTATCCTTGAATGCCTTTCTCACACCTCTCTTGCTGTATCCTCTATCTGTTAATCGAGAACTGAGTTCGCTGGCTCTTTTCTTGTAAGTGTCAGCCTTTGAGCAGTTCCTTTTTATTCTAAGGAATTCCCCCTTAGGGAGCCCTTTGATCACCGGCGGAAAATGGGAACTGGTACTGTGTAGCAGAGAGTTGGTTGATGTTTCTTTACGAAAGAGATCTGTTGCAAGTGAGTGTTAATATTGCCAGTGATTAGCATAAACACGGCAACTGTGTACTGAGCACATATAACTAATTTTGACAGAATAGGGCAATAAGCCAGACTCTTTAGCAGAGCTTTATCTGAGTACCAGACACAGTACTGGTCCACTATTAGCCCTAAATACTACCATCCCTGCAGATATAATTAAATCCCAATATTCCAGCTCTTATCAGCGGACACCTGCCTGCCACCCCATATTTTATGTGTGTTTACCCACCCTTGTATGTTATATGGTTTTAATTATCGCAGCCTTTTATGAATTTAAATAATAAAAGTTATATTTTAAATTCTTTTCTGTAAGGTGCACCGAACTAAGGGACATTCTTCTTCTTTCTTCAACTTACTACCCCAATAACCTGCTAACTCACCCCTGAAATACTTACTTATTCACACTATTTTGTTCATTTGACTTGTTTCTAATTTGAAATGCCCATTTTTGTGGGGCCAGAAAGGTGCGTCTTTAAAAGGCGATTTCTACGATACCCCACTTTTGCGCGTCGGACCGCGACTTTTTCCGGAAACGCCGAAAAACCGCAATTTTCAGGAGAAACGAGACGTACATCCTCCCCCTCTGCCGCCCACCCACCCAACTGACAGCCAGCCAGCAGACAAGCACAGAGAGTTCCGTGGGTCTGTCTGTGATGTCATAAAGGGCCTGCTGATCAATGGCCAGCTCTCTGATTGGCTGCTGTGTTTGATTGACAGATTGAATCTGGCAGCTGATTGGCTGTCTACCCTAAAGTGCATTACACACCCCTGATGGTACCACTGGCTAAGACTCCACCTCAGCTCATTGATTAATTATAAATTTAGAACAAATGATGGATGAAAGCAGGCAGGCCGGCCATTTTTTTCACGCTCATTGGACTTGTTTAATGCAATGCACCTTTGTATATTCACATGCATTCGCTTCATGCTGTAACCACTGTGCATAAAAATTTGGAAACATGGCATACAGTGTATCATTTGCTGTCTAAGTCATGTTTCCCATATTTTCCATTGCAAGATACAAGCCGGTTTGAGTGTTTGGGGCACATTTTAGCTAAAATCATCCTACGGGGCCTAACTGCTTATGCTAAAGCCTGCCTATTTTGAATGGCGTAGTGGTCACTGCAACCTCCAAAAAAATCAGGACTTACTACCTCAATAACCTGCTAACTCACCCCTGAAATACTTACTTATTCACACTATTTTGTTCATTTGACTTGTTTCTAATTTGAAATGCCCATTTTTGTGGGGCCAGAAAGGTGCGTCTTTAAAAGGCGATTTCTACGATACCCCACTTTTGCGCGTCGGACCGCGACTTTTTCCGGAAACGCCGAAAAACCGCAATTTTCAGGAGAAACGAGACGTACATCCTCCCCCTCTGCCGCCCACCCACCCAACTGACAGCCAGCCAGCAGACAAGCACAGAGAGTTCCGTGGGTCTGTCTGTGATGTCATAAAGGGCCTGCTGATCAATGGCCAGCTCTCTGATTGGCTGCTGTGTTTGATTGACAGATTGAATCTGGCAGCTGATTGGCTGTCTACCCTAAAGTGCATTACACACCCCTGATGGTACCACTGGCTAAGACTCCACCTCAGCTCATTGATTAATTATAAATTTAGAACAAATGATGGATGAAAGCAGGCAGGCCGGCCATTTTTTTCACGCTCATTGGACTTGTTTAATGCAATGCACCTTTGTATATTCACATGCATTCGCTTCATGCTGTAACCACTGTGCATAAAAATTTGGAAACATGGCATACAGTGTATCATTTGCTGTCTAAGTCATGTTTCCCATATTTTCCATTGCAAGATACAAGCCGGTTTGAGTGTTTGGGGCACATTTTAGCTAAAATCATCCTACGGAGCCTAACTGCTTATGCTAAAGCCTGCCTATTTTGAATGGCGTAGTGGTCACTGCAACCTCCAAAAAAATCAGGACTTACTACCCCAATAACCTGCTAACTCACCCCTGAAATACTTACTTATTCACACTATTTTGTTCATTTGACTTGTTTCTAATTTGAAATGCCCATTTTTGTGGGGCCAGAAAGGTGCGTCTTTAAAAGGCGATTTCTACGATACCCCACTTTTGCGCGTCGGACCACGACTTTTTCCGGAAACGCCGAAAAACCGCAATTTTCAGGAGAAACGAGACGTACATCCTCCCCCTCTGCCGCCCACCCACCCAACTGACAGCCAGCCAGCAGACAAGCACAGAGAGTTCCGTGGGTCTGTCTGTGATGTCATAAAGGGCCTGCTGATCAATGGCCAGCTCTCTGATTGGCTGCTGTGTTTGATTGACAGATTGAATCTGGCAGCTGATTGGCTGTCTACCCTAAAGTGCATTACACACCCCTGATGGTACCACTGGCTAAGACTCCACCTCAGCTCATTGATTAATTATAAATTTAGAACAAATGATGGATGAAAGCAGGCAGGCCGGCCATTTTTTTCACGCTCATTGGACTTGTTTAATGCAATGCACCTTTGTATATTCACATGCATTCGCTTCATGCTGTAACCACTGTGCATAAAAATTTGGAAACATGGCATACAGTGTATCATTTGCTGTCTAAGTCATGTTTCCCATATTTTCCATTGCAAGATACAAGCCGGTTTGAGTGTTTGGGGCACATTTTAGCTAAAATCATCCTACGGGGCCTAACTGCTTATGCTAAAGCCTGCCTATTTTGAATGGCGTAGTGGTCACTGCAACCTCCAAAAAAATCAGGACTTACTACCCCAATAACCTGCTAACTCACCCCTGAAATACTTACTTATTCACACTATTTTGTTCATTTGACTTGTTTCTAATTTGAAATGCCCATTTTTGTGGGGCCAGAAAGGTGCGTCTTTAAAAGGTGATTTCTACGATACCCCACTTTTGCGCGTCGGACCGCGACTTTTTCCGGAAACGCCGAAAAACCGCAATTTTCAGGAGAAACGAGACGTACATCCTCCCCCTCTGCCGCCCACCCACCCAACTGACAGCCAGCCAGCAGACAAGCACAGAGAGTTCCGTGGGTCTGTCTGTGATGTCATAAAGGGCCTGCTGATCAATGGCCAGCTCTCTGATTGGCTGCTGTGTTTGATTGACAGATTGAATTTGGCAGCTGATTGGCTGTCTACCCTAAAGTGCATTACACACCCCTGATGGTACCACTGGCTAAGACTCCACCTCAGCTCATTGATTAATTATAAATTTAGAACAAATGATGGATGAAAGCAGGCAGGCCGGCCATTTTTTTCACGCTCATTGGACTTGTTTAATGCAATGCACCTTTGTATATTCACATGCATTCGCTTCATGCTGTAACCACTGTGCATAAAAATTTGGAAACATGGCATACAGTCTATCATTTGCTGTCTAAGTCATGTTTCCCATATTTTCCATTGCAAGATACAAGCCGGTTTGAGTGTTTGGGGCACATTTTAGCTAAAATTATCCTACGGGGCCTAACTGCTTATGCTAAAGCCTGCCTATTTTGAATGGCGTAGTGGTCACTGCAACCTCCAAAAAAATCAGGACTTACTACCCCAATAACCTGCTAACTCACCCCTGAAATACTTACTTATTCACACTATTTTGTTCATTTGACTTGTTTCTAATTTGAAATGCCCATTTTTGTGGGGCCAGAAAGGTGCGTCTTTAAAAGGCGATTTCTACGATACCCCACTTTTGCACGTCGGACCGCGACTTTTTCCGGAAACGCCGAAAAACCGCAATTTTCAGGAGAAACGAGACGTACATCCTCCCCCTCTGCCGCCCACCCACCCAACTGACAGCCAGCCAGCAGACAAGCACAGAGAGTTCCGTGGGTCTGTCTGTGATGTCATAAAGGGCCTGCTGATCAATGGCCAGCTCTCTGATTGGCTGCTGTGTTTGATTGACAGATTGAATCTGGCAGCTGATTGGCTGTCTACCCTAAAGTGCATTACACACCCCTGATGGTACCACTGGCTAAGACTCCACCTCAGCTCATTGATTAATTATAAATTTAGAACAAATGATGGATGAAAGCAGGCAGGCCGGCCATTTTTTTCACGCTCATTGGACTTGTTTAATGCAATGCACCTTTGTATATTCACATGCATTCGCTTCATGCTGTAACCACTGTGCATAAAAATTTGGAAACATGGCATACAGTGTATCATTTGCTGTCTAAGTCATGTTTCCCATATTTTCCATTGCAAGATACAAGCCGGTTTGAGTGTTTGGGGCACATTTTAGCTAAAATCATCCTACGGGGCCTAACTGCTTATGCTAAAGCCTGCCTATTTTGAATGGCGTAGTGGTCACTGCAACCTCCAAAAAAATCAGGACTTACTACCTCAATAACCTGCTAACTCACCCCTGAAATACTTACTTATTCACACTATTTTGTTCATTTGACTTGTTTCTAATTTGAAATGCCCATTTTTGTGGGGCCAGAAAGGTGCGTCTTTAAAAGGCGATTTCTACGATACCCCACTTTTGCGCGTCGGACCGCGACTTTTTCCGGAAACGCCGAAAAACCGCAATTTTCAGGAGAAACGAGACGTACATCCTCCCCCTCTGCCGCCCACCCACCCAACTGACAGCCAGCCAGCAGACAAGCACAGAGAGTTTCGTGGGTCTGTCTGTGATGTCATAAAGGGCCTGCTGATCAATGGCCAGCTCTCTGATTGGCTGCTGTGTTTGATTGACAGATTGAATCTGGCAGCTGATTGGCTGTCTACCCTAAAGTGCATTACACACCCCTGATGGTACCACTGGCTAAGACTCCACCTCAGCTCATTGATTAATTATAAATTTAGAACAAATGATGGATGAAAGCAGGCAGGCCGGCCATTTTTTTCACGCTCATTGGACTTGTTTAATGCAATGCACCTTTGTATATTCACATGCATTCGCTTCATGCTGTAACCACTGTGCATAAAAATTTGGAAACATGGCATACAGTGTATCATTTGCTGTCTAAGTCATGTTTCCCATATTTTCCATTGCAAGATACAAGCCGGTTTGAGTGTTTGGGGCACATTTTAGCTAAAATCATCCTACGGGGCCTAACTGCTTATGCTAAAGCCTGCCTATTTTGAATGGCGTAGTGGTCACTGCAACCTCCAAAAAAATCAGGACTTACTACCCCAATAACCTGCTAACTCACCCCTGAAATACTTACTTATTCACACTATTTTGTTCATTTGACTTGTTTCTAATTTGAAATGCCCATTTTTGTGGGGCCAGAAAGGTGCGTCTTTAAAAGGCGATTTCTACGATACCCCACTTTTGCACGTCGGACCGCGACTTTTTCCGGAAACGCCGAAAAACCGCAATTTTCAGGAGAAACGAGACGTACATCCTCCCCCTCTAACGCCCACCCACCCAACTGACAGCCAGCCAGCAGACAAGCACAGAGAGTTCCGTGGGTCTGTCTGTGATGTCATAAAGGGCCTGCTGATCAATGGCCAGCTCTCTGATTGGCTGCTGTGTTTGATTGACAGATTGAATCTGGCAGCTGATTGGCTGTCTACCCTAAAGTGCATTACACACCCCTGATGGTACCACTGGCTAAGACTCCACCTCAGCTCATTGATTAATTATAAATTTAGAACAAATGATGGATATAAGCAGGCAGGCCGGCCATTTTTTTCACGCTCATTGGACTTGTTTAATGCAATGCACCTTTGTATATTCACATGCATTCGCTTCATGCTGTAACCACTGTGCATAAAAATTTGGAAACATGGCATACAGTGTATCATTTGCTGTCTAAGTCATGTTTCCCATATTTTCCATTGCAAGATACAAGCCGGTTTGAGTGTTTGGGGCACATTTTAGCTAAAATCATCCTACGGAGCCTAACTGCTTATGCTAAAGCCTGCCTATTTTGAATGGCGTAGTGGTCACTGCAACCTCCAAAAAAATCAGGACTTACTACCCCAATAACCTGCTAACTCACCCCTGAAATACTTACTTATTCACACTATTTTGTTCATTTGACTTGTTTCTAATTTGAAATGCCCATTTTTGTGGGGCCAGAAAGGTGCGTCTTTAAAAGGCGATTTCTACGATACCCCACTTTTGCGCGTCGGACCACGACTTTTTCCGGAAACGCCGAAAAACCGCAATTTTCAGGAGAAACGAGACGTACATCCTCCCCCTCTGCCGCCCACCCACCCAACTGACAGCCAGCAGACAAGCACAGAGAGTTCCGTGGGTCTGTCTGTGATGTCATAAAGGGCCTGCTGATCAATGGCCAGCTCTCTGATTGGCTGCTGTGTTTGATTGACAGATTGAATCTGGCAGCTGATTGGCTGTCTACCCTAAAGTGCATTACACACCCCTGATGGTACCACTGGCTAAGACTCCACCTCAGCTCATTGATTAATTATAAATTTAGAACAAATGATGGATGAAAGCAGGCAGGCCGGCCATTTTTTTCACGCTCATTGGACTTGTTTAATGCAATGCACCTTTGTATATTCACATGCATTCGCTTCATGCTGTAACCACTGTGCATAAAAATTTGGAAACATGGCATACAGTGTATCATTTGCTGTCTAAGTCATGTTTCCCATATTTTCCATTGCAAGATACAAGCCGGTTTGAGTGTTTGGGGCACATTTTAGCTAAAATCATCCTAGGGGGCCTAACTGCTTATGCTAAAGCCTGCCTATTTTGAATGGCGTAGTGGTCACTGCAACCTCCAAAAAAATCAGGACTTACTACCCCAATAACCTGCTAACTCACCCCTGAAATACTTACTTATTCACACTATTTTGTTCATTTGACTTGTTTCTAATTTGAAATGCCCATTTTTGTGGGGCCAGAAAGGTGCGTCTTTAAAAGGTGATTTCTACGATACCCCACTTTTGCGCGTCGGACCGCGACTTTTTCCGGAAACGCCGAAAAACCGCAATTTTCAGGAGAAACGAGACGTACATCCTCCCCCTCTGCCGCCCACCCACCCAACTGACAGCCAGCCAGCAGACAAGCACAGAGAGTTCCGTGGGTCTGTCTGTGATGTCATAAAGGGCCTGCTGATCAATGGCCAGCTCTCTGATTGGCTGCTGTGTTTGATTGACAGATTGAATTTGGCAGCTGATTGGCTGTCTACCCTAAAGTGCATTACACACCCCTGATGGTACCACTGGCTAAGACTCCACCTCAGCTCATTGATTAATTATAAATTTAGAACAAATGATGGATGAAAGCAGGCAGGCCGGCCATTTTTTTCACGCTCATTGGACTTGTTTAATGCAATGCACCTTTGTATATTCACATGCATTCACTTCATGCTGTAACCACTGTGCATAAAAATTTGGAAACATGGCATACAGTCTATCATTTGCTGTCTAAGTCATGTTTCCCATATTTTCCATTGCAAGATACAAGCCGGTTTGAGTGTTTGGGGCACATTTTAGCTAAAATTATCCTACGGGGCCTAACTGCTTATGCTAAAGCCTGCCTATTTTGAATGGCGTAGTGGTCACTGCAACCTCCAAAAAAATCAGGACTTACTACCCCAATAACCTGCTAACTCACCCCTGAAATACTTACTTATTCACACTATTTTGTTCATTTGACTTGTTTCTAATTTGAAATGCCCATTTTTGTGGGGCCAGAAAGGTGCGTCTTTAAAAGGCGATTTCTACGATACCCCACTTTTGCACGTCGGACCGCGACTTTTTCCGGAAACGCCGAAAAACCGCAATTTTCAGGAGAAACGAGACGTACATCCTCCCCCTCTGCCGCCCACCCACCCAACTGACAGCCAGCCAGCAGACAAGCACAGAGAGTTCCGTGGGTCTGTCTGTGATGTCATAAAGGGCCTGCTGATCAATGGCCAGCTCTCTGATTGGCTGCTGTGTTTGATTGACAGATTGAATCTGGCAGCTGATTGGCTGTCTACCCTAAAGTGCATTACACACCCCTGATGGTACCACTGGCTAAGACTCCACCTCAGCTCATTGATTAATTATAAATTTAGAACAAATGATGGATGAAAGCAGGCAGGCCGGCCATTTTTTTCACGCTCATTGGACTTGTTTAATGCAATGCACCTTTGTATATTCACATGCATTCGCTTCATGCTGTAACCACTGTGCATAAAAATTTGGAAACATGGCATACAGTGTATCATTTGCTGTCTAAGTCATGTTTCCCATATTTTCCATTGCAAGATACAAGCCGGTTTGAGTGTTTGGGGCACATTTTAGCTAAAATCATCCTACGGGGCCTAACTGCTTATGCTAAAGCCTGCCTATTTTGAATGGCGTAGTGGTCACTGCAACCTCCAAAAAAATCAGGACTTACTACCTCAATAACCTGCTAACTCACCCCTGAAATACTTACTTATTCACACTATTTTGTTCATTTGACTTGTTTCTAATTTGAAATGCCCATTTTTGTGGGGCCAGAAAGGTGCGTCTTTAAAAGGCGATTTCTACGATACCCCACTTTTGCGCGTCGGACCGCGACTTTTTCCGGAAACGCCGAAAAACCGCAATTTTCAGGAGAAACGAGACGTACATCCTCCCCCTCTGCCGCCCACCCACCCAACTGACAGCCAGCCAGCAGACAAGCACAGAGAGTTCCGTGGGTCTGTCTGTGATGTCATAAAGGGCCTGCTGATCAATGGCCAGCTCTCTGATTGGCTGCTGTGTTTGATTGACAGATTGAATTTGGCAGCTGATTGGCTGTCTACCCTAAAGTGCATTACACACCCCTGATGGTACCACTGGCTAAGACTCCACCTCAGCTCATTGATTAATTAAAAATTTAGAACAAATGATGGATGAAAGCAGGCAGGCCGGCCATTTTTTTCACGCTCATTGGACTTGTTTAATGCAATGCACCTTTGTATATTCACATGCATTCGCTTCATGCTGTAACCACTGTGCATAAAAATTTGGAAACATGGCATACAGTCTATCATTTGCTGTCTAAGTCATGTTTCCCATATTTTCCATTGCAAGATACAAGCCGGTTTGAGTGTTTGGGGCACATTTTAGCTAAAATTATCCTACGGGGCCTAACTGCTTATGCTAAAGCCTGCCTATTTTGAATGGCGTAGTGGTCACTGCAACCTCCAAAAAAATCAGGACTTACTACCCCAATAACCTGCTAACTCACCCCTGAAATACTTACTTATTCACACTATTTTGTTCATTTGACTTGTTTCTAATTTGAAATGCCCATTTTTGTGGGGCCAGAAAGGTGCGTCTTTAAAAGGCGATTTCTACGATACCCCACTTTTGCACGTCGGACCGCGACTTTTTCCGGAAACGCCGAAAAACCGCAATTTTCAGGAGAAACGAGACGTACATCCTCCCCCTCTGCCGCCCACCCACCCAACTGACAGCCAGCCAGCAGACAAGCACAGAGAGTTCCGTGGGTCTGTCTGTGATGTCATAAAGGGCCTGCTGATCAATGGCCAGCTCTCTGATTGGCTGCTGTGTTTGATTGACAGATTGAATCTGGCAGCTGATTGGCTGTCTACCCTAAAGTGCATTACACACCCCTGATGGTACCACTGGCTAAGACTCCACCTCAGCTCATTGATTAATTATAAATTTAGAACAAATGATGGATGAAAGCAGGCAGGCCGGCCATTTTTTTCACGCTCATTGGACTTGTTTAATGCAATGCACCTTTGTATATTCACATGCATTCGCTTCATGCTGTAACCACTGTGCATAAAAATTTGGAAACATGGCATACAGTGTATCATTTGCTGTCTAAGTCATGTTTCCCATATTTTCCATTGCAAGATACAAGCCGGTTTGAGTGTTTGGGGCACATTTTAGCTAAAATCATCCTACGGGGCCTAACTGCTTATGCTAAAGCCTGCCTATTTTGAATGGCGTAGTGGTCACTGCAACCTCCAAAAAAATCAGGACTTACTACCTCAATAACCTGCTAACTCACCCCTGAAATACTTACTTATTCACACTATTTTGTTCATTTGACTTGTTTCTAATTTGAAATGCCCATTTTTGTGGGGCCAGAAAGGTGCGTCTTTAAAAGGCGATTTCTACGATACCCCACTTTTGCGCGTCGGACCGCGACTTTTTCCGGAAACGCCGAAAAACCGCAATTTTCAGGAGAAACGAGACGTACATCCTCCCCCTCTGCCGCCCACCCACCCAACTGACAGCCAGCCAGCAGACAAGCACAGAGAGTTTCGTGGGTCTGTCTGTGATGTCATAAAGGGCCTGCTGATCAATGGCCAGCTCTCTGATTGGCTGCTGTGTTTGATTGACAGATTGAATCTGGCAGCTGATTGGCTGTCTACCCTAAAGTGCATTACACACCCCTGATGGTACCACTGGCTAAGACTCCACCTCAGCTCATTGATTAATTATAAATTTAGAACAAATGATGGATGAAAGCAGGCAGGCCGGCCATTTTTTTCACGCTCATTGGACTTGTTTAATGCAATGCACCTTTGTATATTCACATGCATTCGCTTCATGCTGTAACCACTGTGCATAAAAATTTGGAAACATGGCATACAGTGTATCATTTGCTGTCTAAGTCATGTTTCCCATATTTTCCATTGCAAGATACAAGCCGGTTTGAGTGTTTGGGGCACATTTTAGCTAAAATCATCCTACGGGGCCTAACTGCTTATGCTAAAGCCTGCCTATTTTGAATGGCGTAGTGGTCACTGCAACCTCCAAAAAAATCAGGACTTACTACCCCAATAACCTGCTAACTCACCCCTGAAATACTTACTTATTCACACTATTTTGTTCATTTGACTTGTTTCTAATTTGAAATGCCCATTTTTGTGGGGCCAGAAAGGTGCGTCTTTAAAAGGCGATTTCTACGATACCCCACTTTTGCACGTCGGACCGCGACTTTTTCCGGAAACGCCGAAAAACCGCAATTTTCAGGAGAAACGAGACGTACATCCTCCCCCTCTAACGCCCACCCACCCAACTGACAGCCAGCCAGCAGACAAGCACAGAGAGTTCCGTGGGTCTGTCTGTGATGTCATAAAGGGCCTGCTGATCAATGGCCAGCTCTCTGATTGGCTGCTGTGTTTGATTGACAGATTGAATCTGGCAGCTGATTGGCTGTCTACCCTAAAGTGCATTACACACCCCTGATGGTACCACTGGCTAAGACTCCACCTCAGCTCATTGATTAATTATAAATTTAGAACAAATGATGGATGAAAGCAGGCAGGCCGGCCATTTTTTTCACGCTCATTGGACTTGTTTAATGCAATGCACCTTTGTATATTCACATGCATTCGCTTCATGCTGTAACCACTGTGCATAAAAATTTGGAAACATGGCATACAGTGTATCATTTTCTGTCTAAGTCATGTTTCCCATATTTTCCATTGCAAGATACAAGCCGGTTTGAGTGTTTGGGGCACATTTTAGCTAAAATCATCCTACGGGGCCTAACTGCTTATGCTAAAGCCTGCCTATTTTGAATGGCGTAGTGGTCACTGCAACCTCCAAAAAAATCAGGACTTACTACCCCAATAACCTGCTAACTCACCCCTGAAATACTTACTTATTCACACTATTTTGTTCATTTGACTTGTTTCTAATTTGAAATGCCCATTTTTGTGGGGCCAGAAAGGTGCGTCTTTAAAAGGCGATTTCTACGATACCCCACTTTTGCGCGTCGGACCGCGACTTTTTCCGGAAACGCCGAAAAACCGCAATTTTCAGGAGAAACGAGACGTACATCCTCCCCCTCTGCCGCCCACCCACCCAACTGACAGCCAGCCAGCAGACAAGCACAGAGAGTTCCGTGGGTCTGTCTGTGATGTCATAAAGGGCCTGCTGATCAATGGCCAGCTCTCTGATTGGCTGCTGTGTTTGATTGACAGATTGAATCTGGCAGCTGATTGGCTGTCTACCCTAAAGTGCATTACACACCCCTGATGGTACCACTGGCTAAGACTCCACCTCAGCTCATTGATTAATTATAAATTTAGAACAAATGATGGATGAAAGCAGGCAGGCCGGACATTTTTTTCACGCTCATTGGACTTGTTTAATGCAATGCACCTTTGTATATTCACATGCATTCGCTTCATGCTGTAACCACTGTGCATAAAAATTTGGAAACATGGCATACAGTGTATCATTTTCTGTCTAAGTCATGTTTCCCATATTTTCCATTGCAAGATACAAGCCGGTTTGAGTGTTTGGGGCACATTTTAGCTAAAATCATCCTACGGGGCCTAACTGCTTATGCTAAAGCCTGCCTATTTTGAATGGCGTAGTGGTCACTGCAACCTCCAAAAAAATCAGGACTTACTACCCCAATAACCTGCTAACTCACCCCTGAAATACTTACTTATTCACACTATTTTGTTCATTTGACTTGTTTCTAATTTGAAATGCCCATTTTTGTGGGGCCAGAAAGGTGCGTCTTTAAAAGGCGATTTCTACGATACCCCACTTTTGCACGTCGGACCGCGACTTTTTCCGGAAACGCCGAAAAACCGCAATTTTCAGGAGAAACGAGACGTACATCCTCCCCCTCTGCCGCCCACCCACCCAACTGACAGCCAGCCAGCAGACAAGCACAGAGAGTTCCGTGGGTCTGTCTGTGATGTCATAAAGGGCCTGCTGATCAATGGCCAGCTCTCTGATTGGCTGCTGTGTTTGATTGACAGATTGAATCTGGCAGCTGATTGGCTGTCTACCCTAAAGTGCATTACACACCCCTGATGGTACCACTGGCTAAGACTCCACCTCAGCTCATTGATTAATTATAAATTTAGAACAAATGATGGATGAAAGCAGGCAGGCCGGCCATTTTTTTCACGCTCATTGGACTTGTTTAATGCAATGCACCTTTGTATATTCACATGCATTCGCTTCATGCTGTAACCACTGTGCATAAAAATTTGGAAACATGGCATACAGTGTATCATTTGCTGTCTAAGTCATGTTTCCCATATTTTCCATTGCAAGATACAAGCCGGTTTGAGTGTTTGGGGCACATTTTAGCTAAAATCATCCTACGGGGCCTAACTGCTTATGCTAAAGCCTGCCTATTTTGAATGGCGTAGTAGTCACTGCAACCTCCAAAAAAATCAGGACTTACTACCCCAATAACCTGCTAACTCACCCCTGAAATACTTACTTATTCACACTATTTTGTTCATTTGACTTGTTTCTAATTTGAAATGTCCATTTTTGTGGGGCCTGAAAGGTGCGTCTTTAAAAGGCGATTTCTACGATACCCCACTTTTGCACGTCGGACCGCGACTTTTTCCGGAAACGCCGAAAAACCGCAATTTTCAGGAGAAACGAGACGTACATCCTCCCCCTCTGCCGCCCACCCACCCAACTGACAGCCAGCCAGCAGACAAGCACAGAGAGTTCCGTGGGTCTGTCTGTGATGTCATAAAGGGCCTGCTGATCAATGGCCAGCTCTCTGATTGGCTGCTGTGTTTGATTGACAGATTGAATCTGGCAGCTGATTGGCTGTCTACCCTAAAGTGCATTACACACCCCTGATGGTACCACTGGCTAAGACTCCACCTCAGCTCATTGATTAATTATAAATTTAAAACAAATGATGGATGAAAGCAGGCAGGCCGGCCATTTTTTTCACGCTCATTGGACTTGTTTAATGCAATGCACCTTTGTATATTCACATGCATTCGCTTCATGCTGTAACCACTGTGCATAAAAATTTGGAAACATGGCATACAGTGTATCATTTGCTGTCTAAGTCATGTTTCCCATATTTTCCATTGCAAGATACAAGCCGGTTTGAGTGTTTGGGGCACATTTTAGCTAAAATCATCCTACGGGGCCTAACTGCTTATGCTAAAGCCTGCCTATTTTGAATGGCGTAGTGGTCACTGCAACCTCCAAAAAAATCAGGACTTACTACCTCAATAACCTGCTAACTCACCCCTGAAATACTTACTTATTCACACTATTTTGTTCATTTGACTTGTTTCTAATTTGAAATGCCCATTTTTGTGGGGCCAGAAAGGTGCGTCTTTAAAAGGCGATTTCTACGATACCCCACTTTTGCGCGTCGGACCGCGACTTTTTCCGGAAACGCCGAAAAACCGCAATTTTCAGGAGAAACGAGACGTACATCCTCCCCCTCTGCCGCCCACCCACCCAACTGACAGCCAGCCAGCAGACAAGCACAGAGAGTTCCGTGGGTCTGTCTGTGATGTCATAAAGGGCCTGCTGATCAATGGCCAGCTCTCTGATTGGCTGCTGTGTTTGATTGACAGATTGAATTTGGCAGCTGATTGGCTGTCTACCCTAAAGTGCATTACACACCCCTGATGGTACCACTGGCTAAGACTCCACCTCAGCTCATTGATTAATTAAAAATTTAGAACAAATGATGGATGAAAGCAGGCAGGCCGGCCATTTTTTTCACGCTCATTGGACTTGTTTAATGCAATGCACCTTTGTATATTCACATGCATTCGCTTCATGCTGTAACCACTGTGCATAAAAATTTGGAAACATGGCATACAGTCTATCATTTGCTGTCTAAGTCATGTTTCCCATATTTTCCATTGCAAGATACAAGCCGGTTTGAGTGTTTGGGGCACATTTTAGCTAAAATTATCCTACGGGGCCTAACTGCTTATGCTAAAGCCTGCCTATTTTGAATGGCGTAGTGGTCACTGCAACCTCCAAAAAAATCAGGACTTACTACCCCAATAACCTGCTAACTCACCCCTGAAATACTTACTTATTCACACTATTTTGTTCATTTGACTTGTTTCTAATTTGAAATGCCCATTTTTGTGGGGCCAGAAAGGTGCGTCTTTAAAAGGCGATTTCTACGATACCCCACTTTTGCACGTCGGACCGCGACTTTTTCCGGAAACGCCGAAAAACCGCAATTTTCAGGAGAAACGAGACGTACATCCTCCCCCTCTGCCGCCCACCCACCCAACTGACAGCCAGCCAGCAGACAAGCACAGAGAGTTCCGTGGGTCTGTCTGTGATGTCATAAAGGGCCTGCTGATCAATGGCCAGCTCTCTGATTGGCTGCTGTGTTTGATTGACAGATTGAATCTGGCAGCTGATTGGCTGTCTACCCTAAAGTGCATTACACACCCCTGATGGTACCACTGGCTAAGACTCCACCTTAGCTCATTGATTAATTATAAATTTAGAACAAATGATGGATGAAAGCAGGCAGGCCGGCCATTTTTTTCACGCTCATTGGACTTGTTTAATGCAATGCACCTTTGTATATTCACATGCATTCGCTTCATGCTGTAACCACTGTGCATAAAAATTTGGAAACATGGCATACAGTGTATCATTTGCTGTCTAAGTCATGTTTCCCATATTTTCCATTGCAAGATACAAGCCGGTTTGAGTGTTTGGGGCACATTTTAGCTAAAATCATCCTACGGGGCCTAACTGCTTATGCTAAAGCCTGCCTATTTTGAATGGCGTAGTGGTCACTGCAACCTCCAAAAAAATCAGGACTTACTACCTCAATAACCTGCTAACTCACCCCTGAAATACTTACTTATTCACACTATTTTGTTCATTTGACTTGTTTCTAATTTGAAATGCCCATTTTTGTGGGGCCAGAAAGGTGCGTCTTTAAAAGGCGATTTCTACGATACCCCACTTTTGCGCGTCGGACCGCGACTTTTTCCGGAAACGCCGAAAAACCGCAATTTTCAGGAGAAACGAGACGTACATCCTCCCCCTCTGCCGCCCACCCACCCAACTGACAGCCAGCCAGCAGACAAGCACAGAGAGTTTCGTGGGTCTGTCTGTGATGTCATAAAGGGCCTGCTGATCAATGGCCAGCTCTCTGATTGGCTGCTGTGTTTGATTGACAGATTGAATCTGGCAGCTGATTGGCTGTCTACCCTAAAGTGCATTACACACCCCTGATGGTACCACTGGCTAAGACTCCACCTCAGCTCATTGATTAATTATAAATTTAGAACAAATGATGGATGAAAGCAGGCAGGCCGGCCATTTTTTTCACGCTCATTGGACTTGTTTAATGCAATGCACCTTTGTATATTCACATGCATTCGCTTCATGCTGTAACCACTGTGCATAAAAATTTGGAAACATGGCATACAGTGTATCATTTGCTGTCTAAGTCATGTTTCCCATATTTTCCATTGCAAGATACAAGCCGGTTTGAGTGTTTGGGGCACATTTTAGCTAAAATCATCCTACGGGGCCTAACTGCTTATGCTAAAGCCTGCCTATTTTGAATGGCGTAGTGGTCACTGCAACCTCCAAAAAAATCAGGACTTACTACCTCAATAACCTGCTAACTCACCCCTGAAATACTTACTTATTCACACTATTTTGTTCATTTGACTTGTTTCTAATTTGAAATGCCCATTTTTGTGGGGCCAGAAAGGTGCGTCTTTAAAAGGCGATTTCTACGATACCCCACTTTTGCGCGTCGGACCGCGACTTTTTCCGGAAACGCCGAAAAACCGCAATTTTCAGGAGAAACGAGACGTACATCCTCCCCCTCTGCCGCCCACCCACCCAACTGACAGCCAGCCAGCAGACAAGCACAGAGAGGGTACTCTTTACCTAGAACGGCGCCCACGATTGAAATCGCGGGCATCGCGGGTAAAATCGCGGTAATCGCGGGCATCGCGGGTAAATCGCGGATAAATCGCGGGTACATCAAAATCGGGTACCCGCGATTACCGCGATTTTCCCATAGAGAACAATGTTAAAAAGCCTGATTGTCCGCGATTTTAGCGTTAAATGCCTCAATGCCCGCGATTTTCCCATAGGAATCAATGTTAAATGGGCTACAGAGCCCAAATAGCCCCAATTAACCCTTAAATGTCCCCCCAATTTTTGTACGCCACCCCACGATCCACGCCAACCCGAAGCGTGGCGAGCGCAGCGAGCCCGCGAGGGGCGGCGGTACGCGTCCTACGACCTTTTCATGCCCTACTATCCACGTCGGCGTGGAGTTGAGAATAGAATAGTGTGGCGAGCGCAGCGAGCCACCGAGCCCGAAGCGTGGCGAGCGCAGCGAGCCCCGCGAGGGGACGCGGATACCTTCACAGGTAGACGCGTCCCCTCGCGGGCTTCACAGGTGTCCGGGTCGCCACGGACACCTGTGAAGCCCGCGAGGGGACGCGCTTACCTGTGAAGGTATCCGCGTCCCCTCGCGGGGCTCGCTGCGCTCGCCACGCTTCGGGCTCGGTGGCTCGCTGCGCTCGCCACACTATTCTATTCTCAACTCCACGCCGACGTGGATAGTAGGGCATGAAAAGGTCGTAGGACGCGTACCGCCGCCCCTCGCGGCCTCGCTGCGCTCGCCACGCTTCGGGTTGGCGTGGATCGTGGGGTGGCGTACAAAAATTGGGGGGACATTTAAGGGTTAATGGGCTCTGTGGCCCATTTAACATTGATTTCTATGGCCAAATCGGGTGGATTGAGGCATTTAACACTAAAATCGGGTCCATCGCGGCTTTTAACATTGCTTCCTATGGGAAATCGGGAGCATCGCGTCGCGGGCATCGCGGGTACGTTTATGGCCGGCCGCGACGCGACCGACGCGATTTTTCAGGTTTAACATGGTTTTCAATGGGAAAATCGCGGGCATCGCGTCGGTCGCGTCGCGGGCAGGCATAAATGTACCCGCGATGCCCGCGACGGGCGCCGTTCTAGGTAAAGAGTACCACAGAGAGTTCCGTGGGTCTGTCTGTGATGTCATAAAGGGCCTGCTGATCAATGGCCAGCTCTCTGATTGGCTGCTGTGTTTGATTGACAGATTGAATCTGGCAGCTGATTGGCTGTCTACCCTAAAGTGCATTACACACCCCTGATGGTACCACTGGCTAAGACTCCACCTCAGCTCATTGATTAATTATAAATTTAAAACAAATGATGGATGAAAGCAGGCAGGCCGGCCATTTTTTTCACGCTCATTGGACTTGTTTAATGCAATGCACCTTTGTATATTCACATGCATTCGCTTCATGCTGTAACCACTGTGCATAAAAATTTGGAAACATGGCATACAGTGTATCATTTGCTGTCTAAGTCATGTTTCCCATATTTTCCATTGCAAGATACAAGCCGGTTTGAGTGTTTGGGGCACATTTTAGCTAAAATCATCCTACGGGGCCTAACTGCTTATGCTAAAGCCTGCCTATTTTGAATGGCGTAGTGGTCACTGCAACCTCCAAAAAAATCAGGACTTACTACCTCAATAACCTGCTAACTCACCCCTGAAATACTTACTTATTCACACTATTTTGTTCATTTGACTTGTTTCTAATTTGAAATGCCCATTTTTGTGGGGCCAGAAAGGTGCGTCTTTAAAAGGCGATTTCTACGATACCCCACTTTTGCGCGTCGGACCGCGACTTTTTCCGGAAACGCCGAAAAACCGCAATTTTCAGGAGAAACGAGACGTACATCCTCCCCCTCTGCCGCCCACCCACCCAACTGACAGCCAGCCAGCAGACAAGCACAGAGAGTTCCGTGGGTCTGTCTGTGATGTCATAAAGGGCCTGCTGATCAATGGCCAGCTCTCTGATTGGCTGCTGTGTTTGATTGACAGATTGAATTTGGCAGCTGATTGGCTGTCTACCCTAAAGTGCATTACACACCCCTGATGGTACCACTGGCTAAGACTCCACCTCAGCTCATTGATTAATTAAAAATTTAGAACAAATGATGGATGAAAGCAGGCAGGCCGGCCATTTTTTTCACGCTCATTGGACTTGTTTAATGCAATGCACCTTTGTATATTCACATGCATTCGCTTCATGCTGTAACCACTGTGCATAAAAATTTGGAAACATGGCATACAGTCTATCATTTGCTGTCTAAGTCATGTTTCCCATATTTTCCATTGCAAGATACAAGCCGGTTTGAGTGTTTGGGGCACATTTTAGCTAAAATTATCCTACGGGGCCTAACTGCTTATGCTAAAGCCTGCCTATTTTGAATGGCGTAGTGGTCACTGCAACCTCCAAAAAAATCAGGACTTACTACCCCAATAACCTGCTAACTCACCCCTGAAATACTTACTTATTCACACTATTTTGTTCATTTGACTTGTTTCTAATTTGAAATGCCCATTTTTGTGGGGCCAGAAAGGTGCGTCTTTAAAAGGCGATTTCTACGATACCCCACTTTTGCACGTCGGACCGCGACTTTTTCCGGAAACGCCGAAAAACCGCAATTTTCAGGAGAAACGAGACGTACATCCTCCCCCTCTGCCGCCCACCCACCCAACTGACAGCCAGCCAGCAGACAAGCACAGAGAGTTCCGTGGGTCTGTCTGTGATGTCATAAAGGGCCTGCTGATCAATGGCCAGCTCTCTGATTGGCTGCTGTGTTTGATTGACAGATTGAATCTGGCAGCTGATTGGCTGTCTACCCTAAAGTGCATTACACACCCCTGATGGTACCACTGGCTAAGACTCCACCTCAGCTCATTGATTAATTATAAATTTAGAACAAATGATGGATGAAAGCAGGCAGGCCGGCCATTTTTTTCACGCTCATTGGACTTGTTTAATGCAATGCACCTTTGTATATTCACATGCATTCGCTTCATGCTGTAACCACTGTGCATAAAAATTTGGAAACATGGCATACAGTGTATCATTTGCTGTCTAAGTCATGTTTCCCATATTTTCCATTGCAAGATACAAGCCGGTTTGAGTGTTTGGGGCACATTTTAGCTAAAATCATCCTACGGGGCCTAACTGCTTATGCTAAAGCCTGCCTATTTTGAATGGCGTAGTGGTCACTGCAACCTCCAAAAAAATCAGGACTTACTACCCCAATAACCTGCTAACTCACCCCTGAAATACTTACTTATTCACACTATTTTGTTCATTTGACTTGTTTCTAATTTGAAATGCCCATTTTTGTGGGGCCAGAAAGGTGCGTCTTTAAAAGGCGATTTCTACGATACCCCACTTTTGCACGTCGGACCGCGACTTTTTCCGGAAACGCCGAAAAACCGCAATTTTCAGGAGAAACGAGACGTACATCCTCCCCCTCTAACGCCCACCCACCCAACTGACAGCCAGCCAGCAGACAAGCACAGAGAGTTCCGTGGGTCTGTCTGTGATGTCATAAAGGGCCTGCTGATCAATGGCCAGCTCTCTGATTGGCTGCTGTGTTTGATTGACAGATTGAATCTGGCAGCTGATTGGCTGTCTACCCTAAAGTGCATTACACACCCCTGATGGTACCACTGGCTAAGACTCCACCTCAGCTCATTGATTAATTATAAATTTAGAACAAATGATGGATGAAAGCAGGCAGGCCGGCCATTTTTTTCACGCTCATTGGACTTGTTTAATGCAATGCACCTTTGTATATTCACATGCATTCGCTTCATGCTGTAACCACTGTGCATAAAAATTTGGAAACATGGCATACAGTGTATCATTTTCTGTCTAAGTCATGTTTCCCATATTTTCCATTGCAAGATACAAGCCGGTTTGAGTGTTTGGGGCACATTTTAGCTAAAATCATCCTACGGGGCCTAACTGCTTATGCTAAAGCCTGCCTATTTTGAATGGCGTAGTGGTCACTGCAACCTCCAAAAAAATCAGGACTTACTACCCCAATAACCTGCTAACTCACCCCTGAAATACTTACTTATTCACACTATTTTGTTCATTTGACTTGTTTCTAATTTGAAATGCCCATTTTTGTGGGGCCAGAAAGGTGCGTCTTTAAAAGGCGATTTCTACGATACCCCACTTTTGCGCGTCGGACCGCGACTTTTTCCGGAAACGCCGAAAAACCGCAATTTTCAGGAGAAACGAGACGTACATCCTCCCCCTCTGCCGCCCACCCACCCAACTGACAGCCAGCCAGCAGACAAGCACAGAGAGTTCCGTGGGTCTGTCTGTGATGTCATAAAGGGCCTGCTGATCAATGGCCAGCTCTCTGATTGGCTGCTGTGTTTGATTGACAGATTGAATCTGGCAGCTGATTGGCTGTCTACCCTAAAGTGCATTACACACCCCTGATGGTACCACTGGCTAAGACTCCACCTCAGCTCATTGATTAATTATAAATTTAGAACAAATGATGGATGAAAGCAGGCAGGCCGGACATTTTTTTCACGCTCATTGGACTTGTTTAATGCAATGCACCTTTGTATATTCACATGCATTCGCTTCATGCTGTAACCACTGTGCATAAAAATTTGGAAACATGGCATACAGTGTATCATTTTCTGTCTAAGTCATGTTTCCCATATTTTCCATTGCAAGATACAAGCCGGTTTGAGTGTTTGGGGCACATTTTAGCTAAAATCATCCTACGGGGCCTAACTGCTTATGCTAAAGCCTGCCTATTTTGAATGGCGTAGTGGTCACTGCAACCTCCAAAAAAATCAGGACTTACTACCCCAATAACCTGCTAACTCACCCCTGAAATACTTACTTATTCACACTATTTTGTTCATTTGACTTGTTTCTAATTTGAAATGCCCATTTTTGTGGGGCCAGAAAGGTGCGTCTTTAAAAGGCGATTTCTACGATACCCCACTTTTGCACGTCGGACCGCGACTTTTTCCGGAAACGCCGAAAAACCGCAATTTTCAGGAGAAACGAGACGTACATCCTCCCCCTCTGCCGCCCACCCACCCAACTGACAGCCAGCCAGCAGACAAGCACAGAGAGTTCCGTGGGTCTGTCTGTGATGTCATAAAGGGCCTGCTGATCAATGGCCAGCTCTCTGATTGGCTGCTGTGTTTGATTGACAGATTGAATCTGGCAGCTGATTGGCTGTCTACCCTAAAGTGCATTACACACCCCTGATGGTACCACTGGCTAAGACTCCACCTCAGCTCATTGATTAATTATAAATTTAGAACAAATGATGGATGAAAGCAGGCAGGCCGGCCATTTTTTTCACGCTCATTGGACTTGTTTAATGCAATGCACCTTTGTATATTCACATGCATTCGCTTCATGCTGTAACCACTGTGCATAAAAATTTGGAAACATGGCATACAGTGTATCATTTGCTGTCTAAGTCATGTTTCCCATATTTTCCATTGCAAGATACAAGCCGGTTTGAGTGTTTGGGGCACATTTTAGCTAAAATCATCCTACGGGGCCTAACTGCTTATGCTAAAGCCTGCCTATTTTGAATGGCGTAGTAGTCACTGCAACCTCCAAAAAAATCAGGACTTACTACCCCAATAACCTGCTAACTCACCCCTGAAATACTTACTTATTCACACTATTTTGTTCATTTGACTTGTTTCTAATTTGAAATGTCCATTTTTGTGGGGCCTGAAAGGTGCGTCTTTAAAAGGCGATTTCTACGATACCCCACTTTTGCACGTCGGACCGCGACTTTTTCCGGAAACGCCGAAAAACCGCAATTTTCAGGAGAAACGAGACGTACATCCTCCCCCTCTGCCGCCCACCCACCCAACTGACAGCCAGCCAGCAGACAAGCACAGAGAGTTCCGTGGGTCTGTCTGTGATGTCATAAAGGGCCTGCTGATCAATGGCCAGCTCTCTGATTGGCTGCTGTGTTTGATTGACAGATTGAATCTGGCAGCTGATTGGCTGTCTACCCTAAAGTGCATTACACACCCCTGATGGTACCACTGGCTAAGACTCCACCTCAGCTCATTGATTAATTATAAATTTAGAACAAATGATGGATGAAAGCAGGCAGGCCGGCCATTTTTTTCACGCTCATTGGACTTGTTTAATGCAATGCACCTTTGTATATTCACATGCATTCGCTTCATGCTGTAACCACTGTGCATAAAAATTTGGAAACATGGCATACAGTGTATCATTTTCTGTCTACTGTAAGTCATGTTTCCCATATTTTCCATTGCAAGATACAAGCCGGTTTGAGTGTTTGGGGCACATTTTAGCTAAAATCATCCTACGGGGCCTAACTGCTTATGCTAAAGCCTGCCTATTTTGAATGGCGTAGTGGTCACTGCAACCTCCAAAAAAATCAGGACTTACTACCCCAATAACCTGCTAACTCACCCCTGAAATACTTACTTATTCACACTATTTTGTTCATTTGACTTGTTTCTAATTTGAAATGCCCATTTTTGTGGGGCCAGAAAGGTGCGTCTTTAAAAGCCGATTTCTACGATACCCCACTTTTGCACGTCGGACCGCGACTTTTTCCGGAAACGCCGAAAAACCGCAATTTTCAGGAGAAACGAGACGTACATCCTCCCCCTCTGCCGCCCACCCACCCAACTGACAGCCAGCCAGCAGACAAGCACAGAGAGTTCCGTGGGTCTGTCTGTGATGTCATAAAGGGCCTGCTGATCAATGGCCAGCTCTCTGATTGGCTGCTGTGTTTGATTGACAGATTGAATCTGGCAGCTGATTGGCTGTCTACCCTAAAGTGCATTACACACCCCTGATGGTACCACTGGCTAAGACTCCACCTCAGCTCATTGATTAATTATAAATTTAGAACAAATGATGGATGAAAGCAGGCAGGCCGGCCATTTTTTTCACGCTCATTGGACTTGTTTAATGCAATGCACCTTTGTATATTCACATGCATTCGCTTCATGCTGTAACCACTGTGCATAAAAATTTGGAAACATGGCATACAGTGTATCATTTTCTGTCTAAGTCATGTTTCCCATATTTTCCATTGCAAGATACAAGCCGGTTTGAGTGTTTGGGGCACATTTTAGCTAAAATCATCCTACGGGGCCTAACTGCTTATGCTAAAGCCTGCCTATTTTGAATGGCGTAGTGGTCACTGCAACCTCCAAAAAAATCAGGACTTACTACCCCAATAACCTGCTAACTCACCCCTGAAATACTTACTTATTCACACTATTTTGTTCATTTGACTTGTTTCCAATTTGAAATGCCCATTTTTGTGGGGCCAGAAAGGTGCGTCTTTAAAAGGCGATTTCTACGATACCCCACTTTTGCGCGTCGGACCGCGACTTTTTCCGGAAACGCCGAAAAACCGCAATTTTCAGGAGAAACGAGACGTACATCCTCCCCCTCTGCCGCCCACCCACCCAACTGACAGCCAGCCAGCAGACAAGCACAGAGAGTTCCGTGGGTCTGTCTGTGATGTCATAAAGGGCCTGCTGATCAATGGCCAGCTCTCTGATTGGCTGCTGTGTTTGATTGACAGATTGAATCTGGCAGCTGATTGGCTGTCTACCCTAAAGTGCATTACACACCCCTGATGGTACCACTGGCTAAGACTCCACCTCAGCTCATTGATTAATTATAAATTTAGAACAAATGATGGATGAAAGCAGGCAGGCCGGCCATTTTTTTCACGCTCATTGGACTTGTTTAATGCAATGCACCTTTGTATATTCACATGCATTTGCTTCATGCTGTAACCACTGTGCATAAAAATTTGGAAACATGGCATACAGTGTATCATTTGCTGTCTAAGTCATGTTTCCCATATTTTCCATTGCAAGATACAAGCCGGTTTGAGTGTTTGGGGCACATTTTAGCTAAAATCATCCTACGGGGCCTAACTGCTTATGCTAAAGCCTGCCTATTTTGAATGGCGTAGTGGTCACTGCAACCTCCAAAAAAATCAGGACTTACTACCCCAATAACCTGCTAACTCACCCCTGAAATACTTACTTATTCACACTATTTTGTTTATTTGACTTGTTTCTAATTTGAAATGCCCATTTTTGTGGGGCCAGAAAGGTGCGTCTTTAAAAGGCGATTTCTACGATACCCCACTTTTGCGCGTCGGACCGCGACTTTTTCCGGAAACGCCGAAAAAACACAATTTTCAGGAGAAACGAGACGTACATCCTCCCCCTCTGCCGCCCACCCACCCAACTGACAGCCAGCCAGCAGACAAGCACAGAGAGTTCCGTGGGTCTGTCTGTGATGTCATAAAGGGCCTGCTGATCAATGGCCAGCTCTCTGATTGGCTGCTGTGTTTGATTGACAGATTGAATCTGGCAGCTGATTGGCTGTCTACCCTAAAGTGCATTACACACCCCTGATGGTACCACTGGCTAAGACTCCACCTCAGCTCATTGATTAATTATAAATTTAGAACAAATGATGGATGAAAGCAGGCAGGCCGGCCATTTTTTTCACGCTCATTGGACTTGTTTAATGCAATGCACCTTTGTATATTCACATGCATTCGCTTCATGCTGTAACCACTGTGCATAAAAATTTGGAAACATGGCATAAAGTGTATCATTTTCTGTCTAAGTCATGTTTCCCATATTTTCCATTGCAAGATACAAGCCGGTTTGAGTGTTTGGGGCACATTTTAGCTAAAATCATCCTACGGGGCCTAACTGCTTATGCTAAAGCCTGCCTATTTTGAATGGCGTAGTGGTCACTGCAACCTCCAAAAAAATCAGGACTTACTACCCCAATAACCTGCTAACTCACCCCTGAAATACTTACTTATTCACACTATTTTGTTCATTTGACTTGTTTCCAATTTGAAATGCCCATTTTTGTGGGGCCAGAAAGGTGCGTCTTTAAAAGGCGATTTCTACGATACCCCACTTTTGCGCGTCGGACCGCGACTTTTTCCGGAAACGCCGAAAAACCGCAATTTTCAGGAGAAACGAGACGTACATCCTCCCCCTCTGCCGCCCACCCACCCAACTGACAGCCAGCCAGCAGACAAGCACAGAGAGTTCCGTGGGTCTGTCTGTGATGTCATAAAGGGCCTGCTGATCAATGGCCAGCTCTCTGATTGGCTGCTGTGTTCGATTGACAGATTGAATCTGGCAGCTGATTGGCTGTCTACCCTAAAGTGCATTACACACCCCTGATGGTACCACTGGCTAAGACTCCACCTCAGCTCATTGATTAATTATAAATTTAGAACAAATGATGGATGAAAGCAGGCAGGCCGGCCATTTTTTTCACGCTCATTGGACTTGTTTAATGCAATGCACCTTTGTATATTCACATGCATTTGCTTCATGCTGTAACCACTGTGCATAAAAATTTGGAAACATGGCATACAGTGTATCATTTGCTGTCTAAGTCATGTTTCCCATATTTTCCATTGCAAGATACAAGCCGGTTTGAGTGTTTGGGGCACATTTTAGCTAAAATCATCCTACGGGGCCTAACTGCTTATGCTAAAGCCTGCCTATTTTGAATGGCGTAGTGGTCACTGCAACCTCCAAAAAAATCAGGACTTACTACCCCAATAACCTGCTAACTCACCCCTGAAATACTTACTTATTCACACTATTTTGTTTATTTGACTTGTTTCTAATTTGAAATGCCCATTTTTGTGGGGCCAGAAAGGTGCGTCTTTAAAAGGCGATTTCTACGATACCCCACTTTTGCGCGTCGGACCACGACTTTTTCCGGAAACGCCGAAAAACCACAATTTTCAGGAGAAACGAGACGTACATCCTCCCCATCTGCCGCCCACCCATCCAACTGACAGCCAGCCAGCAGACAAGCACAGAGAGTTCCGTGGGTCTGTCTGTGATGTCATAAAGGGCCTGCTGATCAATGGCCAGCTCTCTGATTGGCTGCTGTGTTTGATTGACAGATTGAATCTGGCAGCTGATTGGCTGTCTACCCTAAAGTGCATTACACACCCCTGATGGTACCACTGGCTAAGACTCCACCTCAGCTCATTGATTAATTATAAATTTAGAACAAATGATGGATGAAAGCAGGCAGGCCGGACATTTTTTTCACGCTCATTGGACTTGTTTAATGCAATGCACCTTTGTATATTCACATGCATTCGCTTCATGCTGTAACCACTGTGCATAAAAATTTGGAAACATGGCATAAAGTGTATCATTTTCTGTCTAAGTCATGTTTCCCATATTTTCCATTGCAAGATACAAGCCGGTTTGAGTGTTTGGGGCACATTTTAGCTAAAATCATCCTACGGGGCCTAACTGCTTATGCTAAAGCCTGCCTATTTTGAATGGCGTAGTGGTCACTGCAACCTCCAAAAAAATCAGGACTTACTACCCCAATAACCTGCTAACTCACCCCTGAAATACTTACTTATTCACACAATTTTGTTCATTTGACTTGTTTCTAATTTGAAATGCCTATTTTTGTGGGGCCAGAAAGGTGCGTCTTTAAAAGGCGATTTCTACGATACCCCACTTTTGCGCGTCGGACCGCGACTTTTTCCGGAAACGCCGAAAAACCGCAATTTTCAGGAGAAACGAGACGTACATCCTCCCCCTCTGCCGCCCACCCACCCAACTGACAGCCAGACAGCAGACAAGCACAGAGAGTTCCGTGGGTCTGTCTGTGATGTCATAAAGGGCCTGCTGATCAATGGCCAGCTCTCTGATTGGCTGCTGTGTTTGATTGACTGATTGAATTTGGCAGCTGATTGTCTGTCTACCCTAAAGTGCATTACACACCCCTGATGGTACCACTGGCTAAGACTCCACCTCAGCTCATTGATTAATTATAAATTTAGAACAAATGATGGATGAAAGCAGGCAGGCCGGCCATTTTTTTCACGCTCATTGGACTTGTTTAATGCAATGCACCTGTGTATATTCACATGCATTCACTTCATTCTGTAACCACTGTGCATAAAAATTTGGAAACATGGCATACAGTGTATCATTTGCTGTCTAAGTCATGTTTCCCATATTTTCCATTGCAAGATACAAGCCGGTTTGAGTGTTTGGGGCACATTTTAGCTAAAATCATCCTACGGGGCCTAACTGCTTATGCTAAAGCCTGCCTATTTTGAATGGCGTAGTGGTCACTGCAACCTCCAAAAAAATCAGGACTTACTACCCCAATAACCTGCTAACTCACCCCTGAAATACTTACTTATTCACGCTATTTTGTTCATTTGACTTGTTTCTAATTTGAAATGCCCATTTTTGTGGGGCCAGAAAGGTGCGTCTTTAAAAGGCGATTTCTACGATACCCCACTTTCGCGCGTCGGACCGCGACTTTTTCCGGAAACACTGAAAAACCGCAATTTTCAGGAGAAACGAGACGTACATCCTCCCCCTCTGCCGCCCACCCACCCAACTGACAGCCAGCCAGCAGACAAGCACAGAGAGTTCCGTGGGTCTGTCTGTGATGTCATAAAGGGCCTGCTGATCAATGGCCAGCTCTCTGATTGGCTGCTGTGTTTGATTGACTGATTGAATTTGGCAGCTGATTGTCTGTCTACCCTAAAGTGCATTACACACCCCTGATGGTACCACTGGCTAAGACTCCACCTCAGCTCATTGATTAATTATAAATTTAGAACAAATGATGGATGA
The DNA here is from genome assembly GCF_055691185.1 of Crinia signifera. Taxonomy (NCBI): domain Eukaryota; kingdom Metazoa; phylum Chordata; class Amphibia; order Anura; family Myobatrachidae; genus Crinia; species Crinia signifera. The sequence continues at coordinate 132,633 of NW_028142730.1, read as the reverse complement.
AAGCAGGCAGGCCGGCCATTTTTTTCACGCTCATTGGACTTGTTTAATGCAATGCACCTTTGTATATTCACATGCATTTGCTTCATGCTGTAACCACTGTGCATAAAAATTTGGAAACATGGCATACAGTGTATCATTTTCTGTCTAAGTCATGTTTCCCATATTTTCCATTGCAAGATACAAGCCGGTTTGAGTGTTTGGGGCACATTTTAGCTAAAATCATTCTACGGGGCCTAACTGCTTATGCTAAAGCCTGCCTATTTTGAATGGCGTAGTGGTCACTGCAACCTCCAAAAAAATCAGGACTTACTACCCCAATAACCTGCTAACTCACCCCTGAAATACTTAATTATTCACACTATTTTGTTCATTTGACTTGTTTCTAATTTGAAATGCCCATTTTTGTGGGGCCAGAAAGGTGCGTCTTTAAAAGGCGATTTCTACGATACCCCACTTTTGCGCGTCGGACCGCGACTTTTTCCGGAAACGCCGAAAAACCGCAATTTTCAGGAGAAACGAGACGTACATCCTCCCCCTCTGCCGCCCACCCAACTGACAGCCAGCCAGCAGACAAGCACAGAGAGTTCCGTGGGTCTGTCTGTGATGTCATAAAGGGCCTGCTGATCAATGGCCAGCTCTCTGATTGGCTGCTGTGTTTGATTGACAGATTGAATCTGGCAGCTGATTGGCTGTCTACCCTAAAGTGCATTACACACCCCTGATGGTACCACTGGCTAAGACTCCACCTCAGCTCATTGATTAATTATAAATTTAGAACAAATGATGGATGAAAGCAGGCAGGCCGGCCATTTTTTTCACGCTCATTGGACTTGTTTAATGCAATGCACCTGTGTATATTCACATGCATTCACTTCATGCTGTAACCACTGTGCATAAAAATTTGGAAACATGGCATACAGTGTATCATTTGCTGTCTAAGTCATGTTTCCCATATTTTCCATTGCAAGATACAAGCCGGTTTGAGTGTTTGGGGCACATTTTAGCTAAAATCATCCTACGGGGCCTAACTGCTTATGCTAAAGCCTGCCTATTTTGAATGGCGTAGTGGTCACTGCAACCTCCAAAAAAATCAGGACTTACTACCCCAATAACCTGCTAACTCACCCCTGAAATACTTACTTATTCACACTATTTTGTTCATTTGACTTGTTTCTAATTTGAAATGCCCATTTTTGTGGGGCCAGAAAGGTGCGTCTTTAAAAGGCGATTTCTACGATACCCCACTTTTGCGCGTCGGACCGCGACTTTTTCCGGAAACGCCGAAAAACCGCAATTTTCAGGAGAAACGAGACGTACATCCTCCCCCTCTGCCGCCCACCCACCCAACTGACAGCCAGCCAGCAGACAAGCACAGAGAGTTCCGTGGGTCTGTCTGTGATGTCATAAAGGGCCTGCTGATCAATGGCCAGCTCTCTGATTGGCTGCTGTGTTTGATTGACTGATTGAATTTGGCAGCTGATTGGCTGTCTACCCTAAAGTGCATTACACACCCCTGATGGTACCACTGGCTAAGACTCCACCTCAGCTCATTGATTAATTATAAATTTAGAACAAATGATGGATGAAAGCAGGCAGGCCGGCCATTTTTTTCACGCTCATTGGACTTGTTTAATGCAATGCACCTTTGTATATTCACATGCATTCGCTTCATGCTGTAACCACTGTGCATAAAAATTTGGAAACATGGCATACAGTCTATCATTTGCTGTCTAAGTCATGTTTCCCATATTTTCCATTGCAAGATACAAGCCGGTTTGAGTGTTTGGGGCACATTTTAGCTAAAATCATCCTACGGGGCCTAACTGCTTATGCTAAAGCCTGCCTATTTTGAATGGCGTAGTGGTCACTGCAACCTCCTAAAAAAATCAGGACTTACTACCCCAATAACTTGCTAACTTACCCCTGAAATACTTACTTATTCACACTATTTTGTTCATTTGACTTGTTTCTAATTTGAAATGCCCATTTTTGTGGGGCCAGAAAGGTGCGTCTTTAAAAGGCGATTTCTACGATACCCCACTTTTGCGCGTCGGACCGCGACTTTTTCCGGAAACGCCGAAAAACCGCAATTTTCAGGAGAAACGAGACGTACATCCTCCCCCTCTGCCGCCCACCCACCCAACTGACAGCCAGCCAGCAGACAAGCACAGAGAGTTCCGTGGGTCTGTCTGTGATGTCATAAAGGGCCTGCTGATCAATGGCCAGCTCTCTGATTGGCTGCTGTGTTTGATTGACAGATTGAATCTGGCAGCTGATTGGCTGTCTACCCTAAAGTGCATTACACACCCCTGATGGTACCACTGGCTAAGACTCCACCTCAGCTCATTGATTAATTATAAATTTAGAACAAATGATGGATGAAAGCAGGCAGGCTGGCCATTTTTTTCACGCTCATTGGACTTGTTTAATGCAATGCACCTTTGTATATTCACATGCATTCGCTTCATGCTGTAACCACTGTGCATAAAAATTTGGAAACATGGCATACAGTGTATCATTTGCTGTCTAAGTCATGTTTCCCATATTTTCCATTGCAAGATACAAGCCGGTTTGAGTGTTTGGGGCACATTTTAGCTAAAATCATCCTACGGGGCCTAACTGCTTATGCTAAAGCCTGCCTATTTTGAATGGCGTAGTGGTCACTGCAACCTCCAAAAAAATCAGGACTTACTACCCCAATAACCTGCTAACTCACCCCTGAAATACTTACTTATTCACACTATTTTGTTCATTTGACTTGTTTCTAATTTGAAATGCCCATTTTTGTGGGGCCAGAAAGGTGCGTCTTTAAAAGGCGATTTCTACGATACCCCACTTTTGCGCGTCGGACCGCGACTTTTTCCGGAAACGCCGAAAAACCGCAATTTTCAGGAGAAACGAGACGTACATCCTCCCCCTCTGCCGCCCACCCACCCAACTGACAGCCAGACAGCAGACAAGCACAGAGAGTTCCGTGGGTCTGTCTGTGATGTCATAAAGGGCCTGCTGATCAATGGCCAGCTCTCTGATTGGCTGCTGTGTTTGATTGACAGATTGAATCTGGCAGCTGATTGGCTGTCTACCCTAAAGTGCATTACACACCCCTGATGGTACCACTGGCTAAGACTCCACCTCAGCTCATTGATTAATTATAAATTTAGAACAAATGATGGATGAAAGCAGGCAGGCCGGCCATTTTTTTCACGCTCATTGGACTTGTTTAATGCAATGCACCTGTGTATATTCACATGCATTCACTTCATTCTGTAACCACTGTGCATAAAAATTTGGAAACATGGCATACAGTGTATCATTTGCTGTCTAAGTCATGTTTCCCATATTTTCCATTGCAAGATACAAGCCGGTTTGAGTGTTTGGGGCACATTTTAGCTAAAATCATCCTACGGGGCCTAACTGCTTATGCTAAAGCCTGCCTATTTTGAATGGCGTAGTGGTCACTGCAACCTCCAAAAAAATCAGGACTTACTACCCCAATAACCTGCTAACTCACCCCTGAAATACTTACTTATTCACACTATTTTGTTCATTTGACTTGTTTCTAATTTGAAATGCCCATTTTTGTGGGGCCAGAAAGGTGCGTCTTTAAAAGGCGATTTCTAAGATACCCCACTTTTGCGCGTCGGACCGCGACTTTTTCCGGAAACGCTGAAAAACCGCAATTTTCAGGAGAAACGAGACGTACATCCTCCCCCTCTGCCGCCCACCCACCCAACTGACAGCCAGCCAGCAGACAAGCACAGAGAGTTCCGTGGGTCTGTCTGTGATGTCATAAAGGGCCTGCTGATCAATGGCCAGCTCTCTGATTGGCTGCTGTGTTTGATTGACAGATTGAATCTGGCAGCTGATTGGCTGTCTACCCTAAAGTGCATTACACACCCCTGATGGTACCACTGGCTAAGACTCCACCTCAGCTCATTGATTAATTATAAATTTAGAACAAATGATGGATGAAAGCAGGCAGGCCGGCCATTTTTTTCACGCTCATTGGACTTGTTTAATGCAATGCACCTTTGTATATTTACATGCATTCGCTTCATGCTGTAACCACTGTGCATAAAAATTTGGAAACATGGCATACAGTGTATCATTTGCTGTCTAAGTCATGTTTCCCATATTTTCCATTGCAAGATACAAGCCGGTTTGAGTGTTTGGGGCACATTTTAGCTAAAATCATCCTACGGGGCCTAACTGCTTATGCTAAAGCCTGCCTATTTTGAATGGCGTAGTGGTCACTGCAACCTCCAAAAAAATCAGGACTTACTACCCCAATAACCTGCTAACTCACCCCTGAAATACTTACTTATTCACACTATTTTGTTCATTTGACTTGTTTCTAATTTGAAATGCCCATTTTTGTGGGGCCAGAAAGGTGCGTCTTTAAAAGGCGATTTCTACGATACCCCACTTTTGCGCGTCGGACCGCGACTTTTTCCGGAAACGCCGAAAAACCGCAATTTTCAGGAGAAACGAGACGTACATCCTCCCCCTCTGCCGCCCACCCACCCAACTGACAGCCAGACAGCAGACAAGCACAGAGAGTTCCGTGGGTCTGTCTGTGATGTCATAAAGGGCCTGCTGATCAATGGCCAGCTCTCTGATTGGCTGCTGTGTTTGATTGACAGATTGAATCTGGCAGCTGATTGGCTGTCTACCCTAAAGTGCATTACACACCCCTGATGGTACCACTGGCTAAGACTCCACCTCAGCTCATTGATTAATTATAAATTTAGAACAAATGATGGATGAAAGCAGGCAGGCCGGCCATTTTTTTCACGCTCATTGGACTTGTTTAATGCAATGCACCTGTGTATATTCACATGCATTCACTTCATTCTGTAACCACTGTGCATAAAAATTTGGAAACATGGCATACAGTGTATCATTTGCTGTCTAAGTCATGTTTCCCATATTTTCCATTGCAAGATACAAGCCGGTTTGAGTGTTTGGGGCACATTTTAGCTAAAATCATCCTACGGGGCCTAACTGCTTATGCTAAAGCCTGCCTATTTTGAATGGCGTAGTGGTCACTGCAACCTCCAAAAAAATCAGGACTTACTACCCCAATAACCTGCTAACTCACCCCTGAAATACTTACTTATTCACACTATTTTGTTCATTTGACTTGTTTCTAATTTGAAATGCCCATTTTTGTGGGGCCAGAAAGGTGCGTCTTTAAAAGGCGATTTCTACGATACCCCACTTTTGCGCGTCGGACCGCGACTTTTTCCGGAAACGCTGAAAAACCGCAATTTTCAGGAGAAACGAGACGTACATCCTCCCCCTCTGCCGCCCACCCACCCAACTGACAGCCAGCCAGCAGACAAGCACAGAGAGTTCCGTGGGTCTGTCTGTGATGTCATAAAGGGCCTGCTGATCAATGGCCAGCTCTCTGATTGGCTGCTGTGTTTGATTGACAGATTGAATCTGGCAGCTGATTGGCTGTCTACCCTAAAGTGCATTACACACCCCTGATGGTACCACTGGCTAAGACTCCACCTCAGCTCATTGATTAATTATAAATTTAGAACAAATGATGGATGAAAGCAGGCAGGCCGGCCATTTTTTTCACGCTCATTGGACTTGTTTAATGCAATGCACCTTTGTATATTTACATGCATTCGCTTCATGCTGTAACCACTGTGCATAAAAATTTGGAAACATGGCATACAGTGTATCATTTTCTGTCTAAGTCATGTTTCCCATATTTTCCATTGCAAGATACAAGCCGGTTTGAGTGTTTGGGGCACATTTTAGCTAAAATCATCCTACGGGGCCTAACTGCTTATGCTAAAGCCTGCCTATTTTGAATGGCGTAGTGGTCACTGCAACCTCCAAAAAAATCAGGACTTACTACCCCAATAACCTGCTAACTCACCCCTGAAATACTTACTTATTCACACTATTTTGTTCATTTGACTTGTTTCTAATTTGAAATGCCCATTTTTGTGGGGCCAGAAAGGTGCGTCTTTAAAAGGCGATTTCTACGATACCCCACTTTTGCGCGTCGGACCGCGACTTTTTCCGGAAACGCTGAAAAACCGCAATTTTCAGGACAAACGAGACGTACATCCTCCCCCTCTGCCGCCCACCCACCCAACTGACAGCCAGCCAGCAGACAAGCACAGAGAGTTCCGTGGGTCTGTCTGTGATGTCATAAAGGGCCTGCTGATCAATGGCCAGCTCTCTGATTGGCTGCTGTGTTTGATTGACAGATTGAATCTGGCAGCTGATTGGTTGTCTACCCTAAAGTGCATTACACACCCCTGATGGTACCACTGGCTAAGACTCCACCTCAGCTCATTGATTAATTATAAATTTAGAACAAATGATGGATGAAAGCAGGCAGGCCGGCCATTTTTTTCACGCTCATTGGACTTGTTTAATGCAATGCACCTTTGTATATTCACATGCATTCGCTTCATGCTGTAACCACTGTGCATAAAAATTTGGAAACATGGCATACAGTGTATCATTTGCTGTCTAAGTCATGTTTCCCATATTTTCCATTGCAAGATACAAGCCGGTTTGAGTGTTTGGGGCACATTTTAGCTAAAATCATCCTACGGGGCCTAACTGCTTATGCTAAAGCCTGCCTATTTTGAATGGCGTAGTGGTCACTGCAACCTCCAAAAAAATCAGGACTTACTACCCCAATAACCTGCTAACTCACCCCTGAAATACTTACTTATTCACACTATTTTGTTCATTTGACTTGTTTCTAATTTGAAATGCCCATTTTTGTGGGGCCAGAAAGGTGCGTCTTTAAAAGGCGATTTCTACGATACCCCACTTTTGCGCGTCGGACCGCGACTTTTTCCGGAAACGCCGAAAAACCGCAATTTTCAGGAGAAACGAGACGTACATCCTCCCCCTCTGCCGCCCACCCACCCAACTGACAGCCAGCCAGCAGACAAGCACAGAGAGTTCCGTGGGTCTGTCTGTGATGTCATAAAGGGCCTGCTGATCAATGGCCAGCTCTCTGATTGGCTGCTGTGTTTGATTGACAGATTGAATCTGGCAGCTGATTGGCTGTCTACCCTAAAGTGCATTACACACCCCTGATGGTACCACTGGCTAAGACTCCACCTCAGCTCATTGATTAATTATAAATTTAGAACAAATGATGGATGAAAGCAGGCAGGCCGGCCATTTTTTTCACGCTCATTGGACTTGTTTAATGCAATGCACCTTTGTATATTTACATGCATTCGCTTCATGCTGTAACCACTGTGCATAAAAATTTGGAAACATGGCATACAGTGTATCATTTTCTGTCTAAGTCATGTTTCCCATATTTTCCATTGCAAGATACAAGCCGGTTTGAGTGTTTGGGGCACATTTTAGCTAAAATCATCCTACGGGGCCTAACTGCTTATGCTAAAGCCTGCCTATTTTGAATGGCGTAGTGGTCACTGCAACCTCCAAAAAAATCAGGACTTACTACCCCAATAACCTGCTAACTCACCCCTGAAATACTTACTTATTCACACTATTTTGTTCATTTGACTTGTTTCTAATTTGAAATGCCCATTTTTGTGGGGCCAGAAAGGTGCGTCTTTAAAAGGCGATTTCTACGATACCCCACTTTTGCGCGTCGGACCGCGACTTTTTCCGGAAACGCTGAAAAACCGCAATTTTCAGGACAAACGAGACGTACATCCTCCCCCTCTGCCGCCCACCCACCCAACTGACAGCCAGCCAGCAGACAAGCACAGAGAGTTCCGTGGGTCTGTCTGTGATGTCATAAAGGGCCTGCTGATCAATGGCCAGCTCTCTGATTGGCTGCTGTGTTTGATTGACAGATTGAATCTGGCAGCTGATTGGTTGTCTACCCTAAAGTGCATTACACACCCCTGATGGTACCACTGGCTAAGACTCCACCTCAGCTCATTGATTAATTATAAATTTAGAACAAATGATGGATGAAAGCAGGCAGGCCGGCCATTTTTTTCACGCTCATTGGACTTGTTTAATGCAATGCACCTTTGTATATTCACATGCATTCGCTTCATGCTGTAACCACTGTGCATAAAAATTTGGAAACATGGCATACAGTGTATCATTTGCTGTCTAAGTCATGTTTCCCATATTTTCCATTGCAAGATACAAGCCGGTTTGAGTGTTTGGGGCACATTTTAGCTAAAATCATCCTACGGGGCCTAACTGCTTATGCTAAAGCCTGCCTATTTTGAATGGCGTAGTGGTCACTGCAACCTCCAAAAAAATCAGGACTTACTACCCCAATAACCTGCTAACTCACCCCTGAAATACTTACTTATTCACACTATTTTGTTCATTTGACTTGTTTAAATTTGAAATGCCCATTTTTGTGGGGCCAGAAAGGTGCGTCTTTAAAAGGCGATTTCTACGATACCCCACTTTTGCGCGTCGGACCGCGACTTTTTCCGGAAACGCCGAAAAACCGCAATTTTCAGGAGAAACGAGACGTACATCCTCCCCCTCTGCCGCCCACCCACCCAACTGACAGCCAGACAGCAGACAAGCACAGAGAGTTCCGTGGGTCTGTCTGTGATGTCATAAAGGGCCTGCTGATCAATGGCCAGCTCTCTGATTGGCTGCTGTGTTTGATTGACAGATTGAATCTGGCAGCTGATTGGCTGTCTACCCTAAAGTGCATTACACACCCCTGATGGTACCACTGGCTAAGACTCCACCTCAGCTCATTGATTAATTATAAATTTAGAACAAATGATGGATGAAAGCAGGCAGGCCGGCCATTTTTTTCACGCTCATTGGACTTGTTTAATGCAATGCACCTGTGTATATTCACATGCATTCACTTCATTCTGTAACCACTGTGCATAAAAATTTGGAAACATGGCATACAGTGTATCATTTGCTGTCTAAGTCATGTTTCCCATATTTTCCATTGCAAGATACAAGCCGGTTTGAGTGTTTGGGGCACATTTTAGCTAAAATCATCCTACGGGGCCTAACTGCTTATGCTAAAGCCTGCCTATTTTGAATGGCGTAGTGGTCACTGCAACCTCCAAAAAAATCAGGACTTACTACCCCAATAACCTGCTAACTCACCCCTGAAATACTTACTTATTCACACTATTTTGTTCATTTGACTTGTTTCTAATTTGAAATGCCCATTTTTGTGGGGCCAGAAAGGTGCGTCTTTAAAAGGCGATTTCTACGATACCCCACTTTTGCGCGTCGGACCGCGACTTTTTCCGGAAACGCTGAAAAACCGCAATTTTCAGGAGAAACGAGACGTACATCCTCCCCCTCTGCCGCCCACCCACCCAACTGACAGCCAGCCAGCAGACAAGCACAGAGAGTTCCGTGGGTCTGTCTGTGATGTCATAAAGGGCCTGCTGATCAATGGCCAGCTCTCTGATTGGCTGCTGTGTTTGATTGACAGATTGAATCTGGCAGCTGATTGGCTGTCTACCCTAAAGTGCATTACACACCCCTGATGGTACCACTGGCTAAGACTTCACCTCAGCTCATTGATTAATTATAAATTTAGAACAAATGATGGATGAAAGCAGGCAGGCCGGCCATTTTTTTCACGCTCATTGGACTTGTTTAATGCAATGCACCTTTGTATATTTACATGCATTCGCTTCATGCTGTAACCACTGTGCATAAAAATTTGGAAACATGGCATACAGTGTATCATTTTCTGTCTAAGTCATGTTTCCCATATTTTCCATTGCAAGATACAAGCCGGTTTGAGTGTTTGGGGCACATTTTAGCTAAAATCATCCTACGGGGCCTAACTGCTTATGCTAAAGCCTGCCTATTTTGAATGGCGTAGTGGTCACTGCAACCTCCAAAAAAATCAGGACTTACTACCCCAATAACCTGCTAACTCACCCCTGAAATACTTACTTATTCACACTATTTTGTTCATTTGACTTGTTTCTAATTTGAAATGCCCATTTTTGTGGGGCCAGAAAGGTGCGTCTTTAAAAGGCGATTTCTACGATACCCCACTTTTGCGCGTCGGACCGCGACTTTTTCCGGAAACGCTGAAAAACCGCAATTTTCAGGACAAACGAGACGTACATCCTCCCCCTCTGCCGCCCACCCACCCAACTGACAGCCAGCCAGCAGACAAGCACAGAGAGTTCCGTGGGTCTGTCTGTGATGTCATAAAGGGCCTGCTGATCAATGGCCAGCTCTCTGATTGGCTGCTGTGTTTGATTGACAGATTGAATCTGGCAGCTGATTGGTTGTCTACCCTAAAGTGCATTACACACCCCTGATGGTACCACTGGCTAAGACTCCACCTCAGCTCATTGATTAATTATAAATTTAGAACAAATGATGGATGAAAGCAGGCAGGCCGGCCATTTTTTTCACGCTCATTGGACTTGTTTAATGCAATGCACCTTTGTATATTCACATGCATTCGCTTCATGCTGTAACCACTGTGCATAAAAATTTGGAAACATGGCATACAGTGTATCATTTGCTGTCTAAGTCATGTTTCCCATATTTTCCATTGCAAGATACAAGCCGGTTTGAGTGTTTGGGGCACATTTTAGCTAAAATCATCCTACGGGGCCTAACTGCTTATGCTAAAGCCTGCCTATTTTGAATGGCGTAGTGGTCACTGCAACCTCCAAAAAAATCAGGACTTACTACCCCAATAACCTGCTAACTCACCCCTGAAATACTTACTTATTCACACTATTTTGTTCATTTGACTTGTTTCTAATTTGAAATGCCCATTTTTGTGGGGCCAGAAAGGTGCGTCTTTAAAAGGCGATTTCTACGATACCCCACTTTTGCGTGTCGGACCGCGACTTTTTCCGGAAACGCCGAAAAACCGCAATTTTCAGGAGAAACGAGACGTACATCCTCCCCCTCTGCCGCCCACCCACCCAACTGACAGCCAGCCAGCAGACAAGCACAGAGAGTTCCGTGGGTCTGTCTGTGATGTCATAAAGGGCCTGCTGATCAATGGCCAGCTCTCTGGTTGGCTGCTGTGTTTGATTGACAGATTGAATCTGGCAGCTGATTGGCTGTCTACCCTAAAGTGCATTACACACCCCTGATGGTACCACTGGCTAAGAATCCACCTCAGCTCATTGATTAATTATAAATTTAGAACAAATGATGGATGAAAGCAGGCAGGCCGGCCATTTTTTTTACGCTCATTGGACTTGTTTAATGCAATGCACCTTTGTATATTCACATGCATTCGCTTCATGCTGTAACCACTGTGCATAAAAATTTGGAAACATGGCATACAGTGTATCATTTTCTGTCTAAGTCATGTTTCCCATATTTTCCATTGCAAGATACAAGCCGGTTTGAGTGTTTGGGGCACATTTTAGCTAAACTCATCCTACGGGGCCTAACTGCTTATGCTAAAGCCTGCCTATTTTGAATGGCGTAGTGGTCACTGCAACCTCCAAAAAAATCAGGACTTACTACCCCAATAACCTGCTAACTCACCCCTGAAATACTTAATTATTCACACTATTTTGTTCATTTGACTTGTTTCTAATTTGAAATGCCCATTTTTGTGGGGCCAGAAAGGTGCGTCTTTAAAAGGCGATTTCTACGATACCCCACTTTTGCGCGTCGGACCGCGACTTTTTCCGGAAACGCCGAAAAACCACAATTTTCAGGAGAAACGAGACGTACATCCTCCCCCTCTGCCGCCCACCCACCCAACTGACAGCCAGCCAGCAGACAAGCACAGAGAGTTCCGTGGGTCTGTCTGTGATGTCATAAAGGGCCTGCTGATCAATGGCCAGCTCTCTGATTGGCTGCTGTGTTTGATTGACAGATTGAATCTGGCAGCTGATTGGCTGTCTACCCTAAAGTGCATTACACACCCCTGATGGTACCACTGGCTAAGACTCCACCTCAGCTCATTGATTAATTATAAATTTAGAACAAATGATGGATGAAAGCAGGCAGGCCGGCCATTTTTTTCACGCTCATTGGACTTGTTTAATGCAATGCACCTGTGTATATTCACATGCATTCACTTCATGCTGTAACCACTGTGCATAAAAATTTGGAAACATGGCATACAGTGTATCATTTGCTGTCTAAGTCATGTTTCCCATATTTTCCATTGCAAGATACAAGCCGGTTTGAGTGTTTGGGGCACATTTTAGCTAAAATCATCCTACGGGGCCTAACTGCTTATGCTAAAGCCTGCCTATTTTGAATGGCGTAGTGGTCACTGCAACCTCCAAAAAAATCAGGACTTACTACCCCAATAACCTGCTAACTCACCCCTGAAATACTTACTTATTCACACTATTTTGTTCATTTGACTTGTTTCTAATTTGAAATGCCCATTTTAGTGGGTCCAGAAAGGTGCGTCTTTAAAAGGCGATTTCTACGATACCCCACTTTTGCGCGTCGGACCGCGACTTTTTCCGGAAACACAGAAAAACCGCAATTTTCAGGAGAAACGAGACGTACATCCTCCCCCTCTGCCGCCCACCCACCCAACTGACAGCCAGCCAGCAGACAAGCACAGAGAGTTCCGTGGGTCTGTCTGTGATGTCATAAAGGGCCTGCTGATCAATGGCCAGCTCTCTGATTGGCTGCTGTGTTTGATTGACAGATTGAATCTGGCAGCTGATTGGCTGTCTACCCTAAAGTGCATTACACACCCCTGATGGTACCACTGGCTAAGACTCCACCTCAGCTCATTGATTAATTATAAATTTAGAACAAATGATGGATGAAAGCAGGCAGGCCGGCCATTTTTTTCACGCTCATTGGACTTGTTTAATACAATGCACCTGTGTATATTCACATGCATTCGCTTCATGCTGTAACCACTGTGCATAAAAATTTGGAAACATGGCATACAGTGTATCATTTGCTGTCTAAGTCATGTTTCCCATATTTTCCATTGCAAGATACAAGCCGGTTTGAGTGTTTGGGGCACATTTTAGCTAAAATCATCCTACGGGGCCTAACTGCTTATGCTAAAGCCTGCCTATTTTGAATGGCGTAGTGGTCACTGCAACCTCCAAAAAAATCAGGACTTACTACCCCAATAACCTGCTAACTCACCCCTGAAATACTTACTTATTCACACTATTTTGTTCATTTGACTTGTTTCTAATTTGAAATGCCCATTTTTGTGGGGCCAGAAAGGTGCGTCTTTAAAAGGCGATTTCTACGATACCCCACTTTTGCGCGTCGGACCGCGACTTTTTCCGGAAACGCAGAAAAACCGCAATTTTCAGGAGAAACGAGACGTACATCCTCCCCCTCTGCCGCCCACCCACCCAACTGACAGCCAGCCAGCAGACAAGCACAGAGAGTTCCGTGGGTCTGTCTGTGATGTCATAAAGGGCCTGCTGATCAATGGCCAGCTCTCTGATTGGCTGCTGTGTTTGATTGACAGATTGAATCTGGCAGCTGATTGGCTGTCTACCCTAAAGTGCATTACACACCCCTGATGGTACCACTGGCTAAGACTCCACCTCAGCTCATTGATTAATTATAAATTTAGAACAAATGATGGATGAAAGCAGGCAGGCCGGCCATTTTTTTCACGCTCATTGGACTTGTTTAATGCAATGCACCTTTGTATATTCACATGCATTTGCTTCATGCTGTAACCACTGTGCATAAAAATTTGGAAACATGGCATACAGTGTATCATTTGCTGTCTAAGTCATGTTTCCCATATTTTCCATTGCAAGATACAAGCCGGTTTGAGTGTTTGGGGCACATTTTAGCTAAAATCATCCTATGGGGCCTAACTGCTTATGCTAAAGCCTGCCTATTTTGAATGGCGTAGTGGTCACTGCAACCTCCAAAAAAATCAGGACTTACTACCCCAATAACCTGCTAACTCACCCCTGAAATACTTACTTATTCACACTATTTTGTTCATTTGACTTGTTTCTAATTTGAAATGCCCATTTTTGTGGGGCCAGAAAGGTGCGTCTTTAAAAGGCGATTTCTACGATACCCCACTTTTGCGCATCGGACCGCGACTTTTTCCGGAAACGCCGAAAAACCGCAATTTTCAGGAGAAACGAGACGTACATCCTCCCCCTCTGCCGCCCACCCACCCAACTGACAGCCAGCCAGCAGAGAAGCACAGAGAGTTCCGTGGGTCTGTCTGTGATGTCATAAAGGGCCTGCTGATCAATGGCCAGCTCTCTGATTGGCTGCTGTGTTTGATTGACAGATTGAATCTGGCAGCTGATTGGCTGTCTACCCTAAAGTGCATTACACACCCCTGATGGTACCACTGGCTAAGAATCCACCTCAGCTCATTGATTAATTATAAATTTAGAACAAATGATGGATGAAAGCAGGCAGGCCGGCCATTTTTTTTACGCTCATTGGACTTGTTTAATGCAATGCACCTTTGTATATTCACATGCATTCGCTTCATGCTGTAACCACTGTGCATAAAAATTTGGAAACATGGCATACAGTGTATCATTTTCTGTCTAAGTCATGTTTCCCATATTTTCCATTGCAAGATACAAGCCGGTTTGAGTGTTTGGGGCACATTTTAGCTAAAATCATCCTACGGGGCCTAACTGCTTATGCTAAAGCCTGCCTATTTTGAATGGCGTAGTGGTCACTGCAACCTCCAAAAAAATCAGGACTTACTACCCCAATAACCTGCTAACTCACCCCTGAAATACTTAATTATTCACACTATTTTGTTCATTTGACTTGTTTTTAATTTGAAATGCCCATTTTTGTGGGGCCAGAAAGGTGCGTCTTTAAAAGGCGATTTCTACGATACCCCACTTTTGCGCGTCGGACCGCGACTTTTTCCGGAAACGCCGAAAAACCGCAATTTTCAGGAGAAACGAGACGTACATCCTCCCCCTCTGCCGCCCACCCACCCAACTGACAGCCAGCCAGCAGACAAGCACAGAGAGTTCCGTGGGTCTGTCTGTGATGTCATAAAGGGCCTGCTGATCAATGGCCAGCTCTCTGATTGGCTGCTGTGTTTGATTGACAGATTGAATCTGGCAGCTGATTGGCTGTCTACCCTAAAGTGCATTACAGACCCCTGATGGTACCACTGGCTAAGACTCCACCTCAGCTCATTGATTAATTATAAATTTAGAACAAATGATGGATGAAAGCAGGCAGGCCGGCCATTTTTTTCACGCTCATTGGACTTGTTTAATGCAATGCACCTGTGTATATTCACATGCATTCACTTCATGCTGTAACCACTGTGCATAAAAATTTGGAAACATGGCATACAGTGTATCATTTGCTGTCTAAGTCATGTTTCCCATATTTTCCATTGCAAGATACAAGCCGGTTTGAGTGTTTGGGGCACATTTTAGCTAAAATCATCCTACGGGGCCTAACTGCTTATGCTAAAGCCTGCCTATTTTGAATGGCGTAGTGGTCACTGCAACCTCCAAAAAAATCAGGACTTACTACCCCAATAACCTGCTAACTCACCCCTGAAATACTTACTTATTCACACTATTTTGTTCATTTGACTTGTTTCTAATTTGAAATGCCCATTTTTGTGGGGCCAGAAAGGTGCGTCTTTAAAAGGCGATTTCTACGATACCCCACTTTTGCGCGTCGGACCGCGACTTTTTCCGGAAACGCCGAAAAACCGCAATTTTCAGGAGAAACGAGACGTACATCCTCCCCCTCTGCCGCCCACCCACCCAACTGACAGCCAGCCAGCAGACAAGCACAGAGAGTTCCGTGGGTCTGTCTGTGATGTCATAAAGGACCTGCTGATCAATGGCCAGCTCTCTGATTGGCTGCTGTGTTTGATTGACAGATTGAATCCGGCAGCTGATTGGCTGTCTACCCTAAAGTGCATTACACACCCCTGATGGTACCACTGGCTAAGACTCCACCTCAGCTCATTGATTAATTATAAATTTAGAACAAATGATGGATGAAAGCAAGCAGGCCGGCCATTTTTTTCACGCTCATTGGACTTGTTTAATGCAATGCACCTTTGTATATTCACATGCAGTCGCTTCATGCTGTAACCACTGTGCATAAAAATTTGGAAACATGGCATACAGTGTATCATTTGCTGTCTAAGTCATGTTTCCCATATTTTCCATTGCAAGATACAAGCCGGTTTGAGTGTTTGGGGCACATTTTAGCTAAAATCATCCTACGGGGCCTAACTGCTTATGCTAAAGCCTGCCTATTTTGAATGGCGTAGTGGTCACTGCAACCTCCAAAAAAATCAGGACTTACTACCCCAATAACCTGCTAACTCACCCCTGAAATACTTACTTATTCACACTATTTTGTTCATTTGACTTGTTTCTAATTTGAAATGCCCATTTTTGTGGGGCCAGAAAGGTGCGTCTTTAAAAGGCGATTTCTACGATACCCCACTTTTGCGCGTCGGACCGCGACTTTTTCCGGAAACACTGAAAAACCGCAGTTTTCAGGAGAAACGAGACGTACATCCTCCCCCTCTGCCGCCCACCCACCCAACTGACAGCCAGCCAGCAGACAAGCACAGAGAGTTCCGTGGGTCTGTCTGTGATGTCATAAAGGGCCTGCTGATCAATGGCCAGCTCTCTGATTGGCTGCTGTGTTTGATTGACTGATTGAATTTGGCAGCTGATTGGCTGTCTACCCTAAAGTGCATTACACACCCCTGATGATACCACTGGCTAAGACTCCACCTCAGCTCATTGATTAATTATAAATTAGAACAAATGATGGATGAAAGCAGGCAGGCCGGCCATTTTTTTCACGCTCATTGGACTTGTTTAATGCAATGCACCTTTGTATATTCACATGCATTCGCTTCATGCTGTAACCACTGTGCATAAAAATTTGGAAACATGGCATACAGTCTATCATTTGCTGTCTAAGTCATGTTTCCCATATTTTCCATTGCAAGATACAAGCCGGTTTGAGTGTTTGGGGCACATTTTAGCTAAAATCATCCTACGGGGCCTAACTGCTTATGCTAAAGCCTGCCTATTTTGAATGGCGTAGTGGTCACTGCAACCTCCAAAAAAATCAGGACTTACTACCCCAATAACTTGCTAACTCACCCCTGAAATACTTACTTATTCACACTATTTTGTTCATTTGACTTGTTTCTAATTTGAAATGCCCATTTTTGTGGGGCCAGAAAGGTGCGTCTTTAAAAGGCGATTTCTACGATACCCCACTTTTGCGCGTCGGACCGCGACTTTTTCCGGAAACACAGAAAAACCGCAATTTTCAGGAGAAACGAGACGTACATCCTCCCCCTCTGCCGCCCACCCACCCAACTGACAGCCAGCCAGCAGACAAGCACAGAGAGTTCCGTGGGTCTGTCTGTGATGTCATAAAGGGCCTGCTGATCAATGGCCAGCTCTCTGATTGGCTGCTGTGTTTGATTGACAGATTGAATCTGGCAGCTGATTGGCTGTCTACCCTAAAGTGCATTACACACCCCTGATGGTACCACTGGCTAAGACTCCACCTCAGCTCATTGATTAATTATAAATTTAGAACAAATGATGGATGAAAGCAGGCAGGCCGGCCATTTTTTTCACGCTCATTGGACTTGTTTAATACAATGCACCTGTGTATATTCACATGCATTCGCTTCATGCTGTAACCACTGTGCATAAAAATTTGGAAACATGGCATACAGTGTATCATTTGCTGTCTAAGTCATGTTTCCCATATTTTCCATTGCAAGATACAAGCCGGTTTGAGTGTTTGGGGCACATTTTAGCTAAAATCATCCTACGGGGCCTAACTGCTTATGCTAAAGCCTGCCTATTTTGAATGGCGTAGTGGTCACTGCAACCTCCAAAAAAATCAGGACTTACTACCCCAATAACCTGCTAACTCACCCCTGAAATACTTACTTATTCACACTATTTTGTTCATTTGACTTGTTTCTAATTTGAAATGCCCATTTTTGTGGGGCCAGAAAGGTGCGTCTTTAAAAGGCGATTTCTACGATACCCCACTTTTGCGCGTCGGACCGCGACTTTTTCCGGAAACGCCGAAAAACCGCAATTTTCAGGAGAAACGAGACGTACATCCTCCCCCTCTGCCGCCCACCCACCCAACTGACAGCCAGCCAGCAGACAAGCACAGAGAGTTCCGTGGGTCTGTCTGTGATGTCATAAAGGGCCTGCTGATCAATGGCCAGCTCTCTGATTGGCTGCTGTGTTTGATTGACAGATTGAATCTGGCAGCTGATTGGCTGTCTACCCTAAAGTGCATTACAGACCCCTGATGGTACCACTGGCTAAGACTCCACCTCAGCTCATTGATTAATTATAAATTTAGAACAAATGATGGATGAAAGCAGGCAGGCCGGCCATTTTTTTCACGCTCATTGGACTTGTTTAATGCAATGCACCTGTGTATATTCACATGCATTCACTTCATGCTGTAACCACTGTGCATAAAAATTTGGAAACATGGCATACAGTGTATCATTTGCTGTCTAAGTCATGTTTCCCATATTTTCCATTGCAAGATACAAGCCGGTTTGAGTGTTTGGGGCACATTTTAGCTAAAATCATCCTACGGGGCCTAACTGCTTATGCTAAAGCCTGCCTATTTTGAATGGCGTAGTGGTCACTGCAACCTCCAAAAAAATCAGGACTTACTACCCCAATAACCTGCTAACTCACCCCTGAAATACTTACTTATTCACACTATTTTGTTCATTTGACTTGTTTCTAATTTGAAATGCCCATTTTTGTGGGGCCAGAAAGGTGCGTCTTTAAAAGGCGATTTCTACGATACCCCACTTTTGCGCGTCGGACCGCGACTTTTTCCGGAAACGCCGAAAAACCGCAATTTTCAGGAGAAACGAGACGTACATCCTCCCCCTCTGCCGCCCACCCACCCAACTGACAGCCAGCCAGCAGACAAGCACAGAGAGTTCCGTGGGTCTGTCTGTGATGTCATAAAGGGCCTGCTGATCAATGGCCAGCTCTCTGATTGGCTGCTGTGTTTGATTGACAGATTGAATCCGGCAGCTGATTGGCTGTCTACCCTAAAGTGCATTACACACCCCTGATGGTACCACTGGCTAAGACTCCACCTCAGCTCATTGATTAATTATAAATTTAGAACAAATGATGGATGAAAGCAAGCAGGCCGGCCATTTTTTTCACGCTCATTGGACTTGTTTAATACAATGCACCTGTGTATATTCACATGCATTCGCTTCATGCTGTAACCACTGTGCATAAAAATTTGGAAACATGGCATACAGTGTATCATTTGCTGTCTAAGTCATGTTTCCCATATTTTCCATTGCAAGATACAAGCCGGTTTGAGTGTTTGGGGCACATTTTAGCTAAAATCATCCTACGGGGCCTAACTGCTTATGCTAAAGCCTGCCTATTTTGAATGGCGTAGTGGTCACTGCAACCTCCAAAAAAATCAGGACTTACTACCCCAATAACCTGCTAACTCACCCCTGAAATACTTACTTATTCACACTATTTTGTTCATTTGACTTGTTTCTAATTTGAAATGCCCATTTTTGTGGGGCCAGAAAGGTGCGTCTTTAAAAGGCGATTTCTACGATACCCCACTTTTGCGCGTCGGACCGCGACTTTTTCCGGAAACGCCGAAAAACCGCAATTTTCAGGAGAAACGAGACGTACATCCTCCCCCTCTGCCGCCCACCCACCCAACTGACAGCCAGCCAGCAGACAAGCACAGAGAGTTCCGTGGGTCTGTCTGTGATGTCATAAAGGGCCTGCTGATCAATGGCCAGCTCTCTGATTGGCTGCTGTGTTTGATTGACAGATTGAATCTGGCAGCTGATTGGCTGTCTACCCTAAAGTGCATTACAGACCCCTGATGGTACCACTGGCTAAGACTCCACCTCAGCTCATTGATTAATTATAAATTTAGAACAAATGATGGATGAAAGCAGGCAGGCCGGCCATTTTTTTCACGCTCATTGGACTTGTTTAATGCAATGCACCTGTGTATATTCACATGCATTCACTTCATGCTGTAACCACTGTGCATAAAAATTTGGAAACATGGCATACAGTGTATCATTTGCTGTCTAAGTCATGTTTCCCATATTTTCCATTGCAAGATACAAGCCGGTTTGAGTGTTTGGGGCACATTTTAGCTAAAATCATCCTACGGGGCCTAACTGCTTATGCTAAAGCCTGCCTATTTTGAATGGCGTAGTGGTCACTGCAACCTCCAAAAAAATCAGGACTTACTACCCCAATAACCTGCTAACTCACCCCTGAAATACTTACTTATTCACACTATTTTGTTCATTTGACTTGTTTCTAATTTGAAATGCCCATTTTTGTGGGGCCAGAAAGGTGCGTCTTTAAAAGGCGATTTCTACGATACCCCACTTTTGCGCGTCGGACCGCGACTTTTTCCGGAAACGCCGAAAAACCGCAATTTTCAGGAGAAACGAGACGTACATCCTCCCCCTCTGCCGCCCACCCACCCAACTGACAGCCAGCCAGCAGACAAGCACAGAGAGTTCCGTGGGTCTGTCTGTGATGTCATAAAGGGCCTGCTGATCAATGGCCAGCTCTCTGATTGGCTGCTGTGTTTGATTGACAGATTGAATCCGGCAGCTGATTGGCTGTCTACCCTAAAGTGCATTACACACCCCTGATGGTACCACTGGCTAAGACTCCACCTCAGCTCATTGATTAATTATAAATTTAGAACAAATGATGGATGAAAGCAAGCAGGCCGGCCATTTTTTTCACGCTCATTGGATTTGTTTAATGCAATGCACCTTTGTATATTCACATGCAGTCGCTTCATGCTGTAACCACTGTGCATAAAAATTTGGAAACATGGCATACAGTGTATCATTTGCTGTCTAAGTCATGTTTCCCATATTTTCCATTGCAAGATACAAGCCGGTTTGAGTGTTTGGGGCACATTTTAGCTAAAATCATCCTACGGGGCCTAACTGCTTATGCTAAAGCCTGCCTATTTTGAATGGCGTAGTGGTCACTGCAACCTCCAAAAAAATCAGGACTTACTACCCCAATAACCTGCTAACTCACCCCTGAAATACTTACTTATTCACACTATTTTGTTCATTTGACTTGTTTCTAATTTAAAATGCCCATTTTTGTGGGGCCAGAAAGGTGCGTCTTTAAAAGGCGATTTCTACGATACCCCACTTTTGCGCGTCGGACCGCGACTTTTTACGGAAACGCCGAAAAACCGCAATTTTCAGGAGAAACGAGACGTACATCCTCCCCCTCTGCCGCCCACCCACCCAACTGACAGCCAGCCAGCAGACAAGCACAGAGAGTTCCGTGGGTCTGTCTGTGATGTCATAAAGGGACTGCTGATCAATGGCCAGCTCTCTGATTGGCTGCTGTGTTTGATTGACAGATTGAATCTGGCAGCTGATTGGCTGTCTACCCTAAAGTGCATTACACACCCCTGATGGTACCACTGGCTAAGACTCCACCTCAGCTCATTGATTAATTATAAATTTAGAACAAATGATGGATGAAAGCAGGCAGGCCGGCCATTTTTTTCACGCTCATTGGACTTGTTTAATGCAATGCACCTTTGTATATTCACATGCATTCGCTTCATGCTGTAACCACTGTGCATAAAAATTTGGAAACATGGCATACAGTGTATCATTTGCTGTCTAAGTCATGTTTCCCATATTTTCCATTGCAAGATACAAGCCGGTTTGAGTGTTTGGGGCACATTTTAGCTAAAATCATCCTACGGGGCCTAACTGCTTATGCTAAAGCCTGCCTATTTTGAATGGCGTAGTGGTCACTGCAACCTCCAAAAAAATCAGGACTTACTACCCCAATAACCTGCTAACTCACCCCTGAAATACTTAATTATTCACACTATTTTGTTCATTTGACTTGTTTTTAATTTGAAATGCCCATTTTTGTGGGGCCAGAAAGGTGCGTCTTTAAAAGGCGATTTCTACTATACCCCACTTTTGCGCGTCGGACCGCGACTTTTTCCGGAAACGCCGAAAAACCGCAATTTTCAGGAGAAACGAGACGTACATCCTCCCCCTCTGCCGCCCACCCACCCAACTGACAGCCAGCCAGCAGACAAGCACAGAGAGATCCGTGGGTCTGTCTGTGATGTCATAAAGGGCCTGCTGATCAATGGCCAGCTCTCTGATTGGCTGCTGTGTTTGATTGACAGATTGAATCTGGCAGCTGATTGGCTGTCTACCCTAAAGTGCATTACAGACCCCTGATGGTACCACTGGCTAAGACTCCACCTCAGCTCATTGATTAATTATAAATTTAGAACAAATGATGGATGAAAGCAGGCAGGCCGGCCATTTTTTTCACGCTCATTGGACTTGTTTAATGCAATGCACCTGTGTATATTCACATGCATTCACTTCATGCTGTAACCACTGTGCATAAAAATTTGGAAACATGGCATACAGTGTATCATTTGCTGTCTAAGTCATGTTTCCCATATTTTCCATTGCAAGATACAAGCCGGTTTGAGTGTTTGGGGCACATTTTAGCTAAAATCATCCTACGGGGCCTAACTGCTTATGCTAAAGCCTGCCTATTTTGAATGGCGTAGTGGTCACTGCAACCTCCAAAAAAATCAGGACTTACTACCCCAATAACCTGCTAACTCACCCCTGAAATACTTACTTATTCACACTATTTTGTTCATTTGACTTGTTTCTAATTTGAAATGCCCATTTTTGTGGGGCCAGAAAGGTGCGTCTTTAAAAGGCGATTTCTACGATACCCCACTTTTGCGCGTCGGACCGCGACTTTTTCCGGAAACGCCGAAAAACCGCAATTTTCAGGAGAAACGAGACGTACATCCTCCCCCTCTGCCGCCCACCCACAAAACTGACAGCCAGCCAGCAGACAAGCACAGAGAGTTCCGTGGGTCTGTCTGTGATGTCATAAAGGGCCTGCTGATCAATGGCCAGCTCTCTGATTGGCTGCTGTGTTTGATTGACAGATTGAATCCGGCAGCTGATTGGCTGTCTACCCTAAAGTGCATTACACACCCCTGGTGGTACCACTGGCTAAGACTCCACCTCAGCTCATTGATTAATTATAAATTTAGAACAAATGATGGATGAAAGCAAGCAGGCCGGCCATTTTTTTCACGCTCATTGGACTTGTTTAATGCAATGCACCTTTGTATATTCACATACAGTCGCTTCATGCTGTAACCACTGTGCATAAAAATTTGGAAACATGGCATACAGTGTATCATTTGCTGTCTAAGTCATGTTTCCCATATTTTCCATTGCAAGATACAAGCCGGTTTGAGTGTTTGGGGCACATTTTAGCTAAAATCATCCTACGGGGCCTAACTGCTTATGCTAAAGCCTGCCTATTTTGAATGGCGTAGTGGTCACTGCAACCTCCAAAAAAATCAGGACTTACTACCCCAATAACCTGCTAACTCACCCCTGAAATACTTACTTATTCACACTATTTTGTTCATTTGACGTGTTTCTAATTTGAAATGCCCATTTTTGTGGGGCCAGAAAGGTGCGTCTTTAAAAGGCGATTTCTACGATACCCCACTTTTGCGCGTCGGACCGCGACTTTTTCCGGAAACGCCGAAAAACCGCAATTTTCAGGAGAAACGAGACGTACATCCTCCCCCTCTGCCGCCCACCCACCCAACTGACAGCCAGCCAGCAGACAAGCACAGAGAGTTCCGTGGGTCTGTCTGTGATGTCATAAAGGGACTGCTGATCAATGGCCAGCTCTCTGATTGGCTGCTGTGTTTGATTGACAGATTGAATCTGGCAGCTGATTGGCTGTCTACCCTAAAGTGCATTACACACCCCTGATGGTACCACTGGCTAAGACTCCACCTCAGCTCATTGATTAATTATAAATTTAGAACAAATGATGGATGAAAGCAGGCAGGCCGGCCATTTTTTTCACGCTCATTGGACTTGTTTAATGCAATGCACCTTTGTATATTCACATGCATTCGCTTCATGCTGTAACCACTGTGCATAAAAATTTGGAAACATGGCATACAGTGTATCATTTGCTGTCTAAGTCATGTTTCCCATATTTTCCATTGCAAGATACAAGCCGGTTTGAGTGTTTGGGGCACATTTTAGCTAAAATCATCCTACGGGGCCTAACTGCTTATGCTAAAGCCTGCCTATTTTGAATGGCGTAGTGGTCACTGCAACCTCCAAAAAAATCAGGACTTACTACCCCAATAACCTGCTAACTCACCCCTGAAATACTTACTTATTCACACTATTTTGTTCATTTGACTTGTTTTTAATTTGAAATGCCCATTTTTGTGGGGCCAGAAAGGTGCGACTTTAAAAGGCGATTTCTACGATACCCCACTTTTGCGCGTCGGACCGCGACTTTTTCCGGAAATGCCGAAAAACCGCAATTTTCAGGAGAAACGAGACGTACATCCTCCCCCTCTGCCGCCCACCCACCCAACTGACAGCCAGCCAGCAGACAAGCACAGAGAGTTCCGTGGGTCTGTCTGTGATGTCATAAAGGGCCTGCTGATCAATGGCCAGCTCTCTGATTGGCTGCTGTGTTTGATTGACAGATTGAATTTGGCAGCTGATTGGCTGTCTACCCTAAAGTGCATTACACACCCCTGATGGTACCACTGGCTAAGACTCCACCTCAGCTCATTGATTAATTATAAATTTAGAACAAATGATGGATGAAAGCAGGCAGGCCGGCCATTTTTTTCACGCTCATTGGACTTGTTTAATGCAATGCACCTGTGTATATTCACATGCATTCGCTTCATGCTGTAACCACTGTGCATAAAAATTTGGAAACATGGCATACAGTGTATCATTTGCTGTCTAAGTCATGTTTCCCATATTTTCCATTGCAAGATACAAGCCGGTTTGAGTGTTTGGGGCACATTTTAGCTAAAATCATCCTACGGGGCCTAACTGCTTATGCTAAAGCCTGCCTATTTTGAATGGCGTAGTGGTCACTGCAACCTCCAAAAAAATCAGGACTTACTACCCCAATAACCTGCTAACTCACCCCTGAAATACTTACTTATTCACACTATTTTGTTCATTTGACTTGTTTCTAATTTGAAATGCCCATATTTGTGCCCTTATTTCTACGATACCCCACTTTTGCGCGTCGGACCGCGACTTTTTCCGGAAACGCTGAAAAACCGCAATTTTCAGAAGAAAAGAGACGTACAACATCCCCCTCTGCCGCCCACCCACCCAACTGACAGCCAGCCAGCAGACAAGCACAGAGAGTTCCGTGGGTCTGTCTGTGATGTCATAAAGGGCCTGCTGATCAATGGCCAGCTCTCTGATTGGCTGCTGTGTTTGATTGACAGATTGAATCTGGCAGCTGATTGGCTGTCTACCCTAAAGTGCATTACACACCCCTGATGGTACCACTGGCTAAGACTCCACCTCAGCTCATTGATTAATTATAAATTTAGAACAAATGATGGATGAAAGCAGGCAGGCAGGCCGGCCATTTTTTTCACGCTCATTGGACTTGTTTAATGAAATGCACCTGTGTATATTCACATGCATTCGCTTCATGCTGTAACCACTGTGCATAAAAATTTGGAAACATGGCAAACAGTGTATCATTTGCTGTCTAAGTCATGTTTCCCATATTTTCCATTGCAAGATACAAGCCGGTTTGAGTGTTTGGGGCACATTTTAGCTAAAATCATCCTACGGGGCCCAACTGCTTATGCTAAAGCCTGCCTATTTTGAATGGCGTAGTGGTCACTGCAACCTCCAAAAAAATCAGGACTTACTACCCCAATAACCTGCTAACTCACCCCTGAAATACTTACTTATTCACACTATTTTGTTCATTTGACTTGTTTCTAATTTGAAATGCCCATTTTTGTGGGGCCAGAAAGGTGCGTCTTTAAAAGGCGATTTCTACGATACCCCACTTTTGCGCGTCGGACCGCGACTTTTTCCGGAAACGCCGAAAAACCGCAATTTTCAGGAGAAACGAGACGTACATCCTCCCCCTCTGCCGCCCACCCACCCAACTGACAGCCAGCCAGCAGACAAGCACAGAGAGTTCCGTGGGTCTGTCTGTGATGTCATAAAGGGCCTGCTGATCAATGGCCAGCTCTCTGATTGGCTGCTGTGTTTGATTGACAGATTGAATCTGGCAGCTGATTGGCTGTCTACCCTAAAGTGCATTACACACCCCTGATGGTACCACTGGCTAAGACTCCACCTCAGCTCATTGATTAATTATAAATTTAGAACAAATGATGGATGAAAGCAGGCAGGCCGGCCATTTTTTTCACGCTCATTTTACTTGTTTAATGCAATGCACCTTTGTATATTCACATGCATTCGCTTCATGCTGTAACCACTGCGCATAAAAATTTGGAAACATGGCATACAGTGTATCATTTGCTGTCTAAGTCATGTTTCCCATATTTACCATTGCAAGATACAAGCCGGTTTGAGTGTTTGGGGCACATTTTAGCTAAAATCATCCTACGGGGCCTAACTGCTTATGCTAAAGCCTGCCTATTTTGAATGGCGTAGTGGTCACTGCAACCTCCAAAAAAATCAGGACTTACTACCCCAATAACCTGCTAACTCACCCCTGAAATACTTACTTATTCACACTATTTTGTTCATTTGACTTGTTTCTAATTTGAAATGCCCATTTTTGTGGGGCCAGAAAGGTGCGTCTTTAAAAGGCGATTTCTACGATACCCCACTTTTGCGCGTCGGACCGCGACTTTTTCCGGAAACGCAGAAAAAACGCAATTTTCAGGAGAAACGAGACGTACATCCTCCCCCTCTGCCGCCCACCCACCCAACTGACAGCCAGCCAGCAGACAAGCACAGAGAGTTCCGTGGGTCTGTCTGTGATGTCATAAAGGGCCTGCTGATCAATGGCCAGCTCTCTGATTGGCTGCTGTGTTTGATTGACAGATTGAATCTGGCAGCTGATTGGCTGTCTACCCTAAAGTGCATTACACACCCCTGATGGTACCACTGGCTAAGACTCCACCTCAGCTCATTGATTAATTATAAATTTAGAACAAATGATGGATGAAAGCAGGCAGGCCGGCCATTTTTTTCACGCTCATTTTACTTGTTTAATGCAATGCACCTTTGTATATTCACATGCATTCGCTTCATGCTGTAACCACTGCGCATAAAAATTTGGAAACATGGCATACAGTGTATCATTTGCTGTCTAAGTCATGTTTCCCATATTTACCATTGCAAGATACAAGCCGGTTTGAGTGTTTGGGGCACATTTTAGCTAAAATCATCCTACGGGGCCTAACTGCTTATGCTAAAGCCTGCCTATTTTGAATGGCGTAGTGGTCACTGCAACCTCCAAAAAAATCAGGACTTACTACCCCAATAACCTGCTAACTCACCCCTGAAATACTTACTTATTCACACTATTTTGTTCATTTGAGTTGTTTCTAATTTGAAATGCCCATTTTTGTGGGGCCAGAAAGGTGCGTCTTTAAAAGGCGATTTCTACGATACCCCACTTTTGCGCGTCGGACCGCGACTTTTTCCGGAAACGCAGAAAAACCGCAATTTTCAGGAGAAACGAGACGTACATCCTCCCCCTCTGCCGCCCACCCACCCAACTGACAGCCAGCCAGCAGACAAGCACAGAGAGTTCCGTGGGTCTGTCTGTGATGTCATAAAGGGCCTGCTGATCAATGGCCAGCTCTCTGATTGGCTGCTGTGTTTGATTGACAGATTGAATCTGGCAGCTGATTGGCTGTCTACCCTAAAGTGCATTACACACCCCTGATGGTACCACTGGCTAAGACTCCACCTCAGCTCATTGATTAATTATAAATTTAGAACAAATGATGGATGAAAGCAGGCAGGCCGGCCATTTTTTTCACGCTCATTTTACTTGTTTAATGCAATGCACCTTTGTATATTCACATGCATTCGCTTCATGCTGTAACCACTGCGCATAAAAATTTGGAAACATGGCATACAGTGTATCATTTGCTGTCTAAGTCATGTTTCCCATATTTACCATTGCAAGATACAAGCCGGTTTGAGTGTTTCGGGCACATTTTAGCTAAAATCATCCTACGGGGCCTAACTGCTTATGCTAAAGCCTGCCTATTTTGAATGGCGTAGTGGTCACTGCAACCTCCAAAAAAATCAGGACTTACTACCCCAATAACCTGCTAACTCACCCCTGAAATACTTACTTATTCACACTATTTTGTTCATTTGACTTGTTTTTAATTTGAAATGCCCATTTTTGTGGGGCCAGAAAGGTGCGTCTTTAAAAGGCGATTTCTACGATACCCCACTTTTGCGCGTCGGACCGCGACTTTTTCCGGAAACGCAGAAAAAACGCAATTTTCAGGAGAAACGAGACGTACATCCTCCCCCTCTGCCGCCCACCCACCCAACTGACAGCCAGCCAGCAGACAAGCACAGAGAGTTCCGTGGGTCTGTCTGTGATGTCATAAAGGGCCTGCTGATCAATGGCCAGCTCTCTGATTGGCTGCTGTGTTTGATTGACAGATTGAATTTGGCAGCTGATTGGCTGTCTACCCTAAAGTGCATTACACACCCCTGATGGTACCACTGGCTAAGACTCCACCTCAGCTCATTGATTAATTATAAATTTAGAACAAATGATGGATGAAAGCAGGCAGGCCGGCCATTTTTTTCACGCTCATTGGACTTGTTTAATGCAATGCACCTGTGTATATTCACATGCATTCGCTTCATGCTGTAACCACTGTGCATAAAAATTTGGAAACATGGCATACAGTGTATCATTTGCTGTCTAAGTCATGTTTCCCATATTTTCCATTGCAAGATACAAGCCGGTTTGAGTGTTTGGGGCACATTTTAGCTAAAATCATCCTACGGGGCCTAACTGCTTATGCTAAAGCCTGCCTATTTTGAATGGCGTAGTGGTCACTGCAACCTCCAAAAAAATCAGGACTTACTACCCCAATAACCTGCTAACTCACCCCTGAAATACTTACTTATTCACACTATTTTGTTCATTTGACTTGTTTCTAATTTGAAATGCCCATATTTGTGGGGCCAGAAAGGTGCGCCTTTAAAAGGCGATTTCTACGATACCCCACTTTTGCGCGTCGGACCGCGACTTTTTCCAGAAACGCAAAAAAAAACGCAATTTTCAGGAGAAACGAGACGTACATCCTCCCCCTCTGCCGCCCACCCACCCAACTGACAGCCAGCCAGCAGACAAGCACAGAGAGTTCCGTGGGTCTGTCTGTGATGTCATAAAGGGCCTGCTGATCAATGGCCAGCTCTCTGATTGGCTGCTGTGCTTGATTGACAGATTGAATCTGGCAGCTGATTGGCTGTCTACCCTAAAGTGCATTACACACCCCTGATGGTACCACTGGCTAAGACTCCACCTCAGCTCATTGATTAATTATAAATTTAGAACAAATGATGGATGAAAGCAGGCAGGCCGGCCATTTTTTTCATGCTCATTGGACTTGTTTAATGCAATGCACCTTTGTATATTCACATGCATTCGCTTCATGCTGTAACCACTGTGCATAAAAATTTGGAAACATGGCATACAGTGTATCATTTGCTGTCTAAGTCATGTTTCCCATATTTTCCATTGCAAGATACAAGCCGGTTTGAGTGTTTGGGCCACATTTTAGCTAAAATCATCCTACGGGGCCTAACTGCTTATGCTAAAGCCTGCCTATTTTGAATGGCGTAGTGGTCACTGCAACCTCCAAAAAAATCAGGACTTACTACCCCAATAACCTGCTAACTCACCCCTGAAATACTTACTTATTCACACTATTTTGTTCATTTGACTTGTTTCTAATTTGAAATGCCCATTTTTGTGGGGCCAGAAAGGTGCGTCTTTAAAAGGCGATTTCTACGATACCCCACTTTTGCGCGTCGGACCGCGACTTTTTCCGGAAACACAGAAAAACCGCAATTTTCAGGAGAAACGAGACGTACATCCTCCCCCTCTGCCGCCCACCCACCCAACTGACAGCCAGCCAGCAGACAAGCACAGAGAGTTCCGTGGGTCTGTCTGTGATGTCATAAAGGGCCTGCTGATCAATGGCCAGCTCTCTGATTGGCTGCTGTGTTTGATTGACAGATTGAATTTGGCAGCTGATTGGCTGTCTACCCTAAAGTGCATTACACACCCCTGATGGTACCACTGGCTAAGACTCCACCTCAGCTCATTGATTAATTATAAATTTAGAACAAATGATGGATGAAAGCAGGCAGGCCGGCCATTTTTTTCACGCTCATTTTACTTGTTTAATGCAATGCACCTTTGTATATTCACATGCATTCGCTTCATGCTGTAACCACTGCGCATAAAAATTTGGAAACATGGCATACAGTGTATCATTTGCTGTCTAAGTCATGTTTCCCATATTTACCATTGCAAGATACAAGCCGGTTTGAGTGTTTGGGGCACATTTTAGCTAAAATCATCCTACGGGGCCTAACTGCTTATGCTAAAGCCTGCCTATTTTGAATGGCGTAGTGGTCACTGCAACCTCCAAAAAAATCAGGACTTACTACCCCAATAACCTGCTAACTCACCCCTGAAATACTTACTTATTCACACTATTTTGTTCATTTGACTTGTTTCTAATTTGAAATGCCCATTTTTGTGGGGCCAGAAAGGTGCGTCTTTAAAAGGCGATTTCTACGATACCCCACTTTTGCGCGTCGGACCGCGACTTTTTCCGGAAACGCTGAAAAACCGCAATTTTCAGGACAAACGAGACGTACATCCTCCCCCTCTGCCGCCCACCCACCCAACTGACAGCCAGCCAGCAGACAAGCACAGAGAGTTCCGTGGGTCTGTCTGTGATGTCATAAAGGGCCTGCTGATCAATGGCCAGCTCTCTGATTGGCTGCTGTGTTTGATTGACAGATTGAATCTGGCAGCTGATTGGTTGTCTACCCTAAAGTGCATTACACACCCCTGATGGTACCACTGGCTAAGACTCCACCTCAGCTCATTGATTAATTATAAATTTAGAACAAATGATGGATGAAAGCAGGCAGGCCGGCCATTTTTTTCACGCTCATTGGACTTGTTTAATGCAATGCACCTTTGTATATTCACATGCATTCGCTTCATGCTGTAACCACTGTGCATAAAAATTTGGAAACATGGCATACAGTGTATCATTTGCTGTCTAAGTCATGTTTCCCATATTTTCCATTGCAAGATACAAGCCGGTTTGAGTGTTTGGGGCACATTTTAGCTAAAATCATCCTACGGGGCCTAACTGCTTATGCTAAAGCCTGCCTATTTTGAATGGCGTAGTGGTCACTGCAACCTCCAAAAAAATCAGGACTTACTACCCCAATAACCTGCTAACTCACCCCTGAAATACTTACTTATTCACACTATTTTGTTCATTTGACTTGTTTCTAATTTGAAATGCCCATTTTTGTGGGGCCAGAAAGGTGCGTCTTTAAAAGGCGATTTCTACGATACCCCACTTTTGCGTGTCGGACCGCGACTTTTTCCGGAAACGCCGAAAAACCGCAATTTTCAGGAGAAACGAGACGTACATCCTCCCCCTCTGCCGCCCACCCACCCAACTGACAGCCAGCCAGCAGACAAGCACAGAGAGTTCCGTGGGTCTGTCTGTGATGTCATAAAGGGCCTGCTGATCAATGGCCAGCTCTCTGGTTGGCTGCTGTGTTTGATTGACAGATTGAATCTGGCAGCTGATTGGCTGTCTACCCTAAAGTGCATTACACACCCCTGATGGTACCACTGGCTAAGAATCCACCTCAGCTCATTGATTAATTATAAATTTAGAACAAATGATGGATGAAAGCAGGCAGGCCGGCCATTTTTTTTACGCTCATTGGACTTGTTTAATGCAATGCACCTTTGTATATTCACATGCATTCGCTTCATGCTGTAACCACTGTGCATAAAAATTTGGAAACATGGCATACAGTGTATCATTTTCTGTCTAAGTCATGTTTCCCATATTTTCCATTGCAAGATACAAGCCGGTTTGAGTGTTTGGGGCACATTTTAGCTAAACTCATCCTACGGGGCCTAACTGCTTATGCTAAAGCCTGCCTATTTTGAATGGCGTAGTGGTCACTGCAACCTCCAAAAAAATCAGGACTTACTACCCCAATAACCTGCTAACTCACCCCTGAAATACTTAATTATTCACACTATTTTGTTCATTTGACTTGTTTCTAATTTGAAATGCCCATTTTTGTGGGGCCAGAAAGGTGCGTCTTTAAAAGGCGATTTCTACGATACCCCACTTTTGCGCGTCGGACCGCGACTTTTTCCGGAAACGCCGAAAAACCACAATTTTCAGGAGAAACGAGACGTACATCCTCCCCCTCTGCCGCCCACCCACCCAACTGACAGCCAGCCAGCAGACAAGCACAGAGAGTTCCGTGGGTCTGTCTGTGATGTCATAAAGGGCCTGCTGATCAATGGCCAGCTCTCTGATTGGCTGCTGTGTTTGATTGACAGATTGAATCTGGCAGCTGATTGGCTGTCTACCCTAAAGTGCATTACACACCCCTGATGGTACCACTGGCTAAGACTCCACCTCAGCTCATTGATTAATTATAAATTTAGAACAAATGATGGATGAAAGCAGGCAGGCCGGCCATTTTTTTCACGCTCATTGGACTTGTTTAATGCAATGCACCTGTGTATATTCACATGCATTCACTTCATGCTGTAACCACTGTGCATAAAAATTTGGAAACATGGCATACAGTGTATCATTTGCTGTCTAAGTCATGTTTCCCATATTTTCCATTGCAAGATACAAGCCGGTTTGAGTGTTTGGGGCACATTTTAGCTAAAATCATCCTACGGGGCCTAACTGCTTATGCTAAAGCCTGCCTATTTTGAATGGCGTAGTGGTCACTGCAACCTCCAAAAAAATCAGGACTTACTACCCCAATAACCTGCTAACTCACCCCTGAAATACTTACTTATTCACACTATTTTGTTCATTTGACTTGTTTCTAATTTGAAATGCCCATTTTTGTGGGGCCAGAAAGGTGCGTCTTTAAAAGGCGATTTCTACGATACCCCACTTTTGCGCGTCGGACCGCGACTTTTTACGGAAACGCCGAAAAACCGCAATTTTCAGGAGAAACGAGACGTACATCCTCCCCCTCTGCCGCCCACCCACCCAACTGACAGCCAGCCAGCAGACAAGCACAGAGAGTTCCGTGGGTCTGTCTGTGATGTCATAAAGTGCCTGCTGATCAATGGCCAGCTCTCTGATTGGCTGCTGTATTTGATTGACTGATTGAATTTGGCAGCTGATTGGCTGTCTACCCTAAAGTGCATTACACACCCCTGATGGTACCACTGGCTAAGACTCCACCTCAGCTCATTGATTAATTATAAATTTAGAACAAATGATGGATGAAAGCAGGCAGGCCGGACATTTTTTTCACGCTCATTGGACTTGTTTAATGCAATGCACCTTTGTATATTCACATGCATTCGCTTCATGCTGTAACCACTGTGCATAAAAATTTGGAAACATGGCATACAGTCTATCATTTGCTGTCTAAGTCATGTTTCCCATATTTTCCATTGCAAGATACAAGCCGGTTTGAGTGTTTGGGGCACATTTTAGCTAAAATCATCCTACGGGGCCTAACTGCTTATGCTAAAGCCTGCCTATTTTGAATGGCGTAGTGGTCACTGCAACCTCCTAAAAAATCAGGACTTACTACCCCAATAACTTGCTAACTCACCCCTGAAATACTTACTTATTCACACTATTTTGTTCATTTGACTTGTTTCTAATTTGAAATGCCCATTTTAGTGGGTCCAGAAAGGTGCGTCTTTAAAAGGCGATTTCTACGATACCCCACTTTTGCGCGTCGGACCGCGACTTTTTCCGGAAACACAGAAAAACCGCAATTTTCAGGAGAAACGAGACGTACATCCTCCCCCTCTGCCGCCCACCCACCCAACTGACAGCCAGCCAGCAGACAAGCACAGAGAGTTCCGTGGGTCTGTCTGTGATGTCATAAAGGGCCTGCTGATCAATGGCCAGCTCTCTGATTGGCTGCTGTGTTTGATTGACAGATTGAATCTGGCAGCTGATTGGCTGTCTACCCTAAAGTGCATTACACACCCCTGATGGTACCACTGGCTAAGACTCCACCTCAGCTCATTGATTAATTATAAATTTAGAACAAATGATGGATGAAAGCAGGCAGGCCGGCCATTTTTTTCACGCTCATTGGACTTGTTTAATACAATGCACCTGTGTATATTCACATGCATTCGCTTCATGCTGTAACCACTGTGCATAAAAATTTGGAAACATGGCATACAGTGTATCATTTGCTGTCTAAGTCATGTTTCCCATATTTTCCATTGCAAGATACAAGCCGGTTTGAGTGTTTGGGGCACATTTTAGCTAAAATCATCCTACGGGGCCTAACTGCTTATGCTAAAGCCTGCCTATTTTGAATGGCGTAGTGGTCACTGCAACCTCCAAAAAAATCAGGACTTACTACCCCAATAACCTGCTAACTCACCCCTGAAATACTTACTTATTCACACTATTTTGTTCATTTGACTTGTTTCTAATTTGAAATGCCCATTTTTGTGGGGCCAGAAAGGTGCGTCTTTAAAAGGCGATTTCTACGATACCCCACTTTTGCGCGTCGGACCGCGACTTTTTCCGGAAACGCAGAAAAACCGCAATTTTCAGGAGAAACGAGACGTACATCCTCCCCCTCTGCCGCCCACCCACCCAACTGACAGCCAGCCAGCAGACAAGCACAGAGAGTTCCGTGGGTCTGTCTGTGATGTCATAAAGGGCCTGCTGATCAATGGCCAGCTCTCTGATTGGCTGCTGTGTTTGATTGACAGATTGAATCTGGCAGCTGATTGGCTGTCTACCCTAAAGTGCATTACACACCCCTGATGGTACCACTGGCTAAGACTCCACCTCAGCTCATTGATTAATTATAAATTTAGAACAAATGATGGATGAAAGCAGGCAGGCCGGCCATTTTTTTCACGCTCATTGGACTTGTTTAATGCAATGCACCTTTGTATATTCACATGCATTTGCTTCATGCTGTAACCACTGTGCATAAAAATTTGGAAACATGGCATACAGTGTATCATTTGCTGTCTAAGTCATGTTTCCCATATTTTCCATTGCAAGATACAAGCCGGTTTGAGTGTTTGGGGCACATTTTAGCTAAAATCATCCTATGGGGCCTAACTGCTTATGCTAAAGCCTGCCTATTTTGAATGGCGTAGTGGTCACTGCAACCTCCAAAAAAATCAGGACTTACTACCCCAATAACCTGCTAACTCACCCCTGAAATACTTACTTATTCACACTATTTTGTTCATTTGACTTGTTTCTAATTTGAAATGCCCATTTTTGTGGGGCCAGAAAGGTGCGTCTTTAAAAGGCGATTTCTACGATACCCCACTTTTGCGCATCGGACCGCGACTTTTTCCGGAAACGCCGAAAAACCGCAATTTTCAGGAGAAACGAGACGTACATCCTCCCCCTCTGCCGCCCACCCACCCAACTGACAGCCAGCCAGCAGAGAAGCACAGAGAGTTCCGTGGGTCTGTCTGTGATGTCATAAAGGGCCTGCTGATCAATGGCCAGCTCTCTGATTGGCTGCTGTGTTTGATTGACAGATTGAATCTGGCAGCTGATTGGCTGTCTACCCTAAAGTGCATTACACACCCCTGATGGTACCACTGGCTAAGAATCCACCTCAGCTCATTGATTAATTATAAATTTAGAACAAATGATGGATGAAAGCAGGCAGGCCGGCCATTTTTTTTACGCTCATTGGACTTGTTTAATGCAATGCACCTTTGTATATTCACATGCATTCGCTTCATGCTGTAACCACTGTGCATAAAAATTTGGAAACATGGCATACAGTGTATCATTTTCTGTCTAAGTCATGTTTCCCATATTTTCCATTGCAAGATACAAGCCGGTTTGAGTGTTTGGGGCACATTTTAGCTAAAATCATCCTACGGGGCCTAACTGCTTATGCTAAAGCCTGCCTATTTTGAATGGCGTAGTGGTCACTGCAACCTCCAAAAAAATCAGGACTTACTACCCCAATAACCTGCTAACTCACCCCTGAAATACTTACTTATTCACACTATTTTGTTCATTTGACTTGTTTCTAATTTGAAATGCCCATTTTTGTGGGGCCAGAAAGGTGCGTCTTTAAAAGGCGATTTCTACGATACCCCACTTTTGCGCGTCGGACCGCGACTTTTTCCGGAAACACTGAAAAACCGCAGTTTTCAGGAGAAACGAGACGTACATCCTCCCCCTCTGCCGCCCACCCACCCAACTGACAGCCAGCCAGCAGACAAGCACAGAGAGTTCCGTGGGTCTGTCTGTGATGTCATAAAGGGCCTGCTGATCAATGGCCAGCTCTCTGATTGGCTGCTGTGTTTGATTGACTGATTGAATTTGGCAGCTGATTGGCTGTCTACCCTAAAGTGCATTACACACCCCTGATGGTACCACTGGCTAAGACTCCACCTCAGCTCATTGATTAATTATAAATTTAGAACAAATGATGGATGAAAGCAGGCAGGCCGGCCATTTTTTTCACGCTCATTGGACTTGTTTAATGCAATGCACCTTTGTATATTCACATGCATTCGCTTCATGCTGTAACCACTGTGCATAAAAATTTGGAAACATGGCATACAGTCTATCATTTGCTGTCTAAGTCATGTTTCCCATATTTTCCATTGCAAGATACAAGCCGGTTTGAGTGTTTGGGGCACATTTTAGCTAAAATCATCCTACGGGGCCTAACTGCTTATGCTAAAGCCTGCCTATTTTGAATGGCGTAGTGGTCACTGCAACCTCCTAAAAAATCAGGACTTACTACCCCAATAACTTGCTAACTCACCCCTGAAATACTTACTTATTCACACTATTTTGTTCATTTGACTTGTTTCTAATTTGAAATGCCCATTTTTGTGGGGCCAGAAAGGTGCGTCTTTAAAAGGCGATTTCTACGATACCCCACTTTTGCGCGTCGGACCGCGACTTTTTCCGGAAACACAGAAAAACCGCAATTTTCAGGAGAAACGAGACGTACATCCTCCCCCTCTGCCGCCCACCCACCCAACTGACAGCCAGCCAGCAGACAAGCACAGAGAGTTCCGTGGGTCTGTCTGTGATGTCATAAAGGGCCTGCTGATCAATGGCCAGCTCTCTGATTGGCTGCTGTGTTTGATTGACAGATTGAATCTGGCAGCTGATTGGCTGTCTACCCTAAAGTGCATTACACACCCCTGATGGTACCACTGGCTAAGACTCCACCTCAGCTCATTGATTAATTATAAATTTAGAACAAATGATGGATGAAAGCAGGCAGGCCGGCCATTTTTTTCACGCTCATTGGACTTGTTTAATACAATGCACCTGTGTATATTCACATGCATTCGCTTCATGCTGTAACCACTGTGCATAAAAATTTGGAAACATGGCATACAGTGTATCATTTGCTGTCTAAGTCATGTTTCCCATATTTTCCATTGCAAGATACAAGCCGGTTTGAGTGTTTGGGGCACATTTTAGCTAAAATCATCCTACGGGGCCTAACTGCTTATGCTAAAGCCTGCCTATTTTGAATGGCGTAGTGGTCACTGCAACCTCCAAAAAAATCAGGACTTACTACCCCAATAACCTGCTAACTCACCCCTGAAATACTTACTTATTCACACTATTTTGTTCATTTGACTTGTTTCTAATTTGAAATGCCCATTTTTGTGGGGCCAGAAAGGTGCGTCTTTAAAAGGCGATTTCTACGATACCCCACTTTTGCGCGTCGGACCGCGACTTTTTCCGGAAACGCCGAAAAACCGCAATTTTCAGGAGAAACGAGACGTACATCCTCCCCCTCTGCCGCCCACCCACCCAACTGACAGCCAGCCAGCAGACAAGCACAGAGAGTTCCGTGGGTCTGTCTGTGATGTCATAAAGGGCCTGCTGATCAATGGCCAGCTCTCTGATTGGCTGCTGTGTTTGATTGACAGATTGAATCTGGCAGCTGATTGGCTGTCTACCCTAAAGTGCATTACAGACCCCTGATGGTACCACTGGCTAAGACTCCACCTCAGCTCATTGATTAATTATAAATTTAGAAC
Organism: Crinia signifera; assembly: GCF_055691185.1. Lineage (NCBI taxonomy): Eukaryota > Metazoa > Chordata > Amphibia > Anura > Myobatrachidae > Crinia > Crinia signifera. The sequence goes on along the minus strand of NW_028142730.1, from coordinate 94,510 downwards.
AAATGATGGATGAAAGCAGGCAGGCCGGCCATTTTTTTCACGCTCATTGGACTTGTTTAATGCAATGCACCTGTGTATATTCACATGCATTCACTTCATGCTGTAACCACTGTGCATAAAAATTTGGAAACATGGCATACAGTGTATCATTTGCTGTCTAAGTCATGTTTCCCATATTTTCCATTGCAAGATACAAGCCGGTTTGAGTGTTTGGGGCACATTTTAGCTAAAATCATCCTACGGGGCCTAACTGCTTATGCTAAAGCCTGCCTATTTTGAATGGCGTAGTGGTCACTGCAACCTCCAAAAAAATCAGGACTTACTACCCCAATAACCTGCTAACTCACCCCTGAAATACTTACTTATTCACACTATTTTGTTCATTTGACTTGTTTCTAATTTGAAATGCCCATTTTTGTGGGGCCAGAAAGGTGCGTCTTTAAAAGGCGATTTCTACGATACCCCACTTTTGCGCGTCGGACCGCGACTTTTTCCGGAAACGCCGAAAAACCGCAATTTTCAGGAGAAACGAGACGTACATCCTCCCCCTCTGCCGCCCACCCACCCAACTGACAGCCAGCCAGCAGACAAGCACAGAGAGTTCCGTGGGTCTGTCTGTGATGTCATAAAGGGCCTGCTGATCAATGGCCAGCTCTCTGATTGGCTGCTGTGTTTGATTGACAGATTGAATCCGGCAGCTGATTGGCTGTCTACCCTAAAGTGCATTACACACCCCTGATGGTACCACTGGCTAAGACTCCACCTCAGCTCATTGATTAATTATAAATTTAGAACAAATGATGGATGAAAGCAAGCAGGCCGGCCATTTTTTTCACGCTCATTGGACTTGTTTAATACAATGCACCTGTGTATATTCACATGCATTCGCTTCATGCTGTAACCACTGTGCATAAAAATTTGGAAACATGGCATACAGTGTATCATTTGCTGTCTAAGTCATGTTTCCCATATTTTCCATTGCAAGATACAAGCCGGTTTGAGTGTTTGGGGCACATTTTAGCTAAAATCATCCTACGGGGCCTAACTGCTTATGCTAAAGCCTGCCTATTTTGAATGGCGTAGTGGTCACTGCAACCTCCAAAAAAATCAGGACTTACTACCCCAATAACCTGCTAACTCACCCCTGAAATACTTACTTATTCACACTATTTTGTTCATTTGACTTGTTTCTAATTTGAAATGCCCATTTTTGTGGGGCCAGAAAGGTGCGTCTTTAAAAGGCGATTTCTACGATACCCCACTTTTGCGCGTCGGACCGCGACTTTTTCCGGAAACGCCGAAAAACCGCAATTTTCAGGAGAAACGAGACGTACATCCTCCCCCTCTGCCGCCCACCCACCCAACTGACAGCCAGCCAGCAGACAAGCACAGAGAGTTCCGTGGGTCTGTCTGTGATGTCATAAAGGGCCTGCTGATCAATGGCCAGCTCTCTGATTGGCTGCTGTGTTTGATTGACAGATTGAATCTGGCAGCTGATTGGCTGTCTACCCTAAAGTGCATTACAGACCCCTGATGGTACCACTGGCTAAGACTCCACCTCAGCTCATTGATAAATTATAAATTTAGAACAAATGATGGATGAAAGCAGGCAGGCCGGCCATTTTTTTCACGCTCATTGGACTTGTTTAATGCAATGCACCTGTGTATATTCACATGCATTCACTTCATGCTGTAACCACTGTGCATAAAAATTTGGAAACATGGCATACAGTGTATCATTTGCTGTCTAAGTCATGTTTCCCATATTTTCCATTGCAAGATACAAGCCGGTTTGAGTGTTTGGGGCACATTTTAGCTAAAATCATCCTACGGGGCCTAACTGCTTATGCTAAAGCCTGCCTATTTTGAATGGCGTAGTGGTCACTGCAACCTCCAAAAAAATCAGGACTTACTACCCCAATAACCTGCTAACTCACCCCTGAAATACTTACTTATTCACACTATTTTGTTCATTTGACTTGTTTCTAATTTGAAATGCCCATTTTTGTGGGGCCAGAAAGGTGCGTCTTTAAAAGGCGATTTCTACGATACCCCACTTTTGCGCGTCGGACCGCGACTTTTTCCGGAAACGCCGAAAAACCGCAATTTTCAGGAGAAACGAGACGTACATCCTCCCCCTCTGCCGCCCACCCACCCAACTGACAGCCAGCCAGCAGACAAGCACAGAGAGTTCCGTGGGTCTGTCTGTGATGTCATAAAGGGCCTGCTGATCAATGGCCAGCTCTCTGATTGGCTGCTGTGTTTGATTGACAGATTGAATCCGGCAGCTGATTGGCTGTCTACCCTAAAGTGCATTACACACCCCTGATGGTACCACTGGCTAAGACTCCACCTCAGCTCATTGATTAATTATAAATTTAGAACAAATGATGGATGAAAGCAAGCAGGCCGGCCATTTTTTTCACGCTCATTGGATTTGTTTAATGCAATGCACCTTTGTATATTCACATGCAGTCGCTTCATGCTGTAACCACTGTGCATAAAAATTTGGAAACATGGCATACAGTGTATCATTTGCTGTCTAAGTCATGTTTCCCATATTTTCCATTGCAAGATACAAGCCGGTTTGAGTGTTTGGGGCACATTTTAGCTAAAATCATCCTACGGGGCCTAACTGCTTATGCTAAAGCCTGCCTATTTTGAATGGCGTAGTGGTCACTGCAACCTCCAAAAAAATCAGGACTTACTACCCCAATAACCTGCTAACTCACCCCTGAAATACTTACTTATTCACACTATTTTGTTCATTTGACTTGTTTCTAATTTAAAATGCCCATTTTTGTGGGGCCAGAAAGGTGCGTCTTTAAAAGGCGATTTCTACGATACCCCACTTTTGCGCGTCGGACCGCGACTTTTTACGGAAACGCCGAAAAACCGCAATTTTCAGGAGAAACGAGACGTACATCCTCCCCCTCTGCCGCCCACCCACCCAACTGACAGCCAGCCAGCAGACAAGCACAGAGAGTTCCGTGGGTCTGTCTGTGATGTCATAAAGGGACTGCTGATCAATGGCCAGCTCTCTGATTGGCTGCTGTGTTTGATTGACAGATTGAATCTGGCAGCTGATTGGCTGTCTACCCTAAAGTGCATTACACACCCCTGATGGTACCACTGGCTAAGACTCCACCTCAGCTCATTGATTAATTATAAATTTAGAACAAATGATGGATGAAAGCAGGCAGGCCGGCCATTTTTTTCACGCTCATTGGACTTGTTTAATGCAATGCACCTTTGTATATTCACATGCATTCGCTTCATGCTGTAACCACTGTGCATAAAAATTTGGAAACATGGCATACAGTGTATCATTTGCTGTCTAAGTCATGTTTCCCATATTTTCCATTGCAAGATACAAGCCGGTTTGAGTGTTTGGGGCACATTTTAGCTAAAATCATCCTACGGGGCCTAACTGCTTATGCTAAAGCCTGCCTATTTTGAATGGCGTAGTGGTCACTGCAACCTCCAAAAAAATCAGGACTTACTACCCCAATAACCTGCTAACTCACCCCTGAAATACTTAATTATTCACACTATTTTGTTCATTTGACTTGTTTTTAATTTGAAATGCCCATTTTTGTGGGGCCAGAAAGGTGCGTCTTTAAAAGGCGATTTCTACGATACCCCACTTTTGCGCGTCGGACCGCGACTTTTTCCGGAAACGCCGAAAAACCGCAATTTTCAGGAGAAACGAGACGTACATCCTCCCCCTCTGCCGCCCACCCACCCAACTGACAGCCAGCCAGCAGACAAGCACAGAGAGATCCGTGGGTCTGTCTGTGATGTCATAAAGGGCCTGCTGATCAATGGCCAGCTCTCTGATTGGCTGCTGTGTTTGATTGACAGATTGAATCTGGCAGCTGATTGGCTGTCTACCCTAAAGTGCATTACAGACCCCTGATGGTACCACTGGCTAAGACTCCACCTCAGCTCATTGATTAATTATAAATTTAGAACAAATGATGGATGAAAGCAGGCAGGCCGGCCATTTTTTTCACGCTCATTGGACTTGTTTAATGCAATGCACCTGTGTATATTCACATGCATTCACTTCATGCTGTAACCACTGTGCATAAAAATTTGGAAACATGGCATACAGTGTATCATTTGCTGTCTAAGTCATGTTTCCCATATTTTCCATTGCAAGATACAAGCCGGTTTGAGTGTTTGGGGCACATTTTAGCTAAAATCATCCTACGGGGCCTAACTGCTTATGCTAAAGCCTGCCTATTTTGAATGGCGTAGTGGTCACTGCAACCTCCAAAAAAATCAGGACTTACTACCCCAATAACCTGCTAACTCACCCCTGAAATACTTACTTATTCACACTATTTTGTTCATTTGACTTGTTTCTAATTTGAAATGCCCATTTTTGTGGGGCCAGAAAGGTGCGTCTTTAAAAGGCGATTTCTACGATACCCCACTTTTGCGCGTCGGACCGCGACTTTTTCCGGAAACGCCGAAAAACCGCAATTTTCAGGAGAAACGAGACGTACATCCTCCCCCTCTGCCGCCCACCCACAAAACTGACAGCCAGCCAGCAGACAAGCACAGAGAGTTCCGTGGGTCTGTCTGTGATGTCATAAAGGGCCTGCTGATCAATGGCCAGCTCTCTGATTGGCTGCTGTGTTTGATTGACAGATTGAATCCGGCAGCTGATTGGCTGTCTACCCTAAAGTGCATTACACACCCCTGGTGGTACCACTGGCTAAGACTCCACCTCAGCTCATTGATTAATTATAAATTTAGAACAAATGATGGATGAAAGCAAGCAGGCCGGCCATTTTTTTCACGCTCATTGGACTTGTTTAATGCAATGCACCTTTGTATATTCACATGCAGTCGCTTCATGCTGTAACCACTGTGCATAAAAATTTGGAAACATGGCATACAGTGTATCATTTGCTGTCTAAGTCATGTTTCCCATATTTTCCATTGCAAGATACAAGCCGGTTTGAGTGTTTGGGGCACATTTTAGCTAAAATCATCCTACGGGGCCTAACTGCTTATGCTAAAGCCTGCCTATTTTGAATGGCGTAGTGGTCACTGCAACCTCCAAAAAAATCAGGACTTACTACCCCAATAACCTGCTAACTCACCCCTGAAATACTTACTTATTCACACTATTTTGTTCATTTGACGTGTTTCTAATTTGAAATGCCCATTTTTGTGGGGCCAGAAAGGTGCGTCTTTAAAAGGCGATTTCTACGATACCCCACTTTTGCGCGTCGGACCGCGACTTTTTCCGGAAACGCCGAAAAACCGCAATTTTCAGGAGAAACGAGACGTACATCCTCCCCCTCTGCCGCCCACCCACCCAACTGACAGCCAGCCAGCAGACAAGCACAGAGAGTTCCGTGGGTCTGTCTGTGATGTCATAAAGGGACTGCTGATCAATGGCCAGCTCTCTGATTGGCTGCTGTGTTTGATTGACAGATTGAATCTGGCAGCTGATTGGCTGTCTACCCTAAAGTGCATTACACACCCCTGATGGTACCACTGGCTAAGACTCCACCTCAGCTCATTGATTAATTATAAATTTAGAACAAATGATGGATGAAAGCAGGCAGGCCGGCCATTTTTTTCACGCTCATTGGACTTGTTTAATGCAATGCACCTTTGTATATTCACATGCATTCGCTTCATGCTGTAACCACTGTGCATAAAAATTTGGAAACATGGCATACAGTGTATCATTTGCTGTCTAAGTCATGTTTCCCATATTTTCCATTGCAAGATACAAGCCGGTTTGAGTGTTTGGGGCACATTTTAGCTAAAATCATCCTACGGGGCCTAACTGCTTATGCTAAAGCCTGCCTATTTTGAATGGCGTAGTGGTCACTGCAACCTCCAAAAAAATCAGGACTTACTACCCCAATAACCTGCTAACTCACCCCTGAAATACTTACTTATTCACACTATTTTGTTCATTTGACTTGTTTCTAATTTGAAATGCCCATTTTTGTGGGGCCAGAAAGGTGCGTCTTTAAAAGGCGATTTCTACGATACCCCACTTTTGCGCGTTGGACCGCGACTTTTTCCGGAAACGCAGAAAAAACGCAATTTTCAGGAGAAACGAGACGTACATCCTCCCCCTCTGCCGCCCACCCACCCAACTGACAGCCAGCCAGCAGACAAGCACAGAGAGTTCCGTGGGTCTGTCTGTGATGTCATAAAGGGACTGCTGATCAATGGCCAGCTCTCTGATTGGCTGCTGTGTTTGATTGACAGATTGAATCTGGCAGCTGATTGGCTGTCTACCCTAAAGTGCATTACACACCCCTGATGGTACCACTGGCTAAGACTCCACCTCAGCTCATTGATTAATTATAAATTTAGAACAAATGATGGATGAAAGCAGGCAGGCCGGCCATTTTTTTCACGCTCATTGGACTTGTTTAATGCAATGCACCTTTGTATATTCACATGCATTTGCTTCATGCTGTAACCACTGTGCATAAAAATTTGGAAACATGGCATACAGTGTATCATTTGCTGTCTAAGTCATGTTTCCCATATTTTCCATTGCAAGATACAAGCCGGTTTGAGTGTTTGGGGCACATTTTAGCTAAAATCATCATATGGGGCCTAACTGCTCATGCTAAAGCCTGCCTATTTTGAATGGCGTAGTGGTCACTGCAACCTCCAAAAAAATCAGGACTTACTACCCCAATAACCTGCTAACTCACCCCTGAAATACTTACTTATTCATACTATTTTGTTCATTTGACTTGTTTTTAATTTGAAATGCCCATTTTTGTGGGGCCAGAAAGGTGCGTCTTTAAAAGGCGATTTCTACGATACCCCACTTTTGCGCGTCGGACCGCGACTTTTTCCGGAAACGCAGAAAAAACGCAATTTTCAGGAGAAACGAGACGTACATCCTCCCCCTCTGCCGCCCACCCACCCAACTGACAGCCAGCCAGCAGACAAGCACAGAGAGTTCCGTGGGTCTGTCTGTGATGTCATAAAGGGCCTGCTGATCAATGGCCAGCTCTCTGATTGGCTGCTGTGTTTGATTGACAGATTGAATTTGGCAGCTGATTGGCTGTCTACCCTAAAGTGCATTACACACCCCTGATGGTACCACTGGCTAAGACTCCACCTCAGCTCATTGATTAATTATAAATTTAGAACAAATGATGGATGAAAGCAGGCAGGCCGGCCATTTTTTTCACGCTCATTGGACTTGTTTAATGCAATGCACCTGTGTATATTCACATGCATTCGCTTCATGCTGTAACCACTGTGCATAAAAATTTGGAAACATGGCATACAGTGTATCATTTGCTGTCTAAGTCATGTTTCCCATATTTTCCATTGCAAGATACAAGCCGGTTTGAGTGTTTGGGGCACATTTTAGCTAAAATCATCCTACGGGGCCTAACTGCTTATGCTAAAGCCTGCCTATTTTGAATGGCGTAGTGGTCACTGCAACCTCCAAAAAAATCAGGACTTACTACCCCAATAACCTGCTAACTCACCCCTGAAATACTTACTTATTCACACTATTTTGTTCATTTGACTTGTTTCTAATTTGAAATGCCCATATTTGTGCCCTTATTTCTACGATACCCCACTTTTGCGCGTCGGACCGCGACTTTTTCCGGAAACGCTGAAAAACCGCAATTTTCAGAAGAAAAGAGACGTACAACATCCCCCTCTGCCGCCCACCCACCCAACTGACAGCCAGCCAGCAGACAAGCACAGAGAGTTCCGTGGGTCTGTCTGTGATGTCATAAAGGGCCTGCTGATCAATGGCCAGCTCTCTGATTGGCTGCTGTGTTTGATTGACAGATTGAATCTGGCAGCTGATTGGCTGTCTACCCTAAAGTGCATTACACACCCCTGATGGTACCACTGGCTAAGACTCCACCTCAGCTCATTGATTAATTATAAATTTAGAACAAATGATGGATGAAAGCAGGCAGGCAGGCCGGCCATTTTTTTCACGCTCATTGGACTTGTTTAATGAAATGCACCTGTGTATATTCACATGCATTCGCTTCATGCTGTAACCACTGTGCATAAAAATTTGGAAACATGGCAAACAGTGTATCATTTGCTGTCTAAGTCATGTTTCCCATATTTTCCATTGCAAGATACAAGCCGGTTTGAGTGTTTGGGGCACATTTTAGCTAAAATCATCCTACGGGGCCTAACTGCTTATGCTAAAGCCTGCCTATTTTGAATGGCGTAGTGGTCACTGCAACCTCCAAAAAAATCAGGACTTACTACCCCAATAACCTGCTAACTCACCCCTGAAATACTTACTTATTCACACTATTTTGTTCATTTGACTTGTTTCTAATTTGAAATGCCCATTTTTGTGGGGCCAGAAAGGTGCGTCTTTAAAAGGCGATTTCTACGATACCCCACTTTTGCGCGTCGGACCGCGACTTTTTCCGGAAACGCCGAAAAACCGCAATTTTCAGGAGAAACGAGACGTACATCCTCCCCCTCTGCCGCCCACCCACCCAACTGACAGCCAGCCAGCAGACAAGCACAGAGAGTTCCGTGGGTCTGTCTGTGATGTCATAAAGGGCCTGCTGATCAATGGCCAGCTCTCTGATTGGCTGCTGTGTTTGATTGACAGATTGAATCTGGCAGCTGATTGGCTGTCTACCCTAAAGTGCATTACACACCCCTGATGGTACCACTGGCTAAGACTCCACCTCAGCTCATTGATTAATTATAAATTTAGAACAAATGATGGATGAAAGCAGGCAGGCCGGCCATTTTTTTCACGCTCATTTTACTTGTTTAATGCAATGCACCTTTGTATATTCACATGCATTCGCTTCATGCTGTAACCACTGCGCATAAAAATTTGGAAACATGGCATACAGTGTATCATTTGCTGTCTAAGTCATGTTTCCCATATTTACCATTGCAAGATACAAGCCGGTTTGAGTGTTTGGGGCACATTTTAGCTAAAATCATCCTACGGGGCCTAACTGCTTATGCTAAAGCCTGCCTATTTTGAATGGCGTAGTGGTCACTGCAACCTCCAAAAAAATCAGGACTTACTACCCCAATAACCTGCTAACTCACCCCTGAAATACTTACTTATTCACACTATTTTGTTCATTTGACTTGTTTCTAATTTGAAATGCCCATTTTTGTGGGGCCAGAAAGGTGCGTCTTTAAAAGGCGATTTCTACGATACCCCACTTTTGCGCGTCGGACTGCGACTTTTTCCGGAAACGCAGAAAAAACGCAATTTTCAGGAGAAACGAGACGTACATCCTCCCCCTCTGCCGCCCACCCACCCAACTGACAGCCAGCCAGCAGACAAGCACAGAGAGTTCCGTGGGTCTGTCTGTGATGTCATAAAGGGCCTGCTGATCAATGGCCAGCTCTCTGATTGGCTGCTGTGTTTGATTGACAGATTGAATCTGGCAGCTGATTGGCTGTCTACCCTAAAGTGCATTACACACCCCTGATGGTACCACTGGCTAAGACTCCACCTCAGCTCATTGATTAATTATAAATTTAGAACAAATGATGGATGAAAGCAGGCAGGCCGGCCATTTTTTTCACGCTCATTTTACTTGTTTAATGCAATGCACCTTTGTATATTCACATGCATTCGCTTCATGCTGTAACCACTGCGCATAAAAATTTGGAAACATGGCATACAGTGTATCATTTGCTGTCTAAGTCATGTTTCCCATATTTACCATTGCAAGATACAAGCCGGTTTGAGTGTTTGGGGCACATTTTAGCTAAAATCATCCTACGGGGCCTAACTGCTTATGCTAAAGCCTGCCTATTTTGAATGGCGTAGTGGTCACTGCAACCTCCAAAAAAATCAGGACTTACTACCCCAATAACCTGCTAACTCACCCCTGAAATACTTACTTATTCACACTATTTTGTTCATTTGAGTTGTTTCTAATTTGAAATGCCCATTTTTGTGGGGCCAGAAAGGTGCGTCTTTAAAAGGCGATTTCTACGATACCCCACTTTTGCGCGTCGGACCGCGACTTTTTCCGGAAACGCAGAAAAACCGCAATTTTCAGGAGAAACGAGACGTACATCCTCCCCCTCTGCCGCCCACCCACCCAACTGACAGCCAGCCAGCAGACAAGCACAGAGAGTTCCGTGGGTCTGTCTGTGATGTCATAAAGGGCCTGCTGATCAATGGCCAGCTCTCTGATTGGCTGCTGTGTTTGATTGACAGATTGAATCTGGCAGCTGATTGGCTGTCTACCCTAAAGTGCATTACACACCCCTGATGGTACCACTGGCTAAGACTCCACCTCAGCTCATTGATTAATTATAAATTTAGAACAAATGATGGATGAAAGCAGGCAGGCCGGCCATTTTTTTCACGCTCATTTTACTTGTTTAATGCAATGCACCTTTGTATATTCACATGCATTCGCTTCATGCTGTAACCACTGCGCATAAAAATTTGGAAACATGGCATACAGTGTATCATTTGCTGTCTAAGTCATGTTTCCCATATTTACCATTGCAAGATACAAGCCGGTTTGAGTGTTTCGGGCACATTTTAGCTAAAATCATCCTACGGGGCCTAACTGCTTATGCTAAAGCCTGCCTATTTTGAATGGCGTAGTGGTCACTGCAACCTCCAAAAAAATCAGGACTTACTACCCCAATAACCTGCTAACTCACCCCTGAAATACTTACTTATTCACACTATTTTGTTCATTTGACTTGTTTTTAATTTGAAATGCCCATTTTTGTGGGGCCAGAAAGGTGCGTCTTTAAAAGGCGATTTCTACGATACCCCACTTTTGCGCGTCGGACCGCGACTTTTTCCGGAAACGCAGAAAAAACGCAATTTTCAGGAGAAACGAGACGTACATCCTCCCCCTCTGCCGCCCACCCACCCAACTGACAGCCAGCCAGCAGACAAGCACAGAGAGTTCCGTGGGTCTGTCTGTGATGTCATAAAGGGCCTGCTGATCAATGGCCAGCTCTCTGATTGGCTGCTGTGTTTGATTGACAGATTGAATTTGGCAGCTGATTGGCTGTCTACCCTAAAGTGCATTACACACCCCTGATGGTACCACTGGCTAAGACTCCACCTCAGCTCATTGATTAATTATAAATTTAGAACAAATGATGGATGAAAGCAGGCAGGCCGGCCATTTTTTTCACGCTCATTGGACTTGTTTAATGCAATGCACCTGTGTATATTCACATGCATTCGCTTCATGCTGTAACCACTGTGCATAAAAATTTGGAAACATGGCATACAGTGTATCATTTGCTGTCTAAGTCATGTTTCCCATATTTTCCATTGCAAGATACAAGCCGGTTTGAGTGTTTGGGGCACATTTTAGCTAAAATCATCCTACGGGGCCTAACTGCTTATGCTAAAGCCTGCCTATTTTGAATGGCGTAGTGGTCACTGCAACCTCCAAAAAAATCAGGACTTACTACCCCAATAACCTGCTAACTCACCCCTGAAATACTTACTTATTCACACTATTTTGTTCATTTGACTTGTTTCTAATTTGAAATGCCCATATTTGTGGGGCCAGAAAGGTGCGCCTTTAAAAGGCGATTTCTACGATACCCCACTTTTGCGCGTCGGACCGCGACTTTTTCCAGAAACGCAGAAAAAACGCAATTTTCAGGAGAAACGAGACGTACATCCTCCCCCTCTGCCGCCCACCCACCCAACTGACAGCCAGCCAGCAGACAAGCACAGAGAGTTCCGTGGGTCTGTCTGTGATGTCATAAAGGGCCTGCTGATCAATGGCCAGCTCTCTGATTGGCTGCTGTGCTTGATTGACAGATTGAATCTGGCAGCTGATTGGCTGTCTACCCTAAAGTGCATTACACACCCCTGATGGTACCACTGGCTAAGACTCCACCTCAGCTCATTGATTAATTATAAATTTAGAACAAATGATGGATGAAAGCAGGCAGGCCGGCCATTTTTTTCATGCTCATTGGACTTGTTTAATGCAATGCACCTTTGTATATTCACATGCATTCGCTTCATGCTGTAACCACTGTGCATAAAAATTTGGAAACATGGCATACAGTGTATCATTTGCTGTCTAAGTCATGTTTCCCATATTTTCCATTGCAAGATACAAGCCGGTTTGAGTGTTTGGGCCACATTTTAGCTAAAATCATCCTACGGGGCCTAACTGCTTATGCTAAAGCCTGCCTATTTTGAATGGCGTAGTGGTCACTGCAACCTCCAAAAAAATCAGGACTTACTACCCCAATAACCTGCTAACTCACCCCTGAAATACTTACTTATTCACACTATTTTGTTCATTTGACTTGTTTCTAATTTGAAATGCCCATTTTTGTGGGGCCAGAAAGGTGCGTCTTTAAAAGGCGATTTCTACGATACCCCACTTTTGCGCGTCGGACCGCGACTTTTTCCGGAAACACAGAAAAACCGCAATTTTCAGGAGAAACGAGACGTACATCCTCCCCCTCTGCCGCCCACCCACCCAACTGACAGCCAGCCAGCAGACAAGCACAGAGAGTTCCGTGGGTCTGTCTGTGATGTCATAAAGGGCCTGCTGATCAATGGCCAGCTCTCTGATTGGCTGCTGTGTTTGATTGACAGATTGAATTTGGCAGCTGATTGGCTGTCTACCCTAAAGTGCATTACACACCCCTGATGGTACCACTGGCTAAGACTCCACCTCAGCTCATTGATTAATTATAAATTTAGAACAAATGATGGATGAAAGCAGGCAGGCCGGCCATTTTTTTCACGCTCATTTTACTTGTTTAATGCAATGCACCTTTGTATATTCACATGCATTCGCTTCATGCTGTAACCACTGCGCATAAAAATTTGGAAACATGGCATACAGTGTATCATTTGCTGTCTAAGTCATGTTTCCCATATTTACCATTGCAAGATACAAGCCGGTTTGAGTGTTTGGGGCACATTTTAGCTAAAATCATCCTACGGGGCCTAACTGCTTATGCTAAAGCCTGCCTATTTTGAATGGCGTAGTGGTCACTGCAACCTCCAAAAAAATCAGGACTTACTACCCCAATAACCTGCTAACTCACCCCTGAAATACTTACTTATTCACACTATTTTGTTCATTTGACTTGTTTCTAATTTGAAATGCCCATTTTTGTGGTGCCAGAAAGGTGCGTCTTTAAAAGGCGATTTCTACGATAGCCCACTTTTGCGCGTTGGACCGCGACTTTTTCTGGAAACGCAGAAAAACAGCAATTTTCTGGAGAAACGAGACGTACATCCTCCCCCTCTGCCGCCCACCCACCCAACTGACAGCCAGCCAGCAGACAAGCACAGAGAGTTCCGTGGGTCTGTCTGTGATGTCATAAAGGGCCTGCTGATCAATGGCCAGCTCTCTGATTGGCTGCTGTGTTTGATTGACAGATTGAATCTGGCAGCTGATTGGCTGTCTACCCTAAAGTGCATTACACACCCCTGATGGTACCACTGGCTAAGACTCCACCTCAGCTCATTGATTAATTATAAATTTAGAACAAATGATGGATGAAAGCAGGCAGGCCGGCCATTTTTTTCACGCTCATTGGACTTGTTTAATGCAATGCACCTTTGTATATTCACATGCATTCGCTTCATGCTGTAACCACTGTGCATAAAAATTTGGAAACATGGCATACAGTGTATCATTTGCTGTCTAAGTCATGTTTCCCATATTTTCCATTGCAAGATACAAGCCGGGTTGAGTGTTTGGGGCACATTTTAGCTAAAATCATCCTACGGGGCCTAACTGCTTATGCTAAAGCCTGCCTATTTTGAATGACGTAGTGGTCACTGCAACCTCCAAAAAAATCAGGACTTACTACCCCAATAACCTGCTAACTCACCCCTGAAATACTTACTTATTCACACTATTTTGTTCATTTGACTTGTTTCTAATTTGAAATGCCCATTTTTGTGGGGCCAGAAAGGTGCGTCTTTAAAAGGCGATTTCTACGATACCCCACTTTTGCGCGTCGGACCGCGACTTTTTCCGGAAACGCCGAAAAACCGCAATTTTCAGGAGAAACGAGACGTACATCCTCCCCCTCTGCCGCCCACCCACCCAACTGACAGCCAGCCAGGAGACAAGCACAGAGAGTTCCGCGGGTCTGTCTGTGATGTCATAAAGGGCCTGCTGATCAATGGCCAGCTCTCTGATTGGCTGCTGTGTTTGATTGACAGATTGAATCTGGCAGCTGATTGGCTGTCTACCCTAAAGTGCATTACACACCCCTGATGGTACCACTGGCTAAGACTCCACCTCAGCTCATTGATTAATTATAAATTTAGAACAAATGATGGATGAAAGCAGGCAGGCAGGCCGGCCATTTTTTTCACGCTCATTGGACTTGTTTAATGCAATGCACCTTTGTATATTCACATGCATTCGCTTCATGCTGTAACCACTGTGCATAAAAATTTGGAAACATGGCATACAGTGTATCATTTGCTGTCTAAGTCATGTTTCCCATATTTTCCATTGCAAGATACAAGCCGGTTTGAGTGTTTGGGGCACATTTTAGCTAAAATCATCCTACGGGGCCTAACTGCTTATGCTAAAGCCTGCCTATTTTGAATGGCGTAGTGGTCACTGCAACCTCCAAAAAAATCAGGACTTACTACCCCAATAACCTGCTAACTCACCCCTGAAATACTTACTTATTCACACTATTTTGTTCATTTGACTTGTTTCTAATTTGAAATGCCCATTTTTGTGGGGCCAGAAAGGTGCGTCTTTAAAAGGCGATTTCTACGATACCCCACTTTTGCGCGTCGGACCGCGACTTTTTCCGGAAACGCCGAAAAAACGCAATTTTCAGGAGAAACGAGACGTACATCCTCCCCCTCTGCCGCCCACCCACCCAACTGACAGCCAGCCAGCAGACAAGCACAGAGAGTTCCGTGGGTCTGTCTGTGATGTCATAAAGGGCCTGCTGATCAATGGCCAGCTCTCTGATTGGCTGCTGTGTTTGATTGACAGATTGAATCTGGCAGCTGATTGGCTGTCTACCCTAAAGTGCATTACACACCCCTGATGGTACCACTGGCTAAGACTCCACCTCAGCTCATTGATTAATTATAAATTTAGAACAAATGATGGATGAAAGCAGGCAGGCCGGCCATTTTTTTCACGCTCATTGGACTTGTTTAATGAAATGCACCTGTGTATATTCACATGCATTCGCTTCATGCCGTAACTACTGTGCATAAAAATTTGGAAACATGGCATACAGTGTATCATTTGCTGTCTAAGTCATGTTTCCCATATTTTCCATTGCAAGATACAAGCCGGTTTGAGTGTTTGGGGCACATTTTAGCTAAAATCATCCTACGGGGCCTAACTGCTTATGCTAAAGCCTGCCTATTTTGAATGGCGTAGTGGTCACTGCAACCTCCAAAAAAATCAGGACTTACTACCCCAATAACCTGCTAACTCACCCCTGAAATACTTACTTATTCACACTATTTTGTTCATTTGACTTGTTTCTAATTTGAAATGCCCATTTTTGTGGGGCCAGAAAGGTGCGTCTTTAAAAGGCGATTTCTACGATACCCCAATTTTGCGCGTCGGACCGCGACTTTTTCCGGAAACGCCGAAAAACCGCAATTTTCAGGAGAAACGAGACGTACATCCTCCCCCTCTGCCGCCCACCCACCCAACTGACAGCCAGCCAGCAGACAAGCACAGAGAGTTCCGTGGGTCTGTCTGTGATGTCATAAAGGGCCTGCTGATCAATGGCCAGCTCTCTGATTGGCTGCTGTGTTTGATTGACAGATTGAATCTGGCAGCTGATTGGCTGTCTACCCTAAAGTGCATTACACACCCCTGATGGTACCACTGGCTAAGACTCCACCTCAGCTCATTGATTAATTATAAATTTAGAACAAATGATGGATGAAAGCAGGCAGGCAGGCCGGCCATTTTTTTCACGCTCATTGGACTTGTTTAATGAAATGCACCTGTGTATATTCACATGCATTCGCTTCATGCTGTAACCACTGTGCATAAAAATTTGGAAACATGGCATACAGTGTATCATTTGCTGTCTAAGTCATGTTTCCCATATTTTCCATTGCAAGATACAAGCCGGTTTGAGTGTTTGGGGCACATTTTAGCTAAAATCATCCTACGGGGCCTAACTGCTTATGCTAAAGCCTGCCTATTTTGAATGGCGTAGTGGTCACTGCAACCTCCAAAAAAATCAGGACTTACTACCCCAATAACCTGCTAACTCACCCCTGAAATACTTACTTATTAACACTATTTTGTTCATTTGACTTGTTTCTAATTTGAAATGCCCATTTTTGTGGGGCCAGAAAGGTGCGTCTTTAAAAGGCGATTTCTACGATACCCCACTTTTGCGCGTCGGACCGCGACTTTTTCCAGAAACGCAGAAAAAACGCAATTTTCAGGAGAAACGAGACGTACATCCTCCCCCTCTGCCGCCCACCCACCCAACTGACAGCCAGCCAGGAGACAAGCACAGAGAGTTCCGTGGGTCTGTCTGTGATGTCATAAAGGGCCTGCTGATCAATGGCCAGCTCTCTGATTGGCTGCTGTGTTTGATTGACAGATTGAATCTGGCAGCTGATTGGCTGTCTACCCTAAAGTGCATTACACACCCCTGATGGTACCACTGGCTAAGACTCCACCTCAGCTCATTGATTAATTATAAATTTAGAACAAATGATGGATGAAAGCAGGCAGGCCGGCCATTTTTTTCACGCTCATTGGACTTGTTTAATGAAATGCACCTGTGTTAATTCACATGCATTCGCTTCATGCTGTAACCACTGTGCATAAAAATTTGGAAACATGGCATACAGTGTATCATTTGCTGTCTAAGTCATGTTTCCCATATTTTCCATTGCAAGATACAAGCCGGTTTGAGTGTTTGGGGCACATTTTAGCTAAAATCATCCTACGGGGCCTTACTGCTTATGCTAAAGCCTGCCTATTTTGAATGGCGTAGTGGTCACTGCAACCTCCAAAAAAATCAGGACTTACTACCCCAATAACCTGCTAACTCACCCCTGAAATACTTACTTATTCACACTATTTTGTTCATTTGACTTGTTTCTAATTTGAAATGCCCATTTTTGTGGGGCCAGAAAGGTGCGTCTTTAAAAGGCGATTTCTACGATACCCCAATTTTGCGCGTCGGACCGCGACTTTTTCCGGAAACGCAGAAAAACCGCAATTTTCAGGAGAAACGAGACGTACATCCTCCCCCTCTGCCGCCCACCCACCCAACTGACAGCCAGCCAGCAGACAAGCACAGAGAGTTCCGTGGGTCTGTCTGTGATGTCATAAAGGGCCTGCTGATCAATGGCCAGCTCTCTGATTGGCTGCTGTGTTTGATTGACAGATTGAATCTGGCAGCTGATTGGCTGTCTACCCTAAAGTGCATTACACACCCCTGATGGTACCACTGGCTAAGACTCCACCTCAGCTCATTGATTAATTATAAATTTAGAACAAATGATGGATGAAAGCAGGCAGGCAGGCCGGCCATTTTTTTCACGCTCATTGGACTTGTTTAATGAAATGCACCTGTGTATATTCACATGCATTCGCTTCATGCTGTAACCACTGTGCATAAAAATTTGGAAACATGGCATACAGTGTATCATTTGCTGTCTAAGTCATGTTTCCCATATTTTCCATTGCAAGATACAAGCCGGTTTGAGTGTTTGGGGCACATTTTAGCTAAAATCATCCTACGGGGCCTAACTGCTTATGCTAAAGCCTGCCTATTTTGAATGGCGTAGTGGTCACTGCAACCTCCAAAAAAATCAGGACTTACTACCCCAATAACCTGCTAACTCACCCCTGAAATACTTACTTATTCACACTATTTTGTTCATTTGACTTGTTTCTAATTTGAAATGCCCATTTTTGTGGGGCCAGAAAGGTGCGTCTTTAAAAGGCGATTTCTACGATACCCCACTTTTGCGCGTCGGACCGCGACTTTTTCCAGAAACGCAGAAAAACCGCAATTTTCAGGAGAAACGAGACGTACATCCTCCCCCTCTGCCGCCCACCCACCCAACTGACAGCCAGCCAGGAGACAAGCACAGAGAGTTCCGTGGGTCTGTCTGTGATGTCATAAAGGGCCTGCTGATCAATGGCCAGCTCTCTGATTGGCTGCTGTGTTTGATTGACAGATTGAATCTGGCAGCTGATTGGCTGTCTACCCTAAAGTGCATTACACACCCCTGATGGTACCACTGGCTAAGACTCCACCTCAGCTCATTGATTAATTATTAATTTAGAACAAATGATGGATGAAAGCAGGCAGGCCGGCCATTTTTTTCAAGCTCATTGGACTTGTTTAATGCAATGCACCTTTGTATATTCACATGCATTCGCTTCATGCTGTAACCACTGTGCATAAAAATTTGGAAACATGGCATACAGTGTATCATTTGCTGTCTAAGTCATGTTTCCTATATTTTCCATTGCAAGATACAAGCCGGTTTGAGTGTTTGGGGCACATTTTAGCTAAAATCATCCTACGGGGCCTAACTGCTTATGCTAAAGCCTGCCTATTTTGAATGGCGTAGTGGTCACTGCAACCTCCAAAAAAATCAGGACTTACTACCCCAATAACCTGCTAACTCACCCCTGAAATACTTACTTATTCACACTATTTTGTTCATTTGACTTGTTTCTAATTTGAAATGCCCATTTTTGTGGGGCCAGAAAGGTGCGTCTTTAAAAGGCGATTTCTACGATACCCCAATTTTGCGCGTCGGACCGCGACTTTTTCCGGAAACGCCGAAAAACCGCAATTTTCAGGAGAAACGAGACGTACATCCTCCCCCTCTGCCGCCCACCCACCCAACTGACAGCCAGCCAGGAGACAAGCACAGAGAGTTCCGTGGGTCTGTCTGTGATGTCATAAAGGGCCTGCTGATCAATGGCCAGCTCTCTGATTGGCTGCTGTGTTTGATTGACAGATTGAATCTGGCAGCTGATTGGCTGTCTACCCTAAAGTGCATTACACACCCCTGATGGTACCACTGGCTAAGACTCCACCTCAGCTCATTGATTAATTATTAATTTAGAACAAATGATGGATGAAAGCAGGCAGGCCGGCCATTTTTTTCACGCTCATTGGACTTGTTTAATGCAATGCACCTTTGTATATTCACATGCATTCGCTTCATGCTGTAACCACTGTGCATAAAAATTTGGAAACATGGCATACAGTGTATCATTTGCTGTCTAAGTCATGTTTCCTATATTTTCCATTGCAAGATACAAGCCGGTTTGAGTGTTTGGGGCACATTTTAGCTAAAATCATCCTACGGGGCCTAACTGCTTATGCTAAAGCCTGCCTATTTTGAATGGCGTAGTGGTCACTGCAACCTCCAAAAAAATCAGGACTTACTACCCCAATAACCTGCTAACTCACCCCTGAAATACTTACTTATTCACACTATTTTGTTCATTTGACTTGTTTCTAATTTGAAATGCCCATTTTTGTGGGGCCAGAAAGGTGCGTCTTTAAAAGGCGATTTCTACGATACCCCACTTTTGCGCGTCGGACCGCGACTTTTTCCGGAAACGCCGAAAAACCGCAATTTTCAGGAGAAACGAGACGTACATCCTCCCCCTCTGCCGCCCACCCACCCAACTGACAGCCAGCCAGCAGACAAGCACAGAGAGTTCCGTGGGTCTGTCTGTGATGTCATAAAGGGCCTGCTGATCAATGGCCAGCTCTCTGATTGGCTGCTGTGTTTGATTGACAGAATGAATCTGGCAGCTGATTGGCTGTCTACCCTAAAGTGCATTACACACCCCTGATGGTACCACTGGCTAAGACTCCACCTCAGCTCATTGATTAATTATAAATTTAGAACAAATGATGGATGAAAGCAGGCAGGCCGGCCATTTTTTTCACGCTCATTGGACTTGTTTAATGAAATGCACCTGTGTATATTCACATGCATTCGCTTCATGCTGTAACCACTGTGCATAAAAATTTGAAAACATGGCATACAGTGTATCATTTGCTGTCTAAGTCATGTTTCCCATATTTTCCATTGCAAGATACAAGCCGGTTTGAGTGTTTGGGGCACATTTTAGCTAAAATCATCCTACGGGGCCTAACGGCTTATGCTAAAGCCTGCCTATTTTGAATGGCGTAGTGGTCACTGCAACCTCCAAAAAAATCAGGACTTACTACCCCAATAACCTGCTAACTCACCCCTGAAATACTTACTTATTCACACTATTTTGTTCATTTGACTTGTTTCTAATTTGAAATGCCCATTTTTGTGGGGCCAGAAAGGTGCGTCTTTAAAAGGCGATTTCTACGATACCCCAATTTTGCGCGTCGGACCGCGACTTTTTCCGGAAACGCCGAAAAACCGCAATTTTCAGGAGAAACGAGACGTACATCCTCCCCCTCTGCCGCCCACCCACCCAACTGACAGCCAGCCAGCAGACAAGCACAGAGAGTTCCGTGGGTCTGTCTGTGATGTCATAAAGGGCCTGCTGATCAATGGCCAGCTCTCTGATTGGCTGCTGTGTTTGATTGACAGATTGAATCTGGCAGCTGATTGGCTGTCTACCCTAAAGTGCATTACACACCCCTGATGGTACCACTGGCTAAGACTCCACCTCAGCTCATTGATTAATTATAAATTTAGAACAAATGATGGATGAAAGCAGGCAGGCCGGCCATTTTTTTCACGCTCATTTTACTTGTTTAATGCAATGCACCTTTGTATATTCACATGCATTCGCTTCATGCTGTAACCACTGCGCATAAAAATTTGGAAACATGGCATACAGTGTATCATTTGCTGTCTAAGTCATGTTTCCCATATTTTCCATTGCAAGATACAAGCCGGTTTGAGTGTTTGGGGCACATTTTAGCTAAAATCATCCTACGGGGCCTAACTGCTTATGCTAAAGCCTGCCTATTTTGAATGGCGTAGTGGTCACTGCAACCTCCAAAAAAATCAGGACTTACTACCCCAATAACCTGCTAACTCACCCCTGAAATACTTACTTATTCACACTATTTTGTTCATTTGACTTGTTTCTAATTTGAAATGCCCATTTTTGTGGGGCCAGAAAGGTGCGTCTTTAAAAGGCGATTTCTACGATACCCCACTTTTGCGCGTCGGACCGCGACTTTTTCCGGAAACGCAGAAAAACCGCAATTTTCAGGAGAAACGAGACGTACATCTTCCCCCTCTGCCGCCCACCCACCCAACTGACAGCCAGCCAGCAGACAAGCACAGAGAGTTCCGTGGGTCTGTCTGTGATGTCATAAAGGGCCTGCTGATCAATGGCCAGCTCTCTGATTGGCTGCTGTGTTTGATTGACAGATTGAATCTGGCAGCTGATTGGCTGTCTACCCTAAAGTGCATTACACACCCCTGATGGTACCACTGGCTAAGACTCCACCTCAGCTCATTGATTAATTATAAATTTAGAACAAATGATGGATGAAAGCAGGCAGGCAGGCCGGCCATTTTTTTCACGCTCATTGGACTTGTTTAATGAAATGCACCTGTGTATATTCACATGCATTCGCTTCATGCTGTAACCACTGTGCATAAAAATTTGGAAACATGGCATATAGTGTATCATTTGCTGTCTAAGTCATGTTTCCCATATTTTCCATGGCAAGATACAAGCCGGTTTGAGTGTTTGGGGCACATTTTAGCTAAAATCATCCTACGGGGCCTAACTGCTTATGCTAAAGCCTGCCTATTTTGAATGGCGTAGTGGTCACTGCAACCTCCAAAAAAATCAGGACTTACTACCCCAATAACCTGCTAACTCACCCCTGAAATACTTACTTATTCACACTATTTTGTTCATTTGACTTGTTTCTAATTTGAAATGCCCATTTTTGTGGGGCCAGAAAGGTGCGTCTTTAAAAGGCGATTTCTACGATACCCCAATTTTGCGCGTCGGACCGCGACTTTTTCCGGAAACGCCGAAAAACCGCAATTTTCAGGAGAAACGAGACGTACATCCTCCCCCTCTGCCGCCCACCCACCCAACTGACAGCCAGCCAGCAGACAAGCACAGAGAGTTCCGTGGGTCTGTCTGTGATGTCATAAAGGGCCTGCTGATCAATGGCCAGCTCTCTGATTGGCTGCTGTGTTTGATTGACAGATTGAATCTGGCAGCTGATTGGCTGTCTACCCTAAAGTGCATTACACACCCCTGATGGTACCACTGGCTAAGACTCCACCTCAGCTCATTGATTAATTATAAATTTAGAACAAATGATGGATGAAAGCAGGCAGGCCGGCCATTTTTTTCACGCTCATTTTACTTGTTTAATGCAATGCACCTTTGTATATTCACATGCATTCGCTTCATGCTGTAACCACTGCGCATAAAAATTTGGAAACATGGCATACAGTGTATCATTTGCTGTCTAAGTCATGTTTCCCATATTTTCCATTGCAAGATACAAGCCGGTTTGAGTGTTTGGGGCACATTTTAGCTAAAATCATCCTACGGGGCCTAACTGCTTATGCTAAAGCCTGCCTATTTTGAATGGCGTAGTGGTCACTGCAACCTCCAAAAAAATCAGGACTTACTACCCCAATAACCTGCTAACTCACCCCTGAAATACTTACTTATTCACACTATTTTGTTCATTTGACTTGTTTCTAATTTGAAATGCCCATTTTTGTGGGGCCAGAAAGGTGCGTCTTTAAAGGGCGATTTCTACGATACCCCACTTTTGCGCGTCGGACCGCGACTTTTTCCGGAAACGCAGAAAAACCGCAATTTTCAGGAGAAACGAGACGTACATCTTCCCCCTCTGCCGCCCACCCACCCAACTG
Source organism: Crinia signifera (assembly GCF_055691185.1). Taxonomy (NCBI): domain Eukaryota; kingdom Metazoa; phylum Chordata; class Amphibia; order Anura; family Myobatrachidae; genus Crinia; species Crinia signifera. The sequence goes on along the minus strand of NW_028142730.1, from coordinate 71,682 downwards.
ACAGCCAGCCAGCAGACAAGCACAGAGAGTTCCGTGGGTCTGTCTGTGATGTCATAAAGGGCCTGCTGATCAATGGCCAGCTCTCTGATTGGCTGCTGTGTTTGATTGACAGATTGAATCTGGCAGCTGATTGGCTGTCTACCCTAAAGTGCATTACACACCCCTGATGGTACCACTGGCTAAGACTCCACCTCAGCTCATTGATTAATTATAAATTTAGAACAAATGATGGATGAAAGCAGGCAGGCAGGCCGGCCATTTTTTTCACGCTCATTGGACTTGTTTAATGAAATGCACCTGTGTATATTCACATGCATTCGCTTCATGCTGTAACCACTGTGCATAAAAATTTGGAAACATGGCATATAGTGTATCATTTGCTGTCTAAGTCATGTTTCCCATATTTTCCATGGCAAGATACAAGCCGGTTTGAGTGTTTGGGGCACATTTTAGCTAAAATCATCCTACGGGGCCTAACTGCTTATGCTAAAGCCTGCCTATTTTGAATGGCGTAGTGGTCACTGCAACCTCCAAAAAAATCAGGACTTACTACCCCAATAACCTGCTAACTCACCCCTGAAATACTTACTTATTCACACTATTTTGTTCATTTGACTTGTTTCTAATTTGAAATGCCCATTTTTGTGGGGCCAGAAAGGTGCGTCTTTAAAAGGCGATTTCTACGATACCCCAATTTTGCGCGTCGGACCGCGACTTTTTCCGGAAACGCCGAAAAACCGCAATTTTCAGGAGAAACGAGACGTACATCCTCCCCCTCTGCCGCCCACCCACCCAACTGACAGCCAGCCAGCAGACAAGCACAGAGAGTTCCGTGGGTCTGTCTGTGATGTCATAAAGGGCCTGCTGATCAATGGCCAGCTCTCTGATTGGCTGCTGTGTTTGATTGACAGATTGAATCTGGCAGCTGATTGGCTGTCTACCCTAAAGTGCATTACACACCCCTGATGGTACCACTGGCTAAGACTCCACCTCAGCTCATTGATTAATTATAAATTTAGAACAAATGATGGATGAAAGCAGGCAGGCAGGCCGGCCATTTTTTTCACGCTCATTGGACTTGTTTAATGAAATGCACCTGTGTATATTCACATGCATTCGCTTCATGCTGTAACCACTGTGCATAAAAATTTGGAAACATGGCATACAGTGTATCATTTGCTGTCTAAGTCATGTTTCCCATATTTTCCATTGCAAGATACAAGCCGGTTTGAGTGTTTGGGGCACATTTTAGCTAAAATCATCCTACGGGGCCTAACTGCTTATGCTAAAGCCTGCCTATTTTGAATGGCGTAGTTGTCACTGCAACCTCCAAAAAAATCAGGACTTACTACCCCAATAACCTGCTAACTCACCCCTGAAATACTTACTTATTAACACTATTTTGTTCATTTGACTTGTTTCTAATTTGAAATGCCCATTTTTGTGGGGCCAGAAAGGTGCGTCTTTAAAAGGCGATTTCTACGATACCCCACTTTTGCGCGTCGGACCGCGACTTTTTCCAGAAACGCAGAAAAAACGCAATTTTCAGGAGAAACGAGACGTACATCCTCCCCCTCTGCCGCCCACCCACCCAACTGACAGCCAGCCAGGAGACAAGCACAGAGAGTTCCGTGGGTCTGTCTGTGATGTCATAAAGGGCCTGCTGATCAATGGCCAGCTCTCTGATTGGCTGCTGTGTTTGATTGACAGATTGAATCTGGCAGCTGATTGGCTGTCTACCCTAAAGTGCATTACACACCCCTGATGGTACCACTGGCTAAGACTCCACCTCAGCTCATTGATTAATTATAAATTTAGAACAAATGATGGATGAAAGCAGGCAGGCCGGCCATTTTTTTCACGCTCATTGGACTTGTTTAATGAAATGCACCTGTGTTAATTCACATGCATTCGCTTCATGCTGTAACCACTGTGCATAAAAATTTGGAAACATGGCATACAGTGTATCATTTGCTGTCTAAGTCATGTTTCCCATATTTTCCATTGCAAGATACAAGCCGGTTTGAGTGTTTGGGGCACATTTTAGCTAAAATCATCCTACGGGGCCTTACTGCTTATGCTAAAGCCTGCCTATTTTGAATGGCGTAGTGGTCACTGCAACCTCCAAAAAAATCAGGACTTACTACCCCAATAACCTGCTAACTCACCCCTGAAATACTTACTTATTCACACTATTTTGTTCATTTGACTTGTTTCTAATTTGAAATGCCCATTTTTGTGGGGCCAGAAAGGTGCGTCTTTAAAAGGCGATTTCTACGATACCCCAATTTTGCGCGTCGGACCGCGACTTTTTCCGGAAACGCCGAAAAACCGCAATTTTCAGGAGAAACGAGACGTACATCCTCCCCCTCTGCCGCCCACCCACCCAACTGACAGCCAGCCAGCAGACAAGCACAGAGAGTTCCGTGGGTCTGTCTGTGATGTCATAAAGGGCCTGCTGATCAATGGCCAGCTCTCTGATTGGCTGCTGTGTTTGATTGACAGATTGAATCTGGCAGCTGATTGGCTGTCTACCCTAAAGTGCATTACACACCCCTGATGGTACCACTGGCTAAGACTCCACCTCAGCTCATTGATTAATTATAAATTTAGAACAAATGATGGATGAAAGCAGGCAGGCAGGCCGGCCATTTTTTTCACGCTCATTGGACTTGTTTAATGAAATGCACCTGTGTATATTCACATGCATTCGCTTCATGCTGTAACCACTGTGCATAAAAATTTGGAAACATGGCATACAGTGTATCATTTGCTGTCTAAGTCATGTTTCCCATATTTTCCATTGCAAGATACAAGCCGGTTTGAGTGTTTGGGGCACATTTTAGCTAAAATCATCCTACGGGGCCTAACTGCTTATGCTAAAGCCTGCCTATTTTGAATGGCGTAGTGGTCACTGCAACCTCCAAAAAAATCAGGACTTACTACCCCAATAACCTGCTAACTCACCCCTGAAATACTTACTTATTCACACTATTTTGTTCATTTGACTTGTTTCTAATTTGAAATGCCCATTTTTGTGGGGCCAGAAAGGTGCGTCTTTAAAAGGCGATTTCTACGATACCCCACTTTTGCGCGTCGGACCGCGACTTTTTCCAGAAACGCAGAAAAACCGCAATTTTCAGGAGAAACGAGACGTACATCCTCCCCCTCTGCCGCCCACCCACCCAACTGACAGCCAGCCAGGAGACAAGCACAGAGAGTTCCGTGGGTCTGTCTGTGATGTCATAAAGGGCCTGCTGATCAATGGCCAGCTCTCTGATTGGCTGCTGTGTTTGATTGACAGATTGAATCTGGCAGCTGATTGGCTGTCTACCCTAAAGTGCATTACACACCCCTGATGGTACCACTGGCTAAGACTCCACCTCAGCTCATTGATTAATTATTAATTTAGAACAAATGATGGATGAAAGCAGGCAGGCCGGCCATTTTTTTCACGCTCATTGGACTTGTTTAATGCAATGCACCTTTGTATATTCACATGCATTCGCTTCATGCTGTAACCACTGTGCATAAAAATTTGGAAACATGGCATACAGTGTATCATTTGCTGTCTAAGTCATGTTTCCTATATTTTCCATTGCAAGATACAAGCCGGTTTGAGTGTTTGGGGCACATTTTAGCTAAAATCATCCTACGGGGCCTAACTGCTTATGCTAAAGCCTGCCTATTTTGAATGGCGTAGTGGTCACTGCAACCTCCAAAAAAATCAGGACTTACTACCCCAATAACCTGCTAACTCACCCCTGAAATACTTACTTATTCACACTATTTTGTTCATTTGACTTGTTTCTAATTTGAAATGCCCATTTTTGTGGGGCCAGAAAGGTGCGTCTTTAAAAGGCGATTTCTACGATACCCCACTTTTGCGCGTCGGACCGCGACTTTTTCCGGAAACGCCGAAAAACCGCAATTTTCAGGAGAAACGAGACGTACATCCTCCCCCTCTGCCGCCCACCCACCCAACTGACAGCCAGCCAGCAGACAAGCACAGAGAGTTCCGTGGGTCTGTCTGTGATGTCATAAAGGGCCTGCTGATCAATGGCCAGCTCTCTGATTGGCTGCTGTGTTTGATTGACAGAATGAATCTGGCAGCTGATTGGCTGTCTACCCTAAAGTGCATTACACACCCCTGATGGTACCACTGGCTAAGACTCCACCTCAGCTCATTGATTAATTATAAATTTAGAACAAATGATGGATGAAAGCAGGCAGGCCGGCCATTTTTTTCACGCTCATTGGACTTGTTTAATGAAATGCACCTGTGTATATTCACATGCATTCGCTTCATGCTGTAACCACTGTGCATAAAAATTTGAAAACATGGCATACAGTGTATAATTTGCTGTCTAAGTCATGTTTCCCATATTTTCCATTGCAAGATACAAGCCGGTTTGAGTGTTTGGGGCACATTTTAGCTAAAATCATCCTATGGGGCCTAACTGCTTATGCTAAAGCCTGCCTATTTTGAATGGCGTAGTGGTCACTGCAACCTCCAAAAAAATCAGGACTTACTACCCCAATAACCTGCTAACTCACCCCTGAAATACTTACTTATTCACACTATTTTGTTCATTTGACTTGTTTCTAATTTGAAATGCCCATTTTTGTGGGGCCAGAAAGGTGCGTTTTTAAAAGGCGATTTCTACGATACCCCAATTTTGCGCGTCGGACCGCGACTTTTTCCGGAAACGCCGAAAAACCGCAATTTTCAGGAGAAACGAGACGTACATCCTCCCCCTCTGCCGCCCACCCACCCAACTGACAGCCAGCCAGGAGACAAGCACAGAGAGTTCCGTGGGTCTGTCTGTGATGTCATAAAGGGCCTGCTGATCAATGGCCAGCTCTCTGATTGGCTGCTGTGTTTGATTGACAGATTGAATCTGGCAGCTGATTGGCTGTCTACCCTAAAGTGCATTACACACCCCTGATGGTACCACTGGCTAAGACTCCACCTCAGCTCATTGATTAATTATTAATTTAGAACAAATGATGGATGAAAGCAGGCAGGCCGGCCATTTTTTTCACGCTCATTGGACTTGTTTAATGCAATGCACCTTTGTATATTCACATGCATTCGCTTCATGCTGTAACCACTGTGCATAAAAATTTGGAAACATGGCATACAGTGTATCATTTGCTGTCTAAGTCATGTTTCCTATATTTTCCATTGCAAGATACAAGCCGGTTTGAGTGTTTGGGGCACATTTTAGCTAAAATCATCCTACGGGGCCTAACTGCTTATGCTAAAGCCTGCCTATTTTGAATGGCGTAGTGGTCACTGCAACCTCCAAAAAAATCAGGACTTACTACCCCAATAACCTGCTAACTCACCCCTGAAATACTTACTTATTCACACTATTTTGTTCATTTGACTTGTTTCTAATTTGAAATGCCCATTTTTGTGGGGCCAGAAAGGTGCGTCTTTAAAAGGCGATTTCTACGATACCCCACTTTTGCGCGTCGGACCGCGACTTTTTCCGGAAACGCCGAAAAACCGCAATTTTCAGGAGAAACGAGACGTACATCCTCCCCCTCTGCCGCCCACCCACCCAACTGACAGCCAGCCAGCAGACAAGCACAGAGAGTTCCGTGGGTCTGTCTGTGATGTCATAAAGGGCCTGCTGATCAATGGCCAGCTCTCTGATTGGCTGCTGTGTTTGATTGACAGAATGAATCTGGCAGCTGATTGGCTGTCTACCCTAAAGTGCATTACACACCCCTGATGGTACCACTGGCTAAGACTCCACCTCAGCTCATTGATTAATTATAAATTTAGAACAAATGATGGATGAAAGCAGGCAGGCCGGCCATTTTTTTCACGCTCATTGGACTTGTTTAATGAAATGCACCTGTGTATATTCACATGCATTCGCTTCATGCTGTAACCACTGTGCATAAAAATTTGAAAACATGGCATACAGTGTATCATTTGCTGTCTAAGTCATGTTTCCCATATTTTCCATTGCAAGATACAAGCCGGTTTGAGTGTTTGGGGCACATTTTAGCTAAAATCATCCTACGGGGCCTAACTGCTTATGCTAAAGCCTGCCTATTTTGAATGGCGTAGTGGTCACTGCAACCTCCAAAAAAATCAGGACTTACTACCCCAATAACCTGCTAACTCACCCCTGAAATACTTACTTATTCACACTATTTTGTTCATTTGACTTGTTTCTAATTTGAAATGCCCATTTTTGTGGGGCCAGAAAGGTGCGTCTTTAAAAGGCGATTTCTACGATACCCCACTTTTGCGCGTCGGACCGCGACTTTTTCCGGAAACGCCGAAAAACCGCAATTTTCAGGAGAAACGAGACGTACATCTTCCCCCTCTGCCGCCCACCCACCCAACTGACAGCCAGCCAGCAGACAAGCACAGAGAGTTCCGTGGGTCTGTCTGTGATGTCATAAAGGGCCTGCTGATCAATGGCCAGCTCTCTGATTGGCTGCTGTGTTTGATTGACAGATTGAATCTGGCAGCTGATTGGCTGTCTACCCTAAAGTGCATTACACACCCCTGATGGTACCACTGGCTAAGACTCCACCTCAGCTCATTGATTAATTATAAATTTAGAACAAATGATGGATGAAAGCAGGCAGGCAGGCCGGCCATTTTTTTCACGCTCATTGGACTTGTTTAATGAAATGCACCTGTGTATATTCACATGCATTCGCTTCATGCTGTAACCACTGTGCATAAAAATTTGGAAACATGGCATATAGTGTATCATTTGCTGTCTAAGTCATGTTTCCCATATTTTCCATGGCAAGATACAAGCCGGTTTGAGTGTTTGGGGCACATTTTAGCTAAAATCATCCTACGGGGCCTAACTGCTTATGCTAAAGCCTGCCTATTTTGAATGGCGTAGTGGTCACTGCAACCTCCAAAAAAATCAGGACTTACTACCCCAATAACCTGCTAACTCACCCCTGAAATACTTACTTATTCACACTATTTTGTTCATTTGACTTGTTTCTAATTTGAAATGCCCATTTTTGTGGGGCCAGAAAGGTGCGTCTTTAAAAGGCGATTTCTACGATACCCCAATTTTGCGCGTCGGACCGCGACTTTTTCCGGAAACGCCGAAAAACCGCAATTTTCAGGAGAAACGAGACGTACATCCTCCCCCTCTGCCGCCCACCCACCCAACTGACAGCCAGCCAGCAGACAAGCACAGAGAGTTCCGTGGGTCTGTCTGTGATGTCATAAAGGGCCTGCTGATCAATGGCCAGCTCTCTGATTGGCTGCTGTGTTTGATTGACAGATTGAATCTGGCAGCTGATTGGCTGTCTACCCTAAAGTGCATTACACACCCCTGATGGTACCACTGGCTAAGACTCCACCTCAGCTCATTGATTAATTATAAATTTAGAACAAATGATGGATGAAAGCAGGCAGGCCGGCCATTTTTTTCACGCTCATTTTACTTGTTTAATGCAATGCACCTTTGTATATTCACATGCATTCGCTTCATGCTGTAACCACTGCGCATAAAAATTTGGAAACATGGCATACAGTGTATCATTTGCTGTCTAAGTCATGTTTCCCATATTTTCCATTGCAAGATACAAGCCGGTTTGAGTGTTTGGGGCACATTTTAGCTAAAATCATCCTACGGGGCCTAACTGCTTATGCTAAAGCCTGCCTATTTTGAATGGCGTAGTGGTCACTGCAACCTCCAAAAAAATCAGGACTTACTACCCCAATAACCTGCTAACTCACCCCTGAAATACTTACTTATTCACACTATTTTGTTTATTTGACTTGTTTCTAATTTGAAATGCCCATTTTTGTGGGGCCAGAAAGGTGCGTCTTTAAAGGGCGATTTCTACGATACCCCACTTTTGCGCGTCGGACCGCGACTTTTTCCGGAAACGCAGAAAAACCGCAATTTTCAGGAGAAACGAGACGTACATCTTCCCCCTCTGCCGCCCACCCACCCAACTGACAGCCAGCCAGCAGACAAGCACAGAGAGTTCCGTGGGTCTGTCTGTGATGTCATAAAGGGCCTGCTGATCAATGGCCAGCTCTCTGATTGGCTGCTGTGTTTGATTGACAGATTGAATCTGGCAGCTGATTGGCTGTCTACCCTAAAGTGCATTACACACCCCTGATGGTACCACTGGCTAAGACTCCACCTCAGCTCATTGATTAATTATAAATTTAGAACAAATGATGGATGAAAGCAGGCAGGCAGGCCGGCCATTTTTTTCACGCTCATTGGACTTGTTTAATGAAATGCACCTGTGTATATTCACATGCATTCGCTTCATGCTGTAACCACTGTGCATAAAAATTTGGAAACATGGCATATAGTGTATCATTTGCTGTCTAAGTCATGTTTCCCATATTTTCCATGGCAAGATACAAGCCGGTTTGAGTGTTTGGGGCACATTTTAGCTAAAATCATCCTACGGGGCCTAACTGCTTATGCTAAAGCCTGCCTATTTTGAATGGCGTAGTGGTCACTGCAACCTCCAAAAAAATCAGGACTTACTACCCCAATAACCTGCTAACTCACCCATGAAATACTTACTTATTCACACTATTTTGTTCATTTGACTTGTTTCTAATTTGAAATGCCCATTTTTGTGGGGCCAGAAAGGTGCGTCTTTAAAAGGCGATTTCTACGATACCCCACTTTTGCGCGTCGGACCGCGACTTTTTCCAGAAACGCAGAAAAACCGCAATTTTCAGGAGAAACGAGACGTACATCCTCCCCCTCTGCCGCCCACCCACCCAACTGACAGCCAGCCAGCAGACAAGCACAGAGAGTTCCGTGGGTCTGTCTGTGATGTCATAAAGGGCCTGCTGATCAATGGCCAGCTCTCTGATTGGCTGCTGTGTTTGATTGACAGATTGAATCTGGCAGCTGATTGGCTGTCTACCCTAAAGTGCATTACACACCCCTGATGGTACCACTGGCTAAGACTCCACCTCAGCTCATTGATTAATTATAAATTTAGAACAAATGATGGATGAAAGCAGGCAGGCCGGCCATTTTTTTCACGCTCATTTTACTTGTTTAATGCAATGCACCTTTGTATATTCACATGCATTCGCTTCATGCTGTAACCACTGCGCATACAAATTTTGAAACATGGCATACAGTGTATCATTTGCTGTCTAAGTCATGTTTCCCATATTTTCCATTGCAAGATACAAGCCGGTTTGAGTGTTTGGGGCACATTTTAGCTAAAATCATCCTACGGGGCCTAACTGCTTATGCTAAAGCCTGCCTATTTTGAATGGCGTAGTGGTCACTGCAACCTCCAAAAAAATCAGGACTTACTACCCCAATAACCTGCTAACTCACCCCTGAAATACTTACTTATTCACACTATTTTGTTCATTTGACTTGTTTCTAATTTGAAATGCCCATTTTTGTGGGGCCAGAAAGGTGCGTCTTTAAAAGGCAATTTCTACGATACCCCACTTTTGCGCGTCGGACCGCGACTTTTTCCGGAAACGCCGAAAAACCGCAATTTTCAGGAGAAACGAGACGTACATCCTCCCCCTCTGCCGCCCACCCACCCAACTGACAGCCAGCCAGCAGACAAGCACAGAGAGTTCCGTGGGTCTGTCTGTGATGTCATAAAGGGCCTGCTGATCAATGGCCAGCTCTCTGATTGGCTGCTGTGTTTGATTGACAGATTGAATCTGGCAGCAGATTGGCTGTCTACCCTTAAGTGCATTACACACCCCTGATGGTACCACTGGCTAAGACTCCACCTCAGCTCATTGATTAATTATAAATTTAGAACAAATGATGGATGAAAGCAGGCAGGCCGGCCATTTTTTTCACGCTCATTGGACTTGTTTAATGCAATGCACCTTTGTATATTCACATGCATTCGCTTCATGCTGTAACCACTGTGCATAAAAATTTGGAAACATGGCATACAGTGTATCATTTGCTGTCTAAGTCATGTTTCCCATATTTTCCATTGCAAGATACAAGCCGGTTTGAGTGTTTGGGGCACATTTTAGCTAAAATCATCCTACGGGGCCTAACTGCTTATGCTAAAGCCTGCCTATTTTGAATGGCGCAGTGGTCACTGCAACCTCCAAAAAAATCAGGACTTACTACCCCAATAACCTGCTAACTCACCCCTGAAATACTTACTTATTCACACTATTTTGTTCATTTGACTTGTTTCTAATTTGAAATGCCCATTTTTGTGGGACCAGAAAGGTGCGTCTTTAAAAGGCGATTTCTACGATACCCCACTTTTGCGCGTCGGACCGCGACTTTTTCCGGAAACGCAGAAAAACCGAAATTTTCAGGAGAAACGAGACGTACATCCTCCCCCTCTGCCGCCCACCCACCCAACTGACAGCCAGCCAGCAGACAAGCACAGAGAGTTCCGTGGGTCTGTCTGTGATGTCATAAAGGGCCTGCTGATCAATGGCCAGCTCTCTGATTGGCTGCTGTGTTTGATTGACAGATTGAATCTGGCAGCTGATTGGCTGTCTACCCTAAAGTGCATTACACACATCTGATGGTACCACTGGCTAAGACTCCACCTCAGCTCATTGATTAATTATAAATTTAGAACAAATGATGGATGAAAGCAGGCAGGCCGGCCATTTTTTTCACGCTCATTGGACTTGTTTAATGAAATGCACCTGTGTATATTCACATGCATTCGCTTCATGCTGTAACCACTGTGCATAAAAATTTGGAAACATGGCATACAGTGTATCATTTGCTGTCTAAGTCATGTTTCCCATATTTTCCATTGCAAGATACAAGCCGGTTTGAGTGTTTGGGGCACATTTTAGCTAAAATCATCCTACGGGGCCTAACTGCTTATGCTAAAGCCTGCCTATTTTGAATGGCGTAGTGGTCACTGCAACCTCCAAAAAAATCAGGACTTACTACCCCAATAACCTGCTAACTCACCCCTGAAATACTTACTTATTCACACTATTTTGTTCATTTGACTTGTTTCTAATTTGAAATGCCCATTTTTGTGGGGCCAGAAAGGTGCGTCTTTAAAAGGCGATTTCTACGATACCCCACTTTTGCGCGTCGGACCGCGACTTTTTCCGGAAACGCCGAAAAACCGCAATTTTCAGGAGAAACGAGACGTACATCCTCCCCCTCTGCTGCCCACCCACCCAACTGACAGCCAGCCAGCAGACAAGCACAGAGAGTTCCGTGGGTCTGTCTGTGATGTCATAAAGGGCCTGCTGATCAATGGCCAGCTCTCTGATTGGCTGCTGTGTTTGATTGACAGATTGAATCTGGCAGCTGATTGGCTGTCTACCCTAAAGTGCATTACACACCCCTGATGGTACCACTGGCTAAGACTCCACCTCAGCTCATTGATTAATTATAAATTTAGAACAAATGATGGATGAAAGCAGGCAGGCCGGCCATTTTTTTCACGCTCATTGGACTTGTTTAATGCAATGCACCTGTGTATATTCACATGCATTCGCTACATGCTGTAACCACTGTGCATAAAAATTTGGAAACATGGCATACAGTGTATCATTTGCTGTCTAAGTCATGTTTCCCATATTTTCCATTGCAAGATACAAGCCGGTTTGAGTGTTTGGGGCACATTTTAGCTAAAATCATCCTACGGGGCCTAACTGCTTATGCTAAAGCCTGCCTATTTTGACTGGCGTAGTGTGACCACTGCAACCTCCAAAAAAATCAGGACTTACTACCCCAATAACCTGCTAACTCACCCCTGAAATACTTACTTATTCACACTATTTTGTTCATTTGACTTGTTTCTAATTTGAAATGCCCATTTTTGTGGGGCCAGAAAGGTGCGTCTTTAAAAGGCGATTTCTACGATACCCCACTTTTGCGCGTCGGACCGCGACTTTTTCCGGAAACGCCGAAAAACCGCAATTTTCAGGAGAAACGAGACGTACATCCTCCCCCTCTGCCGCCCACCCACCCAACTGACAGCCAGCCAGCAGACAAGCACAGAGAGTTCCGTGGGTCTGTCTGTGATGTCATAAAGGGCCTGCTGATCAATGGCCAGCTCTCTGATTGGCTGCTGTGTTTGATTGACAGATTGAATCTGGCAGCTGATTGGCTGTCTACCCTTAAGTGCATTACACACCCCTGATGGTACCACTGGCTAAGACTCCACCTCAGCTCATTGATTAATTATAAATTTAGAACAAATGATGGATGAAAGCAGGCAGGCTGGCCATTTTTTTCACGCTCATTGGACTTGTTTAATGAAATGCACCTGTGTATATTCACATGCATTCGCTTCATGCTGTAACCACTGTGCATAAAAATTTGGAAACATGGCATACAGTGTATCATTTGCTGTCTAAGTCATGTTTCCCATATTTTCCATTGCAAGATACAAGCCGGTTTGAGTGTTTGGGGCACATTTTAGCTAAAATCATCCTACGGGGCCTAACTGCTTATGCTAAAGCCTGACTATTTTGAATGGCGTAGTGGTCACTGCAACCTCCAAAAAAATCAGGACTTACTACCCCAATAACCTGCTAACTCACCCCTGAAATACTTACTTATTCACACTATTTTGTTCATTTGACTTGTTTCTAATTTGAAATGCCCATTTTAGTGGGTCCAGAAAGGTGCGTCTTTAAGAGGCGATTTCTACGATACCCCACTTTTGCGCGTCGGACCGCGACTTTTTCCGGGAACGCCGAAAAACCGCAATTTTCAGGAGAAACGAGACGTACATCCTCCCCCTCTGCCGCCCACCCACCCAACTGACAGCCAGCCAGCAGACAAGCACAGAGAGTTCCGTGGGTCTGTCTGTGATGTCATAAAGGGCCTGCTGATCAATGGCCAGCTCTCTGATTGGCTGCTGTGTTTGATTGACAGATTGAATCTGGCAGCTGATTGGCTGTCTACCCTAAAGTGCATTACACACCCCTGATGGTACCACTGGCTAAGACTCCACCTCAGCTCATTGATTAATTATAAATTTAGAACAAATGATGGATGAAAGCAGGCAGGCCGGCCATTTTTTTCACGCTCATTGGACTTGTTTAATGCAATGCACCTTTGTATATTCACATGCATTCGCTTCATGCTGTAACCACTGTGCATAAAAATTTGGAAACATGGCATACAGTGTATCATTTGCTGTCTAAGTCATGTTTCCCATATTTTCCATTGCAAGATACAAGCCGGTTTGAGTGTTTGGGGCACATTTTAGCTAAAATCATCCTACGGGGCCTAACTGCTTATGCTAAAGCCTGCCTATTTTGAATGGCGTAGTGGTCACTGCAACCTCCAAAAAATCAGGACTTACTACCCCAATAACCTGCTAACTCACCCCTGAAATACTTACTTATTCACACTATTTTGTTCATTTGACTTGTTTCTAATTTGAAATGCCCATTTTTGTGGGGCCAGAAAGGTGCGTCTTTAAAAGGCGATTTCTACGATACCCCACTTTTGCGCGTCGGACCGCGACTTTTTCCGGAAACGCCGAAAAACCGCAATTTTCAGGAGAAACGAGACGTACATCCTCCCCCTCTGCCGCCCACCCACCCAACTGACAGCCAGCCAGCAGACAAGCACAGAGAGTTCCGTGGGTCTGTCTGTGATGTCATAAAGGGCCTGCTGATCAATGGCCAGCTCTCTGATTGGCTGCTGTGTTTGATTGACAGATTGAATCTGGCAGCTGATTGGCTGTCTACCCTAAAGTGCATTACACACCCCTGATGGTACCACTGGCTAAGACTCCACCTCAGCTCATTGATTAATTATAAATTTAGAACAAATGATGGATGAAAGCAGGCAGGCCGGCCATTTTTTTCACGCTCATTGGACTTGTTTAATGCAATGCACCTTTGTATATTCACATGCATTCGCTTCATGCTGTAACCACTGTGCATAAAAATTTGGAAACATGGCATACAGTGTATCATTTGCTGTCTAAGTCATGTTTCCCATATTTTCCATTGCAAGATACAAGCCGGTTTGAGTGTTTGGGGCACATTTTAGCTAAAATCATCCTACGGGGCCTAACTGCTCATGCTAAAGCCGGCCTATTTTGAATGGCGTAGTGGTCACTGCAACCTCCAAAAAAATCAGGACTTACTACCCCAATAACCTGCTAACTCACCCCTGAAATACTTACTTATTCACACTATTTTGTTCATTTGACTTGTTTCTAATTTGAAATGCCCATTTTTGTGGGGCCAGAAAGGTGCGTCTTTAAAAGGCGATTTCTACGATACCCCACTTTTGCGCGTCGGACCGCGACTTTTTCCGGAAACGCCGAAAAACCGCAATTTTCAGGAGAAACGAGACGTACATCCTCCCCCTCTGCCGCCCACCCACCCAACTGACAGCCAGCCAGCAGACAAGCACAGAGAGTTCCGTGGGTCTGTCTGAGATGTCATAATGGGCCTGCTGATCAATGGCCAGCTCTCTGATTGGCTGCTGTGTTTGATTGACAGATTGAATCTGGCAGCTGATTGGCTGTCTACCCTAAAGTGCATTACACACCCCTGATGGTACCACTGGCTAAGACTCCACCTCAGCTCATTGATTAATTATAAATTTAGAACAAATGATGGATGAAAGCAGGCAGGCCGGCCATTTTTTTCACGCTCATTGGACTTGTTTAATGCAATGCACCTTTGTATATTCCCATGCAGTCACTTCATGCTGTAACCACTGTGCATAAAAATTTGGAAACATGGCATACAGTGTATCATTTGCTGTCTGTCATGTTTCCCATATTTTCCATTGCAAGATACAAGCCGGTTTGAGTGTTTGGGGCACATTTTAGCTAAAATCATCCTACGGGGCCTAACTGCTTATGCTAAAGCCTGCCTATTTTGAATGGCGTAGTGGTCACTGCAACCTCCAAAAAAATCAGGACTTACTACCCCAATAACCTGCTAACTCACCCCTGAAATACTTACTTATTCACACTATTTTGTTCATTTGACTTGTTTCTAATTTGAAATGCCCATTTTTGTGGGGCCAGAAAGGTGCGTCTTTAAAAGGCGATTTCTACGATACCCCACTTTTGCGCGTCGGACCGCGACTTTTTCCGGAAACGCTGAAAAACCGCAATTTTCAGGAGAAACGAGACGTACATCCTCCCCCTCTGCCGCCCACCCACCCAACTGACAGCCAGCCAGCAGACAAGCACAGAGAGTTCCGTGGGTCTGTCTGTGATGTCATAAAGGGCCTGCTGATCAATGGCCAGCTCTCTGATTGGCTGCTGTGTTTGATTGACAGATTGAATCTGGCAGCTGATTGGCTGTCTACCCTAAAGTGCATTACACACCCCTGATGGTACCACTGGCTAAGACTCCACCTCAGCTCATTGATTAATTATAAATTTAGAACAAATGATGGATGAAAGCAGGCAGGCCGGCCATTTTTTTCACGCTCATTGGACTTGTTTAATGCAATGCACCTTTGTATATTCCCATGCAGTCACTTCATGCTGTAACCACTGTGCATAAAAATTTGGAAACATGGCATACAGTGTATCATTTGCTGTCTGTCATGTTTCCCATATTTTCCATTGCAAGATACAAGCCGGTTTGAGTGTTTGGGGCACATTTTAGCTAAAATCATCCTACGGGGCCTAACTGCTTATGCTAAAGCCTGCCTATTTTGAATGGCGTAGTGGTCACTGCAACCTCCAAAAAAATCAGGACTTACTACCCCAATAACCTGCTAACTCACCCCTGAAATACTTACTTATTCACACTATTTTGTTCATTTGACTTGTTTCTAATTTGAAATGCCCATTTTTGTGGGGCCAGAAAGGTGCGTCTTTAAAAGGCGATTTCTACGATACCCCACTTTTGCGCGTCGGACCGCGACTTTTTCCGGAAACGCAGAAAAACCGCAATTTTCAGGAGAAAAGAGACGTACATCCTCCCCCTCTGCCCCCACCCAGCCAACTGACAGCCAGCCAGCAGACAAGCACAGAGAGTTCCGTGGGTCTGTCTGTGATGTCATAAAGGGCCTGCTGATCAATGGCCAGCTCTCTGATTGGCTGCTGTGTTTGATTGACAGATTGAATCTGGCAGCTGATTGGCTGTCTACCCTAAAGTGCATTACACACCCCTGATGGTACCACTGGCTAAGACTCCACCTCAGCTCATTGATTAATTATAGATTTAGAACAAATGATGGATGAAAGCAGGCAGGCCGGCCATTTTTTTCACGCTCATTGGACTTGTTTAATGCAATGCACCTTTGTATATTCACATGCATTCGCTTTATGCTGTAACCACTGTGCATAAAAATTTGGAAACATGGCATACAGTGTATCATTTGCTGTCTAAGTCATGTTTCCCATATTTTCCATTGCAAGATACAAGCCGGTTTGAGTGTTTGGGGCACATTTTAGCTAAAATCATCCTACGGGGCCTAACTGCTTATGCTAAAGCCTGCCTATTTTGAATGGCGTAGTGGTCACTGCAACCTCCAAAAAAATCAGGACTTACTACCCCAATAACCTGCTAACTCACCCCTGAAATACTTACTTATTCACACTATTTTGTTCATTTGACTTGTTTCTAATTTGAAATGCCCATTTTTGTGGGGCCAGAAAGGTGCGTCTTTAAAAGGCGATTTCTACGATACCACACTTTTGCGCGTCGGACCGCGACTTTTTCCGGAAACACAGAAAAACCGCAATTTTCAGGAGAAACGAGACGTACATCCTCCCCCTCTGCCGCCCACCCACCCAACTGACAGCCAGCCAGCAGACAAGCACAGAGAGTTCCGTGGGTCTGTCTGTGATGTCATAAAGGGCCTGCTGATCAATGGCCAGCTCTCTGATTGGCTGCTGTGTTTGATTGACAGATTGAATTTGGCAGCTGATTGGCTGTCTACCCTAAAGTGCATTACACACCCCTGATGGTACCACTGGCTAAGACTCCACCTCAGCTCATTGATTAATTATAAATTTAGAACAAATGATGGATGAAAGCAGGCAGGCCGGCCATTTTTTTCACGCTCCTTGGACTTGTTTAATGCAATGCACCTTTGTATATTCACATGCATTCGCTTCATGCTGTAACCACTGCGCATAAAAATTTGGAAACATGGCATACAGTGTATCATTTGCTGTCTAAGTCATGTTTCCCATATTTACCATTGCAAGATACAAGCCGGTTTGAGTGTTTGGGGCACATTTTAGCTAAAATCACCCTACGGGGCCTAACTGCTTATGCTAAAGCCTGCCTATTTTGAATGGCGTAGTGGTCACTGCAACCTCCAAAAAAATCAGGACTTACTACCCCAATAACCTGCTAACTCACCCCTGAAATACTTACTTATTCACACTATTTTGTTCATTTGACTTGTTTCTAATTTGAAATGCCCATTTTTGTGGGGCCAGTAAGGTGCGTCTTTAAAAGGCGATTTCTACGATACCCCACTTTTGCGCGTCGGACCGCGACTTTTTCCGGAAACGCAGAAAAACCGCAATTTTCAGGAGAAACGAGACGTACATCCTCCCCCTCTGCCGCCCACCCACCCAACTGACAGCCAGCCAGCAGACAAGCACAGAGAGTTCCGTGGGTCTGTCTGTGATGTCATAAAGGGCCTGCTGATCAATGGCCAGCTCTCTGATTGGCTGCTGTGTTTGATTGACAGATTGAATCTGGCAGCTGATTGGCTGTCTACCCTAAAGTGCATTACACACCCCTGATGGTACCACTGGCTAAGACTCCACCTCAGCTCATTGATTAATTATAAATTTAGAACAAATGATGGATGAAAGCAGGCAGGCAGGCCGGCCATTTTTTTCACGCTCATTGGACTTGTTTAATGAAATGCACCTGTGTATATTCACATGCATTCGCTTCATGCTGTAACCACTGTGCATAAAAATTTGGAAACATGGCATACAGTGTATCATTTGCTGTCTAAGTCATGTTTCCCATATTTTCCATTGCAAGATACAAGCCGGTTTGAGTGTTTGGGGCACATTTTAGCTAAAATCATCCTACGGGGCCTAACTGCTTATGCTAAAGCCTGCCTATTTTGAATGGCGTAGTGGTCACTGCAACCTCCAAAAAAATCAGGACTTACTACCCCAATAACCTGCTAACTCACCCCTGAAATACTTACTTATTCACACTATTTTGTTCATTTGACTTGTTTCTAATTTGAAATGCCCATTTTTGTGGGGCCAGAAAGGTGCGTCTTTAAAAGGCGATTTCTACGATACCCCACTTTTGCGCGTCGGACCGCGACTTTTTCCAGAAACGCAGAAAAACCGCAATTTTCAGGAGAAACGAGACGTACATCCTCCCCCTCTGCCGCCCACCCACCCAACTGACAGCCAGCCAGGAGACAAGCACAGAGAGTTCCGTGGGTCTGTCTGTGATGTCATAAAGGGCCTGCTGATCAATGGCCAGCTCTCTGATTGGCTGCTGTGTTTGATTGACAGATTGAATCTGGCAGCTGATTGGCTGTCTACCCTAAAGTGCATTACACACCCCTGATGGTACCACTGGCTAAGACTCCACCTCAGCTCATTGATTAATTATAAATTTAGAACAAATGATGGATGAAAGCAGGCAGGCCGGCCATTTTTTTCACGCTCATTGGACTTGTTTAATGCAATGCACCTTTGTATATTCACATGCATTCGCTTCATGCTGTAACCACTGTGCATAAAAATTTGGAAACATGGCATACAGTGTATCATTTGCTGTCTAAGTAATGTTTCCCATATTTTCCATTGCAAGATACAAGCCGGTTTGAGTGTTTGGGGCACATTTTAGCTAAAATCATCCTACGGGGCCTAACTGCTTATGCTAAAGCCTGCCTATTTTGAATGGCGTAGTGGTCACTGCAACCTCCAAAAAAATCAGGACTTACTACCCCAATAACCTGCTAACTCACCCCTGAAATACTTACTTATTCACACTATTTTGTTCATTTGACTTGTTTCTAATTTGAAATGCCCATTTTTGTGGGGCCAGAAAGGTGCGTCTTTAAAAGGCGATTTCTACGATACCCCAATTTTGCGCGTCGGACCGCGACTTTTTCCGGAAACGCCGAAAAACCGCAATTTTCAGGAGAAACGAGACGTACATCCTCCCCCTCTGCCGCCCACCCACCCAACTGACAGCCAGCCAGCAGACAAGCACAGAGAGTTCCGTGGGTCTGTCTGTGATGTCATAAAGGGCCTGCTGATCAATGGCTAGCTCTCTGATTGGCTGCTGTGTTTGATTGACAGATTGAATCTGGCAGCTGATTGGCTGTCTACCCTAAAGTGCATTACACACCCCTGATGGTACCACTGGCTAAGACTCCACCTCAGCTCATTGATTAATTATAAATTTAGAACAAATGATGGATGAAAGCAGGCAGGCAGGCCGGCCATTTTTTTCACGCTCATTGGACTTGTTTAATGAAATGCACCTGTGTATATTCACATGCATTCGCTTCATGCTGTAACCACTGTGCATAAAATTTTGGAAACATGGCATACAGTGTATCATTTGCTGTCTAAGTCATGTTTCCCATATTTTCCATTGCAAGATACAAGCCGGTTTGAGTGTTTGGGGCACATTTTAGCTAAAATCATCCTACGGGGCCTAACTGCTTATGCTAAAGCCTGCCTATTTTGAATGGCGTAGTGGTCACTGCAACCTCCAAAAAAATCAGGACTTACTACCCCAATAACCTGCTAACTCACCCCTGAAATACTTACTTATTCACACTATTTTGTTCATTTGACTTGTTTCTAATTTGAAATGCCCATTTTTGTGGGGCCAGAAAGGTGCGTCTTTAAAAGGCGATTTCTACGATACCCCACTTTTGCGCGTCGGACCGCGACTTTTTCCAGAAACGCAGAAAAACCGCAATTTTCAGGAGAAACGAGACGTACATCCTCCCCCTCTGCCGCCCACCCACCCAACTGACAGCCAGCCAGGAGACAAGCACAGAGAGTTCCGTGGGTCTGTCTGTGATGTCATAAAGGGCCTGCTGATCAATGGCCAGCTCTCTGATTGGCTGCTGTGTTTGATTGACAGATTGAATCTGGCAGCTGATTGGCTGTCTACCCTAAAGTGCATTACACACCCCTGATGGTACCACTGGCTAAGACTCCACCTCAGCTCATTGATTAATTATAAATTTAGAACAAATGATGGATGAAAGCAGGCAGGCCGGCCATTTTTTTCACGCTCATTGGACTTGTTTAATGCAATGCACCTTTGTATATTCACATGCATTCGCTTCATGCTGTAACCACTGTGCATAAAAATTTGGAAACATGGCATACAGTGTATCATTTGCTGTCTAAGTAATGTTTCCCATATTTTCCATTGCAAGATACAAGCCGGTTTGAGTGTTTGGGGCACATTTTAGCTAAAATCATCCTACGGGGCCTAACTGCTTATGCTAAAGCCTGCCTATTTTGAATGGCGTAGTGGTCACTGCAACCTCCAAAAAAATCAGGACTTACTACCCCAATAACCTGCTAACTCACCCCTGAAATACTTACTTATTCACACTATTTTGTTCATTTGACTTGTTTCTAATTTGAAATGCCCATTTTTGTGGGGCCAGAAAGGTGCGTCTTTAAAAGGCGATTTCTACGATACCCCACTTTTGCGCGTCGGACCGCGACTTTTTCCGGAAACGCCGAAAAACCGCAATTTTCAGGAGAAACGAGACGTACATCCTCCCCCTCTGCCGCCCACCCACCCAACTGACAGCCAGCCAGCAGACAAGCACAGAGAGTTCCGTGGGTCTGTCTGTGATGTCATAAAGGGCCTGCTGATCAATGGCCAGCTCTCTGATTGGCTGCTGTGTTTAATTGACAGATTGAATCTGGCAGCTGATTGGCTGTCTACCCTAAAGTGCATTACACACCCCTGATGGTACCACTGGCTAAGACTCCACCTCAGCTCATTGATTAATTATAAATTTAGAACAAATGATGGATGAAAGCAGGCAGGCCGGCCATTTTTTTCACGCTCATTGGACTTGTTTAATGAAATGCACCTGTGTATATTCACATGCATTCGCTTCATGCTGTAACCACTGTGCATAAAAATTTGGAAACATGGCATACAGTGTATCATTTGCTGTCTAAGTCATGTTTCCCATATTTTCCATTGCAAGATACAAGCCGGTTTGAGTGTTTGGGGCACATTTTAGCTAAAATCATCCTACGGGGCCTAACTGCTTATGCTAAAGCCTGCCTATTTTGAATAGCGTAGTGGTCACTGCAACCTTCAAAAAAATCAGGACTTACTACCCCAATAACCTGCTAACTCACCCCTGAAATACTTACTTATTCACACTATTTTGTTCATTTGACTTGTTTCTAATTTGAAATGCCCATTTTTGTGGGGCCAGAAAGGTGCGTCTTTAAAAGGCGATTTCTACGATACCCCAATTTTGCGTGTCGGACCGCGACTTTTTCCGGAAACGCCGAAAAACCGCAATTTTCAGGAGAAACGAGACGTACATCCTCCCCCTCTGCCGCCCACTCACCCAACTGACAGCCAGCCAGCAGACAAGCACAGAGAGTTCCGTGGGTCTGTCTGTGATGTCATAAAGGGCCTGCTGATCAATGGCCAGCTCTCTGATTGGCTGCTGTGTTTGATTGACAGATTGAATCTGGCAGCTGATTGGCTGTCTACCCTAAAGTGCATTACACACCCCTGATGGTACCACTGGCTAAGACTCCACCTCAGCTCATTGATTAATTATAAATTTAGAACAAATGATGGATGAAAGCAGGCAGGCAGGCCGGCCATTTTTTTCACGCTCATTGGACTTGTTTAATGAAATGCACCTGTGTATATTCACATGCATTCGCTTCATGCTGTAACCACTGTGCATAAAATTTTGGAAACATGGCATACAGTGTATCATTTGCTGTCTAAGTCATGTTTCCCATATTTTCCATTGCAAGATACAAGCCGGTTTGAGTGTTTGGGGCACATTTTAGCTAAAATCATCCTACGGGGCCTAACTGCTTATGCTAAAGCCTGCCTATTTTGAATGGCGTAGTGGTCACTGCAACCTCCAAAAAAATCAGGACTTACTACCCCAATAACCTGCTAACTCACCCCTGAAATACTTACTTATTCACACTATTTTGTTCATTTGACTTGTTTCTAATTTGAAATGCCCATTTTTGTGGGGCCAGAAAGGTGCGTCTTTAAAAGGCGATTTCTACGATACCCCACTTTTGCGCGTCGGACCGCGACTTTTTCCAGAAACGCAGAAAAACCGCAATTTTCAGGAGAAACGAGACGTACATCCTCCCCCTCTGCCGCCCACCCACCCAACTGACAGCCAGCCAGGAGACAAGCACAGAGAGTTCCGTGGGTCTGTCTGTGATGTCATAAAGGGCCTGCTGATCAATGGCCAGCTCTCTGATTGGCTGCTGTGTTTGATTGACAGATTGAATCTGGCAGCTGATTGGCTGTCTACCCTAAAGTGCATTACACACCCCTGATGGTACCACTGGCTAAGACTCCACCTCAGCTCATTGATTAATTATAAATTTAGAACAAATGATGGATGAAAGCAGGCAGGCCGGCCATTTTTTTCACGCTCATTGGACTTGTTTAATGCAATGCACCTTTGTATATTCACATGCATTCGCTTCATGCTGTAACCACTGTGCATAAAAATTTGGAAACATGGCATACAGTGTATCATTTGCTGTCTAAGTAATGTTTCCCATATTTTCCATTGCAAGATACAAGCCGGTTTGAGTGTTTGGGGCACATTTTAGCTAAAATCATCCTACGGGGCCTAACTGCTTATGCTAAAGCCTGCCTATTTTGAATGGCGTAGTGGTCACTGCAACCTCCAAAAAAATCAGGACTTACTACCCCAATAACCTGCTAACTCACCCCTAAAATACTTACTTATTCGCACTATTTTGTTCATTTGACTTGTTTCTAATTTGAAATGCCCATTTTTGTGGGGCCAGAAAGGTGCATCTTTAAAAGGCGATTTCTACGATACCCCACTTTTGCGCGTCGGACCGCGACTTTTTCCGGAAACGCAGAAAAACCGCAATTTTCAGGAGAAACGAGACGTACATCCTCCCCCTCTGCCGCCCACCCACCCAACTGACAGCCAGCCAGCAGACAAGCACAGAGAGTTCCGTGGGTCTGTCTGTGATGTCATAAAGGGCCTGCTGATCAATGGCCAGCTCTCTGATTGGCTGCTGTGTTTGATTGACAGACTGAATCTGGCAGCTGATTGGCTGTCTACCCTAAAGTGCATTACACACCCCTGATGGTACCACTGGCTAAGACTCCACCTCAGCTCATTGATTAATTATAAATTTAGAACAAATGATGGATGAAAGCAGGCAGGCCGGCCATTTTTTTCACGCTCATTGGACTTGTTTAATGAAATGCACCTGTGTATATTCACATGCATTCGCTTCATGCTGTAACCACTGTGCATAAAAATTTGGAAACATGGCATACAGTGTATCATTTGCTGTCTAAGTCATGTTTCCCATATTTTCCATTGCAAGATACAAGCCGGTTTGAGTGTTTGGGGCACATTTTAGCTAAAATCATCCTACGGGGCCTAACTGCTTATGCTAAAGCCTGCCTATTTTGAATGGCGTAGTGGTCACTGCATACTTCAAAAAAATCAGGACTTACTACCCCAATAACCTGCTAACTCACCCCTGAAATACTTACTTATTCACACTATTTTGTTCATTTGACTTGTTTCTAATTTGAAATGCCCATTTTTGTGGGGCCAGAAAGGTGCGTCTTTAAAAGGTGATTTCTACGATACCCCAATTTTGCGCGTCGGACCGCGACTTTTTCCGGAAACGCAGAAAAACCGCAATTTTCAGGAGAAACGAGACGTACATCCTCCCCCTCTGCCGCCCACCCACCCAACTGACAGCCAGCCAGCAGACAAGCACAGAGAGTTCCGTGGGTCTGTCTGTGATGTCATAAAGGGCCTGCTGATCAATGGCCAGCTCTCTGATTGGCTGCTGTGTTTGATTGACAGATTGAATCTGGCAGCTGATTGGCTGTCTACCCTAAAGTGCATTACACACCCCTGATGGTACCACTGGCTAAGACTCCACCTCAGCTCATTGATTAATTATAAATTTAGAACAAATGATGGATGAAAGCAGGCAGGCAGGCCGGCCATTTTTTTCACGCTCATTGGACTTGTTTAATGAAATGCACCTGTGTATATTCACATGCATTCGCTTCATGCTGTAACATAACCACTGTGCATAAAAATTTGGAAACATGGCATACAGTGTATCATTTGCTGTCTAAGTCATGTTTCCCATATTTTCCATTGCAAGATACAAGCCGGTTTAAGTGTTTGGGGCACATTTTAGCTAAAATCATCCTACGGGGCCTAACTGCTTATGCTAAAGCCTGCCTATTTTGAATGGTGTAGTGGTCACTGCAACCTCCAAAAAAATCAGGACTTACTACCCCAATAACCTGCTAACTCACCCCTGAAATACTTACTTATTCACACTATTTTGTTCATTTGACTTGTTTCTAATTTGAAATGCCCATTTTTGTGGGGCCAGAAAGGTGCGTCTTTAAAAGGCGATTTCTACGATACCCCACTTTTGCGCGTCGGACCGCGACTTTTTCCGGAAACGCAGAAAAAACGCAATTTTCAGGAGAAACGAGACATACATCCTCCCCCTCTGCCGCCCACCCACCCAACTGACAGCCAGCCAGCAGACAAGCACAGAGAGTTCCGTGGGTCTGTCTGTGATGTCATAAAGGGCCTGCTGATCAATGGCCAGCTCTCTGATTGGCTGCTGTGTTTGATTGACAGATTGAATCTGGCAGCTGATTGGCTGTCTACCCTAAAGTGCATTACACACCCCTGATGGTACCACTGGCTAAGACTCCACCTCAGCTCATTGATTAATTATAAATTTAGAACAAATGATGGATGAAAGCAGGCAGGCAGGCCGGCTGTAACCACTGTGCATAAAAATTTGGAAACATGGCATACAGTGTATCATTTGCTGTCTATGTCATGTTTCCCATATTTTCCATTGCAAGATACAAGCCGGTTTGAGTGTTTGGGGCACATTTTAGCTAAAATCATCCTACGGGGCCTAACTGCTTATGCTAAAGCCTGCCTATTTTGAATGGTGTAGTGGTCACTGCAACCTCCAAAAAAATCAGGACTTACTACCCCAATTACCTGCTAACTCACCCCTGAAATACTTACTTATTCACACTATTTTGTTCATTTGACTTGTTTCTAATTTGAAATGCCCATTTTTGTGGGGCCAGAAAGGTGCGTCTTTAAAAGGCGATTTCTACGATACCCCAATTTTGCGCGTCGGACCGCGACTTTTTCCGGAAACGCCGAAAAACCGCAATTTTCAGGAGAAACGAGACGTACATCCTCCCCCTCTGCCGCCCACCCACCCAACTGACAGCCAGCCAGCAGACAAGCACAGAGAGTTCCGTGGGTCTGTCTGTGATGTCATAAAGGGCCTGCTGATCAATGGCTAGCTCTCTGATTGGCTGCTGTGTTTGATTGACAGATTGAATCTGGCAGCTGATTGGCTGTCTACCCTAAAGTGCATTACACACCCCTGATGGTACCACTGGCTAAGACTCCACCTCAGCTCATTGATTAATTATAAATTTAGAACAAATGATGGATGAAAGCAGGCAGGCAGGCCGGCCATTTTTTTCACGCTCATTGGACTTGTTTAATGAAATGCACCTGTGTATATTCACATGCATTCGCTTCATGCTGTAACCACTGTGCATAAAATTTTGGAAACATGGCATACAGTGTATCATTTGCTGTCTAAGTCATGTTTCCCATATTTTCCATTGCAAGATACAAGCCGGTTTGAGTGTTTGGGGCACATTTTAGCTAAAATCATCCTACGGGGCCTAACTGCTTATGCTAAAGCCTGCCTATTTTGAATGGCGTAGTGGTCACTGCAACCTCCAAAAAAATCAGGACTTACTACCCCAATAACCTGCTAACTCACCCCTGAAATACTTACTTATTCACACTATTTTGTTCATTTGACTTGTTTCTAATTTGAAATGCCCATTTTTGTGGGGCCAGAAAGGTGCGTCTTTAAAAGGCGATTTCTACGATACCCCACTTTTGCGCGTCGGACCGCGACTTTTTCCGGAAACGCAGAAAAACCGCAATTTTCAGGAGAAACGAGACGTACATCCTCCCCCTCTGCCGCCCACCCACCCAACTGACAGCCAGCCAGCAGACAAGCACAGAGAGTTCCGTGGGTCTGTCTGTGATGTCATAAAGGGCCTGCTGATCAATGGCCAGCTCTCTGATTGGCTGCTGTGTTTGATTGACAGATTGAATCTGGCAGCTGATTGGCTGTCTACCCTAAAGTGCATTACACACCCCTGATGGTACCACTGGCTAAGACTCCACCTCAGCTCATTGATTAATTATAAATTTAGAACAAATGATGGATGAAAGCAGGCAGGCAGGCCGGCCATTTTTTTCACGCTCATTGGACTTGTTTAATGAAATGCACCTGTGTATATTCACATGCATTCGCTTCATGCTGTAACCACTGTGCATAAAAATTTGGAAACATGGCATACAGTGTATCATTTGCTGTCTAAGTCATGTTTCCCATATTTTCCATTGCAAGATACAAGCCGGTTTGAGTGTTTGGGGCACATTTTAGCTAAAATCATCCTACGGGGCCTAACTGCTTATGCTAAAGCCTGCCTATTTTGAATGGTGTAGTGGTCACTGCAACCTCCAAAAAAATCAGGACTTACTACCCCAATTACCTGCTAACTCACCCCTGAAATACTTACTTATTCACACTATTTTGTTCATTTGACTTGTTTCTAATTTGAAATGCCCATTTTTGTGGGGCCAGAAAGGTGCGTCTTTAAAAGGCGATTTCTACGATACCCCAATTTTGCGCGTCGGACCGCGACTTTTTCCGGAAACGCCGAAAAACCGCAATTTTCAGGAGAAACGAGACGTACATCCTCCCCCTCTGCCGCCCACCCACCCAACTGACAGCCAGCCAGCAGACAAGCACAGAGAGTTCCGTGGGTCTGTCTGTGATGTCATAAAGGGCCTGCTGATCAATGGCTAGCTCTCTGATTGGCTGCTGTGTTTGATTGACAGATTGAATCTGGCAGCTGATTGGCTGTCTACCCTAAAGTGCATTACACACCCCTGATGGTACCACTGGCTAAGACTCCACCTCAGCTCATTGATTAATTATAAATTTAGAACAAATGATGGATGAAAGCAGGCAGGCAGGCCGGCCATTTTTTTCACGCTCATTGGACTTGTTTAATGAAATGCACCTGTGTATATTCACATGCATTCGCTTCATGCTGTAACCACTGTGCATAAAATTTTGGAAACATGGCATACAGTGTATCATTTGCTGTCTAAGTCATGTTTCCCATATTTTCCATTGCAAGATACAAGCCGGTTTGAGTGTTTGGGGCACATTTTAGCTAAAATCATCCTACGGGGCCTAACTGCTTATGCTAAAGCCTGCCTATTTTGAATGGCGTAGTGGTCACTGCAACCTCCAAAAAAATCAGGACTTACTACCCCAATAACCTGCTAACTCACCCCTGAAATACTTACTTATTCACACTATTTTGTTCATTTGACTTGTTTCTAATTTGAAATGCCCATTTTTGTGGGGCCAGAAAGGTGCGTCTTTAAAAGGCGATTTCTACGATACCCCACTTTTGCGCGTCGGACCGCGACTTTTTCCGGAAACGCAGAAAAACCGCAATTTTCAGGAGAAACGAGACGTACATCCTCCCCCTCTGCCGCCCACCCACCCAACTGACAGCCAGCCAGCAGACAAGCACAGAGAGTTCCGTGGGTCTGTCTGTGATGTCATAAAGGGCCTGCTGATCAATGGCCAGCTCTCTGATTGGCTGCTGTGTTTGATTGACAGATTGAATCTGGCAGCTGATTGGCTGTCTACCCTAAAGTGCATTACACACCCCTGATGGTACCACTGGCTAAGACTCCACCTCAGCTCATTGATTAATTATAAATTTAGAACAAATGATGGATGAAAGCAGGCAGGCAGGCCGGCCATTTTTTTCACGCTCATTGGACTTGTTTAATGAAATGCACCTGTGTATATTCACATGCATTCGCTTCATGCTGTAACATAACCACTGTGCATAAAAATTTGGAAACATGGCATACAGTGTATCATTTGCTGTCTAAGTCATGTTTCCCATATTTTCCATTGCAAGATACAAGCCGGTTTAAGTGTTTGGGGCACATTTTAGCTAAAATCATCCTACGGGGCCTAACTGCTTATGCTAAAGCCTGCCTATTTTGAATGGCGTAGTGGTCACTGCAACCTCCAAAAAAATCAGGACTTACTACCCCAATAACCTGCTAACTCACCCCTGAAATACTTACTTATTCACACTATTTTGTTCATTTGACTTGTTTCTAATTTGAAATGCCCATTTTTGTGGGGCCAGAAAGGTGCGTCTTTAAAAGGCGATTTCTACGATACCCCACTTTTGCGCGTCGGACCGCGACTTTTTCCGGAAACGCAGAAAAAACGCAATTTTCAGGAGAAACGAGACGTACATCCTCCCCCTCTGCCGCCCACCCACCCAACTGACAGCCAGCCAGCAGACAAGCACAGAGAGTTCCGTGGGTCTGTCTGTGATGTCATAAAGGGCCTGCTGATCAATGGCCAGCTCTCTGATTGGCTGCTGTGTTTGATTGACAGATTGAATCTGGCAGCTGATTGGCTGTCTACCCTAAAGTGCATTACACACCCCTGATGGTACCACTGGCTAAGACTCCACCTCAGCTCATTGATTAATTATAAATTTAGAACAAATGATGGATGAAAGCAGGCAGGCAGGCCGGCCATTTTTTTCACGCTCATTGGACTTGTTTAATGAAATGCACCTGTGTATATTCACATGCATTCGCTTCATGCTGTAACCACTGTGCATAAAAATTTGGAAACATGGCATACAGTGTATCATTTGCTGTCTAAGTCATGTTTCCCATATTTTCCATTGCAAGATACAAGCCGGTTTGAGTGTTTGGGGCACATTTTAGCTAAAATCATCCTACGGGGCCTAACTGCTTATGCTAAAGCCTGCCTATTTTGAATGGTGTAGTGGTCACTGCAACCTCCAAAAAAATCAGGACTTACTACCCCAATTACCTGCTAACTCACCCCTGAAATACTTACTTATTCACACTATTTTGTTCATTTGACTTGTTTCTAATTTGAAATGCCCATTTTTGTGGGGCCAGAAAGGTGCGTCTTTAAAAGGCGATTTCTACGATACCCCAATTTTGCGCGTCGGACCGCGACTTTTTCCGGAAACGCCGAAAAACCGCAATTTTCAGGAGAAACGAGACGTACATCCTCCCCCTCTGCCGCCCACCCACCCAACTGACAGCCAGCCAGCAGACAAGCACAGAGAGTTCCGTGGGTCTGTCTGTGATGTCATAAAGGGCCTGCTGATCAATGGCTAGCTCTCTGATTGGCTGCTGTGTTTGATTGACAGATTGAATCTGGCAGCTGATTGGCTGTCTACCCTAAAGTGCATTACACACCCCTGATGGTACCACTGGCTAAGACTCCACCTCAGCTCATTGATTAATTATAAATTTAGAACAAATGATGGATGAAAGCAGGCAGGCAGGCCGGCCATTTTTTTCACGCTCATTGGACTTGTTTAATGAAATGCACCTGTGTATATTCACATGCATTCGCTTCATGCTGTAACCACTGTGCATAAAATTTTGGAAACATGGCATACAGTGTATCATTTGCTGTCTAAGTCATGTTTCCCATATTTTCCATTGCAAGATACAAGCCGGTTTGAGTGTTTGGGGCACATTTTAGCTAAAATCATCCTACGGGGCCTAACTGCTTATGCTAAAGCCTGCCTATTTTGAATGGCGTAGTGGTCACTGCAACCTCCAAAAAAATCAGGACTTACTACCCCAATAACCTGCTAACTCACCCCTGAAATACTTACTTATTCACACTATTTTGTTCATTTGACTTGTTTCTAATTTGAAATGCCCATTTTTGTGGGGCCAGAAAGGTGCGTCTTTAAAAGGCGATTTCTACGATACCCCACTTTTGCGCGTCGGACCGCGACTTTTTCCGGAAACGCAGAAAAAACGCAATTTTCAGGAGAAACGAGACGTACATCCTCCCCCTCTGCCGCCCACCCACCCAACTGACAGCCAGCCAGCAGACAAGCACAGAGAGTTCCGTGGGTCTGTCTGTGATGTCATAAAGGGCCTGCTGATCAATGGCCAGCTCTCTGATTGGCTGCTGTGTTTGATTGACAGATTGAATCTGGCAGCTGATTGGCTGTCTACCCTAAAGTGCATTACACACCCCTGATGGTACCACTGGCTAAGACTCCACCTCAGCTCATTGATTAATTATAAATTTAGAACAAATGATGGATGAAAGCAGGCAGGCCGGCCATTTTTTTCACGCTCATTTTACTTGTTTAATGCAATGCACCTTTGTATATTCACATGCATTCGCTTCATGCTGTAACCACTGCGCATAAAAATTTGGAAACATGGCATACAGTGTATCATTTGCTGTCTAAGTCATGTTTCCCATATTTACCATTGCAAGATACAAGCCGGTTTGAGTGTTTGGGGCACATTTTAGCTAAAATCATCCTACGGGGCCTAACTGCTTATGCTAAAGCCTGCCTATTTTGAATGGCGTAGTGGTCACTGCAACCTCCAAAAAAATCAGGACTTACTACCCCAATAACCTGCTAACTCACCCCTGAAATACTTACTTATTCACACTATTTTGTTCATTTGACTTGTTTCTAATTTGAAATACCCATTTTTGTGGGGCCAGAAAGGTGCGTCTTTAAAAGGCGATTTCTACGATACCCCACTTTTGCGCGTCGGACCGCGATTTTTTCCAGAAACGCAGAAAAACCGCAATTTTCAGGAGAAACGAGACGTACATCCTCCCCCTCTGCCGCCCACCCACCCAACTGACAGCCAGTCAGGAGACAAGCACAGAGAGTTCCGTGGGTCTGTCTGTGATGTCATAAAGGGCCTGCTGATCAATGGCCAGCTCTCTGATTGGCTGCTGTGTTTGATTGACAGATTGAATCTGGCAGCTGATTGGCTGTCTACCCTAAAGTGCATTACACACCCCTGATGGTACCACTGGCTAAGACTCCACCTCAGCTCATTGATTAATTATAAATTTAGAACAAATGATGGATGAAAGCAGGCAGGCCGGCCATTTTTTTCACGCTCATTGGACTTGTTTAATGCAATGCACCTTTGTATATTCACATGCATTCGCTTCATGCTGTAACCACTGTGCATAAAAATTTTGAAACATGGCATACAGTGTATCATTTGCTGTCTAAGTCATGTTTCCCATATTTTCCATTGCAAGATACAAGCCGGTTTGAGTGTTTGGGGCACATTTTAGCTAAAATCATCCTACGGGGCCTAACTGCTTATGCTTAAGCCTGCCTATTTTGAATGGCGTAGTGGTCACTGCAACCTCCAAAAAAATCAGGACTTACTACCCCAATAACCTGCTAACTCACCCCTGAAATACTTACTTATTCACACTATTTTGTTCATTTGACTTGTTTCTAATTTGAAATGCCCATTTTTGTGGGGCCAGAAAGGTGCGTCTTTAAAAGGCGATTTCTACGATACCCCACTTTTGCGCGTCGGACCGCGACTTTTTCCGGAAACGCCGAAAAACCGCAATTTTCAGGAGAAACGAGACGTACATCCTCCCCCTCTGCCGCCCACCCACCCAACTGACAGCCAGCCAGCAGACAAGCACAGAGAGTTCCGTGGGTCTGTCTGTGATGTCATAAAGGGCCTGCTGATCAATGGCCAGCTCTCTGATTGGCTGCTGTGTTTGATTGACAGATTGAATCTGGCAGCTGATTGGCTGTCTACCCTAAAGTGCATTACACACCCCTGATGGTACCACTGGCTAAGACTCCACCTCAGCTCATTGATTAATTATAAATTTAGAACAAATGATGGATGAAAGCAGGCAGGCCGGCCATTTTTTTCACGCTCATTGGACTTGTTTAATGCAATGCACCTTTGTATATTCACATGCATTCGCTTCATGCTGTAACCACTGTGCATAAAAATTTGGAAACATGGCATACAGTGTATCATTTGCTGTCTAAGTCATGTTTCCCATATTTTCCATTGCAAGATACAAGCCGGTTTGAGTGTTTGGGGCACATTTTAGCTAAAATCATCCTACGGGGCCTAACTGCTTATGCCAAAGCCTGCCTATTTTGAATGGCGTAGTGGTCAATGCAACCTCCAAAAAAATCAGGACTTACTACCCCAATAACCTGCTAACTCACCCCTGAAATACTTACTTATTCACACTATTTTGTTAATTTGACTTGTTTCTAATTTGAAATGCCCATTTTTGTGGGGCCAGAAAGGTGCGTCTTTAAAAGGCGATTTCTACGATACCCCACTTTTGCGCGTCGGACCGCGACTTTTTCCGGAAACGCAGAAAAACCGCAATTTTCAGGAGAAACGAGACGTACATCCTCCCCCTCTGCCGCCCACCCACCCAACTGACAGCCAGCCAGCAGACAAGCACAGAGAGTTCCGTGGGTCTGTCTGTGATGTCATAAAGGGCCTGCTGATCAATGGCCAGCTCTCTGATTGGCTGCTGTGTTTGATTGACAGATTGAATCTGGCAGCTGATTGGCTGTCTACCCTAAAGTGCATTACACACCCCTGATGGTACCACTGGCTAAGACTCCACCTCAGCTCATTGATTAATTATAAATTTAGAACAAATGATGGATGAAAGCAGGCAGGCCGGCCATTTTTTTCACGCTCATTGGACTTGTTTAATGCAATGCACCTGTGTATATTCACATGCATTCACTTCATGCTGTAACCACTGTGCATACAAATTTGGAAACATGGCATACAGTGTATCATTTGCTGTCTAAGTCATGTTTCCCATATTTTCCATTGCAAGATACAAGCCGGTTTGAGTGTTTGGGGCACATTTTAGCTAAAATCATCCTACGGGGCCTAACTGCTTATGCTAAAGCCTGCCTATTTTGAATGGCGTAGTGGTCACTGCAACCTCCAAAAAAATCAGGACTTACTACCCCAATAACCTGCTAACTCACCCCTGAAATACTTACTTATTCACACTATTTTGTTCATTTGACTTGTTTCTAATTTGAAATGCCCATTTTTGTGGGGCCAGAAAGGTGCGTCTTTAAAAGGCGATTTCTACGATACCCCACTTTTGCGCGTCGGACCGCGACTTTTTCCGGAAACGCTGAAAAACCGCAATTTTCAGGAGAAACGAGACGTACATCCTCCCCCTCTGCCGCCCACCCACCCAACTGACAGCCAGCCAGCAGACAAGCACAGAGAGTTCCGTGGGTCTGTCTGTGATGTCATAAAGGGCCTGCTGATCAATGGCCAGTTTTCTGATTGGCTGCTGTGTTTGATTGACAGATTGAATCTGGCAGCTGATTGGCTGTCTACCCTAAAGTGCATTACACACCCCTGATGGTACCACTGGCTAAGACTCCACCTCAGCTCATTGATTAATTATAAATTTAGAACAAATGATGGATGAAAGCAGGCAGGCCGGCCATTTTTTTCACGCTCATTGGACTTGTTTAATGCAAGGCACCTTTGTATATTCACATGCATTAGCTTCATGCTGTAACCACTGTGCATAAAAATTTGGAAACATGGCATACAGTGTATCATTTGCTGTCTAAGTCATGTTTCCCATATTTTCCATTGCAAGATACAAGCCGGTTTGAGTGTTTGGGGCACATTTTAGCTAAAATCATCCTACGGGGCCTAACTGCTTATGCCAAAGCCTGCCTATTTTGAATGGCGTAGTGGTCACTGCAACCTCCAAAAAAATCAGGACTTACTACCCCAATAACCTGCTAACTCACCCCTGAAATACTTACTTATTCACACTATTTTGTTCATTTGACTTGTTTCTAATTTGAAATGCCCATTTTTGTGGGGCCAGAAAGGTGCGTCTTTAAAAGGCGATTTCTACGATACCCCACTTTTGCGCGTCGGACCGCGACTTTTTCCGGAAACGCAGAAAAAACGCAATTTTCAGGAGAAACGAGACGTACATCCTCCCCCTCTGCCGCCCACCCACCCAACTGACAGCCAGCCAGCAGACAAGCACAGAGAGTTCCGTGGGTCTGTCTGTGATGTCATAAAGGGCCTGCTGATCAATGGCCAGCTCTCTGATTGGCTGCTGTGTTTGATTGACAGATTGAATCTGGCAGCTGATTGGCTGTCTACCCTAAAGTGCATTACACACCCCTGATGGTACCACTGGCTAAGACTCCACCTCAGCTCATTGATTAATTATAAATTTAGAACAAATGATGGATGAAAGCAGGCAGGCCGGCCATTTTTTTCACGCTCATTGGACTTGTTTAATGCAATGCACCTTTGTATATTCACATGCATTCGCTTCATGCTGTAACCACTGTGCATAAAAATTTTGAAACATGGCATACAGTGTATCATTTGCTGTCTAAGTCATGTTTCCCATATTTTCCATTGCAAGATACAAGCCGGTTTGAGTGTTTGGGGCACATTTTAGCTAAAATCATCCTACGGGGCCTAACTGCTTATGCTTAAGCCTGCCTATTTTGAATGGCGTAGTGGTCACTGCAACCTCCAAAAAAATCAGGACTTACTACCCCAATAACCTGCTAACTCACCCCTGAAATACTTACTTATTCACACTATTTTGTTCATTTGACTTGTTTCTAATTTGAAATGCCCATTTTTGTGGGGCCAGAAAGGTGCGTCTTTAAAAGGTGATTTCTACGATACCCCACTTTTGCGCGTCGGACCGCGACTTTTTCCGGAAACGCCGAAAAACCGCAATTTTCAGGAGAAACGAGACGTACATCCTCCCCCTCTGCCGCCCACCCACCCAACTGACAGCCAGCCAGCAGACAAGCACAGAGAGTTCCGTGGGTCTGTCTGTGATGTCATAAAGGGCCTG
The DNA here is from genome assembly GCF_055691185.1 of Crinia signifera. Taxonomy (NCBI): domain Eukaryota; kingdom Metazoa; phylum Chordata; class Amphibia; order Anura; family Myobatrachidae; genus Crinia; species Crinia signifera. The sequence goes on along the minus strand of NW_028142730.1, from coordinate 36,639 downwards.
CTGATCAATGGCCAGCTCTCTGATTGGCTGCTGTGTTTGATTGACAGATTGAATCTGGCAGCTGATTGGCTGTCTACCCTAAAGTGCATTACACACCCCTGATGGTACCACTGGCTAAGACTCCACCTCAGCTCATTGATTAATTATAAATTTAGAACAAATGATGGATGAAAGCAGGCAGGCCGGCCATTTTTTTCACGCTCATTGGACTTGTTTAATGCAATGCACCTTTGTATATTCACATGCATTCGCTTCATGCTGTAACCACTGTGCATAAAAATTTGGAAACATGGCATACAGTGTATCATTTGCTGTCTAAGTCATGTTTCCCATATTTTCCATTGCAAGATACAAGCCGGTTTGAGTGTTTGGGGCACATTTTAGCTAAAATCATCCTACGGGGCCTAACTGCTTATGCCAAAGCCTGCCTATTTTGAATGGCGTAGTGGTCAATGCAACCTCCAAAAAAATCAGGACTTACTACCCCAATAACCTGCTAACTCACCCCTGAAATACTTACTTATTCACACTATTTTGTTAATTTGACTTGTTTCTAATTTGAAATGCCCATTTTTGTGGGGCCAGAAAGGTGCGTCTTTAAAAGGCGATTTCTACGATACCCCACTTTTGCGCGTCGGACCGCGACTTTTTCCGGAAACGCAGAAAAACCGCAATTTTCAGGAGAAACGAGACGTACATCCTCCCCCTCTGCCGCCCACCCACCCAACTGACAGCCAGCCAGCAGACAAGCACAGAGAGTTCCGTGGGTCTGTCTGTGATGTCATAAAGGGCCTGCTGATCAATGGCCAGCTCTCTGATTGGCTGCTGTGTTTGATTGACAGATTGAATCTGGCAGCTGATTGGCTGTCTACCCTAAAGTGCATTACACACCCCTGATGGTACCACTGGCTAAGACTCCACCTCAGCTCATTGATTAATTATAAATTTAGAACAAATGATGGATGAAAGCAGGCAGGCCAGCCATTTTTTTCACGCTCATTGGACTTGTTTAATGCAATGCACCTTTGTATATTCACATGCATTCGCTTCATGCTGTAACCACTGTGCATAAAAATTTGGAAACATGGCATACAGTGTATCATTTGCTGTCTAAGTCATGTTTCCCATATTTTCCATTGCAAGATACAAGCCGGTTTGAGTGTTTGGGGCACATTTTAGCTAAAATCATCCTACGGGGCCTAACTGCTTATGCTAAAGCCTGCCTATTTTGAATGGCGTAGTGGTCACTGCAACCTCCAAAAAAATCAGGACTTACTACCCCAATAACCTGCTAACTCACCCCTGAAATACTTACTTATTCACACTATTTTGTTCATTTGACTTGTTTCTAATTTGAAATGCCCATTTTTGTGGGGCCAGAAAGGTGCGTCTTTAAAAGGCGATTTCTACGATACCCCACTTTTGCGCGTCGGACCGCGACTTTTTCCGGAAACGCTGAAAAACCGCAATTTTTAGGAGAAACGAGACGTACATCCTCCCCCTCTGCCGCCCACCCACCCAACTGACAGCCAGCCAGCAGACAAGCACAGAGAGTTCCGTGGGTCTGTCTGTGATGTCATAAAGGGCCTGCTGATCAATGGCCAGCTCTCTGATTGGCTGCTGTGTTTGATTGACAGATTGAATCTGGCAGCTGATTGGCTGTCTACCCTAAAGTGCATTACACACCCCTGATGGTACCACTGGCTAAGACTCCACCTCAGCTCATTGATTAATTATAAATTTAGAACAAATGATGGATGAAAGCAGGCAGGCCGGCCATTTTTTTCACGCTCATTGGACTTGTTTAATGCAATGCACCTTTGTATATTCACATGCATTCGCTTCATGCTGTAACCACTGTGCATAAAAATTTGGAAACATGGCATACAGTGTATCATTTGCTGTCTAAGTCATGTTTCCCATATTTTCCATTGCAAGATACAAGCCGGTTTGAGTGTTTGGGGCACATTTTAGCTAAAATCATCCTACGGGGCCTAACTGCTTATGCCAAAGCCTGCCTATTTTGAATGGCGTAGTGGTCAATGCAACCTCCAAAAAAATCAGGACTTACTACCCCAATAACCTGCTAACTCACCCCTGAAATACTTACTTATTCACACTATTTTGTTCATTTGACTTGTTTCTAATTTAAAATGCCCATTTTTGTGGGGCCAGAAAGGTGCGTCTTTAAAAGGCGATTTCTACGATACCCCACTTTTGCGCGTCGGACCGCGACTTTTTCCGGAAACGCCGAAAAACCGCAATTTTCAGGAGAAACGAGACGTACATCCTCCCCCTCTGCCGCCCACCCACCCAACTGACAGCCAGCCAGCAGACAAGCACAGAGAGTTCCGTGGGTCTGTCTGTGATGTCATAAAGGGCCTGCTGATCAATGGCCAGCTCTCTGATTGGCTGCTGTGTTTGATTGACAGATTGAATCTGGCAGCTGATTGGCTGTCTACCCTAAAGTGCATTACACACCCCTGATGGTACCACTGGCTAAGACTCCACCTCAGCTCATTGATTAATTATAAATTTAGAACAAATGATGGATGAAAGCAGGCAGGCCGGCCATTTTTTTCACGCTCATTGGACTTGTTTAATGCAATGCACCTTTGTATATTCACATGCATTCGCTTCATGCTGTAACCACTGTGCATAAAAATTTGGAAACATGGCATACAGTGTATCATTTGCTGTCTAAGTCATGTTTCCCATATTTTCCATTGCAAGATACAAGCCGGTTTGAGTGTTTGGGGCACATTTTAGCTAAAATCATCCTACGGGGCCTAACTGCTTATGCTAAAGCCTGCCTATTTTGAATGGCGTAGTGGTCACTGCAACCTCCAAAAAAATCAGGACTTACTACCCCAATAACCTGCTAACTCACCCCTGAAATACTTACTTATTCACACTATTTTGTTCATTTGACTTGTTTCTAATTTGAAATGCCCATTTTTGTGGGGCCAGAAAGGTGCGTCTTTAAAAGGCGATTTCTACGATACCCCACTTTTGCGCGTCGGACCGCGACTTTTTCCGGAAACGCCGAAAAACCGCAATTTTCAGGAGAAACGAGACGTACATCCTCCCCCTCTGCCGCCCACCCACCCAACTGACAGCCAGCCAGCAGACAAGCACAGAGAGTTCCGTGGGTCTGTCTGTGATGTCATAAAGGGCCTGCTGATCAATGGCCAGCTCTCTGATTGGCTGCTGTGTTTGATTGACAGATTGAATCTGGCAGCTGATTGGCTGTCTACCCTAAAGTGCATTACACACCCCTGATGGTACCACTGGCTAAGACTCCACCTCAGCTCATTGATTAATTATAAATTTAGAACAAATGATGGATGAAAGCAGGCAGGCCGGCCATTTTTTTCACGCTCATTGGACTTGTTTAATGCAATGCACCTGTGTATATTCACATGCATTCACTTCATGCTGTAACCACTGTGCATACAAATTTGGAAACATGGCATACAGTGTATCATTTGCTGTCTAAGTCATGTTTCCCATATTTTCCATTGCAAGATACAAGCCGGTTTGAGTGTTTGGGGCACATTTTAGCTAAAATCATCCTACGGGGCCTAACTGCTTATGCTAAAGCCTGCCTATTTTGAATGGCGTAGTGGTCACTGCAACCTCCAAAAAAATCAGGACTTACTACCCCAATAACCTGCTAACTCACCCCTGAAATACTTACTTATTCACACTATTTTGTTCATTTGACTTGTTTCTAATTTGAAATGCCCATTTTTGTGGGGCCAGAAAGGTGCGTCTTTAAAAGGCGATTTCTACGATACCCCACTTTTGCGCGTCGGACCGCGACTTTTTCCGGAAACGCTGAAAAACCGCAATTTTCAGGAGAAACGAGACGTACATCCTCCCCCTCTGCCGCCCACCCACCCAACTGACAGCCAGCCAGCAGACAAGCACAGAGAGTTCCGTGGGTCTGTCTGTGATGTCATAAAGGGCCTGCTGATCAATGGCCAGTTTTCTGATTGGCTGCTGTGTTTGATTGACAGATTGAATCTGGCAGCTGATTGGCTGTCTACCCTAAAGTGCATTACACACCCCTGATGGTACCACTGGCTAAGACTCCACCTCAGCTCATTGATTAATTATAAATTTAGAACAAATGATGGATGAAAGCAGGCAGGCCGGCCATTTTTTTCACGCTCATTGGACTTGTTTAATGCAAGGCACCTTTGTATATTCACATGCATTAGCTTCATGCTGTAACCACTGTGCATAAAAATTTGGAAACATGGCATACAGTGTATCATTTGCTGTCTAAGTCATGTTTCCCATATTTTCCATTGCAAGATACAAGCCGGTTTGAGTGTTTGGGGCACATTTTAGCTAAAATCATCCTACGGGGCCTAACTGCTTATGCCAAAGCCTGCCTATTTTGAATGGCGTAGTGGTCACTGCAACCTCCAAAAAAATCAGGACTTACTACCCCAATAACCTGCTAACTCACCCCTGAAATACTTACTTATTCACACTATTTTGTTCATTTGACTTGTTTCTAATTTGAAATGCCCATTTTTGTGGGGCCAGAAAGGTGCGTCTTTAAAAGGCGATTTCTACGATACCCCACTTTTGCGCGTCGGACCGCGACTTTTTCCGGAAACGCAGAAAAAACGCAATTTTCAGGAGAAACGAGACGTACATCCTCCCCCTCTGCCGCCCACCCACCCAACTGACAGCCAGCCAGCAGACAAGCACAGAGAGTTCCGTGGGTCTGTCTGTGATGTCATAAAGGGCCTGCTGATCAATGGCCAGCTCTCTGATTGGCTGCTGTGTTTGATTGACAGATTGAATCTGGCAGCTGATTGGCTGTCTACCCTAAAGTGCATTACACACCCCTGATGGTACCACTGGCTAAGACTCCACCTCAGCTCATTGATTAATTATAAATTTAGAACAAATGATGGATGAAAGCAGGCAGGCCGGCCATTTTTTTCACGCTCATTGGACTTGTTTAATGCAATGCACCTGTGTATATTCACATGCATTCACTTCATGCTGTAACCACTGTGCATAAAAATTTGGAAACATGGCATACAGTGTATCATTTGCTGTCTAAGTCATGTTTCCCATATTTTCCATTGCAAGATACAAGCCGGTTTGAGTGTTTGGGGCACATTTTAGCTAAAATCATCCTACGGGGCCTAACTGCTTATGCTAAAGCCTGCCTATTTTGAATGGCGTAGTGGTCACTGCAACCTCCAAAAAAATCAGGACTTACTACTCCAATAACCTGCTAACTCACCCCTGAAATACTTACTTATTCACACTATTTTGTTCATTTGACTTGTTTCTAATTTGAAATGCCCATTTTTGTGGGGCCAGAAAGGTGCGTCTTTAAAAGGCGATTTCTACGATACCCCACTTTTGCGCGTCGGACCGCGACTTTTTCCGGAAACGCCGAAAAACCGCAATTTTCAGGAGAAACGAGACGTACATCCACCCCCTCTGCCGCCCACCCACCCAACTGACAGCCAGCCAGCAGACAAGCACAGAGAGTTCCGTGGGTCTGTCTGTGATGTCATAAAGGGCCTGCTGATCAATGGCCAGCTCTCTGATTGGCTGCTGTGTTTGATTGACAGATTGAATCTGGCAGCTGATTGGCTGTCTACCCTAAAGTGCATTACACACCCCTGATGGTACCACTGGCTAAGACTCCACCTCAGCTCATTGATTAATTATAAATTTAGAACAAATGATGGATGAAAGCAGGCAGGCCGGCCATTTTTTTCACGCTCATTGGACTTGTTTAATGCAATGCACCTTTGTATATTCACATGCATTCGCTTCATGCTGTAACCACTGTGCATAAAAATTTGGAAACATGGCATACAGTGTATCATTTGCTGTCTAAGTCATGTTTCCCATATTTTCCATTGCAAGATACAAGCCGGTTTGAGTGTTTGGGGCACATTTTAGCTAAAATCATCCTACGGGGCCTAACTGCTTATGCCAAAGCCTGCCTATTTTGAATGGCGTAGTGGTCACTGCAACCTCCAAAAAAATCAGGACTTACTACCCCAATAACCTGCTAACTCACCCCTGAAATACTTACTTATTCACACTATTTTGTTCATTTGACTTGTTTCTAATTTGAAATGCCCATTTTTGTGGGGCCAGAAAGGTGCGTCTTTAAAAGGCGATTTCTACGATACCCCACTTTTGCGCGTCGGACCGCGACTTTTTCCGGAAACGCCGAAAAACCGCAATTTTCAGGAGAAACGAGACGTACATCCTCCCCCTCTGCCGCCCACCCACCCAACTGACAGCCAGCCAGCAGACAAGCACAGAGAGTTCCGTGGGTCTGTCTGTGATGTCATGAAGGGCCTGCTGATCAATGGCCAGCTCTCTGATTGGCTGCTGTGTTTGATTGACAGATTGAATCTGGCAGCTGATTGGCTGTCTACCCTAAAGTGCATTACACACCCCTGATGGTACCACTGGCTAAGACTCCACCTCAGCTCATTGATTAATTATAAATTTAGAACAAATGATGGATGAAAGCAGGCAGGCCGGCCATTTTTTTCACGCTCATTGGACTTGTTTAATGCAATGCACCTTTGTATATTCACATGCATTCGCTTCATGCTGTAACCACTGTGCATAAAAATTTTGAAACATGGCATACAGTGTATCATTTGCTGTCTAAGTCATGTTTCCCATATTTTCCATTGCAAGATACAAGCCGGTTTGAGTGTTTGGGGCACATTTTAGCTAAAATCATCCTACGGGGCCTAACTGCTTATGCCAAAGCCTGCCTATTTTGAATGGCGTAGTGGTCACTGCAACCTCCAAAAAAATCAGGACTTACTACCCCAATAACCTGCTAACTCACCCCTGAAATACTTACTTATTCACACTATTTTGTTCATTTGACTTGTTTCTAATTTGAAATGCCCATTTTTGTGGGGCCAGAAAGGTGCGTCTTTAAAAGGCGATTTCTACGATACCCCACTTTTGCGCGTCGGACCGCGACTTTTTCCGGAAACGCCGAAAAACCGCAATTTTCAGGAGAAACGAGACGTACATCCACCCCCTCTGCCGCCCACCCACCCAACTGACAGCCAGCCAGCAGACAAGCACAGAGAGTTCCGTGGGTCTGTCTGTGATGTCATAAAGGGCCTGCTGATCAATGGCCAGCTCTCTGATTGGCTGCTGTGTTTGATTGACAGATTGAATCTGGCAGCTGATTGGCTGTCTACCCTAAAGTGCATTACACACCCCTGATGGTACCACTGGCTAAGACTCCACCTCAGCTCATTGATTAATTATAAATTTAGAACAAATGATGGATGAAAGCAGGCAGGCCGGCCATTTTTTTCACGCTCATTGGACTTGTTTAATGCAATGCACCTTTGTATATTCACATGCATTCGCTTCATGCTGTAACCACTGTGCATAAAAATTTGGAAACATGGCATACAGTGTATCATTTGCTGTCTAAGTCATGTTTCCCATATTTTCCATTGCAAGATACAAGCCGGTTTGAGTGTTTGGGGCACATTTTAGCTAAAATCATCCTACGGGGCCTAACTGCTTATGCCAAAGCCTGCCTATTTTGAATGGCGTAGTGGTCACTGCAACCTCCAAAAAAATCAGGACTTACTACCCCAATAACCTGCTAACTCACCCCTGAAATACTTACTTATTCACACTATTTTGTTCATTTGACTTGTTTCTAATTTGAAATGCCCATTTTTGTGGGGCCAGAAAGGTGCGTCTTTAAAAGGCGATTTCTACGATACCCCACTTTTGCGCGTCGGACCGCGACTTTTTCCGGAAACGCCGAAAAACCGCAATTTTCAGGAGAAACGAGACGTACATCCTCCCCCTCTGCCGCCCACCCACCCAACTGACAGCCAGCCAGCAGACAAGCACAGAGAGTTCCGTGGGTCTGTCTGTGATGTCATGAAGGGCCTGCTGATCAATGGCCAGCTCTCTGATTGGCTGCTGTGTTTGATTGACAGATTGAATCTGGCAGCTGATTGGCTGTCTACCCTAAAGTGCATTACACACCCCTGATGGTACCACTGGCTAAGACTCCACCTCAGCTCATTGATTAATTATAAATTTAGAACAAATGATGGATGAAAGCAGGCAGGCCGGCCATTTTTTTCACGCTCATTGGACTTGTTTAATGCAATGCACCTTTGTATATTCACATGCATTCGCTTCATGCTGTAACCACTGTGCATAAAAATTTGGAAACATGGCATACAGTGTATCATTTGCTGTCTAAGTCATGTTTCCCATATTTTCCATTGCAAGATACAAGCCGGTTTGAGTGTTTGGGGCACATTTTAGCTAAAATCATCTTACGGGGCCTAACTGCTTATGCCAAAGCCTGCCTATTTTGAATGGCGTAGTGGTCACTGCAACCTCCAAAAAAATCAGGACTTACTACCCCAATAACCTGCTAACTCACCCCTGAAATACTTACTTATTCACACTATTTTGTTCATTTGACTTGTTTCTAATTTGAAATGCCCATTTTTGTGGGGCCAGAAAGGTGCGTCTTTAAAAGGCGATTTCTACGATACCCCACTTTTGCGCGTCGGACCGCGACTTTTTCCGGAAACGCCGAAAAACCGCAATTTTCAGGAGAAACGAGACGTACATCCTCCCCCTCTGCCGCCCACCCACCCAACTGACAGCCAGCCAGCAGACAAGCACAGAGAGTTCCGTGGGTCTGTCTGTGATGTCATGAAGGGCCTGCTGATCAATGGCCAGCTCTCTGATTGGCTGCTGTGTTTGATTGACAGATTGAATCTGGCAGCTGATTGGCTGTCTACCCTAAAGTGCATTACACACCCCTGATGGTACCACTGGCTAAGACTCCACCTCAGCTCATTGATTAATTATAAATTTAGAACAAATGATGGATGAAAGCAGGCAGGCCGGCCATTTTTTTCACGCTCATTGGACTTGTTTAATGCAATGCACCTTTGTATATTCACATGCATTCGCTTCATGCTGTAACCACTGTGCATAAAAATTTGGAAACATGGCATACAGTGTATCATTTGCTGTCTAAGTCATGTTTCCCATATTTTCCATTGCAAGATACAAGCCGGTTTGAGTGTTTGGGGCACATTTTAGCTAAAATCATCCTACGGGGCCTAACTGCTTATGCTAAAGCCTGCCTATTTTGAATGGCGTAGTGGTCACTGCAACCTCCAAAAAAATCAGGACTTACTACCCCAATAACCTGCTAACTCACCCCTGAAATACTTACTTATTCACACTATTTTGTTCATTTGACTTGTTTCTAATTTGAAATGCCCATTTTTGTGGGGCCAGAAAGGTGCGTCTTTAAAAGGCGATTTCTACGATACCCCACTTTTGCGCGTCGGACCGCGACTTTTTCCGGAAACGCCGAAAAACCGCAATTTTCAGGAGAAACGAGACGTACATCCACCCCCTCTGCCGCCCACCCACCCAACTGACAGCCAGCCAGCAGACAAGCACAGAGAGTTCCGTGGGTCTGTCTGTGATGTCATAAAGGGCCTGCTGATCAATGGCCAGCTCTCTGATTGGCTGCTGTGTTTGATTGACAGATTGAATCTGGCAGCTGATTGGCTGTCTACCCTAAAGTGCATTACACACCCCTGATGGTACCACTGGCTAAGACTCCACCTCAGCTCATTGATTAATTATAAATTTAGAACAAATGATGGATGAAAGCAGGCAGGCCGGCCATTTTTTTCACGCTCATTGGACTTGTTTAATGCAATGCACCTTTGTATATTCACATGCATTCGCTTCATGCTGTAACCACTGTGCATAAAAATTTGGAAACATGGCATACAGTGTATCATTTGCTGTCTAAGTCATGTTTCCCATATTTTCCATTGCAAGATACAAGCCGGTTTGAGTGTTTGGGGCACATTTTAGCTAAAATCATCCTACGGGGCCTAACTGCTTATGCCAAAGCCTGCCTATTTTGAATGGCGTAGTGGTCACTGCAACCTCCAAAAAAATCAGGACTTACTACCCCAATAACCTGCTAACTCACCCCTGAAATACTTACTTATTCACACTATTTTGTTCATTTGACTTGTTTCTAATTTGAAATGCCCATTTTTGTGGGGCCAGAAAGGTGCGTCTTTAAAAGGCGATTTCTACGATACCCCACTTTTGCGCGTCGGACCGCGACTTTTTCCGGAAACGCCGAAAAACCGCAATTTTCAGGAGAAACGAGACGTACATCCTCCCCCTCTGCCGCCCACCCACCCAACTGACAGCCAGCCAGCAGACAAGCACAGAGAGTTCCGTGGGTCTGTCTGTGATGTCATAAAGGGCCTGCTGATCAATGGCCAGCTCTCTGATTGGCTGCTGTGTTTGATTGACAGATTGAATCTGGCAGCTGATTGGCTGTCTACCCTAAAGTGCATTACACACCCCTGATGGTACCACTGGCTAAGACTCCACCTCAGCTCATTGATTAATTATAAATTTAGAACAAATGATGGATGAAAGCAGGCAGGCCGGCCATTTTTTTCACGCTCATTGGACTTGTTTAATGCAATGCACCTGTGTATATTCACATGCATTCACTTCATGCTGTAACCACTGTGCATAAAAATTTGGAAACATGGCATACAGTGTATCATTTGCTGTCTAAGTCATGTTTCCCATATTTTCCATTGCAAGATACAAGCCGGTTTGAGTGTTTGGGGCACATTTTAGCTAAAATCATCCTACGGGGCCTAAATGCTTATGCTAAAGCCTGCCTATTTTGAATGGCGTAGTGGTCACTGCAACCTCCAAAAAAAATCAGGACTTACTACCCCAATAACCTGCTAACTCACCCCTGAAATACTTACTTATTCACACTATTTTGTTCATTTGACTTGTTTCTAATTTGAAATGCCCATTTTTGTGGGGCCAGAAAGGTGCGTCTTTAAAAGGCGATTTCTACGATACCCCACTTTTGCGCGTCGGACCGCGACTTTTTCCGGAAACGCTGAAAAACCGCAATTTTCAGGAGAAACGAGACGTACATCCTCCCCCTCTGCCGCCCACCCACCCAACTGACAGCCAGCCAGCAGACAAGCACAGAGAGTTCCGTGGGTCTGTCTGTGATGTCATAAAGGGCCTGCTGATCAATGGCCAGCTCTCTGATTGGCTGCTGTGTTTGATTGACAGATTGAATCTGGCAGCTGATTGGCTGTCTACCCTAAAGTGCATTACACACCCCTGATGGTACCACTGGCTAAGACTCCACCTCAGCTCATTGATTAATTATAAATTTAGAACAAATGATGGATGAAAGCAGGCAGGCCGGCCATTTTTTTCACGCTCATTGGACTTGTTTAATGCAATGCACCTGTGTATATTCACATGCATTCACTTCATGCTGTAACCACTGTGCATAAAAATTTGGAAACATGGCATACAGTGTATCATTTGCTGTCTAAGTCATGTTTCCCATATTTTCCATTGCAAGATACAAGCCGGTTTGAGTGTTTGGGGCACATTTTAGCTAAAATCATCCTACGGGGCCTAAATGCTTATGCTAAAGCCTGCCTATTTTGAATGGCGTACTGGTCACTGCAACCTCCAAAAAAATCAGGACTTACTACCCCAATAACCTGCTAACTCACCCCTGAAATACTTACTTATTCACACTATTTTGTTCATTTGACTTGTTTCTAATTTGAAATGCCCATTTTTGTGGGGCCAGAAAGGTGCGTCTTTAAAAGGCGATTTCTACGATACCCCACTTTTGCGCGTCGGACCGCGACTTTTTCCGGAAACGCTGAAAAACCGCAATTTTCAGGAGAAACGAGACGTACATCCTCCCCCTCTGCCGCCCACCCACCCAACTGACAGCCAGCCAGCAGACAAGCACAGAGAGTTCCGTGGGTCTGTCTGTGATGTCATAAAGGGCCTGCTGATCAATGGCCAGCTCTCTGATTGGCTGCTGTGTTTGATTGACAGATTGAATCTGGCAGCTGATTGGCTGTCTACCCTAAAGTGCATTACACACCCCTGATGGTACCACTGGCTAAGACTCCACCTCAGCTCATTGATTAATTATAATTTAGAACAAATGATGGATGAAAGCAGGCAGGCCGGCCATTTTTTTCACGCTCATTGGACTTGTTTAATGCAATGCACCTTTGTATATTCACATGCATTCGCTTCGTGCTGTAACCACTGTGCATAAAAATTTGGAAACATGGCATACAGTGTATCATTTGCTGTCTAAGTCATGTTTCCCATATTTTCCATTGCAAGATACAAGCCGGTTTGAGTGTTTGGGGCACATTTTAGCTAAAATCATCCTACGGGGCCTAACTGCTTATGCCAAAGCCTGCCTATTTTGAATGGCGTAGTGGTCAATGCAACCTCCAAAAAAATCAGGACTTACTACCCCAATAACCTGCTAACTCACCCCTGAAATACTTACTTATTCACACTATTTTGTTCATTTGACTTGTTTCTAATTTGAAATGCCCATTTTTGTGGGGCCAGAAAGGTGCGTCTTTAAAAGGCGATTTCTACGATACCCCACTTTTGCGCGTCGGACCGCGACTTTTTCCGGAAACGCCGAAAAACCGCAATTTTCAGGAGAAACGAGACGTACATCCTCCCCCTCTGCCGCCCACCCACCCAACTGACAGCCAGCCAGCAGACAAGCACAGAGAGTTCCGTGGGTCTGTCTGTGATGTCATAAAGGGCCTGCTGATCAATGGCCAGCTCTCTGATTGGCTGCTGTGTTTGATTGACAGATTGAATCTGGCAGCTGATTGGCTGTCTACCCTAAAGTGCATTACACACCCCTGATGGTACCACTGGCTAAGACTCCACCTCAGCTCATTGATTAATTATAAATTTAGAACAAATGATGGATGAAAGCAGGCAGGCCGGCCATTTTTTTCACGCTCATTGGACTTGTTTAATGCAATGCACCTTTGTATATTCACATGCATTCGCTTCATGCTGTAACCACTGTGCATAAAAATTTGGAAACATGGCATACAGTGTATCATTTGCTGTCTAAGTCATGTTTCCCATATTTTCCATTGCAAGATACAAGCCGGTTTGAGTGTTTGGGGCACATTTTAGCTAAAATCATCCTACGGGGCCTAACTGCTTATGCCAAAGCATGCCTATTTTGAATGGCGTAGTGGTCAATGCAACCTCCAAAAAAATCAGGACTTACTACCCCAATAACCTGCTAACTCACCCCTGAAATACTTACTTATTCACACTATTTTGTTCATTTGACTTGTTTCTAATTTGAAATGCCCATTTTTGTGGGGCCAGAAAGGTGCGTCTTTAAAAGGCGATTTCTACGATACCCCACTTTTGCACGTCGGACCGCGACTTTTTCCGGAAACGCCGAAAAACCGCAATTTTCAGGAGAAACGAGACGTACATCCTCCCCCTCTGCCGCCCACCCACCCAACTGACAGCCAGCCAGCAGACAAGCACAGAGAGTTCCGTGGGTCTGTCTGTGATGTCATAAAGGGCCTGCTGATCAATGGCCAGCTCTCTGATTGGCTGCTGTGTTTGATTGACAGATTGAATCTGGCAGCTGATTGGCTGTCTACCCTAAAGTGCATTACACACCCCTGATGGTACCACTGGCTAAGACTCCACCTCAGCTCATTGATTAATTATAAATTTAGAACAAATGATGGATGAAAGCAGGCAGGCCGGCCATTTTTTTCACGCTCATTGGACTTGTTTAATGCAATGCACCTGTGTATATTCACATGCATTCACTTCATGCTGTAACCACTGTGCATAAAAATTTGGAAACATGGCATACAGTGTATCATTTGCTGTCTAAGTCATGTTTCCCATATTTTCCATTGCAAGATACAAGCCGGTTTGAGTGTTTGGGGCACATTTTAGCTAAAATCATCCTACGGGGCCTAAATGCTTATGCTAAAGCCTGCCTATTTTGAATGGCGTAGTGGTCACTGCAACCTCCAAAAAAATCAGGACTTACTACCCCAATAACCTGCTAACTCACCCCTGAAATACTTACTTATTCACACTATTTTGTTCATTTGACTTGTTTCTAATTTGAAATGCCCATTTTTGTGGGGCCAGAAAGGTGCGTCTTTAAAAGGCGATTTCTACGATACCCCACTTTTGCGCGTCGGACCGCGACTTTTTCCGGAAACGCCGAAAAACCGCAATTTTCAGGAGAAACGAGACGTACATCCTCCCCCTCTGCCGCCCACCCACCCAACTGACAGCCAGCCAGCAGACAAGCACAGAGAGTTCCGTGGGTCTGTCTGTGATGTCATAAAGGGCCTGCTGATCAATGGCCAGCTCTCTGATTGGCTGCTGTGTTTGATTGACAGATTGAATCTGGCAGCTGATTGGCTGTCTACCCTAAAGTGCATTACACACCCCTGATGGTACCACTGGCTAAGACTCCACCTCAGCTCATTGATTAATTATAAATTTAAAACAAATGATGGATGAAAGCAGGCAGGCCGGCCATTTTTTTCACGCTCATTGGACTTGTTTAATGCAATGCACCTTTGTATATTCACATGCATTCGCTTCATGCTGTAACCACTGTGCATAAAAATTTGGAAACATGGCATACAGTGTATCATTTGCTGTCTAAGTCATGTTTCCCATATTTTCCATTGCAAGATACAAGCCGGTTTGAGTGTTTGGGGCACATTTTAGCTAAAATCATCCTACGGGGCCTAAATGCTTATGCTAAAGCCTGCCTATTTTGAATGGCGTAGTGGTCACTGCAACCTCCAAAAAAATCAGGACTTACTACCCCAATAACCTGCTAACTCACCCCTGAAATACTTACTTATTCACACTATTTTGTTCATTTGACTTGTTTCTAATTTGAAATGCCCATTTTTGTGGGGCCAGAAAGGTGCGTCTTTAAAAGGCGATTTCTACGATACCCCACTTTTGCGCGTCGGACCGCGACTTTTTCCGGAAACGCCGAAAAACCGCAATTTTCAGGAGAAACGAGACGTACATCCTCCCCCTCTGCCGCCCACCCACCCAACTGACAGCCAGCCAGCAGACAAGCACAGAGAGTTCCGTGGGTCTGTCTGTGATGTCATAAAGGGCCTGCTGATCAATGGCCAGCTCTCTGATTGGCTGCTGTGTTTGATTGACAGATTGAATCTGGCAGCTGATTGGCTGTCTACCCTAAAGTGCATTACACACCCCTGATGGTACCACTGGCTAAGACTCCACCTCAGCTCATTGATTAATTATAAATTTAGAACAAATGATGGATGAAAGCAGGCAGGCCGGCCATTTTTTTCACGCTCATTGGACTTGTTTAATGCAATGCACCTTTGTATATTCACATGCATTCGCTTCATGCTGTAACCACTGTGCATAAAAATTTGGAAACATGGCATACAGTGTATCATTTGCTGTCTAAGTCATGTTTCCCATATTTTCCATTGCAAGATACAAGCCGGTTTGAGTGTTTGGGGCACATTTTAGCTAAAATCATCCTACGGGGCCTAACTGCTTATGCCAAAGCATGCCTATTTAGAATGGCGTAGTGGTCAATGCAACCTCCAAAAAAATCAGGACTTACTACCCCAATAACCTGCTAACTCACCCCTGAAATACTTACTTATTCACACTATTTTGTTCATTTGACTTGTTTCTAATTTGAAATGCCCATTTTTGTGGGGCCAGAAAGGTGCGTCTTTAAAAGGCGATTTCTACGATACCCCACTTTTGCGCGTCGGACCGCGACTTTTTCCGGAAACGCCGAAAAACCGCAATTTTCAGGAGAAACGAGACGTACATCCTCCCCCTCTGCCGCCCACCCACCCAACTGACAGCCAGCCAGCAGACAAGCACAGAGAGTTCCGTGGGTCTGTCTGTGATGTCATAAAGGGCCTGCTGATCAATGGCCAGCTCTCTGATTGGCTGCTGTGTTTGATTGACAGATTGAATCTGGCAGCTGATTGGCTGTCTACCCTAAAGTGCATTACACACCCCTGATGGTACCACTGGCTAAGACTCCACCTCAGCTCATTGATTAATTATAAATTTAGAACAAATGATGGATGAAAGCAGGCAGGCCGGCCATTTTTTTCACGCTCATTGGACTTGTTTAATGCAATGCACCTGTGTATATTCACATGCATTCACTTCATGCTGTAACCACTGTGCATAAAAATTTGGAAACATGGCATACAGTGTATCATTTGCTGTCTAAGTCATGTTTCCCATATTTTCCATTGCAAGATACAAGCCGGTTTGAGTGTTTGGGGCACATTTTAGCTAAAATCATCCTACGGGGCCTAAATGCTTATGCTAAAGCCTGCCTATTTTGAATGGCGTAGTGGTCACTGCAACCTCCAAAAAAATCAGGACTTACTACCCCAATAACCTGCTAACTCACCCCTGAAATACTTACTTATTCACACTATTTTGTTCATTTGACTTGTTTCTAATTTGAAATGCCCATTTTTGTGGGGCCAGAAAGGTGCGTCTTTAAAAGGCGATTTCTACGATACCCCACTTTTGCGCGTCGGACCGCGACTTTTTCCGGAAACGCTGAAAAACCGCAATTTTCAGGAGAAACGAGACGTACATCCTCCCCCTCTGCCGCCCACCCACCCAACTGACAGCCAGCCAGCAGACAAGCACAGAGAGTTCCGTGGGTCTGTCTGTGATGTCATAAAGGGCCTGCTGATCAATGGCCAGCTCTCTGATTGGCTGCTGTGTTTGATTGACAGATTGAATCTGGCAGCTGATTGGCTGTCTACCCTAAAGTGCATTACACACCCCTGATGGTACCACTGGCTAAGACTCCACCTCAGCTCATGGATTCATTATAAATTTAAAACAAATGATGGATGAAAGCAGGCAGGCCGGCCATTTTTTTCACGCTCGTTGGACTTGTTTAATGCAATGCACCTTTGTATATTCACATGCATTCGCTTCATGCTGTAACCACTGTGCATAAAAATTTGGAAACATGGCATACAGTGTATCATTTGCTGTCTAAGTCATGTTTCCCATATTTTCCATTGCAAGATACAAGCCGGTTTGAGTGTTTGGGGCACATTTTAGCTAAAATCATCCTACGGGGCCTAAATGCTTATGCTAAAGCCTGCCTATTTTGAATGGCGTAGTGGTCACTGCAACCTCCAAAAAAATCAGGACTTACTACCCCAATAACCTGCTAACTCACCCCTGAAATACTTACTTATTCACACTATTTTGTTCATTTGACTTGTTTCTAATTTGAAATGCCCATTTTTGTGGGGCCAGAAAGGTGCGTCTTTAAAAGGCGATTTCTACGATACCCCACTTTTGCGCGTCGGGCCGCGACTTTTTCCGGAAACGCTGAAAAAACGCAATTTTCAGGAGAAACGAGACGTACATCCTCCCCCTCTGCCGCCCACCCACCCAACTGACAGCCAGCCAGCAGACAAGCACAGAGAGTTCCGTGGGTCTGTCTGTGATGTCATAAAGGGCCTGCTGATCAATGGCCAGCTCTCTGATTGGCTGCTGTGTTTGATTGACAGATTGAATCTGGCAGCTGATTGGCTGTCTACCCTAAAGTGCATTACACACCCCTGATGTTACCACTGGCTAAGACTCCACCTCAGCTCATTGATTAATTATAAATTTAGAACAAATGATGGATGAAAGCAGGCAGGCCGGCCATTTTTTTCACGCTCATTGGACTTGTTTAATGCAATGCACCTTTGTATATTCACATGCATTCGCTTCATGCTGTAACCACTGTGCATAAAAATTTGGAAACATGGCATACAGTGTATCATTTGCTGTCTAAGTCATGTTTCCCATATTTTCCATTGCAAGATACAAGCCGGTTTGAGTGTTTGGGGCACATTTTAGCTAAAATCATCCTACGGGGCCTAACTGCTTATGCCAAAGCCTGCCTATTTTGAATGGCGTAGTGGTCAATGCAACCTCCAAAAAAATCAGGACTTACTACCCCAATAACCTGCTAACTCACCCCTGAAATACTTACTTATTCACACTATTTTGTTCATTTGACTTGTTTCTAATTTGAAATGCCCATTTTTGTGGGGCCAGAAAGGTGCGTCTTTAAAAGGCGATTTCTACGATACCCCACTTTTGCGCGTCGGACCGCGACTTTTTCCGGAAACGCCGAAAAACCGCAATTTTCAGGAGAAACGAGACGTACATCCTCCCCCTCTGCCGCCCACCCACCCAACTGACAGCCAGCCAGCAGACAAGCACAGAGAGTTCCGTGGGTCTGTCTGTGATGTCATAAAGGGCCTGCTGATCAATGGCCAGCTCTCTGATTGGCTGCTGTGTTTGATTGACAGATTGAATCTGGCAGCTGATTGGCTGTCTACCCTAAAGTGCATTACACACCCCTGATGGTACCACTGGCTAAGACTCCACCTCAGCTCATTGATTAATTATAAATTTAGAACAAATGATGGATGAAAGCAGGCAGGCCGGCCATTTTTTTCACGCTCATTGGACTTGTTTAATGCAATGCACCTTTGTATATTCACATTCATTCGCTTCATGCTGTAACCACTGTGCATAAAAATTTGGAAACATGGCATACAGTGTATCATTTGCTGTCTAAGTCATGTTTCCTATATTTTCCATTGCAAGATACAAGCCGGTTTGAGTGTTTGGGGCACATTTTAGCTAAAATCATCCTACGGGGCCTAACTGCTTATGCTAAAGCCTGCCTATTTTTAATGGCGTAGTGGTCACTGCAACCTCCAAAAAAATCAGGACTTACTACCCCAATAACCTGCTAACTCACCCCTGAAATACTTACTTATTCACACTATTTTGTTCATTTGACTTGTTTCTAATTTGAAATGCCCATTTTTGTGGGGCCAGAAAGGTGCGTCTTTAAAAGGCGATTTCTACGATACCCCACTTTTGCGCGTCGGACCGCGACTTTTTCCGGAAACGCCGAAAAACCGCAATTTTCAGGAGAAACGAGACGTACATCCACCCCCTCTGCCGCCCACCCACCCAACTGACAGCCAGCCAGCAGACAAGCACAGAGAGTTCCGTGGGTCTGTCTGTGATGTCATAAAGGGCCTGCTGATCAATGGCCAGCTCTCTGATTGGCTGCTGTGTTTGATTGACAGATTGAATCTGGCAGCTGATTGGCTGTCTACCCTAAAGTGCATTACACACCCCTGATGGTACCACTGGCTAAGACTCCACCTCAGCTCATTGATTAATTATAAATTTAGAACAAATGATGGATGAAAGCAGGCAGGCCGGCCATTTTTTTCACGCTCATTGGACTTGTTTAATGCAATGCACCTGTGTATATTCACATGCATTCACTTCATGCTGTAACCACTGTGCATAAAAATTTGGAAACATGGCATACAGTGTATCATTTGCTGTCTAAGTCATGTTTCCCATATTTTCCATTGCAAGATACAAGCCGGTTTGAGTGTTTGGGGCACATTTTAGCTAAAATCATCCTACGGGGCCTAAATGCTTATGCTAAAGCCTGCCTATTTTGAATGGCGTAGTGGTCACTGCAACCTCCAAAAAAATCAGGACTTACTACCCCAATAACCTGCTAACTCACCCCTGAAATACTTACTTATTCACACTATTTTGTTCATTTGACTTGTTTCTAATTTGAAATGCCCATTTTTGTGGGGCCAGAAAGGTGCGTCTTTAAAAGGCGATTTCTACGATACCCCACTTTTGTGCGTCGGACCGCGACTTTTTCCGGAAACGCTGAAAAACCGCAATTTTCAGGAGAAACGAGACGTACATCCTCCCCCTCTGCCGCCCACCCACCCAACTGACAGCCAGCCAGCAGACAAGCACAGAGAGTTCCGTGGGTCTGTCTGTGATGTCATAAAGGGCCTGCTGATCAATGGCCAGCTCTCTGATTGGCTGCTGTGTTTGATTGACAGATTGAATCTGGCAGCTGATTGGCTGTCTACCCTAAAGTGCATTACACACCCCTGATGGTACCACTGGCTAAGACTCCACCTCAGCTCATTGATTAATTATAAATTTAGAACAAATGATGGATGAAAGCAGGCAGGCCGGCCATTTTTTTCACGCTCATTGGACTTGTTTAATGCAATGCACCTTTGTATATTCACATGCATTCGCTTCATGCTGTAACCACTGTGCATAAAAATTTGGAAACATGGCATACAGTGTATCATTTGCTGTCTAAGTCATGTTTCCCATATTTTCCATTGCAAGATACAAGCCGGTTTGAGTGTTTGGGGCACATTTTAGCTAAAATCATCCTACGGGGCCTAACTGCTTATGCCAAAGCCTGCCTATTTTGAATGGCGTAGTGGTCAATGCAACCTCCAAAAAAATCAGGACTTACTACCCCAATAACCTGCTAACTCACCCCTGAAATACTTACTTAGTCACACTATTTTGTTCATTTGACTTGTTTCTAATTTGAAATGCCCATTTTTGTGGGGCCAGAAAGGTGCATCTTTAAAAGGCGATTTCTACGATACCCCACTTTTGCGCGTCGGACCGCGACTTTTTCCGGAAACGCCGAAAAACCGCAATTTTCAGGAGAAACGAGACGTACATCCTCCCCCTCTGCCGCCCACCCACCCAACTGACAGCCAGCCAGCAGACAAGCACAGAGAGTTCCGTGGGTCTGTCTGTGATGTCATAAAGGGCCTGCTGATCAATGGCCAGCTCTCTGATTGGCTGCTGTGTTTGATTGACAGATTGAATCTGGCAGCTGATTGGCTGTCTACCCTAAAGTGCATTACACACCCCTGATGGTACCACTGGCTAAGACTCCACCTCAGCTCATTGATTAATTATAAATTTAGAACAAATGATGGATGAAAGCAGGCAGGCCGGCCATTTTTTTCACGCTCATTGGACTTGTTTAATGCAATGCACCTTTGTATATTCACATGCATTCGCTTCATGCTGTAACCACTGTGCATAAAAATTTGGAAACATGGCATACAGTGTATCATTTGCTGTCTAAGTCATGTTTCCCATATTTTCCATTGCAAGATACAAGCCGGTTTGAGTGTTTGGGGCACATTTTAGCTAAAATCATCCTACGGGGCCTAACTGCTTATGCTAAAGCCTGCCTATTTTGAATGGCGTAGTGGTCACTGCAACCTCCAAAAAAATCAGGACTTACTACCCCAATAACCTGCTAACTCACCCCTGAAATACTTACTTATTCACACTATTTTGTTCATTTGACTTGTTTCTAATTTGAAATGCCCATTTTTGTGGGGCCAGAAAGGTGCGTCTTTAAAAGGCGATTTCTACGATACCCCACTTTTGCGCGTCGGACCGCGACTTTTTCCGGAAACGCTGAAAAACCGCAATTTTCAGGAGAAACGAGACGTACATCCACCCCCTCTGCCGCCCACCCACCCAACTGACAGCCAGCCAGCAGACAAGCACAGAGAGTTCCGTGGGTCTGTCTGTGATGTCATAAAGGGCCTGCTGATCAATGGCCAGCTCTCTGATTGGCTGCTGTGTTTGATTGACAGATTGAATCTGGCAGCTGATTGGCTGTCTACCCTAAAGTGCATTACACACCCCTGATGGTACCACTGGCTAAGACTCCACCTCAGCTCATTGATTAATTATAAATTTAGAACAAATGATGGATGAAAGCAGGCAGGCCGGCCATTTTTTTCACGCTCATTGGACTTGTTTAATGCAATGCACCTGTGTATATTCACATGCATTCACTTCATGCTGTAACCACTGTGCATAAAAATTTGGAAACATGGCATACAGTGTATCATTTGCTGTCTAAGTCATGTTTCCCATATTTTCCATTGCAAGATACAAGCCGGTTTGAGTGTTTGGGGCACATTTTAGCTAAAATCATCCTACGGGGCCTAAATGCTTATGCTAAAGCCTGCCTATTTTGAATGGCGTAGTGGTCACTGCAACCTCCAAAAAAATCAGGACTTACTACCCCAATAACCTGCTAACTCACCCCTGAAATACTTACTTATTCACACTATTTTGTTCATTTGACTTGTTTCTAATTTGAAATGCCCATTTTTGTGGGGCCAGAAAGGTGCGTCTTTAAAAGGCGATTTCTACGATACCCCACTTTTGCGCGTCGGACCGTGACTTTTTCCGGAAACGCTGAAAAACCGCAATTTTCAGGAGAAACGAGACGTACATCCTCCCCCTCTGCCGCCCACCCACCCAACTGACAGCCAGCCAGCAGACAAGCACAGAGAGTTCCGTGGGTCTGTCTGTGATGTCATAAAGGGCCTGCTGATCAATGGCCAGCTCTCTGATTGGCTGCTGTGTTTGATTGACAGATTGAATCTGGCAGCTGATTGGCTGTCTACCCTAAAGTGCATTACACACCCCTGATGGTACCACTGGCTAAGACTCCACCTCAGCTCATTGATTAATTATAAATTTAGAACAAATGATGGATGAAAGCAGGCAGGCCGGCCATTTTTTTCACGCTCATTGGACTTGTTTAATGCAATGCACCTTTGTATATTCACATGCATTCGCTTCATGCTGTAACTACTGTGCATAAAAATTTGGAAACATGGCATACAGTGTATCATTTGCTTTCTAAGTCATGTTTCCCATATTTTCCATTGCAAGATACAAGCCGGTTTGAGTGTTTGGGGCACATTTTAGCTAAAATCATCCTACGGGGCCTAACTGCTTATGCCAAAGCCTGCCTATTTTGAATGGCGTAGTGGTCAATGCAACCTCCAAAAAAATCAGGACTTACTACCCCAATAACCTGCTAACTCACCCCTGAAATACTTACTTATTCACACTATTTTGTTCATTTGACTTGTTTCTAATTTGAAATGCCCATTTTTGTGGGGCCAGAAAGGTGCGTCTTTAAAAGGCGATTTCTACGATACCCCACTTTTGCGCGTCGGACCGCGACTTTTTCCGGAAACGCCGAAAAACCGCAATTTTCAGGAGAAACGAGACGTACATCCTCCCCCTCTGCCGCCCACCCACCCAACTGACAGCCAGCCAGCAGACAAGCACAGAGAGTTCCGTGGGTCTGTCTGTGATGTCATAAAGGGCCTGCTGATCAATGGCCAGCTCTCTGATTGGCTGCTGTGTTTGATTGACAGATTGAATCTGGCAGCTGATTGGCTGTCTACCCTAAAGTGCATTACACACCCCTGATGGTACCACTGGCTAAGACTCCACCTCAGCTCATTGATTAATTATAAATTTAGAACAAATGATGGATGAAAGCAGGCAGGCCGGCCATTTTTTTCACGCTCATTGGACTTGTTTAATGCAATGCACCTTTGTATATTCACATGCATTCGCTTCATGCTGTAACCACTGTGCATAAAAATTTGGAAACATGGCATACAGTGTATCATTTGCTGTCTAAGTCATGTTTCCCATATTTTCCATTGCAAGATACAAGCCGGTTTGAGTGTTTGGGGAACATTTTAGCTAAAATCATCCTACGGGGCCTAACTGCTTATGCTAAAGCCTGCCTATTTTGAATGGCGTAGTGGTCACTGCAACCTCCAAAAAAATCAGGACTTACTACCCCAATAACCTGCTAACTCACCCCTGAAATACTTACTTATTCACACTATTTTGTTCATTTGACTTGTTTCTAATTTGAAATGCCCATTTTTGTGGGGCCAGAAAGGTGCGTCTTTAAAAGGCGATTTCTACGATACCCCACTTTTGCGCGTCGGACCGCGACTTTTTCCGGAAACGCCGAAAAACCGCAATTTTCAGGAGAAACGAGACGTACATCCTCCCCCTCTGCCGCCCACCCACCCAACTGACAGCCAGCCAGCAGACAAGCACAGAGAGTTCCGTGGGTCTGTCTGTGATATCATAAAGGGCCTGCTGATCAATGGCCAGCTCTCTGATTGGCTGCTGTGTTTGATTGACAGATTGAATCTGGCAGCTGATTGGCTGTCTACCCTAAAGTGCATTACACACCCCTGATGGTACCACTGGCTAAGACTCCACCTCAGCTCATTGATTAATTATAAATTTAGAACAAATAATGGATGAAAACAGGCAGGCCGGCCATTTTTTTCACGCTCATTGGACTTGTTTAATGCAATGCACCTTTGTATATTCACATGCATTCGCTTCATGCTGTAACCACTGTGCATAAAAATTTGGAAACATGGCATACAGTGTATCATTTGCTGTCTAAGTCATGTTTCCCATATTTTCCATTGCAAGATACAAGCCGGTTTGAGTGTTTGGGGCACATTTTAGCTAAAATCATCCTACGGGGCCTAACTGCTTATACTAAAGCCTGCCTATTTTGAATGGCATAGTGGTCACTGCAACCTCCAAAAAAATCAGGACTTACTACCCCAATAACCTGCTAACTCACCCCTGAAATACTTACTTATTCACACTATTTTGTTCATTTGACTTGTTTCTAATTTGAAATGCCCATTTTTGTGGGGCCAGAAAGGTGCGTCTTTAAAAGGCGATTTCTACGATACCCCACTTTTGCGCGTCGGACCGCGACTTTTTCCGGAAACGCCGAAAAACCGCAATTTTCAGGAGAAACGAGACGTACATCCTCCCCCTCTGCCGCCCACCCACCCAACTGACAGCCAGCCAGCAGACAAGCACAGAGGGTTCCGTGGGTCTGTCTGTGATGTCATAAAGGGCCTGCTGATCAATGGCCAGCTCTCTGATTGGCTGCTGTGTTTGATTGACAGATTGAATCTGGCAGCTGATTGGCTGTCTACCCTAAAGTGCATTACACACCCCTGATGGTACCACTGGCTAAGACTCCACCTCAGCTCATTGATTAATTATAAATTTAGAACAAATGATGGATGAAAGCAGGCAGGCCGGCCATTTTTTTCACGCTCATTGGACTTGTTTAATGCAATGCACCTGTGTATATTCACATGCATTCACTTCATGCTGTAACCACTGTGCATAAAAATTTGGAAACATGGCATACAGTGTATCATTTGCTGTCTAAGTCATGTTTCCCATATTTTCCATTGCAAGATACAAGCCGGTTTGAGTGTTTGGGGCACATTTTAGCTAAAATCATCCTACGGGGCCTAACTGCTTATGCTAAAGCCTGCCTATTTTGAATGGCGTAGCGGTAACTGCAACCTCCAAAAAAATCAGGACTTACTACCCCAATAACCTGCTAACTCACCCCTGAAATACTTACTTATTCACACTATTTTGTTCATTTGACTTGTTTCTAATTTGAAATGCCCATTTTTGTGGGGCCAGAAAGGTGCGTCTTTAAAAGGCGATTTCTACGATACCCCACTTTTGCGCGTCGGACCGCGACTTTTTCCGGAAACGCTGAAAAACCGCAATTATCAGGAGAAACGAGACGTACATCCTCCCCCTCTGCCGCCCACCCACCCAACTGACAGCCAGCCAGCAGACAAGCACAGAGAGTTCCGTGGGTCTGTCTGTGAT
Source organism: Crinia signifera (assembly GCF_055691185.1). NCBI lineage: Eukaryota > Metazoa > Chordata > Amphibia > Anura > Myobatrachidae > Crinia > Crinia signifera. Next base: position 11,214 of record NW_028142730.1, on the reverse strand, counting down.
GTCATAAAGGGCCTGCTGATCAATGGCCAGCTCTCTGATTGGCTGCTGTGTTTGATTGACAGATTGAATCTGGCAGCTGATTGGCTGTCTACCCTAAAGTGCATTACACACCCCTGATGGTACCACTGGCTAAGACTCCACCTCAGCTCATTGATTAATTATAAATTTAGAACAAATGATGGATGAAAGCAGGCAGGCCGGCCATTTTTTTCACTCTCATTGGACTTGTTTAATGCAATGCACCTTTGTATATTCACATGCATTCGCTTCATGCTGTAACCACTGTGCATAAAAATTTGGAAACATGGCATACAGTGTATCATTTTCTGTCTAAGTCATGTTTCCCATATTTTCCATTGCAAGATACAAGCCGGTTTGAGTGTTTGGGGCACATTTTAGCTAAAATCATCCTACGGGGCCTAACTGCTTATGCCAAAGCCTGCCTATTTTGAATGGCGTAGTGGTCACTGCAACCTCCAAAAAAATCAGGACTTACTACCCCAAAAACCTGCTAACTCACCCCTGAAATACTTACTTATTCACACTATTTTGTTCATTTGACTTGTTTCTAATTTGAAATGCCCATTTTTGTGGGGCCAGAAAGGTGCGTCTTTAAAAGGCGATTTCTACGATACCCCACTTTTGCGCGTCGGACCGCGACTTTTTCCGGAAACGCAGAAAAAACGCAATTTTCAGGAGAAACGAGACGTACATCCTCCCCCTCTGCCGCCCACCCACCCAACTGACAGCCAGCCAGCAGACAAGCACAGAGAGTTCCGTGGGTCTGTCTGTGATGTCATAAAGGGCCTGCTGATCAATGGCCAGCTCTCTGATTGGCTGCTGTGTTTGATTGACAGATTGAATCTGGCAGCTGATTGGCTGTCTACCCTAAAGTGCATTACACACCCCTGATGGTACCACTGGCTAAGACTCCACCTCAGCTCATTGATTAATTATAAATTTAGAACAAATGATGGATGAAAGCAGGCAGGCCGGCCATTTTTTTCACGCTCATTGGACTTGTTTAATGCAATGCACCTTTGTATATTCACATGCATTCGCTTCATGCTGTAACCACTGTGCATAAAAATTTGGAAACATGGCATACAGTGTATCATTTGCTGTCTAAGTCATGTTTCCCATATTTTCTATTGCAAGATACAAGCCGGTTTGAGTGTTTGGGGCACATTTTAGCTAAAATCATCCTACGGGGCCTAAATGCTTATGCTAAAGCCTGCCTATTTTGAATGGCGTAGTGGTCACTGCAACCTCCAAAAAAATCAGGACTTACTACCCCAATAACCTGCTAACTCACCCCTGAAATACTTACTTATTCACACTATTTTGTTCATTTGACTTGTTTCTAATTTGAAATGCCCATTTTTGTGGGGCCAGAAAGGTGCGTCTTTAAAAGGCGATTTCTACGATACACCTTTTTTTTGTGCGTCGGACCGCGACTTTTTCCGGAAACGCTGAAAAACCGCAATTTTCAGGAGAAACGAGACGTACATCCTCCCCCTCTGCCGCCCACCCACCCAACTGACAGCCAGCAGACAAGCACAGACAGTTCCGTGGGTCTGTCTGTGATGTCATTAAGGGCCTGCTGATCAATGGCCAGCTCTCTGATTGGCTGCTGTGTTTGATTGACAGATTGAATCTGGCAGCTGATTGGCTGTCTACCCTAAAGTGCATTACACACCCCTGATGGTACCCCTGGCTAAGACTCCACCTCAGCTCATTGATTAATTATAAATTTAGAACAAATGATGGATGAAAGCAGGCAGGCCGGCCATTTTTTTCACGCTCATTGGACTTGTTTAATGCAATGCACCTTTGTATATTCACATGCATTCGCTTCATGCTGTAACCACTGTGCATAAAAAATTGGAAACATGGCATACAGTGTATCATTTGCTGTCTAAGTCATGTTTCCCATATTTTCCATTGCAAGATACAAGCCGGTTTGAGTGTTTGGGGCACATTTTAGCTAAAATCATCCTACGGGGCCTAACTGCTTATGCCAAAGCCTGCCTATTTTGAATGGCGTAGTGGTCAATGCAACCTCCAAAAAAATCAGGACTTACTACCCCAATAACCTGCTAACTCACCCCTGAAATACTTACTTATTCACACTATTTTGTTCATTTGACTTGTTTCTAATTTGAAATGCCCATTTTTGTGGGGCCAGAAAGGTGCGTCTTTAAAAGGCGATTTCTACGATACCCCACTTTTGCGCGTCGGACCGCGACTTTTTCCGGAAACGCCGAAAAACCGCAATTTTCAGGAGAAACGAGACGTACATCCTCCCCCTCTGCCGCCCACCCACCCAACTGACAGCCAGCCAGCAGACAAGCACAGAGAGTTCCGTGGGTCTGTCTGTGATGTCATAAAGGGCCTGCTGATCAATGGCCAGCTCTCTGATTGGCTGCTGTGTTTGATTGACAGATTGAATCTGGCAGCTGATTGGCTGTCTACCCTAAAGTGCATTACACACCCCTGATGGTACCACTGGCTAAGACTCCACCTCAGCTCATTGATTAATTATAAATTTAGAACAAATGATGGATGAAAGCAGGCAGGCCGGCCATTTTTTTCACGCTCATTGGACTTGTTTAATGCAATGCACCTTTGTATATTCACATGCATTCGCTTCATGCTGTAACCACTGTGCATAAAAATTTGGAAACATGGCATACAGTGTATCATTTGCTGTCTAAGTCATGTTTCCCATATTTTCCATTGCAAGATACAAGCCGGTTTGAGTGTTTGGGGCACATTTTAGCTAAAATCATCCTACGGGGCCTAACTGCTTATGCTAAAGCCTGCCTATTTTGAATGGCGTAGTGGTCACTGCAACCTCTAAAAAAATCAGGACTTACTACCCCAATAACCTGCTAACTCACCCCTGAAATACTTACTTATTCACACTATTTTGTTCATTTGACTTGTTTCTAATTTGAAATGCCCATTTTTGTGGGGCCAGAAAGGTGCGTCTTTAAAAGGCGATTTCTACGATACCCCACTTTTGCGCGTCGGACCGCGACTTTTTCCGGAAACGCCGAAAAACCGCAATTTTCAGGAGAAACGAGACGTACATCCACCCCCTCTGCCGCCCACCCACCCAACTGACAGCCAGCCAGCAGACAAGCACAGAGAGTTCCGTGGGTCTGTCTGTGATGTCATAAAGGGCCTGCTGATCAATGGCCAGCTCTCTGATTGGCTGCTGTGTTTGATTGACAGATTGAATCTGGCAGCTGATTGGCTGTCTACCCTAAAGTGCATTACACACCCCTGATGGTACCACTGGCTAAGACTCCACCTCAGCTCATTGATTAATTATAAATTTAGAACAAATGATGGATGAAAGCAGGCAGGCCGGCCATTTTTTTCACGCTCATTGGACTTGTTTAATGCAATGCACCTGTGTATATTCACATGCATTCACTTCATGCTGTAACCACTGTGCATAAAAATTTGGAAACATGGCATACAGTGTATCATTTGCTGTCTAAGTCATGTTTCCCATATTTTCCATTGCAAGATACAAGCCGGTTTGAGTGTTTGGGGCACATTTTAGCTAAAATCATCCTACGGGGCCTAAATGCTTATGCTAAAGCCTGCCTATTTTGAATGGCGTAGTGGTCACTGCAACCTCCAAAAAAATCAGGACTTACTACCCCAATAACCTGCTAACTCACCCCTGAAATACTTACTTATTCACACTATTTTGTTCATTTGACTTGTTTCTAATTTGAAATGCCCATTTTTGTGGGGCCAGAAAGGTGCGTCTTTAAAAGGCGATTTCTACGATACCCCACTTTTGTGCGTCGGACCGCGACTTTTTCCGGAAACGCTGAAAAACCGCAATTTTCAGGAGAAACGAGACGTACATCCTCCCCCTCTGCCGCCCACCCACCCAACTGACAGCCAGCCAGCAGACAAGCACAGAGAGTTCCGTGGGTCTGTCTGTGATGTCATAAAGGGCCTGCTGATCAATGGCCAGCTCTCTGATTGGCTGCTGTGTTTGATTGACAGATTGAATCTGGCAGCTGATTGGCTGTCTACCCTAAAGTGCATTACACACCCCTGATGGTACCACTGGCTAAGACTCCACCTCAGCTCATTGATTAATTATAAATTTAGAACAAATGATGGATGAAAGCAGGCAGGCCGGCCATTTTTTTCACGCTCATTGGACTTGTTTAATGCAATGCACCTTTGTATATTCACATGCATTCGCTTCATGCTGTAACCACTGTGCATAAAAATTTGGAAACATGGCATACAGTGTATCATTTGCTGTCTAAGTCATGTTTCCCATATTTTCCATTGCAAGATACAAGCCGGTTTGAGTGTTTGGGGCACATTTTAGCTAAAATCATCCTACGGGGCCTAACTGCTTATGCCAAAGCCTGCCTATTTTGAATGGCGTAGTGGTCAATGCAACCTCCAAAAAAATCAGGACTTACTACCCCAATAACCTGCTAACTCACCCCTGAAATACTTACTTATTCACACTATTTTGTTCATTTGACTTGTTTCTAATTTGAAATGCCCATTTTTGTGGGGCCAGAAAGGTGCATCTTTAAAAGGCGATTTCTACGATACCCCACTTTTGCGCGTCGGACCGCGACTTTTTCCGGAAACGCCGAAAAACCGCAATTTTCAGGAGAAACGAGACGTACATCCTCCCCCTCTGCCGCCCACCCACCCAACTGACAGCCAGCCAGCAGACAAGCACAGAGAGTTCCGTGGGTCTGTCTGTGATGTCATAAAGGGCCTGCTGATCAATGGCCAGCTCTCTGATTGGCTGCTGTGTTTGATTGACAGATTGAATCTGGCAGCTGATTGGCTGTCTACCCTAAAGTGCATTACACACCCCTGATGGTACCACTGGCTAAGACTCCACCTCAGCTCATTGATTAATTATAAATTTAGAACAAATGATGGATGAAAGCAGGCAGGCCGGCCATTTTTTTCACGCTCATTGGACTTGTTTAATGCAATGCACCTTTGTATATTCACATGCATTCGCTTCATGCTGTAACCACTGTGCATAAAAATTTGGAAACATGGCATACAGTGTATCATTTGCTGTCTAAGTCATGTTTCCCATATTTTCCATTGCAAGATACAAGCCGGTTTGAGTGTTTGGGGCACATTTTAGCTGAAATCATCCTACGGGGCCTAACTGCTTATGCTAAAGCCTGCCTATTTTGAATGGCGTAGTGGTCACTGCAACCTCCAAAAAAATCAGGACTTACTACCCCAATAACCTGCTAACTCACCCCTGAAATACTTACTTATTCACACTATTTTGTTCATTTGACTTGTTTCTAATTTGAAATGCCCATTTTTGTGGGGCCAGAAAGGTGCGTCTTTAAAAGGCGATTTCTACGATACCCCACTTTTGCGCGTCGGACCGCGACTTTTTCCGGAAACGCTGAAAAACCGCAATTTTCAGGAGAAACGAGACGTACATCCACCCCCTCTGCCGCCCACCCACCCAACTGACAGCCAGCCAGCAGACAAGCACAGAGAGTTCCGTGGGTCTGTCTGTGATGTCATAAAGGGCCTGCTGATCAATGGCCAGCTCTCTGATTGGCTGCTGTGTTTGATTGACAGATTGAATCTGGCAGCTGATTGGCTGTCTACCCTAAAGTGCATTACACACCCCTGATGGTACCACTGGCTAAGACTCCACCTCAGCTCATTGATTAATTATAAATTTAGAACAAATGATGGATGAAAGCAGGCAGGCCGGCCATTTTTTTCACGCTCATTGGACTTGTTTAATGCAATGCACCTGTGTATATTCACATGCATTCACTTCATGCTGTAACCACTGTGCATAAAAATTTGGAAACATGGCATACAGTGTATCATTTGCTGTCTAAGTCATGTTTCCCATATTTTCCATTGCAAGATACAAGCCGGTTTGAGTGTTTGGGGCACATTTTAGCTAAAATCATCCTACGGGGCCTAAATGCTTATGCTAAAGCCTGCCTATTTTGAATGGCGTAGTGGTCACTGCAACCTCCAAAAAAATCAGGACTTACTACCCCAATAACCTGCTAACTCACCCCTGAAATACTTACTTATTCACACTATTTTGTTCATTTGACTTGTTTCTAATTTGAAATGCCCATTTTTGTGGGGCCAGAAAGGTGCGTCTTTAAAAGGCGATTTCTACGATACCCCACTTTTGCGCGTCGGACCGTGACTTTTTCCGGAAACGCTGAAAAACCGCAATTTTCAGGAGAAACGAGACGTACATCCTCCCCCTCTGCCGCCCACCCACCCAACTGACAGCCAGCCAGCAGACAAGCACAGAGAGTTCCGTGGGTCTGTCTGTGATGTCATAAAGGGCCTGCTGATCAATGGCCAGCTCTCTGATTGGCTGCTGTGTTTGATTGACAGATTGAATCTGGCAGCTGATTGGCTGTCTACCCTAAAGTGCATTACACACCCCTGATGGTACCACTGGCTAAGACTCCACCTCAGCTCATTGATTAATTATAAATTTAGAACAAATGATGGATGAAAGCAGGCAGGCCGGCCATTTTTTTCACGCTCATTGGACTTGTTTAATGCAATGCACCTTTGTATATTCACATGCATTCGCTTCATGCTGTAACTACTGTGCATAAAAATTTGGAAACATGGCATACAGTGTATCATTTGCTTTCTAAGTCATGTTTCCCATATTTTCCATTGCAAGATACAAGCCGGTTTGAGTGTTTGGGGCACATTTTAGCTAAAATCATCCTACGGGGCCTAACTGCTTATGCCAAAGCCTGCCTATTTTGAATGGCGTAGTGGTCAATGCAACCTCCAAAAAAATCAGGACTTACTACCCCAATAACCTGCTAACTCACCCCTGAAATACTTACTTATTCACACTATTTTGTTCATTTGACTTGTTTCTAATTTGAAATGCCCATTTTTGTGGGGCCAGAAAGGTGCGTCTTTAAAAGGCGATTTCTACGATACCCCACTTTTGCGCGTCGGACCGCGACTTTTTCCGGAAACGCCGAAAAACCGCAATTTTCAGGAGAAACGAGACGTACATCCTCCCCCTCTGCCGCCCACCCACCCAACTGACAGCCAGCCAGCAGACAAGCACAGAGAGTTCCGTGGGTCTGTCTGTGATGTCATAAAGGGCCTGCTGATCAATGGCCAGCTCTCTGATTGGCTGCTGTGTTTGATTGACAGATTGAATCTGGCAGCTGATTGGCTGTCTACCCTAAAGTGCATTACACACCCCTGATGGTACCACTGGCTAAGACTCCACCTCAGCTCATTGATTAATTATAAATTTAGAACAAATGATGGATGAAAGCAGGCAGGCCGGCCATTTTTTTCACGCTCATTGGACTTGTTTAATGCAATGCACCTTTGTATATTCACATGCATTCGCTTCATGCTGTAACCACTGTGCATAAAAATTTGGAAACATGGCATACAGTGAATCATTTGCTGTCTAAGTCATGTTTCCCATATTTTCCATTGCAAGATACAAGCCGGTTTGAGTGTTTGGGGAACATTTTAGCTAAAATCATCCTACGGGGCCTAACTGCTTATGCTAAAGCCTGCCTATTTTGAATGGCGTAGTGGTCACTGCAACCTCCAAAAAAATCAGGACTTACTACCCCAATAACCTGCTAACTCACCCCTGAAATACTTACTTATTCACACTATTTTGTTCATTTGACTTGTTTCTAATTTGAAATGCCCATTTTTGTGGGGCCAGAAAGGTGCGTCTTTAAAAGGCGATTTCTACGATACCCCACTTTTGCGCGTCGGACCGCGACTTTTTCCGGAAACGCCGAAAAACCGCAATTTTCAGGAGAAACGAGACGTACATCCTCCCCCTCTGCGCCCACCCACCCAACTGACAGCCAGCCAGCAGACAAGCACAGAGAGTTCCGTGGGTCTGTCTGTGATATCATAAAGGGCCTGCTGATCAATGGCCAGCTCTCTGATTGGCTGCTGTGTTTGATTGACAGATTGAATCTGGCAGCTGATTGGCTGTCTACCCTAAAGTGCATTACACACCCCTGATGGTACCACTGGCTAAGACTCCACCTCAGCTCATTGATTAATTATAAATTTAGAACAAATAATGGATGAAAACAGGCAGGCCGGCCATTTTTTTCACGCTCATTGGACTTGTTTAATGCAATGCACCTTTGTATATTCACATGCATTCGCTTCATGCTGTAACCACTGTGCATAAAAATTTGGAAACATGGCATACAGTGTATCATTTGCTGTCTAAGTCATGTTTCCCATATTTTCCATTGCAAGATACAAGCCGGTTTGAGTGTTTGGGGCACATTTTAGCTAAAATCATCCTACGGGGCCTAACTGCTTATACTAAAGCCTGCCTATTTTGAATGGCATAGTGGTCACTGCAACCTCCAAAAAAATCAGGACTTACTACCCCAATAACCTGCTAACTCACCCCTGAAATACTTACTTATTCACACTATTTTGTTCATTTGACTTGTTTCTAATTTGAAATGCCCATTTTTGTGGGGCCAGAAAGGTGCGTCTTTAAAAGGCGATTTCTACGATACCCCACTTTTGCGCGTCGGACCGCGACTTTTTCCGGAAACGCCGAAAAACCGCAATTTTCAGGAGAAACGAGACGTACATCCTCCCCCTCTGCCGCCCACCCACCCAACTGACAGCCAGCCAGCAGACAAGCACAGAGGGTTCCGTGGGTCTGTCTGTGATGTCATAAAGGGCCTGCTGATCAATGGCCAGCTCTCTGATTGGCTGCTGTGTTTGATTGACAGATTGAATCTGGCAGCTGATTGGCTGTCTACCCTAAAGTGCATTACACACCCCTGATGGTACCACTGGCTAAGACTCCACCTCAGCTCATTGATTAATTATAAATTTAGAACAAATGATGGATGAAAGCAGGCAGGCCGGCCATTTTTTTCACGCTCATTGGACTTGTTTAATGCAATGCACCTGTGTATATTCACATGCATTCACTTCATGCTGTAACCACTGTGCATAAAAATTTGGAAACATGGCATACAGTGTATCATTTGCTGTCTAAGTCATGTTTCCCATATTTTCCATTGCAAGATACAAGCCGGTTTGAGTGTTTGGGGCACATTTTAGCTAAAATCATCCTACGGGGCCTAACTGCTTATGCTAAAGCCTGCCTATTTTGAATGGCGTAGCGGTAACTGCAACCTCCAAAAAAATCAGGACTTACTACCCCAATAACCTGCTAACTCACCCTGAAATACTTACTTATTCACACTATTTTGTTCATTTGACTTGTTTCTAATTTGAAATGCCCATTTTTGTGGGGCCAGAAAGGTGCGTCTTTAAAAGGCGATTTCTACGATACCCCACTTTTGCGCGTCGGACCGCGACTTTTTCCGGAAACGCTGAAAAACCGCAATTATCAGGAGAAACGAGACGTACATCCTCCCCCTCTGCCGCCCACCCACCCAACTGACAGCCAGCCAGCAGACAAGCACAGAGAGTTCCGTGGGTCTGTCTGTGATGTCATAAAGGGCCTGCTGATCAATGGCCAGCTCTCTGATTGGCTGCTGTGTTTGATTGACAGATTGAATCTGGCAGCTGATTGGCTGTCTACCCTAAAGTGCATTACACACCCCTGATGGTACCACTGGCTAAGACTCCACCTCAGCTCATTGATTAATTATAAATTTAGAACAAATGATGGATGAAAGCAGGCAGGCCGGCCATTTTTTTCACTCTCATTGGACTTGTTTAATGCAATGCACCTTTGTATATTCACATGCATTCGCTTCATGCTGTAACCACTGTGCATAAAAATTTGGAAACATGGCATACAGTGTATCATTTTCTGTCTAAGTCATGTTTCCCATATTTTCCATTGCAAGATACAAGCCGGTTTGAGTGTTTGGGGCACATTTTAGCTAAAATCATCCTACGGGGCCTAACTGCTTATGCCAAAGCCTGCCTATTTTGAATGGCGTAGTGGTCACTGCAACCTCCAAAAAAATCAGGACTTACTACCCCAAAAACCTGCTAACTCACCCCTGAAATACTTACTTATTCACACTATTTTGTTCATTTGACTTGTTTCTAATTTGAAATGCCCATTTTTGTGGGGCCAGAAAGGTGCGTCTTTAAAAGGCGATTTCTACGATACCCCACTTTTGCGCGTCGGACCGCGACTTTTTCCGGAAACGCAGAAAAAACGCAATTTTCAGGAGAAACGAGACGTACATCCTCCCCCTCTGCCGCCCACCCACCCAACTGACAGCCAGCCAGCAGACAAGCACAGAGAGTTCCGTGGGTCTGTCTGTGATGTCATAAAGGGCCTGCTGATCAATGGCCAGCTCTCTGATTGGCTGCTGTGTTTGATTGACAGATTGAATCTGGCAGCTGATTGGCTGTCTACCCTAAAGTGCATTACACACCCCTGATGGTACCACTGGCTAAGACTCCACCTCAGCTCATTGATTAATTATAAATTTAGAACAAATGATGGATGAAAGCAGGCAGGCCGGCCATTTTTTTCACGCTCATTGGACTTGTTTAATGCAATGCACCTTTGTATATTCACATGCATTCGCTTCATGCTGTAACCACTGTGCATAAAAATTTGGAAACATGGCATACAGTGTATCATTTGCTGTCTAAGTCATGTTTCCCATATTTTCTATTGCAAGATACAAGCCGGTTTGAGTGTTTGGGGCACATTTTAGCTAAAATCATCCTACGGGGCCTAAATGCTTATGCTAAAGCCTGCCTATTTTGAATGGCGTAGTGGTCACTGCAACCTCCAAAAAAATCAGGACTTACTACCCCAATAACCTGCTAACTCACCCCTGAAATACTTACTTATTCACACTATTTTGTTCATTTGACTTGTTTCTAATTTGAAATGCCCATTTTGTGGGGCCAGAAAGGTGCGTCTTTAAAAGGCGATTTCTACGATACACCTTTTTTTTGTGCGTCGGACCGCGACTTTTTCCGGAAACGCTGAAAAACCGCAATTTTCAGGAGAAACGAGACGTACATCCTCCCCCTCTGCCGCCCACCCACCCAACTGACAGCCAGCAGACAAGCACAGACAGTTCCGTGGGTCTGTCTGTGATGTCATTAAGGGCCTGCTGATCAATGGCCAGCTCTCTGATTGGCTGCTGTGTTTGATTGACAGATTGAATCTGGCAGCTGATTGGCTGTCTA